>NC_134705.1:134569769-135169769 GCF_043290135.1 Rhipicephalus microplus
AAAACGTCAGTAACTATACTATTTATCTACTTTTCGCCGTTAAATACTGCCACATTATATAAGTTTTTTTTTTGTTTTTTTAGAAACGCAGTGAGCGTTTATGTTGTTGCGGTGCATCATCGACAGGAGCAAGCGTGGCACTTAGCGAAGATGAAGAAGACGCCTGTGCGTTAGGCGCTTGCTCGAGAGGCAACTCAGACATCTTGTTCGGCTGCCGACTCTCGGTGGACGCTGTCCTGTAAGCCAAGACCTCGCTCCGTCACATTTGGTGGAGGTGCTGGGTATATAAGTGGTCCATCTGCTTATGTTATTTAGACGATGTCATCGTCTTTTCGCCCACCTTTGACAGCCATATAACACGTCTGTCAGCTGTTCTGGATGTTTTTCGAAGAGCTGCTCTCCAGCTCACTTCTGCAAAATGCCATTTCGGACGTCGCCAAATCACCATACCCGGCCACCTTGTCAGTGCCGATGGTGTTCAACCAGATCCCGAAAAGGTGCGAGCAGTACAACAATTTACTGAACCACGCTCAACCAAGGACGTCCGAAGTTTTGTAGGGCTATGTTCCTATTTTCGTCGATTTGTCCGCAACTTCGCCGACATCGCTAGACCGCTTACTGATCTCTTAAAGAAGGACGTTCCCTTTGCATGGGGTATAGAGCAAGCGGACGCCTTTTCGGCTCTTATCCATCTGCTGACTACGCCACCAGTACTGACCCATTTCGACCCAGCATCACCTACAGAGCTTCGGACCGATGCCAGTGGTCATGGAATTGGAGCGGTCCTTGGCCAACGACAGCACGGGAAGGACCGCGTGATTGCTTACGCCAGTCGTCTTCTTTCACCTGCCGAACGGAAGTTCTCCATCACTGAGCGTGAATGCCTAGCTTTAGTGTGGGCCGTGGCGAAGTTCAGGCCTTACCTGTATGGCCGAACTTTTTCCGTTGTTACGGACCATCACGCTCTTTGCTGGCTGTCATCGTTGAAGGACCCATCTGGACATCTTGGTCGCTGGGCGCTCCGTCTGCAAGAATACTCATTCGTGGTCCACTACAAGTCGGGACGCCTCCACACAGACGCAGACTGTTTGTCACGTTATCCGGTTGAAACGCCCGACTTGACAGACCTTGATTCAGACCCCTGCGTTCTCTCCATCCACGCTTTGGGTGATATCTCCACCGAACAACGACGTGACCCGTCGTTACTCACCATTATCGAGCGTCTGACCTCTGCTCCGACAGACCCTTCCGTTCGCCTGTTCGAACTGCACGACAACATTCTGTACCGTCGCAGCTTCAACGCTGATGGCCCGGAATTACTACTCGTGCTTCCCCATCACCTGCGTACCAGCGTTCTCGAACAACTACATTACGTACCTACAGCCGGTCACCTAGGCGTCTCTCGTACCTACGATCGTGTGCGACGTCGCTTTTTCTGGCCCGGACTGTATCGTTCTGTGGTTCGCTACGTCACTGCTTGCGACCGCTGCCAACGCCGCAAGCGCCCCTCTGTGCTACCGTCTGGCCTCCTACAGCCCATTGACATACCAACGGAACCATTCTTCCGTGTTGGCCTTGACCTGTTGGGCCCGTTTCCTACGTCCACCTCCGCAAATAAATGGGTTGCAGTCGCCATAGACTACGCCACACGCTTTGCCATCACTAAAGCACTGCCGACAAGCTGTTCCACTGACGTCGCTAACTTTCTCTTGTATGAAGTCATCCTTCATCACGGCGCTCCGCGGCAGCTGCTTACTGATCGAGGAAGGTACTTTCTTTCACGTGTTGTGTATGATATTCTCCGCGCCTGCTCCACTGAGCACAAGCTTACCACCGCTTATCATCCACAGACAAATGGATTGACCGAGCGTCTGAACCGAACGCTGACGCAGATGCTGTCAATGTACGTTTTGCCAGATCACCGTGACTGGGACAAAGCACTCCCCTTTGTCACGTTCGCGTACAATTCTTCACAACACGACACAGCTAGTTATTCGCCGTTTTATTTGCTATTTGGCCGACATCCAGCATTACCATTTGACACGCTCCTTCCTTCGGCTGCCCCCTTGTCTACTGAGTACGCCAGCGATGTCGTTTCTCGAGCCCATGCAGCCCGTCAGCTTGCCCGTGATCGGCTGCACTTGTCGCAAGCGCAGCAAAAAGACCGCTATGACAGTCGCCACCAAAGCGTGCACTTCTCGCCGGGGTCTCTGGTACTTCTCTGGACACCAAACCGCCAAGTCAGCTTATCAGAGAAGCTACTATCACACTACCATGGCCCCCACAAAGTGTTACGACAACTTAGTGACGTGAGCTACGAGATCGCACCCCTAAACAATGCCTTTTCGACCACCTCACTCCAGACAGACGTTGTACACGTTTCCAGACTGAAACCGTATCACCCTCCTCGTTCGTCGCCGCCGTACTAAGCGCCGTGACGGCGCTTCCGCCACAGGGGAGTGATGTTACGGTGCATGGAGCAAGCGTGGCACTTAGCGAAGATGAAGAAGACGCCTGTGCGCTAGGCGCTTGCACGAGAGGCAACTCAGACATCTTGTTCGGCTGCCGACTCTCGGTGGACGCTGTCCTGTAAGCCAAGACCTCGCTCCGTCACATTATGTTCAGGTGAAAATGCTTTCCCGAACAAAGAAGGCTGGCACTGCCGAAAGTATGTCACCATATATGCATTACGAAAACGACGCCTTTCGCTTTACCGGGTGGGTGTACCGTGAGTCATAGCCCATAGGCCCATCGTCATTAAAATTTGCTCGAGGCGTCTCTAAACCTTCTTTTTTTATATCCTGGTTTCTTTTTACAACCTCGTTTCTTCTAATGTCTGCAGGCTTCCCTCTTGCATAGTTCGCCCCTAATGCCCTACCATTCTCGACAACATTTCCAATCTCTTGGCGTACATTTGGTAACTATATTGGACTATAGTTTAACTTGTCTGGGTAGTACATGTCAAGTCTAGCGTCATTCTTTTTTCGCTGCTAATATGAAGTACGACATAAACTACACTTCTCCACCTCTGCTACTTCCACCATTTACTTGCTGTACTTACTTTCTGCCCCGCCGCGGTGGTCTAGTGGCTAAGGTACTCGGCTGCCGACCCGCAGGTCGCGGGTTCGAATCCCGGCTGCGGTGGCTGCCTTTCCGATGGAGGCGGAAATGTTGTAGGCCCGTTGGTCTATACCTCGAAGATAACGACTGCATCCTGCACCACATGATTGGCTTCCGACCAGGGTTATCCACTCAAGACACCATGTTACTCCTAAAGCATCAAATTCTAGATAGCGGAAACACTCGGGACACTCGTGCAATACTCGGTCTCGATTTAGAAAAGGCCCTCGACACAATAACGCACTCGTCAATCTTGAAAGCGATCGCAGCCCTCGGCCTAGGTCATCGATTTCACTACTTTATGCGCTCTTTTCTGACTCGACGCAGAGCCGTCCTCCGCGTAGGAGACCTAGTGTCGGAAGAAGTGGAGCTCGGACAGCGGGGCACTCCTCAGGAATCCGTCCTCTCACCCACGCTCTTAAACCTCGTGATAATGGGGCTTTCCGAACGACTTTCAAAAATAGACGGGCTAAATCACACTATCTATGCGGATAATGTAACCGTATGATGCTCCACGGGGTCGGATGGCTTCATTGAGTCCGCCCTGCAAGAGGCTATCGACACCACCGAGTCTTACCTCGACCACACCGGTCTCAGGTGCTCACCTGCGAAGTCGGAGCTGTTGATATATTTGCCCAAACGCCGGGGTGCCGAGCCCAAAGGGTGGAAACCTCCGGCGGAACGCAATATCACCCTCCACACCAGAGATGGTCGTACTGTACCCAGGGTAGACACCATCAAGGTCCTCGGCAAGATCATCGAGTCCCGTGACACCAACACCCAAACAGTACACAAGCTCAGGACTAAGACTGAGAATGCCATACTACTCGTCCTAAGAATAGCCAACAGGCACCATGGCCTCAAAGAAGACAACCTGCTGCGTCTCGTACACGCGTTTGTTTTGTGCCATTTTACCTACGTTGCCGCAATACTGAAGTGGCTACGTGCTGAGCGCGATCAACTTAATGCACTTATTCTCAAGGTGGTCAAACGAGCCCTTGGCCTCCCTATCCCCACTCCAACGTACAAACTCCTCGAGCTTGGCGTACATAACACGCTAGAAGAGATCGCCGAAGCTCAGGAACGCGTGCAATTGACCCGACTCACTACCACCAAGGCGGGCCGCCATATTCTGCGCGAGCTCGGCTTCTTTTCCTCGAGGACCAGGGACCCCCCAGAGTTGACTCTGATTCCCCGTGAAATCCGCGACCTTATCACGATCGCTCCCATACCACGAAATGTACACCCCGAATACAACAGAGGCAGGCGCCTTGCGCGGGCGACCGCCATTCTCAAGCGCATAGACATGGAAGCGGACAACGTCTCGTTCGTGGATGCCGCTGCCTATCGCAACAACCAAGCCTTCGCCACGGTCGCGGTATCATCCGCGCAGCAGACTCTTAACTCAGCCACAATCCTCACCCGAAACCCCGAAGTAGCGGAGCAAGTAGCTATAGCTATAGCTATGCTCGACAGCAAACGGGAATTCATCTACAGCGACTCCAGGCCGGCCATCAAAGCCTTCGAACGTGGAGTCATCTCCGACCAGGCGTTACGTATCCTGCGCAATGAGGACCCGAATGCCCTGAAGCACCACACTGTCATCTGGTTCCCCGCCCATCTCGGCCAGGTGCCGGGTGCCCTATCCAACCTCAACGAGATAGCCCATGATGCAGCGCGCGCACTTACCGACAGCGCTGCCACAGGGCAACCTCATCTTGCTGGGTTGGATATTAATCGGGATGCACCAATTACGTACAATGAAATTACAAAGCACTTTTACCTGGAACGCCGCATTTTTCCGCCCCCACATCCGAAGCTTAACCGACCACAGGCATTACCCCTACGCCTATTACAGACACACACGTATCCAAACCTTGCCACGCTTCACGTTTATTATCCCGATGCATACCCCAGCGACACATGCCCATCATGTGGACACACAGGGACACTCGCACACATGCTCTGGGAGTGTAGAACAACTCCTCCCGACTCTACCTCAAGCAAGTGGGAGAGGTCCCTCAGGAGCTCACTTCTCGCCGACCAGTAATGGGCCGTCCAGCAGGCCCACGAAGTGGCCGCCAAGTACTCCCTGTCAGTCCCTACGTGGAAGACGCCCGCTACGCGCTAAGCGCATCCTGCAGGACTGAAATAAAGTTTTTTCATTCCATTCCACGAAAAAACAGGCCCGGGAAAGAAAATACAAACTACAGCGCTGAGTTTGTCACTGAGCCGGGTCACAGACTTACTATGTCAGTCTCTTACCGATGTGTCAACGTTCTCTGCCCTCTGTATCATTGTCGAATGGTCTAGACCATGAGAAGTATTTCTGGACGAATCATTAAAAATCAAGATGGGAGCCGACAGATGGAAACAGCAAATCATAGGAACATCTAGGTGATATATAATATCTGTGCACCCGTGAGCATAATGAAAAGAACCAATGACGTCATTGTAACTGAGGCGTCTGCGCCGTTTCGTGGCCATCTGTCTGCTGTCAAGAGAACTTATCTGAAAATTTATCTGACACATTCCGTCGAAGTAATGCTCCCAACACCCATTTTTCAAAGAAATGCTTTCGACAGCAGACGGCCCTCGAAGACCGCGCAGAGCAGCGATATCGGCTCCTGCTTACGGGGTTCATATTGGCCTCAAGGATGTACCGCGGCACCACCTATTTGATGACGTCACTCATAGGACGCCGGGTTGCGTTGTCTGCTAGAGCACCGCGTTTCCGGCGCATTTGCTGTGAACATCGTGCGTGCTTCCCTTTGTTTTGAAGCTGAGTGCTTAAAGAGCCACTCACCAGGTTTGACACTTTTGAGCTGACAAGAGCAATGAGTAGATGAGGCGCGCATGATCACGTGTACCGAAACTGGCAACGCTACGCGCCGCGAAAATATTCAAGTTTCGGTACGAACACTGCTTCCCCTTCCTTTTGTTAGGCGCGTGCCCAGAGAATGAGGGCATGTCGTGCGCGTACGAATGACACTACGTACATGGCAATGCAGTGACGTTGGTCCTCTACGTAGACGACTATGCTCTGACTATGCTCCACAGGGACAAGCGACACGGCGACAATTATTTACTACAACATGCGTAGTTTATGTATTTGTTGCTTTAAGAGATTAATAAATTTCTATATAAATAATGAGACGCAATAAGGGGATGTGAGCATTCTTTTTTTTTCGTTTCCATTTTTTCCCCGTGAATCGCAACGAGATGCGGGGCTAATGTGCCGGCGTTTTGCATGACTGTACATAACCAATATGAGTGTACATAACCAAACCATAACTGATGCACAAACTAACATGCGCGACAACATAATTTCATTCAATAAATCTTGCTGCTAGACGATTTGGTTCATACATGGTAGGTTGCAATTGTTGCGCACTTGAAACACAAGGGCATGACGGATATGGCAGACTGTTGTAATCTACTGAGTATGATAATTCGATGACTGTTGATGCCTATACGACGTGAGTGATGGGTGTATTTATTGCCTACGAAGGCAAAATAAAGTTAGTTGTAAGTTTGCGGTCGTCCGTGCCTGCCATGTCGTGTTTTTTAAGTGCGCCATCATAGTTACCTACCAAAAACCCACGTTGAGCTTGGGGCGCGGTGTAGAAAAGAGCTTGGGGCCTACAGCTCCGAAGCCCGTTGCACTTGCTGCTACGCAAGAGACGCATGTTTTAACCCTTATTAGAGAGTTTTAGTACTGCGTATGTTGCGTACGTGGCGGCGTTGCGTACGTAAGGACGCCACGTTCTGCGTAGTGCGCATGCGCAGACCGCAACGTGCACGTATTTCGTTACGTACGCAGCCGCTACGTACGCACGCATGAGATGCGTGCGTGCGTACGTATGAGGTGATCGCGCCGCTCTCGAACAAGTTCGCGACAGCGCGAGATGTCGTTTTGCAAAATGGCGGCATCGAAGGCAAGGACCACGGAGCACCGACCGGCACTGTGGCTTAAAATATGGCCATATTCTGGCTATGACACTTGGATTGGCTCACAATGGCTGTCAACAACACGTACTTCTATTTTGATTTACCAGATGGCACAACACACTTCCCGCTCGTTACGTACGCGGGTACTACGGCGTACTAAAAGCCGATTAGTGGCAAACGACGCTACGTAACGCAAGGCGCTTGCGTGATGCGTACGTAGCACCATTCGGCAGTACTAAAACTCTCTAATGTGCTGCGTACTAGCGAACACGTACGTTGATACACTTGACGTTCTTTCATGGTGCTGTTGTTTCGCTGGTGGCTTCATCTTGTGTGTAAGCTATGCAGGTAAAAGATCTGCACATGCAGCACGGGTAGCAGTGTTGATCGAATACTCCAGCGTGACTTGACCCCGACGGAGCCTGCTGACGGCCGCTGGTTACCATGAGCACCGGCAGCGCGCCGGGTCGTTCATCACCCCCCCCCCCCCCCCCCCCACCTGATGCGACTGACGTCTGCGCTCGCTCGCGAATAACGACCTTACGTAGTTCTATAAACTACCTTTACTATAGGCGTCATCGGGTGATCGGTATGCTCGGTATGCGTGCGCCACAGGTTCAGCTTACAAAAGACGTCAGTCTGCGTCGCGTTCAACGTCAAATAATTAACGCAGCAAGCCGCTCGCACAACGCTTCACACAAGGTTCCCCGTGCGTAGGATTAGCACAATCGTTTTAACGTGTAAGCTGTGACGCACTCACAACTGGTGATTTCAGAAGAGGAGGAGGAGGGGGAGGAGGTGGAAGAAGAAGAAGAAGAAGAAGAAGAAGAAGAAGAAGATAAACATTCTTGAAGAACAGAGCACACTGAATTATGCCCGGGCCTCCACACGGCCCTGCTGCGCTCTAACGTTCATATAAAAGTGGCCCATGACGCTGGCATCTCGGCCATCGAACCTATTCCTTGCAATAAGCGAATAGTATAAGGTCCCAGCCGGTATCAAGCACGGGAGTTCTGTGTGGCAGTCACGTAATCTAACGCAATGCCATTCTGGTGCTTGATACTTCTTGGGAAAAAGCCGCGGCAGTCTTGTCCGATGAGGAGTCATGTCAAGGGACGCCTCGCTAGAAAGCATACTCATATAGAATCGCACTAATTGTCGCACCGTGTCAAATGTGTGAAGTGGGGGTGGTTGAAAAATTGCTACTTATTACAGTTCTCATTAGCGGGAACTGAATACACGAAGATTAAGCTCTAGGTTAATTAAAGATCCATATACCTAATAAACCACATTATACACATCACCATATTATATTTGGTGCTCAGCCAGAGCTCGTCATCATCATCATCAACAATATGCATTCAGATACCAAGGTGGACATATGGAAAATATCTGCTGCGTGGTTCGTAACTTGATAAAGTATCGATAATTTATGCCGCCGCGGTCATCTGGTGTACACGTACTTGCAACAGGTACCTTGAGATAGTTTACAACGGTCTCGATGAAGGCGGTCCTTCATCTTGCACTGTGCATCGTGGCCCACGTAAGCATGGTGCGTGCGTGTGCGTGTTTGGATTTGTGTAAGTGCGTGTGTGTGTGTGCTTGGCAGTGTGTGTGAGTGTGTGTGTGTAAGTCGCTGTGTGGGTGTTTGTGGCTGTGCGTGTGTGTGCAGCTGCGTGTGTGCAGCTATGTTAGTGTGTGCGTGCGTATGTAGCTATGTGTATGTGCGCGTGCGTGCTTTGTTTGTGTTCCTTATTTGTAAAATGAACTATTCAAGTACGGTACACTGGCCGAGCAGTTCAGGTGCAAAATAGTGACTCACAGATGTTAGTGCACGTTGTTATGGCTAGGATGAGTTCATCAGCATCCCACAGAACCTGTCGGCACAATCTATTCGCAGCTGGTAAATCTTTTGATTTGCTTCGCTTGCTAAACTCCGACAGGCTGCAACATCTGTCTGCTTATTAATAGGCTAACAGCGCATTGTCCGTCCACCATCGTAGTATGGTGGTTTCGGTGTGACAATCGGCTCTTAAGCCAATTGTCACAGTTTCTAGCCCGGCTGCGCCGATCGCATTCAAACAAGCGTTTCACGAACAAAAACGAGTTCGTTTCGCAGATGTTCCGGTGCCGGCGCCGGCGTCATTGGTTGATAGCCAAAAATCAGCGCCATCCGTTAGCGCGAACTCAAAGAAATACACGAATCCAAATGTGTAGAACTCCAGTAAATAATAAATATTTAGCCGATCCCACATACCATAGAAATTGATATTTTGTGAAGCATGCCAAAGAAAGGCGACAGTGGTGTAATTTTTCATTGAGCGAAACCTTCCGAAATGACACTAGAGACGTGTCCAAAGTCTGCACGCAAAAAATACCTGTTCAACAAATATGTTCCAGATAACCAGACGTTCGCAGTTATATAGTGATGCCAACAGCAGCATGGGTATTAACAACACCAGAAGCAGTAGGCTGATATATAGCGCTTGTGCTTACGAGGATGGTAGTGCTGTCTATACTGCTATGGACAATCTTCAGTCGACAGTGCCTGTGTCGACAGTGCGTGTGTATTTGCGCTGACCCGACTTGACTCCCTTATCATGACAGTACTTATGTAATGCCTATAAAATTAGATAGCAAGCTCTGCAGTAACGATTGACGTTTAACCAACATTATGCCGGCGTACGGTCTTTTCCAAAGAAGTTTCGAGACATGGCATGTGTGTATTGCATGCAAAATCCTTCAGTTCGATTCCTTCTGCTTACATGATTCTTAATCTTTGCATTCGTCGGTACAATGCTGCTTATGTCGATTTTTCTTAACACTCTCATTTAAGCTAGCAGCACCTGTCCGTGCCTTTCCTAGGTAGATATAAATTGTCAATCACCTGTGGCGCATGCCCCCCTTAGTGCTGTGCGTTGTAGACCGGCGCGTGTCTTATGTGCTTAGAGGAAAGGTTAAGGAGACCGTCAAAAGAGTACAGACACGTAGGTGGCCAGACAGACAGACAGACAGACAGACAGACAGACAGACAGACAGACAGACAGACAGACAGACAGACAGACAGACAGACAGGCAGACAGACAGGCAGGCAGGCAGATAGATAGATAGATAGATAGATAGATAGATAGATAGATAGATAGATAGATAGATAGATAGATAGATAGATAGATAGATAGATAGATAGACAGACAGACAGACAGACAGACAGACAGACAGACAGACAGACAGACAGACAGACAGATAGATAGATAGATAGATAGATAGATAGATAGATAGATAGATAGATAGATAGATAGATAGATAGATAGATAGATAGATAGATAGATAGATAGATAGATAGATAGATAGATAGATAGACAGACAGATAGACAGACAGACAGACAGACAGACAGACAGACAGACAGACAGACAGACAGACAGACAGACAGACAGACAGATAGATAGATAGATAGATAGATAGATAGATAGATAGATAGATAGATAGATAGATAGATAGACAGACAGACAGACAGACAGACAGACAGACAGACAGGCAGGCAGACAGACAGATAGATAGATAGATAGATAGATAGATAGATAGATAGATAGATAGATAGATAGATAGATAGATAGATAGATAGATAGATAGATAGATAGATAGATAGATAGATAGATAGATAGATAGACAGACAGACAGACAGACAGACAGACAGACAGACAGACAGACAGACAGACAGATAGATAGATAGATAGATAGATATATAGATAGATAGATAGATAGATAGATAGATAGATAGATAGATAGATAGATAGATAGATAGATAGATAGATAGATAGATAGATAGATAGATAGATAGATAGACAGACAGACAGATAGATAGATAGACAGACAGACAGACAGATAGATAGATAGATAGATAGATAGATAGATAGATAGATAGATAGATAGATAGATAGATAGATAGATAGATAGATAGATAGATAGATAGATAGATAGATCCGCTTCCTCTTCCACTTAACGACATTACTAATGCATTAAAGCGCACACTTCCCTAGTATGGCTTGCCTTACCTCTAATGTTCATTCGCATCGCATGGCTTTTCGAGCTTTGTTAACAGAGTAAAAAAAAATGTCAGTAACTATACTATTTATCTATTTTTCGCCGTTAATTACTGCCACATTACGTGGGTTTTTTTTTTTTTTAGAAATGCAGTGAGCGTTTATATGTTCAGGTGAAAATGCTTTCCCGAACAAAGAAGGCTGGCGCTGCCGAAAGTATGTCACCATATATGCATTACGAAAACGACGCCTTTGGCTTTACCGAGTGGGTGTACTGTAAGTCGTAGCCCATAGGCCCATCGTCATTAAAGTTTGCTCGAGGCGTCTCTAAACCTTCTTTTTTAATTATCCCGGTTTTTTACGACCTCGTTTGTTGTCTCGCCGCGAGATGACGCGAAAAGAGGCTATGGTTGCTTTCGCTTGCGCTTGAACGCGCTGCCAGCAGCCGCCAGAGCGCGCAGGCCAGGCGTCACCGTGTTTCCTTTCATAGAAATTGACACTGTACGTCCTGTTCGATTGGTTTCGGTAGTAAGCAACACTAGATTGAGAAAAAGGAAGCGGCGTACACACTTGCAGCAGCATCAATTAAGCTAGATTCACACGAGAGGGCAAAATCCCGCTGCTGCGCAGACCGAATGGTCACGTGAATAGTTTCATCCGGCGCAGCAGAGGAGGCGTAGCATGCACACAGCCGGAGCTACGCTCGCGGAATCTTCGTGCATACTCTCTACTCCTATGCCTACGCAGAGCGCCTATGTCTTCATGCAGGCCATGCGCTGTGAATAAAAACCACCGATCCACCACCAAAACCACCAAAAACCACTCGCCTCTTTACTGTCCCACGAAGCACATTCGTTTGTTGCCGCAAAACTAAAGCATGTGGATTCAAGCCGGCAGCCTGCTTCCTAGCCAGGCCGATCCGACCAATGTTGACAGATTTGACGCTGATTCCTTTCGATCGAGAGCAGACGACCGTCAAACAGAGGGATCGAAATAGTGGCGACACATTTCCATCCGTGCCGCGAGCGGAGGAGAGCGGATGAAGCGACACGGCACGTTTAGATGACGCGCGTGTCACGTGATGCGCCGTCTGCTGCAAAAATTCCTCCTCCATTCCCTCGTGTAAATCTTTCAAGAACATTTTACTGACGATTGAGAAAACGTCATACCATAATGTTTTACACCACATCAAAATGTTTGTAATAAAGAGGAACATACGAAAATTTCCATCCTAATCAGTGCAGGTTTTCAGCACGTCGGGTTTCTGTGCCATCGTACAAGGCAGCACAATTCAAATTTACAATAACTGCACTGCACTGCAGAACACCGTCGCTAAATCTTTATTAAAGACGATAGTCTTTCTTGAGGAACTTCGACGCAAAAGCTTTGGTCTGTTTGTCCACCCTCACCGCCAATCGGGTACTCTAAATAGCACCAGCCGATACCCTGAACAGCCGACTCCATCCGCAGTGCTCACCAATGTTGCTCAAGATTCAGCGTTCATACTTGTGCAATTGTCCATTAAAAAACAATTATTGCGCATATCTGAGGCACCATAACACATATATATTTCGCATGTGCGTCTTTTACCAGAAAAGGCATACATAAGTAATTCTAAGGACCATAGCGTTTATAACGCTGCGCTGACCATGCTACGCTTGCACGAAGAAGCGAGTGTTTTCAACGCTTTGATAAGACGAGACGGTAGTGGCACCTACCCGTCGCCTTGCGTTCTACACCTTATCACCTCTGAGACGGGCGCGCACAGCCGTCTCAGGGCGACGTGATTCGTTTTCAAAAAAAAAAAAAAATGCCAGATGGCACTCATGTCTCATATGTGACGTGATTTGATGCACTCGATAGTTATAGCTTGAAAATCGAACTTCGACACAGAGACAATTAAGAAGGACACGAAGGACACGAGTGCTAACTTCCAGCTCGTTCGCCTCTGCTGTACGCTCAACGCACTCAGCGCAGCGCCTCCGGATTACCATTCACCGAATTTCTTGCACAGAACATCAAATAAATGTTTTATTCACTCTCTCCATACGCAAGACTATCGTCTTTCGACGACATCTTTATCAGAAGTGGTTTTGTTCAATATCTCCGATTTTACTGTTTTATATAACGAAGAATAGTCCTAGTGTTCTTTCTCGCAAAATGTATCATATATCAAAATCTAAGGCAAATATTTCTGAAACTGGCTTCCGTTTTCCTTTTCCTGCGCCACTGCCTGTGCGAATCTGGGTATGCTTGGCTTCTTACGCTGCATTGCGAGACTCGTTGCAACTTTCGTAAGCTACTTCGAAGTTGGGGACATCAAGAACTATGAGCCCATTGCAAGAGCTCACAGGGATGTAAATGAATTCATGGCACCTAGACGTGTATTGGGACGAATAAGTTTTGATGAAGCTCGTTTGATGGCGCTAATAAACTGAATCGGAGCTAGCATAGCCCTTTTGGCTCTCGGAAACACCCTCTTCCACCTGTTTCATGGTATACGTCAAATCTACACAATGTGCTGGCCTGAAGGGTGAATACTGAAGGGTGAACTCATGAACTTTCAGATGAGGATCTGCACTTTTTCCTCTACTACACGCTATCATTTTAATTTCCTGTGGACTGAAATAGGGCCCCTCCAGTTTCAATGGTTAATAAACTATTTGTAGTAAGCATCGTTAGCGGATATTAGCCACGCATTTGTTATTGTAGGGGCTAGAATCAAGTGACCCTTTTTCTTGTTCTTTGCTAATGTAGTATTGAAGAAGTCCCACAGCAGTTTTCTGGAGCACCATGTTACTCTGTGGAATGGTGGGTGCTCATTACATTACGCCGCGGAACTCAACATGCTTTCTTCCTTGGTACTCTGCGCTGATACTGAAACCAGTCAGTCATCCAAAGTTATTTTCATGCCTCCAGCTGAATAGCATGCCAATGAGCGTACAAACCGATGAACTTTCAATACATCATTATTTCTTTAACTTCGAGAAACTAGAGATCTCCCGAAAATACACTCTTTGACAAGGGTTAGTAGCACGATTCTGGCACCATTTTCTATATATTATAGTTTTTCCCACATACATAGTTTTCCACATACATATTTCTGCCCGCTCGAACTTCTCACCACCTGTTCAATTCCAACAGTGTAAAACACCTTCATGTTTCAAAATTTCCTTTTAGGTAATAATTTCTTCTTAGATCCATCGAGAACATGGAAGGGCTTTTCTGAAGCGATTGCTCTTGAAGTAAATTCAGAAAAGATCAAGCTCTTTGTTAAATATATTTCACTTAGCTTTTTTCTTTGCGTTTTTTTTTCATTCTTGTGCCGTTGTAAGATAAAAAAAAAGGCTGTGGTAAATATGTTTGCTACCCCGTATGACTTGTGCCTTCAAGACCACTTTATTTTACACTCGTCGATAGCTTCACTTCGTCTTTCGTTTTCCTTTAGTTACGCCCCCCGCTCATTATTGTGTTCTACGCCTCTTCTCAGCGAACATTCGGACTGAACTATTGCTTTCTCTTGCGTTCCCTGTACTTGTAACGCTGGTGGGCTTTGATACGTGAATTTGCTCGACTAGGCGTCATTACAGCTCTGTAACTTCTTCCCCACCCGTATGTAATGCCCATTTTGTTCTCTTCAAGGGTTAAAAATTAAAATATGATGATGTGAAAAGCTGTGCACAGACACCTGATGTAGCTATTAAAGCTTACTGGATTCACGTGGGATGTGAATAACCAAGACGGCAATTTTTGATGCAACATATACTGCTGCCGTCAGGGGCGCAAAATTCTTTAAGCAATAGCTATCATTGAGCAACGAGGCATTGCGCACACGTTAACGTGTGGCCATGAACTTCAAAATCAATTTTAACAGCTGACCCGAAATTGAAGGTAACTCATAACTCGTGCAACTTCAAAAGCGGAAGAATTACTCAATGACTCATCCCTCCCTTTAAGCTGAAAAAGAACGAAATGGAAGGACTGAGTGCTGCATTTCGTCCCTGCAACCAACAGTTAGTCCGCGGAGGGATTTGCTGCAAGACGAGGGTGCCATGTGCAAACTGAAAAAGGAACGGTTAGACCATACGGAGCAACGTTTACTCCCATGCATGAAACTTTCCGGGGCAGTGGCGGCCTCGATGAATTGGTCAGTATGTGCGTAAACAAATAGGTGCAAAGAAATTAGCTCTTGACAGTTTAATTTAGTGGTAATGGTCGTGACAACCATGGCAACTACGTCAGGAGCAATGTGATAGTTATAGTATACCGGGGTTACTGGGATACCGGGTGTACCGGGATTGCGGCATCGAAGTGCGCACGCGCAGATACGTATACGTTGCCCGTACTGATCAGCGTACCCGCGCTATTTTTCAGATTTAACGTTACCGTGTTACCGTAGGTGTACGTAGTGTACGTAAAGCATGGCGGCGCTCTCGGACGCCCGCTTCGAAGTGATTTTGGCATTGTTGCAAGATTCACTTTGTTCGCTACCAACGACTGGCTAAAGTGGCTTCGCTTGCCTTCAGTTAGCTTCGACGACCGAGTATTACGGATAAGCTGGCGTAGTTTTTGAGATAGCTTCCCAATTCGAACGTGTTTAGGTCTAACTACAAGTTCGATGTAAACGAATCGGCAACACAAATGTTTTCGCGTTTGGTACGTGGTTCATATTTATTTTCTTTTATTAATACTAAAACAAACTTGCAACAATGCTTCGCGTGGTGACACAGGCAGACATTCTCGCTTTCTTTCCCTTTTCACTGTTCTTACTTCTCAACCCTCCGATAGGTGGCGCCATCATCCCAGCCGGGGCACGTAAGCCACGTAAACGCTGTCCCGCTAAACTATAAGAGGCTGCCCGCAACGAACATTTGCTGCACGGTAACGCCATTTTCTTAACCTCCGCTAACACGCAAACGATAAACTATAACTCCCTAATATTGCTTATATAGCATAAAAATAGGCAAATGAATAAGCCCTTCCCCTCCTTTCCACCAAAATAAGGTGCTCGCGCTCAAGCTGTATAAATGCATGGCGTGGTGTTCTCGGCAAGCTACACCAACGAGAATTATAACATTCGTTGGTGTAGCAGTGCGTTGCAGATGTTTTATTGTTACGTTGTTGTGATTACTGTCTCTTGTGGTGCACTGACTAATCTTTCCGCTGTGGCAAGCATGATCCCCAACTGAAATGAAGCGCTATGTTACCAAAATGCTACGCGCCGACTGGGATATCACCTTAGAGGTGAGTAAACAAAAGTGCCACTAATACGAGATATTTTACCGGTGTGCTCTTGATACGTTAGAATCACCGCTTGTTTATTACTCCCGTTCTTCACGAACTAAATCCACTTGAGCTCGCGCTATAAAGTTTTGAGAGTCCTGCCCTATAGAATGGAGTGAAAAAACTTTATCTTGAATGGAATGAAAAACTTTATTTAGTGCTGCCCCATCTGCTGTGTGTTTACAAGCGTGATGGCAGGGCTATCGAAATGTGGTAGCCTCAACGAGGGCTCAACATAAGCTATAGCAAGTACAGCTGTTCGAACACAGTTTTTTTTTCCAGTACGGCCCAAATAACCATTGTTTATAAGAAATTTTTGCGACTTTTAGTTATAAAGAAAGTTCAACTAATCTCCGCACATATTTTGCTATGAAGGTTGGCTGTTAACATTGCATGTCTATATAGCTTGACTTGGCTCCGCTAACACAGGTAGTCGGTGACCGCTTCGGCGAGTTCGCTTGTTTGCAGCGATGCTAGGTATGTTTGAATTTTATGTTTATAAAATGAAGTGCTAGCTTCATTGACAGATAATTGGTCCCACAAGCGTATCCCAATGAAAGCTTGAAGCGTCAAACTCGAGAATGACTTCTTGAACTTCATAACATGGTCTGATGTGTTCGACTGCATTATAACAGGTTCTGTGAAGAAGGATTTTTCCACCACTTTTTACGGATGCGGTATTTCGAACTGACATGATGGGACGTGACTACATGTGCACGCACAGTTCTATGGGAAATAAGAATGCTTCTGCAATTACTTTTTCAGGAAATGGATGACTGTAAGCTTTATGCGTTCCGAGGAAAGTCAACATCTTGCAGCTACGAGAACACTCTCTGCAGCTGTCGATGGTGCGGGTGCACTTCCGGAAGTCGGCCGGACAGCATTCATTCCAATAAAATAATGCATATTTTATTGCTTCTCCTAGAGTGTAGGGAAGCCATCCTATCCTTTGTACTCGTGAAAGTTGCTGAATTGATGCGTGCGCAGGATGGTGCAGAAATGACCCGAGTCGCTGGGTAAACTTTGTTGTTTCTTTGAACGTTGTCTTTATTTTTGTCATTAGAGGGACATTTTCTATGAACGATATAACAAACCGCACTCTGTACTTTGAGAAGCGAGCAAGCTTGACACACCCCCATATTCTAGAACGTCCCTTCACTCAACGCTTCACCTTCACTTGAGAAAGCTGATGGCAGCGCCGTCTCTAGGCACGACAAGTCACTGCATATCAGCGATCTTCTGCTGTGATTCTTGAGTAGCAGCGCAGGGTCATTGAGCCGAGCTGAGGCACAGTGATCAACTCTGTCAAGTGAATGGTGAAAGTCGAGTCGATGAGCATTCGTGAATACGGGGGACAGCAACGGCAACATATATGGGAAGATGTATATATGCATACACTCATCAGGCACGCAAATGCGCTAGAAGTGAGTGAGCAGAAGTACCTATTCAACACATTTAACATTTTCACGAATGTCATCAACGAATGTTTGCTTCGCAAAAACTGAAGGCTTAAGTCTATTTAAGAGTCTTGCTATTCTAAGCAACATGGCGAAACGCGCAGCTAGACGGTGCCTACATATGCCTCGGTAATTTCCATCCTGCTATATACTGCGCCGTGGTATAGTGATTACCCTACGTGACTGCTGATTCAATGGTCACAAGTTCGAATCCTTTGTATTTGTCGCGAATTCGCTGTAGTATACTTCGGAATTTACTTCTTGTGTATTGATTGCATATGTCGTCAAACGCATTCGTCAACCTCCACGTTCTCGGTAATTCAACAATAAATTGTAATAAATTGATTTTTTTTCCCACATGGAGCGACTATTAGTCCCATCAGGAGTAACGGTTTGTTCCAACGCGGTCAGTTGCTCCCATAATGGCGTAACTTTTTACTCCCTGACATTTTGTTCCTTACTGAGGACTAACCATTGGTCCCCTAACATTTACTCCCAGAAGGACGATTCGTTACCCTTTGGAGAGTAACGCTTGTGGCAATGCAGGTACCCCTCCAAAAGGAGGAACAAAGAACGCCTTTTCGCCCTTGGCGGCTTACAGAGCTCCCCCAGCTCGGAGAGCACTCGCACTTAGCATTGCTAAGTCCCGCAGGACTGCGATCGTAGCGCATAGCAGAGCCGCTGTTTTATACTCGGCTGCGCTCGGAGTGCGAGTGCCGGCGGAAACGGGAGCGCACGATTGGCCGCGGCGCACCGCGACGTCACCGATGGCGTCGGGGGCGCCACGCGCTCCACGTGTTCTTGCGCGCCGCTTCGCCTCCATGTTTCAGTCACACGGGGACGCTCGTGCGGCGAGTCGATCGTCGGGTCACCGGGCGCCCTGGACGTTTTCGAGCAGCGCTTGTGCGTGCGTCGGTGTGTTAGTGCTCCCATTCGGCGCTCGCTTTGAAGGCGACGGTAGCGTATAACGGCGCGCAGAGAGCCGGCAGTTCACCCATCTCTCGGAGGAAAAGAACCGCTGCTCCCTCCGGCACTGCAGCAGGAACCGTAGGAGTACCTGCCCCGCCCTCCGTCTGATTTCGAAGCGGCTCCCGGACAATTTTCTTCTAGTGGTGGCTGTGATACGCCGAGTGCTGCTTTGCTCATTGACGGGAGGATAAACCTTGACAGGAGGATAAACCGACTGTGCGCGCAGGCGTGAAAGAAATTTCTGGTGTTCGTACTGTGCGTTATATCATAAATCCTCGCCGCCGATTCAAGTTGCTTTGAAGGATTCTGGTGGGGAACTGCCAACGTCATCGCTTCGTAAGTCTTTCAATTCGATCGTACGTTACCTTTTTCATTCGCGTCAAGTCTCCCATCAAAGAGGTTAGTGCGCGTTTGTTGTGTTGACGTTTGTGGTATGACGTTCGCGCAGGCCTCTCGGACTGTTATGCTTGTGACGCGAGGGGCAAGGCATGCGCCCGCGGCTGTTCGAGAGATGAAGAAAGCACTCAAAGAGGCGAAGCTTACTAAAAAAAAAAAAAGCAACGAAGGTGTTTACGCAGACCAGCTGAATGAGAGCGCTTGGTGGTTTTGCCAGCGGAATGCGTCACTGATGCAGCGCCAAACGAGAGGAACTGCTGTTTCTATACCGTCATATTCTTTTCGCGGTTAGGCAGGTTTCACCCATTCAGGTGCGAGAGCTCTCCACCTTTAAATCTCTACCAAAAAAAAAAAACAGTCTGTTTTTTCAACCTGTTCATTTAATTCTGGATAATTTTTGTCGAGCGGGACGCGATTGCACAAGCGTGTTACACTAATCTAGAAAAAAAATAATGGAAACGTTGAGATTTGTTATCAGACAATAGTATATGCCATACACGGATATTATCTAATAATCCAGTGGAGCAGCAATAACGTACGCTATTTCGTGCATTTGATTATGCGGCATAATTTTTCTTCGAGATGTTCGATAGGTTCGTGCGCCCTGTTTTGTCTCTGTGAGGAGGTCATCTTTTCACGAGAAAAGTTGGTTGTTTTGTGTGGTTTAACGTCCCAAAACCAGCATATGTTTATGAGAGACGCCGTAGTGGAGGGCTCCGGAAATTTTCACCACCTGGGGTTCTTTAACGTGCTCCCAAATCTAAGTACACGGGCCTACAACATTTCCGCCGCCATCGGATCACGAGAGGAGTTCTAGAGCTGAAGTGACATTGAGACAGAGGTGGTTTGCTCGTTTCACAGGGTTGATTGGCAAAAAAAAAAAGGAATAAAAGAGAAGGCAGTTAAAGGCAAGACTTAACATTTTTATTTTCATAAGCTCCGCCAGCTTTATTTCATCGTTTCTGCCCAAACTTGCGAACACACCGCATGAACAGCTTGAGGCAATTGTCCGTGGCGTCGAAAGCAGAAGAAAAAGAGAATAAGGTAACAGTGTCAAATATTCGCTGAAACGAAAAGACTAAAAGAAGGTAAAAAAAATGCCGCCATATCTGACTACAGCCCGTCGTTGTTCAGGAAATTTCGCATTATATAAAATAGCTGTCTCTGTTCAACTTATACTGTGGTGGTTTCTTAGAGGCTTGAAAATTACTAGCACGTGCAGGACATACATTTTGCGAGCTTAGACTTTTAATCGAATAAAGGCCAGTGTTCCAAAAGAAGTTTGACGGAATATATGCAGAAAGGAAGACATTAGTTCCAACGCTGTCGCGAAATGTCTGCGCCGACCTGAATTATATATTCAATGAAAAAAACGTTGTAGTCTGCGTAAGCACTGATAGAAAAACAAAGAATTGTTCTAAAGCCATCAGTATACGTATTTTAAACTTATACACTCAGTTTTTTTAGGTATGTGCGAATATCTGAAAATTTCGAGCCACGAACCGCATAGTGTCCTATTGTATTCGGTATTCAAATCGAATTGCGCAATTACTTTTCCAGTATTATTCGAGTAATAAGCGCTGATAAAAAACCATCAAGAAAAGATACGTTCGAACATATAGGCGTAATGGTCCTTGGTTTTACATTTTACTGTTATAACCACATTTCAAGAAATGCACAACACTGATTAGACCCATAAATATAGGCTAGTAAGGGGTCTAACGGGAAAAAGTATACAAGCAGAATACAATTTGTATATAAGAAAAAAATCAAAACATCAAAAAACATTGATTTTTCAACAAACGAACAAAAATGCAAGAAGATACACATTGTTGCACTTTGTTCATAATTATTGAAATAATCAAGTATAGACAAAACATCAAACTATGTGTAAGGCTTAGTACATGGTCAATACTATTGATCTACATGTAGCAAATATTTTTGAGTGCACTCGAGGAAACCCTAGAATCTTTAATCTGAAGTGGTATGTTATTCCACACTTTAGCTCCTACGAACGGTAGTAAGCGTTCACCATACACGTTTTTAGTGGGTGGAAGATTAAAATTCCGCAATGTCATGCATCTAGTGACGCAGGACGAGGAAGAAAAGATAGATATATCGAAAGGTACACTGTGTGCAATAACATTGTTGATGGTGACTGCGGTTTTATGCTGCCGTATGTAATCAAAAGGTAGAATATCCAACTTGTGAAACAAAGACTCACTGGGTTCTTTATATGCCGCATAATCTATAATTCTAAGTGCACGCTTTTGTAATATCCGGAAAGGATCAAGGTAAGTTTTAAAGGTCCACCCCCATGAGTCTAAGCAGTATAATAGATGACTATGAGCAAACGAAAAATAAAGGACTCTGAGAATATTTCTGCTAAAATAATTTCTAGCAGCCAGTAGCATACTGCAGCCAGATGCTAGCTTAGTGCAAACAAGTTTCATAGTGGAATTCTTCAAGGGCATGAGGCCCAAGGTTTTACTGCACTATTCGCGGCGAGATCGGGCTATAGGTGGCAGCACCATCTCCGCGTAAGCGTGGATGGGCGGTCGGCGGTCCGTATACAAATACACGCAGCGGTGCTTTGTTGCGTGCGGTCTCAGCCGATCGTCGGCGATTGAAATGCGTTGACTTCGGTTTACCGGTAATATGTACACGCGCCTTTCTACTGAATCGGTGCACGTAGCCTATATGCAAGGTTGCCATTATCCGCAAGTAAAGCGCATTCATCCTATCAAAGGAATGCTCACCCTTAAGTGACTGTCTTCGCGCTTTCGCCCTGAATCACGCCTTTTCTGTGTTGTTTGTGCGTGCTTAGCTTGTGTTCCGCCTGCTACGGACTGCTGCAGCGTGACTGAACTACGTATTTACTTCTTTCTCATCTGCATACAACAACAAACAGAGAGAAAGAAAGGTCGTAGAAAGCCCGCATATCTGTGCCATTAATTCAGTACCACCGTTCGCACCTTATGCGCAAGGCCTTTTTTTTTTCTTTTCTCGTTCTCTTCATTCACCATGAAATGCGTGACAGTCGATAAGTCTAGTCAAGAAAGCTTGTGGGCTGACAGTTCTGTGCACTGCACTGCGTTTTCCACATATACGCACACGTTCTTTCACCATCAAAAGTATAAAAACCTTGTATAAGAGTTCATCAGCGAGCTTTCATCGATGGATTATGTGCATTACAGTGTACAGCAAAGGTCTTGTTTATGGGACAAGTATATGTTCTTTTTTTCTTCGACAGCACACGTCTGCTGCCTTCCGTCGGTCACTAACAACGCCACACAAACGCTCAAGACACCGTAAAAATGATGAGATTGTAAATGAAATTATACAACATTACATGTAAGGTACGCTGACTGAAAAAATCTTGAACATTTGGGCTCGCTAAAGCGTTCTCAAATCTACCCACGCAATTGCGCACGGTGACTCTGTTTTAAGTGCAGTTTAACTACCGACTTGTCACAGCTTATGTTACAGTAATACTCCTATGTAGAGGTACCATGGCTAGAAAAACACAACTAAGGCTCCTCACATGATCGATAAACAACGGCGCCGTAATTGTACACTTACCAACAGCGCGCAAGTAGGTGGTTTAGGGGCTCGTTTTTGTTTACAACCGAGTCGTTAATACGCTTCATTCACACACAATTAAACAGTCATCTTGCTTGGTAGGATGCAAAAAACATCTTACGATAAGCTTGAAACAGAAATCGGCACCCACTCTGGAATTATTATAGTGAATGAAGGGGTACGACGACAATAAATAATTCTCTGCAAAGTTGCACTCGTCGATCTTATCGCAATGCATTAGGAGCCGAGCGAGACAAATCCTTTACTACGTCATTTCAGGAATACGCAGAAGCAGTTACGCTCGCACTGACATGACTGGTCAAACTACCTTTCGAGAAAATGCAGGACGTACGCGCACATATAAACACGACGTGGCTAGCAGAGACGCCCGGAGCGTCATGGCCTCCGAGATTGCTGCACGCTTCAGCCAGTTGCCGCCAGGCGGTGACTCCACTTGATCTCGCGGCGAATAGCGATGCTAGATTGGTCACAGGACAAGAGCTTTTTGCTTGAACTTTCAATATCTTCGAAGCGGCATAGTTGTGAATCCGCTATTCTGTCCATCGCATGAATGATGACGCAAACTCATGCATATTGATCAATATTTATAATTAAGTTTTAATTTGAGAGAGAAAATGACAGAGAAAGGTTTCGTGAAAGACAGAGAGGTTAACCAGGAGAAAAGTTCCGGCTTTTTTTTTTTGAGTGTTTACGAATGGCCAATTTAAATACCTTTTTCACTTGCGCATTTTGAGTTTGCAGTTTCAAGATATTCCCAACACTGCTGTATAAGAGCTTGCGCCAGTTTACGTAAATAGGGTGTTTTCGTCAGTCAAAAAAAAATGGTATAGTTCCTTTGTTAGAGCTTAAAACATTTGTGGCATTTAAAATGTACTGAAACTTTCGAACTGCTCGGACTGCTTTGAAAACGGTGGCACTACGCCACTATGTACTGTTCTACGACTTCTGGGAAAATTGTTGCCTTATTATTCGAACACTATTGCAATAGTATTCTATTCTTATTAGACTAGGGAACGTAGCTATTCAATTCGTATTTAATTCGATTGCAAAACTGACTACTCGCGCACCCCTACAGTTTCGTTTTTTTTTTATATACCTGTGTGCTCAACATCGAAATCACCTTAAGCATTCTTGCGTGGCATTCACAATGACTGACGATGACAGCTGTGCTCTTAAATAAACCATACTGGGCAAAAATAACAGCTCCTCTCGATCTCTCGAATGTTATCTCGTATCTCCACGCATTGTTCCTGTTCATTTGTTTAATGTTGTCATTGTTGAAACTGTCAAAAAGCGACAACCACATGTTGGTGTAGAAGAATAAAATGGCAGTATAACTTCAAAGTCCATTTGGTGTTTTTAATTTATTTCATTTTTTTTTTGGGGGGGGGGGGGGTTAGGCCAATGTGCAGTTCACCCTGCATTTGGCTCACACCCTCAGAGCTTATGTGGCCTTAAGAGAACGAACGAATAAATATCTGAATGCTGGCTCGAAAAAAAAAACACTAAATAAAGAGAACCGTTATATTGAACGCGTCGGAATTACGCGTACAACTTCCTTTATCGAAACTGATTTGGTTTCCGGCAGATGTGTCGGTCGTGGTGTGAATAATATTTCAAAAAGGGGAGAAAGTAATAAAGCTGAGCTTATTACACCGGCGAATGACCATTGTGAGGCGTTTTTCTTCTTTAAATCTCATATCGTTTCAATCGCCGCGTATTTTGATGTTACACTAGTTTTTTTTTTTTTTTTTCAGTGGCTTCAAGGCAATGCAGGTCTTGTTCTGCCTTCAAAACGCATGGAAGTGTGTTTCTGGTTCACAGCGTACTGAACCGCACTTATCTTAAATCAACAACCCGCTCAGAGTGGACCAGGGACATTATAGAAAACAGAGACAAGTTTTTTGTCATGCCACTTGTCCGTTCTGCGCTGTATCGTTGTTGAAGATGTATTGGCAACTATCCCAACCTCAAGGTTCGCTTTTTATGGTATTGTGCACTATAAGGGTGAGCAATAAACTTAACCTAGACTTACCCCCGTATTCACCAACGCTCCTCGACTTTCACCCTTCACTTGACAGAGTTGAGCACTGCGCCACAGCTCGGCTCGAAAATGACGCTGCGCTACTCAAGAAGCGCAGCAGATTATCGCTGATATGCAGTGACTTGCCGTGCCTAGAGACGGCGCTCCCGTCGGCTTTCTCAAGTGAAGGTGGAGCGTTGAGTGAAGGGAAGTTCTAGAATACGGGGGTTAGATGGGTTAGGTGTTTGATCGCCGAGGCTTGAAAAGAAATTCGTTTCAGCCTGCTTCATGCAGTCGTTGCATAGGTTACTCCCTGCGTCACGATGCTGGCGTACGCAATATGAAGCTGTTGACCGAGCAGATGTTGTGGAGAAAATTTCAAGATGTGGTGAGAGAGAGAGAGAAAACATTTATTGAAAGAAGCTTGTGAGTGAAGTTGGGAAGGTCCCTTATTCCAGGAACCCTCTGGCTTGGACAGCCCGCCGAGCTCGAGCGATCTTTTTTTTTTTTTTTGTAGGTAGTTGCTGCCACTCGCTGTTGGGCCAAATATAGTATTTAAAAAACTGAAATCAGACCAAAACACTGAGGTGCCTTATAGTTGTCCCTTCCGTGCAGGCCTGCCACGTCTATTGCAAGCATCTCTTATACCTGCTCTATAAATAGACTCGTTCTTCGTGCCTTCGAGCGACAGCTTTAAGCTCCGCATCTGCGCCGGCTGGAACCTTTCTTGCTTATTTCCGAACTATGGCAGATGCGAATGAGAGTTCATCCAGGCGTCTAGCGCTTCACAGAACTCTTAGAAAGAAAGAAAGAAAGAAAGAAGGAAAGAAAGAAACAAAGAAAGAAAGAAAGAAAGAAAGAAAGAAAGAAAGAAAGAAAGAAAGAAAGAAAGAAAGAAAGAAAGAAAGAAAGAAAGAAAGAAAGAAAGAGTGCGTAAATGTCTCCAAGTCGCAGCGCCGCCAAGCTCCAGCGAACGTGTGCGTCATGAATGACATATGGGTTCTTGCGTTCTACACTTTTTGTGTGTGCGTGTGTGAAACCGCCGTGTGTGTGTGTGTGGTTTTCTTTTTTTTTAGTTTTTGCTGCGTCGCTTGCTGTTTCTGTTGCTTCCTGCCACGTTGGGATTGGAAGTTATGAGCGCATAACTGCCTCCCGCTGCGCGTTCTTCGTCGTATACCTGATAGGTGCGGGAGCAGGCGGTGCGAAACGGGTGCGATTGTCACACCTGTCGGACACGCATGGCTTGCCATCGTAGTTTGACTGTTCCCGATATCGGCCGATCTCCAGTTGCATCACGTGCCGGCGTCTTCCTCTCTCCGTGAAGTTTCCTAACAATAACTGTAGAGTGGACTCTGGCGCTACAGTCGTTCAGCCACCGTGATAATTGATTGATTGATTGAAGCTTATTCGCAATAAATAAATACAAATCGATTGCAAACACCGCATGGCTCCTCAGCCAAAGGCTAGTATTGGGGTCATATACAAACATGCAAATGTCAGTAATGTTCACCAGAAACGTATAAATACAAGACGAGCAACATCCAATAAGAAAAAAAAAGAAAAAAAAGCACATAGGATAAATATAGCAGACATGGAATATATACTACAAAAGAACAACGAGACATTTAGTTTCTAATTAGACTACGATGAGCGGAATATATATATATATATATATATATATATATATATATATATATATATATATATATATATATATATATATATATATATATATATATATATATATATATATATATATATATATATATATATATATATATATATATATATATATATATATATATATACGCACGCATTCATAAATACGCACTCAAAGACATATTCATACACAAAGATACACCAGATATAGGAGTTAGAGCAGAGAACAACGATACTTGTCGTTTTAACTTAAATATGAAAGTCATAACACAAATAGTGTTAGCACCCTAAATAGGCTAAACAATAAAAAAAAAAACATGTATGTAAGGATATATCTACTGGCTGTGTACTCTGCTTAAGCGTCTACACATGCTCAGATTATATCTGCTGAAAATAGTATTTTTTTTTAGCCAGAGCTATACGTTCTTCGCTTGTTTTCGCTCAAGTAGCGTGTCATTTCATATTTTTATGCCAAGAAATCTTCTAGTCCCTGGCCATATAGATTTTTTGCCAATGGTATGGTAAAGTTTCCAATTGTTTTGTTGTTTGTCGGGTAATCGGGCACATGCAATATTGACATGTTGAACTGGTAGTTTTCGTTGATTATGCTTGTAATGCGCTTTGCCTTACGTAATTCGCGTAAGAAATTGAATGGTAGGACTTACAGCTTAGAAAAAAATTGGCCTGCTTGCTTCATTTAGGCGCGAGAAATTAATAGTTCGGACGGCTCGTTCTGCAGACGTCGGATAGGTTCTATGTAAGTAGTGAATGTCCATGCATATGAATCGATACAACATGTTAGGGTGAAATTGCAAAAAAAAAAAAGTCCACGATGCGGAGAATGTAAGTTTGATAATTATCGCCAGATTGATAAAGTGTTATTTGTCTAGCCTTCGTGTCTGCGAGCTTCGAACGCCATTGTGGCCTTGTTTATTGATGTATTTTTTGGTTTTGTTCCTAATAAAATAACTAACCGTTTTCACGTTTGTGTGGCGATTTCGGTTGGTATAAGCGTAAAAGGTTGAGGTGGTTAAGCGTAACTGCTAAACATTTGCCGATTGTCGTCTCGTGACGAAGCAGCTCCAAGCCGCGCGAAGCCAAACGAAACCGGAAGTACGAAGAACATACAAATCCACGTACTACCCATCATGCCCATGCTCACTAAAACGCCATGCGTATAGCAGCTGCCATAGACAGAAGAGTTGGAGTTCCTTCTGGCGCTTGTGTCTGTGGGAGAGTCTGTGTCTGTGGGATCCACTGTTCGTGCTTGAAAATTTTAACTTTCCTTGTATAACACGAAGCGCAAACTCAACTTGCTCATTACCGTCTTCGCCACGGCCGAGTTAGCTTATTATTGCGATAGCAATTATATGGACACTCTCGGCTGGGTTCTGCCGCCGGCGTCGGCGTCAATGTCATGCGCCGTATATGTCTACCTATGTTCTGTGCTTTCTCTGGCACAAGTAGTAGCGTCACGAACTATAGGGCAGCAACTAGCTGTGCTCTAGCATTCTCGACAATATCATAACAAATCCACTACACTTTGTTGCTGCTATAACCTATACACCAGGCATCAGTAATCATTAATTACCTTAATTTTCATTTAATGCACCTTGTCATTAAGCAGATAAAAAAGAAAGCGATACGGGACTACAAGAAAGTAAACTGACACGATGAACAGAGAACTTTCAAATTTCCTAGACCCATTTTTAGGCAGTTTTAGTACCCGTTCAGAGCAGTATAACGGGATATCTTTGCAGCTGAAGTAGATCGACTAACCATTATGTATATTCCTTGCCGTTCCGTCATATCTGAAGCGTGTGCGCCATATGGCACAATGCTCTCATCAAGCGTTTATATAACAGAAAGAAACGTGCTTATCGTGCCGTATGCAGATGTTTGCGGATAGTAACCACCCACGCTGGGCTGCCTAAAAATATGCATCATGCATCTACATATCTATACTGAAATTCTCTAAAGATAACTTTCTTACTAACGTTTGCCCTCTATGTTGCAAACTAACGCAAAACGATTCTGGCGAGTCATTATCCACCTGTCCGACAACCATATTTCCTTGATTGACTCATCCGGTAACGAACTTAGTGAAGGTCGTTGCGCTGCTGTTCTTAACGAATCTTTCATCTAAACGTTTTTCTGTTGATAACCGTAATCATTTACCTAGCGCGATTTTACTTAATTATTCACCCATGTCATCATTGATGATTAAAACTCTTGGAATCGTGCGCCTCATTGAATCACTTAAGAGTGATCCGTCTCCTAGCTGGTTTTAATGGTATTAACACAAAATTTTTAATACGTACTAGCGCTTACAGTTCCACTATACTAAAAAAAAATTTTCTAACGTTCACTGGATACTTCTGAATTCTAGTGAATAAAAAAATTGGGAAAATCATTCCACTCTATAAATCTGATAATATGTTCACTCTTCCAACAATTATCGTCCGATTTCTTTGACTAGTAATTGTTGTAAGATGCTTGAGCATATAATATTTGCAAACATAGCCAATTTTTGAGAATCAGAATCATTCGTCCCTTCAGCACAACATGACTTTCGTAAACAGTATTCATGTGAAACCCAGTCAATATCATTCAATTATCACTTACAACCGATTCTTGATAAATCATCCAATGCCGACTGCATTTTTCTAGATTTTCAAGAGCTTTTGGCAAGGTTTGCCATAGACTGCTTTTTTACAAATTTCAACACCGACTAAATTCTGGCGGTTAACTACTAATGTGGATTCAATGCTTTCTCTCTAACAGATCACACTTCGTTACTGCAAACGGTCACAGTTCATCTTTATGCGAAATTCATTTCGGTGTTCCGCAAGGGTCTGTCTCCTGTTTCTTTTTGATATTATTGACCTCTCCTGAGGTGTATGATCAAGCATTCATCTTTTTGCAGGCGACTGTGTTAGTTTTCGAGAAATTAATAACGATAATAGCACTGACATACTGCAGTCTAACCTTAGCGCTGTATTTAACTGGTATGACAAATGGCTAATGAACCCTCAACATTAAAAAGGTTTAATGAGAACTTCACATCTTTAACCTCGCATCTTTAATGAGAATCTCACATCTTTAATATGTCTTAATAACATTGCTTTGGATTCTGTGAACTCTTATAAGCATCTAGGAGTTCACATATCAACTAATCTCAACTGGTCGCCCCACACTCAATGCTTAATTGACAATGCTAACCGCAACCTTGGCTATTCACGACGTAAGATTTTAGTTCTCTTTGTGGCTTAAAACTGCAGCTTTATGAAATGCTAATACTCTCTAAACTAGAATATGCTACAGCCGTGTGGGACCCCATCAATAACAATCTGGTAACTTCACTTGAGCTTATTCAGAATAACCCCGCTTTGTATTGTCTAATAATAACAGAACCGCGACCATTTCTACTATGAAAACTTCTCTTGCACTCCCTTCCTTAACATCTCGTAGAAAGGTCTCCCGCTAAACACTACTTCACAAATATACCATCATCCCGGATTCCTGCATCACCAACCACTTCTTTACCCTCAGCACATATCCTGCCGCATTGCTCACCGTCACAATATCGGCATCCTTACATGCAACACAAGATGTTTTTTCAGTTCATTTTTGTCTCGTAATTCAAAGGAGTGTAACAGACTTCCAGGGGACATTGTTGCTATTAGTGATAATAACATCTTCCGTAATGCATTAGCAAACATTGTGTAATAAGGTTTCTTTTTGTTGTATTAGCTAACATTTTATAACTAGGTACTCTGTTGTATTAGCTAACATGTATTATTACACAAATGTATCATCAAACGTATTTATAAGAAACTTCTTTTTACAATCTAACTGTATACACTGCTTTTTGTTTAGTTAAATGTTATTTGTAATAACCCGCCCCTCTCTGTATGCCATTTGACCCTGAGAGTAAAATAAATAAATATTTTAAATAAATAAATAGTATGTTTACAAGAAACTTTACGCCTCTCCACCCGCCAGTATTTGTGGTTTCGTATTTCATTCGAGCTTGATATATTATGGTATACGTCCAATTTTCGCGCAGTTTACAGTAGGAAAGACTTTATTGTAGTGACTTTGGGGGCATACTTTATTAGCTTTTGCTTGTCAGTGCAGGGTGACATCGTGGCGCCGAGGCGTCATCAGGACGCACAGCATTACTAGGAAAGCTCTTAAACTGTCTTCATCCGCCGCGGTGGTCGAGTGGTTATGGTGGTTAAGTGCTGACTCGATGGCCGCGGGGGGCGCTGACCGCCTATTCAAGGCGGTCAGCGCCACCCCGCGCCACCCCGTTACGGGGAATACTGGACACTCTAGGCGTGAAACATGTAGTCACTAATCTTTTAAAGAGTATTTATAAAGGGAACAAGGTAGTTATAAAGTGGGAAAAACAGGTATCCAAGCCTGCAGAGGTAGAACGGGGGCTTAGGCAGGGGTGCCCCCTGTCACCCTTATTATTCATGATGTACCTACAAGGATTAGAGGCAAAATTAGAGGGAAGTGGACTGGGCTTCAACCTCTCTTTAGTCAAACAAAACTTATTGATCAGGCACTACCAGCATTAATGTACGCAGATGATATAGTGCTAATGGCCAACAACAAGGAAGATTTGCAGAGATTGATGGACATCTGCGGTAATGAGGGAGATAGGTTAGATTTTAGATTCAGTAAGGAAAAATCAGCAGTCATGATTTTCAATGACAACGAAGGTAGTGAGCTTAGAATACAGGAGGTCACGCTAGAGATAACAGATGAATACAAATATCTGGGCGTATGGATAAGCAATGGGACCGAGTATCTGAGGGAACACGAAATATACGTGACGACTAAAGGTAACAGGAATGCAGCAGTGATGAAAAATAGGGCACTGTGGAATTACAATAGGTATGATGTTGTGAGAGGAATATGGAAAGGGGTCATGGTTCCTGGGCTGACGTTCGGCAATGCGGTCGGTCTTGTGCATGAGATCTGAAGTTGAAGCATGATTAGAAATTAAGCAACGTGGAATAGGTAGGCTTGCTTTAGAAGCTCACGGGAATACATCAAATCAGGGAGTACAAGGTGATATGGGATGGACATCATTTGAGGGCAGGGAAGCTAGCTGCAAGATAAAATTTGAGAAGCGATTGAGAGAAAGGGGGGAAGAGCGTTGGGCTAGGAAGGTTTTCAGCTACTTGTACGTGAAAAATGTCGATACAAAATGGAGGAGGCGAACCAGGAAGTTGACTGGTAAATACTTAGAAAACAGCAGGTGGCCAAACCAAAAAGAACTATCGGTTAAGAAGAAAGTGAAGGAAACGGAGACTGACATGTGGAGAATGGGCATGATTATGAAGTCCGCACTAGAGATCTATCGAACTTTTAAGCAGGAAATTGCCAAGGAAAGGATCTATGATAATACTCGGGGTAGTTCTCTACTGTTTGAGGCCAGGACGGGAGTATTGCGAAAAAAGACATATCGGGCCAAATACGAAGGGGTAGACACAGTATGCAGTGCGTGTGGAGAGGAAGAAGAAACTACCGAACACTTGATAATGTTCTGTAAAGGGCTTCACCCTATAGTTCAGGATGATGGCGCAGAGTTTTTCAAAGCACTGGGGTTTAGGGACCGGGATGGCAAAATAAACTTTAAGCGGGTAGACTTAACTAGAAGGAAGTTATCTGATTGGTGGCTTAAGTCAAGGCACGAGTGAAAATTAAACTCTTCACTGCAAAGTACGAATCCTCAAACTCACTTTTTAAGGAAAAAAGAATAAGCATAGTTTTTGGATCATTAGGTATTACGGCTTGGTGGCGCTAGCCATCGCCCGATGTAAAGGGTACAGCCATATCCATCCATCCATCCAAGAGGCAAAATGCTAGTGGTCAATTAGCTTAGATTTAGGTGCATGCTAAAAGACACTATCCGGTAGAAATTAATAGAACGGCCTCTCTGATAACCAGATCGCGATTTTGGAACGCAATACGCCTAACAAAGATTCTGACTATTAATGCGGAGGTGGCTTCAACGAGAGTGCGCCTTGGTGAATCAGTGGAATTCGACGCTCGGCCGCTGATCCGAGGGTTGGCCGGTTCGATCCCGGTGGCGGCGGTCGTATTCTGATGGAGCTGAAATGACGGATAACCGTGTGCTATTCACCTTTTCATAAACGTCTCCCTGGGCGCCACTGTAGCCCTCCTTGGGCTGTGCAAATTGGCGCGTCCCTTCGAAAATGCACTGACAACGCTGTGCCCTTAGCCTTTGTACTTCCGCGCACAGCCCATCATGGCGGTGTTTTTTTTTCTTCCTGTGAAAAGGTGTATACGATGTCAGTGCATGCTGAAGACCACCAAATGGTCAAAGTTTTTCGGAGACCTTCACTATGGCGTCCCTCATTATCATATGGTGGATTTGGGACTTGAAACCCCGCATATTAAAAAAATAATTATTGGGTGCCTTCAAAGCTCTCGGGCAGGCATGTGCACTAAGCTGTCTATAATCGGAGCGCTGCGTTTTAATATTACGGGCAAAGCTCGTTAGGGCCTAGCCAAATCGGCATCTGTCACGCTACACAAAACCGAAACCGAAACTGAACGCCTGCACTATACGTAAAACGAAAGCATCTTTGTGAACAACCGGCTTTATGTGTACAGCAATCAATTGTAAAACAGCACAGTACATGATCAGCTGCGCTGTCCACTTGTCTGTCTGTTATTTATATTTGTCGGCGACTTCAACCTATAGGCATTATAGACCTTATAAGACCTAGCTTCGCCCTCTTGTCGTCATTCACTTCGTGGAGATGCGTGGACTTTTTTTTTAACGAGCACCGCGCAAGACATGGTTGTCATGACGTGTTTCCGGTTAGCTGACTTGAACTCTGGGACTTGCCGCAACGCGGAAGTAAACATGGCCTTTCAGATTCCCGGTTGCCATACTGTGGAAAACAGTGCTGATATGCGTGGATATTGGATGCCAACTTACGCTCGTGCGTCTGTCGACTCGAGCAAGGTCTCTAGTGCGATGGCGTACAGTATAGTCTTTCGAGATTTAAGAAATAAGACGTACAGAAAAAGCAAGTCTTCCATTGTCGGGTAACAGCAACTTCTGATTTTATGGCGGCGTTCGGCCGACATTGACGTCAATGTTGCCATTTAACTATACAGCAAGGTGATGTGAAAAAACTGCGTTTTTTCTCTATCTAAATCTGTATGAAAGCAATTGCACAGCTGCAGAGAAACTTTGAGCAATGAAATAATGTACACTAACGTCATGAAAACTATCTATTAGCACATCTGGTTATGTTATTTTCGGAAGTAATATTGACAGGCACTCCTGCTTAAGCGCCGGTGTTTCTAATGAAATAAATCTCAAACGAAGGCACATCACCGCATAACCGTCGACACATTTTCGCTGAGATTTTGTTTGTTGGAATTAGTAATAAATAGAGTTGTGTTAAACTTTGTTAATGACACCGCTAACGTCAGAAAGCGTGATTGCACAATCTTTACTGTGCCTTTCTTGTTGGGCGATTTTCATCGCATTCGTGCAGTTCAAATCACGATATAGATTAGTCTTACGAAAACTGCTGTACAGGCTACAGTAGTTGCGCCAATGTGGTGGCGTAGCAAGGGCCTCTGCAGTACTTTTGGAATGGCGTCAGCCTTGAAAATGCTTGTGTAGGAATCTCCGTGCAATGCTTGCGCGAAAATCTTGGAGTTTTCGAAGATACCGAGCAACTCGATCCACCCCACTCCTAAGCCTTTATAATGTGAACGTGTATATGCACAGGTACTGAAACACACGTACTTATTAATGAACATCAAAGCTGTTCAATCCCATCCCTCCCCTCTAAGAAGTCTGGCAACACTTGAATGCGTTGACGCCTATTTGCTACACTTACTACCAGTAAAAAAGACGAGCCAGTGCTCCCATTTGGTTAAAGATGTATAACCACGCATCTCCGTTATTACTTGAGCAATGAGCCTACACATTTTGGCGGCGCGCGCAGTTAAACGCTACATTTGCCACGTACGCAGGGCTCTAACGACTGCAATATAATCATTCGCGTTAATGCGCTCCTCGTCTTCACCGGCTTAACAGACAGAGCTTCCCTCCACATAGAAGCTGAATTACCGAGGGTCTGACGAAAGCCACGGGACACGAATCCGAAAATACATACAATAAAGTACAGATTGAGACCGCTAGTAGGCGCCATTACCGCCGCATCTCCGACGGGCGCCGCTGCGCCGGGCAACGCCGTTATATTGCTAATCTGCCGAGAAGCCGTGCCGCATTACGACACCAGGGCAACCCGAGGCGTCGGGCTCATCTTGTTCGCAGTTTGAACCCCTTCGCTCGGTGCATTGCCGGCTATTCGGCACAGCGCCCGGAGTAACATTGGCCGGGAGGGGGCGCTGTGGTTCTGTCACGATTCGTCTTCTTGCGCGCCGTGATGTAGTTCCCCGCTAATGGCTAGACAGAGTTCATACGTCAGAAGAGCGCCAAGTGCAATTAGTTGATTGACGTTCATTTTGTAACGGTCTCTAACTGCGCTACAACACCATAGTATATGTTAAAAACACAAATTCATATTTGAATCAGGTATAGCTGATTAAAAAAAATAATTTTGAGTCAGCGTTGTGTATTTGAGGACCACCTCCTTTTTTTCTGTGTGTGGCTGCGTTCAGTCATGAAGTAACACTAACTAGCGCAAATTTCAGGCTTGTAACGCTATGCAGTTTGAAAAAGTTTAGCTTCGAGATTTAACCAGCTCGTGTCTTTATTCGTGCGTTCCGTGCATGGCTCATCATTGGTGATTCTTTTTTGCAAACACTGCCGTTTTTTCCTGGGGGGGGGAGGGGGGGTAGGGAACAACTAAAAGGAAGCATTCAAGTGTTGCGAAATTGTTGTTTGTATTCAAGAATTTGAGAGCATGTATATGCTATTATAGTGTAACACATATGTTGCATAAATGAGGTATCTATAGTTATACATTTCACACGTTGGTGCCAAAATTTTGGGTGGTTAAACTCCCGTTTCCTTGCTTTTGTATGTCGTGATGTGAAATTAACAAATTAATTAATCGTGGCGTGCACCAATGATACCGTTTTCGGGCATATATGCCTAACGTAGCAGTAGTGAAACCCAGCAGACAATGAGGCCAAGGAAGGCACAGGGGGTGTTAGTAGCAGTAATGTCTGACAGTAATGTAAAAGAAGTAAAGTATAAGAAAAAACAGCTTGCCGTTGCCACGCAGCGAACCCACGACCTTAGGGACCTGCGGCTTTCAGGTCTTGTCTTTGTCGACCGGAAACTGTCTTTTCGTGCATTTTGTTATCTTTACTTGTGTATCACAATTATCGCAATCCACTTAGAACAAAGCAACGAGACCTTAAACTTCTCTACTGTAGCATCGTTCTTTTAGGTGCTTAAGATACCTAACGACCAGGTTACCAAGTTTACAGCGCATTATGACGGCGCTGTTCTGTGGTGTGCTAAGTTTGCACATTAGCGACACCAGTGCGCAACCGTACTCACTCCGAAAGAGAACGGTGGCTTCTCACGACACGTATACTCAGAGTCATGACACGTGCGTGAGGTACTTTCTTTCTGCTTTGACATTGCTCCCACTCGCTTCCTGTTCTTCGAGCGCGCTGCCCATCGGTACGAAAAAAAGAGGGAGGATATTTGGAGTGCGCTCTTAATTCCTGCGAATCCGCTCACACTTGAGGGATTCTAAAAATGTTCGCTGCAGTCGATTTGTCAACCTATGAACTCCGAGTTTCAGGTCACTCGATGATCACTTGGAAAAGTGGTTTATGACGACTTTGATAGACGCACTGGGTGAAAGTGAAAACGAAATCAAGAGAACTGCGGTGTAAAATTTAAGCCTACGCCATACCACACACCCCCTTGTCGCACATAAGCTTCGCACAAAAGAACATCAAAATCAAACCTGTCCACTTGACAGGTGAAAAGTTTGCCTTAACCTTTCGGTTCACTGCTGCCCTTCCTTTTTTTTTTTTTGAGCTCCTTTTGTCAATGATTCGTTAAAAACTATATAGACAAAATCTCTTGGCGCTGTAGAAGGACCATTGACGTCACCTCCCGTGGTCGTTCCGTCGTACTTACTCCTAAGAGCAGCTTCATCTTCTTCAAACGTCGATGTTGCAAGTAATGCTGACACCTATGGCGAAGACGATAGTCCAGGGTGACATTAGCCTAGGCGCAACTAGCAAAACTACGAAGGAGTAGATGATAGACAAGAAAAAAAGATGTACCCGAAGCAGATGCTTCAGACATTGGGAATGGAGAGGGGGGAATGAGCGAAGCTACGTTGTCTTTCCCAGGAAATTGATCACAGAAGGAGCGCAGCCTTCTGGCTTCTGTGGTACCGGGTTTGATCTCAGCCGTGGTTGTTACAATTCGGTCAAGGCTAAAATGCTAGAGCCTCGAGTGCTGTGTGCGCACACTATCACACACACTTTTGCTCTGATCTCTGCTTCATTATATGTTTATTATAAGTCCAATAAAACTATACGTGACGTGGCTTACGTATTTTGTGTACTTATTTTTCAGGTATGGTATGTATGTAATGAGTAACTTGCGCGCAAAACTTATTTACATGATAATTAAATTTTCATAACGTAGATATATTACTTTTCGTAACTTTCTCTACATTTTTTTTAGTTTATTGGTTTACGCTGGAGGTGACTTATGAAATAACCGCCTTGTTAAAACAATCTGCTTCTTGAACTGCACATTAATTTACTCCCCATATTTGCCAGTGGCTACTGGTTTAACCAATGGGGTATATACTTTCACCTGCTAAGAGAACATGAAATAATAAAAAAGTGAATAAATGAATCTCAGCGCACGTTCAAAAGCACCACGTGGCCGAAGTAATCGGGTCCCTCTACTGTTACTTTTGTCGTTCACTCCCAGGTAAACCAGCGTCTTACTTTAATTTATCTGTTAACTCCATCTCTATTTGCAATATAGTCTGAATAAAAGTTACATGTTTCTGCATTGAGAGCTATTGTTGGTAAGGTTTGTCACTGCTTTGCGATGCGCCTCTGTCGTCGCACAATTTCGCCCTTCATCACTTGTGAAAGAAGCGCTTCCCGATGCCGGTGCTGCGAAATTCGTCAGCCTTGCGGAATTGACATAAATTGAGACGAGGTGGCTTCGAAGATGTTCGTCTCACGAGGTGAAAGCGCTTTCTTCGACTAACCGAGTAAAATCGCTAAAACTCAACGAGAGGACAAATAAAGAATAGCCAATAAAATTCAACATCTTTCCTTTGTTGAGCGCGCCGTGACTTCAGGTAGACACCTCATTCAGTTCAGTAGCTATATGTCTTCGCGAAGGTAACGCTAATTGCGTTGACCGGCAGTGCAGCGCATGAGAGTTCTGCAAAACCGAACACATTTGTAATGTTCTTGGCCGCTGTCATCGACTTGTGTATAAGAGACTAGCGCTTTCGGACGTGCGCCAACAATTGGGCCGATTCCGTGCACATGCCTCAGAAGCGCCGTCCCACCGCTAATCGGCTCGAAAGGCAGATAAAGCATTTTCGCGCTGTTTGAGTATATCTATATGTGAATGCCTTTGAATATTTTGTAGTACTCAATGCTACATATATGCATCAGCGCATTTACCGACCAGCTCAATCTGTCAGTATATCATCCTCCTTCTCTCTTTCAACTTTCTACTTCCCTTTTCCCTTCCCATAGTAACCAACCGGGACGTTGGTTGCGTGATTCTTCAGTATTGTGGCGCATACCTGATTAACCTATGCGTGTTCTTGTTCTTGTTGCCCTTCACTTGTGGCTCACACCCACTTTGGGGGATCTTCTCTCAAGTTTTCCTTTCTTCTTTTTATCAGTAGTCGTAACGATGCACATCCTGCGTAACTTCGTTCACTTCTTTTTATCTACCGTCATGTTCCGCCTCTCGAAGTGCATTAACCCTTGAAAATAAAATTAGACAAGGCGCACCGCGTCAGCGTCACACCGTGTGAAGTAAGGACGCAAGAAAGGCGCTCTTTGAAGCGCTCCTGGCTGTGTCGACTAACCAGCAGCCCCAGCGTAAACACGGCCCGACGTTTACAGAAGCTTCGCCGACTAACGCAGTTCCGGCGAATCGCTAAGCCCGCATGAGCGCGCTTTGTCCGCTGTCGCGCACCTGACACCGATCTGAAACATGAAAAAAAAAAAAAGGGAAACCCATTCGGCTGTTTGCAAACACACGGGGACCTTTACACTCAAGACAAACTGTTGTCGATCCAGGTTTGTTTGCGTTGTCAACGAGTCTACTATACAACGAAATATAGTGACCTTGTCATTAATGAACAATTAGGAGAGTAAAGTAACGCTTCAAATTACAGTTATATTTTTCATTATTAGGCGGTTTTCGGATGTGTCAGTGGAATATATAATAATATTAATAATAATAATAACAATAATAATATAATTATTATTATTATTATTATTATTATTATTATTATTATTATTATTATTATTATTATTATTATTATTATTATTATTATTATTATTATTATTATTATTATTATTATTATTATTATTAGTAAATAATTCCGTGGCTTTTCCGTGATTTTTTTTGTTCTTTATTGCTGCGCGACGAAATGGGCCACGTGATTTAGTTGAAGAGGTGCGATTGTTTGTTTGTTTGTTTGTTTGTTTGTTTGTTTGTTTTACTCATTGGGGATATGAATGCGTGAGTTCGAACCCGCGAAGTCATAAAACGAAAGCGGCGCGAATTTACGCTTTCGTATTTTATGCACTGCACTTCATTCTTTATTTTTTTTATTCCCCTGCGACAACTTTTAGGAACTGAATTACCCGTTTTATTTTAGTACACCCTAATATGCTACCCTCTTCGTGGTACTCCTTATGGGATTTAGGCTTATTTATTTATTTATTTATTTATTTATTTATTTATTTATTTATTTATTTATTTATTTATTCAATTATTTATTCAAAATGCCTTACAGGCTGAACAGGGCATTGTGTAAGGGGAGCATAAAAGGAATAGAAACACTAATCGGTATCTTTTTCATACAAACAATAACACAAACTAATTGCCAATTGTTATACAAGTCCTAACAGGAATAACAATGAGAAAGTAATAATAATCATTTTAACAGGAATAGAACGGCAATGAAAATCAGATGAGTATAGATGTGACATAATGACGTAAAACAATCTAAAAAAGAAGCACAAACTGTGAAAAGAATTTCGAATATTCAAAAGAAAACATCACTCTAGATTACACAACAGAACTGACTGGCATGTTAGGGTTCAAACCATCAAAAAAATTAATTTATTTGAAAAGAAAGCGAGATACTAGTAATGAATAAACGCGTAGGTGCTGATTTTGATATGAATAATTCGAGTAACTGTTTTTTATGAATGAAATTCCCTGCACAACAAAGTGCAGCAAATTGCAAGCGCTCGAAATAGCTCCAGATTGTCGAAATTGTTCAGCATTCAACGCTGTAAGTCGCCGAATTCGGATTGAGAAGCTTGACCAGAAGCCTCACGCTAATGGAGATCAGGCCGTGGTTTCGGTAAGACGAAAAAGCAAAATAAACTTTCAAATAGAACGACGCATAGAATGCATGCGACGATCCCTTGGCCGGTGTGCTTGCTTTTAAATGCGAAAAATTTCTTAGCGAACTTCGGCGACTTTAGGCGTATCTATCTATCTATCTAGCCGCTTACGTTCGGGGGCTCTCGTGGTCACCCCCTTAACTTGGCGTGAACCAAACTTAGCATGTGAGGGTAAGATGGTTTGCCGAATATGACGCGCTGGTCAAGACATGAATAATGTAACTATCCCGTCGCGTACGTCATCAAACACTTCACGCCAGACTGATTGATATGTGGGGTTTAACAACCCAAAACCACCATATATGATTATAAGAGACGTCGTAAAGGAGGGCTCCGGAAATTTCGACCACCTGAGGTTCTTCAACGTGCACTCAAATCTGAGAACACAGGCCTACAACATTTCCGCCTTTATCGGAAGTGCAGCCGCCTTAGCTGGGATTCGATCCCGCGACCTGCGGGTCAGCAGCTGAGTACCTTAGCCACTAAACCACCACGGCGGGGCTTCCCGTCATACAGCGGCACATACCACCGGATGGGTACAGGCCGCCGGTGTGCGGGTGTGTGTCACAGGTGATTGACATTTAATATATATATATATATATATATATATATATATATATATATATATATATATATATATATATATATATATATATATATATATATATATATATATATATTCAGGAACGATGACAACACACATGGTCAGTTCTGACGCGTGCGCGTGATGAAATACCCGACATCGGTAGTGCCAACCCGACGAATGCAAAGCACAAATGTCTGGGTCCCAGCTGGAATCGAATCCAAGCATTCTGCGTGGCAATGAAGCATACTACCATCAAGATCTCGGAGCTACTTTTCAAGTAGACGCTAATCTTCGTGAACCGTCAATAGCTGTTGCAGTGCTGCCTACCCAATTTTATAAACATTGCATATGTAACCCTTCGATACAGCCGCCACGTCGGACTAACGTCAATTGTGGTTAGCTGCCATGCGCTGAAGTTGATTTATGTAGTACCGTGTGTTCAGATTTGGGTGCACGTTAAAGAACACCAGGTGGTCGAAATTTCCGGAGCCCTCCACTACGGCGTCTCTCATAATCAAATGGTGGTTTTGGGACGTTAAACCCCACATATCAATCAATTGATTTATGTAGTAGTGTCTAGGGCCTGTATCTTTGCGAGCATCAGCGCTTCGTATCAGCTTCTGGTGTTGCTAATACTCATGTGTTAGTTGGCATGGTTACGCAAGTGAAAACAACTGGGTATATAAACATCTGCAACTCTTCAACATATGTCTGTGTGTACAAAGTTTGTACACATGTTTACCGTCATTTGATGACGTGTCGCTCAACGAAAAAATTGCAACATGGTCAGCTTCCCACCGCATGCTTGGCATAACATCGATTCCAGGTACCTGGAATCTGGCGAATTTTCATATTTACTTTCTTTTATTTTAGTCACTCTGGCACTTACATTAGAGTGATATATATATATATATATATATATATATATATATATGTGTGTGTGTGTGTGTGTGTGTGTGTGTGTGTGTGTGTGTGTGTGTGTGTGTGTGTGTGTGTGTGTGTGGTGTTGGTAAATTTCATTTTATGTTCTATATAGTATTAGTGCACCGACAGATAAGTGCATTTGCTCACGGGCAGAGAATTGGTGGGCGTAGTGGTGGTCAATAGATAGATAGATAGATAGATAGATAGATAGATAGATAGATAGATAGATAGATAGATAGATAGATAGATAGATAGATAGATAGATAGATAGATAGATAGATAGATAGACGGACGGACAGACGGACGGACGGACGGACGGACAGACAGACAGACAGACAGACAGACAGACAGACAGACAGACAGACAGACAGACAGACAGACAGACGGACGGACGGACGGACGGACGGACGGACGGACGGACGGACAGACAGACAGACAGACAGACAGACAGACAGACAGACAGACAGACAGACAGACAGACAGACAGACAGACAGACAGATAGATAGATAGATAGATAGATAGATAGATAGATAGATAGATAGATAGATAGATAGATAGATAGATATATAGATAGATAGATAGATAGATAGATAGATAGATAGATAGATAGATAGATAGATAGATAGATAGATAGATAGATAGATAGATAGATAGATAGATAGATAGATAAATAGATAGATAGATAGATAGATAGATAGATAGATAGATAGATAGATAGATAGATAGATAGATAGATAGATAGATAGATAGATAGATAGAACAGCAACTTCATACTACATAGTATCTTGAATAGATAATTGATGAAGGAAAGAGTAATACCAACTATAGAAAAGAAAGAATAATGCAGCGGAAGAGAAAAAAAAGCGGACAAATGTAGATTGTCTGTGAGAAACCCAGTAAGTTCCATATTCGTTTAGTTTCGTGCGCACCAAATCGAAACGTAGCTCTCGTCTTCCAATTTAGTGCTGACTCGGATGCAGTTACGCCCGTATACTCCGGAGACGACGCGCAATGCGAAAACTCGAACCACGTACCGCGTGCTCTGAATGCGAGCGCCTCAAACGAACGACAGGGAACTCGACGGAGACCGTAGAGGCCGGTGGGTTTGGTTCGAAAACCTCGTAAGAATGTTCTCCTTGGATTGCGGTGGCAGCGCTACTCACGTAATCCGAGCATGCGCATCGGAACGTGGAAAAATCTCCCGACGCTTGCAGGAAAAAAAGGGGAGGAGTTTGGTGCAACTGCTCGACGTATTTCTGTGCGGGGACAGAGGTTTTTCGGAGGAGCCGCAGTGCTGCTAGCGTCGCCTTTCCCAGTTTTTTGTTCTTTTTTTTTCCCCCCACTCCTGAGCGCACTCCCTCGGGAGCTCGCGTTTGCTGGTTGAGCGCGCGAGCGAGCGCGGCTGATGAGATTCCTCGTCTTAGGAGTGGGTCTTCGCCAAGGTGCGTGCATGCCCTCAAGGTGGGGCTCGGTAGTTTCGTATGCCGGTTCGTGTAATAGCATTATTTTTCGACGGGCCTAAGCGCACTGCGCAGCGGAACGCAAGTATTGCTACAGTGGGGGTGGCACATCGCCGCGTTGCACTGACATGGAGGATAGCTAGCTTGCATGCATAGAGTTCCCTAAGTGTACACTAGAGGGAACTCTGGCGCCATTGTCTATGCGAGCGTGGAAATTCTTGGTAGTATACACGGATTTGCCTAATCTTCGTACTTTAGGTTCCTTCTGGCTTCGCATGGTTTGGAGCTGCCTTGTCACGAAACAACAATCGGCAAATGCTCGCCAGTTACGCTTCACCAGATTCACCGTTTAGGGTGACCAATTCAAAGCAGCTCACCAAGTTCAAAGCGGTTAGTTCTTTTATTCGAAACTAAACCAGAACATATGAATAAACGAAGCCGCAGGTGCGATTCGCCGCCCGCAAGCACGAAGACTAGGCAAATCCATGTATTAGCCATTTGTTGCTGAACGATCCCAGCCCCAGAGTCCTTTCTAGTGAGTTTTAGAAAACTGTATGCTCGTATGTTCCCGTGGAAGAAGAGAAAAAGCTAAAAGAGAGTGTCGCGTTACATGGAAGACGCACTATTGGTCCACTCGCTTCGATTGAATCCCCGGACGGTGCTGGCACCTAGTCCTTCTCAGGAGGAGCCGCGCTCTTCCAAAGAGGATGTGTCGGAAGAGGTTGGCCCTCCAAAGCTACGAGAATGTTATGACCACTTAGTTTTCTTTTTTTTATATTGTTTCTCCACACACGTGATCAAGTGGTAGCAATAAATTACATCGGATACGTCACGCCTCCAGCAATTGCGAGCGCAATTCCAGGTATGGCTACCCTGTTCACCTTTTTTTGCCGACTCGCGATTTCTGACACGCTGCTTGTTGGCAGAAAGCATTGGTTCGTCCGCAACGTCCTCTCCTTGTCCGCACCAAACACACCGCTCTGAAGTACCGATCAGATGTTGGGACTAGATTCTTTCTTTGTGCTTGTCGCATGATGCTGCCTCCAATTTCTCCGTCCCTTGTGTTCTTTATGGCGGCCTGAAATGGCGTCACTGCGGCCGCCTTTTTGGAATGACCTACCGCGTCTTGATTATTCGTGAATGAGAAATGTGGCAGCGCAAATGGTGGTTATCTTTACACCAGACGACTATTATTTATGTGGTAGTAACCGGAAGATCAGTGGAAAAAGTAGGATTCGCAGAGGTACCTTTTCCACACTGGTGTTTCGGTGCCCGAATGAACGAACGACCCAAAAGTACCACCACGATCATCTCGAGCGAATACGAGGAGAAGATGCTGGCATCAAAGGAATGATTTGAATATCAGAAAGGGGCTACCCTGCTGGTGACGCAGGACCCCAAAAACCAGCTCAGGAGGTGGCAGCGAGGCATGGCTACCTGGACTGAGGAGGCCACGCACCTCAGGGCTTGAAGGAGCCCTGCAACACTTTTTTAAGTAGTCATAAAATGGATTCAGTAAATGAGCCTTTTGCCTCACGAATCGATCGCCGCAAATATTTTTACAAACCATCAAATACGAAAGGAGTTACAAGAGTTTGTCGCACGCTGCAATTGCTTCATCTCTTCTTTCGTCCCAACGAAATCGCTGGAAGCTAAGCAGAGATGGATGGCATGGGGGTAGAAGGTACGTGATGCGCGCCTCGTGACAATGAAGTCTTTTTCTTTTTAGCAGCTCGCTCGGCAAGCTTCTTATGCTCGTGCCTTGTCGGGTGGCGGCGGCCGGAGTCCGGCGTATTCACCAGTGTTGCCAGTTTACACTTTTCCCATCACCGCTCAAGGCGTCACTTTCGGTGAGTTCAACAATACTCCCTAGATGGCGTGCCGCCACCCAGGGCGTGGGTTTTCGTCGGCCCGCGCGCTCGCCTCGTCGCCACTACGTCCTCGTTCTCGTCGTTCTCGTCGCATCGTTGGCTTCGTAAGCATGATAGCAAGGGACAACATCTTACAATGAGCGTGACGCTTGGGCATACGCCGATATCCTCCCAAGCATCCTCCCAAGCACCCTCACCCCGTTGAAGGACGCCTGATAGCTCCACGTCTGCAATTTATAAGCGTTATGGCTAATTCCACTCGTCGAGCGGGAGCAAGTTTTCTTGCTCCAAAGCTGACAATCTGCGGTTCCCTGGTAGATTCGGTGTAAGTTCGCATTTTCCACTGGCTGCTTCGGAGCAGTCCGCTCCGCTAAGGAGCGTTCCACGTGCTCCGTCTTGCAGAGACTGATTTCGCCGGAACTCCGCGAATGTGTTGCCGCCATTTCCGGTGCAGTCGGGCAGCTGGGTTGCTCTCAACGTTTTTTGAGATGGTCTAGTAACCATGTACTCTTGTTTACATTCCTAAAATTGGAAAGCGGTAGCGCTGCTTTCCGCGAGACTCTGTGGTCGAAATGCGTGCTTAGCAGTGGCGACACAGTTGTCATTGAAACGTCGAGAGCAGAAAAGAAAATAGTTTCCGGTACCGGTTTAGTGACGTATGCGTAAAAAACTTCCAGAGAGACCTCACGCGGGGAATTCGCGTGTTTCACTCGCAAATCTCGTTTTGCACACTCCGAGCGCTCGCTCCAAGATTTCGGCGGCCGCTCCGGATCTACCAGTGGAATTCACCATTAGACATTTACTCTCGCCAGCGGCCAGTATGAAATGAAGGGGGAGGTGCAGCGTGCCAATCGATGTGGCCAACACGGTGCATTGCTGCGGCTGCAGAACGCTGCCTTCGACGTACGCATCATCATGCGTCAGCTCGTTAACAAGCCTTCCTACAGAAAGGGTCTCCCCAAGAAAGCCCCCATGCACCTCTGAGCAAGCTCCTCTAACATCATTTACATCGTGGCTATGGCGATGATCTTTTCTCTCCGAGACCGCGGCTTGTCAGTGCGATCATTCGTGCACGCGCGGACACGTCGTGGCCTCTTGTGGCGGCCCCAGAACTCCCGTGCGCGCCATACTCAAAGCAGCCAATGGCTTCATACTTTGGACTGCGACGCAATGATTTTTTAGTACATATCAACATTTACCGAAGAGAAAATGATTTTTAGGTTACTTTGATATTTTATAGTGAATTCCGGGCCGCATTCTGCCCTATATTATTTGGCTCGTAAGTTCTCGGAAGCCTGGACTACCTGTAGGCAGTGTTTTCTGACCGTGCTCAAAAAGTGTTGCTGGGCCTTTTCAGGCGCAAAGAACCTGCAGCCAAATAATCGAGTTCACTAAGTCTCTCCCTATCCTGTGAAAGGTTGTTGATCGAGTACGCAGGTAGTGCTATTTCAGAGTAATTAACAACGCTGATTGTTTCTATATTTGTCAGCACCGTGACGTACGGGAAGTAAGAGGAGCTTATTTTGTTACGAAAACGTCGTGACGACATGGGACAACGTCAAGAGAGATACACGAGAACTCATTCAAGAGGCTTTGGGACTTGCGAGTCCCCGCGATGACAGCGAGATGTGCACAATGCCACCAGTGCTTCACACGACGTCGTTACGGCAACCGCAGTTTGATGAACTATGAGAACGGTGACTGCCCTTTCACCTACGTCAGGATTGCAATGCCTGCTCCGCGGGAAAATTTAGGCAAACTGCGCATTCCACGTTGAGTGCACTGTAATCTAAATTACACCCATATAGGTGTAATATAGTGTCTATAACTCACACCCCATAACACAACGAAAAGGTGTGGATACAACGGGTGGATTTTCTCATTTCCACCCTATGGTACAAACATTTTTGGGGGGTGTAAAAGCAAATGTACACCTAAGTGGCCTTAAGGGAGTGAGGGTGTAAAAACGAATGTATGCCCAGCGTTATGGTCGCGTAGATATCGCTTGTGACACTAGACTTAGGGACGGTGTTATACCCGCATCACACATTTTCATTAGATACCTTGACGATTTAACATCCAGCCCTAGTGCTCTTCGAGTTTACGTAAACGTGACGTAGACGCTTTAGAATACGGTTTGTTCTCCGTAAACTCAAACACAAGTTATTGATATTGACGACAAGGAGGTTTTATGCTGATTTGAATATATCCGCTCTTTTCGAGGTATGGTGGCAGAAGCGCTGTGGACACAAACTAAGGTTACCACGACCGCGAACCTCCAGGTTTCCTAATCATAAAGAGTCTGTTAACGAGGCCATGAAACTAGCATCTTTTGGGTGGTCTCATGTAGAGAGTTTACTCGCGTAGCCAGTCCTAGATGCTAGTCTGTACGCTGTCAAATTACTTCTTGTTAGCGAATTCCGTCACCTCTGATTGGCCTAAATGCCTCCATTACGAAATTTGACTAGGTGGTGGAGCTCGACAACATTGACAATATATAGCACCTACGAGAGCGTACGCAGTACCCGGCGCTCACAATATACCAAGGGTGGCCTTGTTTTTAGGCCGCGTTCTCATTAGTGAATCCGGCGCCTGGAATCATTGGAGTCTTCGTGCCAGCAAACTTCTACGTCCTTTACACCAACGTTTGATTCTACCCACAACGTCAGTGATGAAGATGATGTGTATATATAGCAGCGCTATTTGTAGCAGGTGAATACATATGATGCTTTATATAGCCAAGTTGTATGAATTTAAAAAAGCTCTCTCTCTTTCTAAATATATATATATATATATATATATATATATATATATATATATATATATATATATATATATATATATATATATATATATATATATATATATATATATATATATATATATATATATATATATCTTATTCAGTCGGAAAGTTCAGGTGGTCTTGTACGTATAAGAAAAGAAGCTGGTACACGTATGAGAAAGCAAGCAGTTAGTTCCTTTATTGATTTACGTTTCGGCCGTGGCACGGCCTTCGTCAGAGAAATGGACACAAACTAAGGTGACCGACATTGAAAGTGAGTCGGAGAAACTGAAAGATAAGTTTCGTCGTCGGAACGGAATCAACAGGAAGTAGCGAACCGAGGAGACTATGGAAGAACGAGCCACACACGTCGAGAAGCAGAACCGTACAGAGTAGCCAGATAAACAATAAACTTAACCGCAACTGTCGCCACGCACAATTAGGCATAGCCGAGCTAAACGACAGCCAATTTTTATGCCGTTTTCCAGAAGCTCTAAAAATCTATCTGCAAGTAGCCTGGGCTGGAAAAGTTATTCCCCCGTATCTATAGGCACCACCGATTTAGATTCCGTACCTGCAAACACCTCCACAAGGAACGCGCGATCGGATCTATTCTAGAAAGCCAAAGGCGTAGTTGTACGCGTTCAGTAACACCATAAAAGATCAACATACTTGATGAACAATGCTTTTTTTTTCTCTGGGTGGATTCGAGTGGCTGCTAATAACATTTGAACTTGCTATATTCGTGCTGTTAACCCTGCACACTGAACTTGTGATCTATGGAGTGCCCGAGTTTGATATCCTATCGAATATAGTTTTATTCTCTGTTCTTTGCGAATATTCACCCTTAGCCTACATGAACTATTGATGCATTTGTTCTTATTCGGGAGGAATAACCATACATTTAGCCAAATATAACGATAAATGAAAATCTTAGTCAAATGGCACGTCATTACTATTTTTATATGTATAAAGGAGCTTTCTGACTCAGCCAGAAAGAAAGGTGAATAACGTGTTTGAACTATGAACATTCAATTTGTGCGTTTCTGGGACACATTTACTGTGTTCTGGAATACCATGGAGTCATCGCAACTGGTTAATACCATTTTGGAGTCGAAAACTTTGAATTTTATTATACTTCAATTAAGATCGCCTGGAGATTAATTCAGCCCGTAAAATTCGGTTAGTGACAACAGTTCATTGGTTAGCTATGTGAGCCTCCCTCGACAATAGGCACCCGGCAATGCATTCAAGAGGTCTGATGGTAGCGCCAGAACACACAGCCTAGCGAGTAGACACAGCGTAACCGAAATTGCACGTGCGTATCATTTTCTTTTTTAGTTGTGAGCAAAGCTGTCACGGCTGATTATGTAAGCGCCCAGGAAACGTTCTTTCAAATCGTGCCAAAAAGGACACTGACACTTCAGCGTGTCACTGTGTTCAGCGAGCGTTCCGTTTTCTTAGTATCCCTGGCGGTCGGTACCAAAAATTCTGAGGTGGCCTAAAGAGCTTCGTCGTGCCCTCTGGTCCACTGTCGGGTGCCTATCCTGGTCCTTGGACTCCCAAAGCAGTGCTGCGCCACCTGGAAGCACTGTCTCTTTTCTCGCGTGTTCCTTGTCGTTTCAGCAAGTTGACGTCACTAGACACACGTCTGAATGGGTTCGAGCGCACCCGCACCTGAAGCATGGCGGCAAATAGTGCAGACGATTCTAATTCCGCTGAGTGTCAAGAACCCGTGCAGCTGTTTGCTTAAAATAATGTAGCTCTATCTTCCCTAAGGCCTGAGCACTGAAGGCGACAGCTGAAGCAGTGTGATACTGCAAGCAAGTTTGCAGCTTTATCAGCTACGGGAACTTCGTTAGACGTTGGCTTATTCAATATTGCTAGCACTGGATAGCCAGAAAAGGCACATCGGGCCCATTTCCCCACCCCCCGCAGCTTTTTGCCATACCGTAGCCACTGGACCGCAACTCTGTGCATTTCCACCGCATCAGATCAAGGGTTGCCCCCCCCCCTCCCCCTAGAATATTTCAGCCTACGCCTCTGGATACTGGGATGTCACGCGTACTTCCTCGCCTTTAGTTCCAGCGCCTCACCAATCGTGTAGTTTAGCTTATTGCATGCAGTGTAAAACCACAAATAAATAAATGAAAGAAAAAAGTCATAGCCCTTCTACTACTCTGGAGCTATAGAAGCCAGCGGCTGCGGCTGCACGTCTGCACCAGTGGCTTCACGTCATATTCTCGCCAATTCGCACTCCCGTGCGCGTTGGCACTTCTCGAATCGCCGCTCTTCTTTCGACTCAGCAACACGCGTCCATCTCTCATGGCGTCATCGATTGGCAGACTTGGAGTGGCCGAAGAACTCTGCGCCAGAGCACTGCACTCTGGCGAAGAGACAAGAAGGAAATATACCAATGGAAGACACACGCTTCCCTTGGAGTAAATAGCAAGGTCAAAATACTACGCTCTGCGCGCGTCTCTTTTCTTGCATGAGAGGTCATGCTGGGCACAGCAAGTTTACTGGCGCAAGGACCATGTGATGGTGAAAGAGCATGAGACAAAAGATGTGAGCCATGGGTTCTATTGACAGTTGGCCTTTAAACTCACTGATGACGTCATTCATTGACATATCCGGAGCACTTCTGTTAATACTTTCTTTGCTCCAAGCGGAGCAAAGCAAAACGCAAGCTCCGACGTGAGGCGCAACTGACGCGATCGGTGTCCGTTGGCGTACCCAAAGTTGCCACCGTTTCAAGGCACGGAGCGCTTGCGACTTCCTGTCGAATCCACTGATTTTCGCGGAGTAGGAGAAGTTGCTTCATGGAGTGGATTTCATGACGAAGGTACTCCAGATCTGCCAATGGAACATACAGGGAGCCCTCTCAATCTGCGAATGGAATAGACTTGCTCCGCTTGGAGCAAAGAAAGTATTAACGGAAGTGCTCCGAATATGCCAATGAATGATGTCATCAGTGAGTTTAAAGGCCAACTGTCAATAGAATTCATGGCCCACATCTTTTGTCTCATGCTCTTTGGCCATCACATGGTCCTTGCGCCAGTAAACTCCATTTATCATATTCATCAACTGTCGAAGCAGAGCTGAGTATCGCGTAACCTGTGAAAAAACATCCATGGTGGCGAGGGGCCCTCATTCTCGAGAGGGTGAGAGGGACCCCAAATTGTTGTTCTACGCGTCGCCTTGTGCGCGGACGTGAGCAAGCAGAACCTAGCCAGGTGCAGCTTCGCTGTGAAATGAGATAACGTGGCTGCTTGGTGTTTCACGCGGTAAAGCAAACAAGAACGCAATCATCATCAGGACAACGCTTTTTTTAAGTGTGAATACACTTTATAAGCGACCCCAAACGATCCACTACCGTCGGCGGCGTCCGCAGTCTTCTCTCTATCAGAAAGAGGACTTGGCGGGCCGCAGCGCGACGCTCTACCGAATAAGCCACGGACGCGACGCTGATAGTCCCCCTCCCCCTTCGTTCGGTCCTCCGCTCTCCTCGCTCGCTGCAGCTGCGCGCGCACCCCTCTCTCTCGCGCGCTCGCCTTCTCTCTCAGTCTCCCGTCGAGAGTGGGTCGTGCGATGGATGTCCCGGAGGCAACGCTACCATCTGGATATAAGGCGCGTTACTGCCAGCGGATTTTAACTTTACTCCCCCTGATAGCATCACCCCGTGCATTCGCACTTAACCATGTTCACCCTCGGGGAAATGCTTGGGAGTTTTTTACTTCTTCCTATGCTAGGGCAGACGCCTGCTCTCTAACGGGACCCGTCAGTGCGCCTTAGTTTAGGGAGGGGTCATGACGCGACGCCACATTTAAGGTAGCGCTGGTTACGTCACACCTGCATCCTAGCGCTTTCCCATGGAGATGCGATAGACGGGTTGCCCTATCGTACGTCTAAGAGATTTGTTTCTTGGTGCTCCTTCTCTGGGGCTCGAGGCAATGCCACCGCTGCCTCACAGTGTCAGCGCATGCAGCAGCGTCGCAGCGACACTTCCCTATTGACTGCCCGCATATCTCCACGAAAGCGACACGCTTTTTCAAGACACCGCATCTTTTAAAGCGCCAGATTGACAACCAATATTGTTAACATGAGGAATGCAAAATGCCGCCCCATAGATCTGTGAACAACTCAACAGAAAATTGCTGTCTCCCGTTGTAAGGCACCACGTGATGGGTTCTCTCCATGACCACAAAACACACGTGATGGCTAGGCGACGAAGGAGAGCAAGAAAGGGCTGGAGAAGAGCGCTGTGGACGGTTGGAGGGAGTACATCTAGGTGGCATTAAAAAAATAGGAGCTTATCACAACTTTGTGTCACAACACCAGTGTAAGAAACCTCATAGGCAGACGCGGACAAGCGCTTACCACATCATTCGCATCATTGTGACTCTGATGATCGAGATGATGCAGTCGTCAGCGTTATATGCGCTTGAGGTTAGCGCACTGGAGACCCACCTACTGTTTCTGATTGTCCTGTGTCATGGCGGAGGGGGGAAGAAACCCCGAAGGGGTGTCTCGTCAGAATATTGAAAACTAGGCATAGAAATTTCAGGAACCAATATGTCATAGATATGTATAATCAACGCTTCCAAGAAAAAAATTACAGCATATTCATGGGGTAAATGATGGAGAGTGGAGCGAAGCCTAGTCCGCACACCGCTGCCACGCCGCCTGGGCCTCCCGTTCTCGTACAACGGGATCTTGTCGGCACCGCCGCGCAGTTTCACGGCACGTTTTCTGCCTCGCGCGCTCGCACATCGGGGTTCCATCGGGGTTCCGGATGGACGCGCTCGCCGCTCTGCAGCACTGTCCATCCGCAGGTGTAACGCGCGCGCACGCCCACACGGTTTTTATTTTACTACACCGTGCCTCCTAGCGCACAGCGCCGCCGAAGAACACGTGATCGCCAGCGTCTTCGCGTGACGTCATTACTATTTTCTCGCGCGCTCGCACATCGGGGTTTCGTCTTCGAGCGTGATCCGCCGCCGCCTTGCGCATATACTTTTTATCGGCATACCGTGAATCATCCGCAGGCCATGTCCGCTCGTCGTCTGCCTATCTTTTTGTTTGACGCACGGGTGGGCGGACGCATGGACGGACAGATGGATGCATGGATGAACGCAGTGATGGACGGACGGGATAAACGCACAGATGGACGCACGGATGGACGCACGAGAGGACGGAGAGGTGGACGCATGAACGCATGCACGAAAGGACGGATGCATGGGTGGACGAATGGACGCATGGGCGGACGGACGAATGTACGCATGGATGGACGCACGAATGGATAGACGCACGGATGGATGAAGGGATGGACGCATGGATGAACGGAAGCAAGAACGAACGGACGGCTGGAAGCACAGATGGTATGGCGCTCGCTTCGCCCCACTCATCATTGACTCCATGCATGCTTTAATTTTTATTATTTATCATACTACAAGTAGCGTCCTCTAGTATCGTACCATTTGCATTCTTCAGCGTACATTTATTTCGTTATATGTGCAAGTACCACCATCTACGGCCGGTTCAAGAACTAACGAAAAGTGGCTACATACGACTACGATGGAACGCTCATCCCATGCCTCAAGAAGCTTTGCTCCTCAAAGTATTTTTTTTATTATTTTTTATTTCATTTCAAATACCCTCAGGGTACAAACGTACATTGAAGAGGGGAGGGGCAAAGAAGGAAGTTAACACGTAATAATAACTTAAATAAAAACTTGGTTATAGTTTTAAAAATACAGAAATGAATTATCACGATGACGCTTTAAACAAATATCAGTTACAAGAACAAAGGCCAATGAACCAAAATGAATAACACAGCAATCAAAACACTGGACTGTCCTGGAAGAATTACAAGATTTTATCATTGGATGCACTGCCAAAAGAGATATAATGAAAAAAAAAAAAAAAATAAAAAAATAATAATAATGTACAAAAAGTAGCCACTCGCAAAACTAGAATACGAGAAAAAAAAAAAAGTATGAAAACAAACACTGAACGAAGTATGCCCGGAACGTCGCTCTCTTTTCAATTGGGAGCCTCCTGCCAGCACGCGGTGTCGGAGGCCATGCCTCCTGCTTTGTTTCGACCGCCCGCCGCGTGAGACCGCTCGCCTCCATGCCCCTTATTCTCGTGACAGTACCGTACCGCTCTGTCACGTGACATCACGGCTGCTCGGAGCATGGAGGTAGAAAAAGAAAGGAGGGAGCATTATGTCACACGAGTGAAGCCCACCTTGTCGGCCCAACACGTGATCAAAATTGGGGGACCCTTAAGCTTCGTCTTGAAGAGTTGAACGCGATAGCGATATCCGGCCTCTAGTGCACCCTTCAACCGCTAATTGCATACTTATTCGTATGTTTTGTTACATACGCACGCACGCACACAAACACGCACACAGTAGATTGTACCAGTGCGCGCCACTATCGCCGAATGGGTGCGTTTTCGTCGTGACACCTGTCGAACAAAATGCGTTAAAGGGGCCCCTAAATACTTTTTCAAGTAACCATGAAATTAATTCACTAGAAGAGCTTATTGCCTCACGAATTCAACGCCGCAAAAATTTAAGAATCTGTCCAGTGCGAGTGGAGTTTTAAAGGTTTGTCGCATGCTGCAATTGCATTATCTCTTCTCTCGTCCCTACGAAAGCGCTGGAAGCTAAGCAGGAAGGGTTGGCAGGGCAAAGAAACTACCGCGCCTCGTGACTTTGAGCACTATTTTTTTCCTTCGAATGCCCGGCTTTCTCAGTGTGATCGCGTGCGTGGGCGCGCACAAGTAGCGGCCTCCCGCGGCTGTCTTGGTAACTTGATTTTTTTCGGTCACAGACGCACTTCGCTCACAACCGATGGGGCCGACGCCGGCGGTGGGTTTTCGGCGACACGAGCTCTTTGACGCTATCGCCTTAAAATGTCAGAGCTTGCGGTAGCTTTTAGCACTCTCTGTCCTGTTCCGTCTTTGAAATACCTGCGTGAGCCGGCCAGTCTGCGCCGCACCAGCGCATTTCGATTAAAAGCTACCGGGCGCCGCAGTCCGAGATATCGGCAAGTCTTGTTTATTGCGGGGTCTCATGGGGAAAGGTAGCGTGTTGGGTCGACTTCGATGGCTTCAAAATGGGTCGGCTTGCCAAGGCTAGGTGCGTGACGTCATGCTCATTTCCGTGTTTTTTTTTTCCTTCCTCCATGGCTCGGAGGCAACTGTGAGAGGATTGCTGTGTTCGCAGGAGACGGCCGTCAGTGATGCTCGCCTTCGTACCAAAGGAGAAGGCTAAAGTCAGAGGGTAGGCCAGCGCATTCGCGGCTCACGTTCCAGGTGTAATTTTTTTAGGAGGCGTTGGTATAATACGATCGATTGCAACAATAACGAATGTAATCTGTATGGTAGAGCTTTACCCCGAAACGGTGACGTCACCAGTGTCGATGCTCACACTTGTGCCCCAATTATCCCCCTATTCGTCTTACGGTAATCGCTTATGCGTACCATCTAATAATAATAAAGAGCGTAAGCGTTTTTACGGACTTGCTATCGTAAGACGCCAAAAAGAGAACTTTCGGAAGTTCTAGATAGACTTGACAATCGTCAGTTACAGGTGGAAAACGTTTTGAGAGCATTATTGCGCTTCGTCTGGCCAACCGGCCTCATAGACAGAGTGTAAGCAGTATCGTCTATTGTACTGTTGTTCTTTTTTTTGGATGTCTCTTTTTTGTCACCTTTTATTCCCCTTACCCTTTCCCTCAGCACATGGTAGCCAGCCGGTCTGAGAACTGGCTAACATCCCTGTCCTCACTTGCCTCCTCCTTCCTGTCGTACGCGAATTACCTGATTACTGCCGCTACGGACAGCAGCGGCAGTACTGGCGGGGACTGTGAGTAACGCCTTTCTAGCTATTTAGGCGCTGTGCCGTGTTCCCAACTGGGCTGCAGATATCATGCGCATTTTTGTTCTTCTGACCACTACCACTACCACCACCACCACCATTTATAGCTACAGTTGGTTTCAAAACTCCCTTGCAAGTGTTATCGCCGCCTTTAACCTCCGTTGCAAAAAAAAAAAAAAAAAAAACTTTTCTGATATGTCGACGGTTCAGCCGAAACCGAATGACTTCTATCCTAAAGTAGCCCCGCCGTGGTGATCTAGTGGCTAAAGTACTCGTGTGCTGACCCGCAGGACGCGGGTTCGAATCCCGGCTGCGGCGGCTGCATTTCCGATGGAGGCGGAAATGTTGTAAGCCCATGCTCAGATTTCGGTGCACGTTAAAGAACCCCAGGTGGTCGAAATTTCCGGAGCCCTCCACTACGGCGTCTCTCATAATCATATGGCGGTTTTGGGACGTTAAACCCCACATATCAATCTATCCTAAAGTACAGATGCCTATAGCATATACACTCCCGCGCATCGTCCTCGAGCAGTGCTCTTGAGGGCTTTACACGCAACGGTCTTCGAGAAAGGAAGAAGCTGACATGGTTTGCAGGCTCGAAGCAGGTCGATACGCATATTTTCTGAAATCGCCGTGCATGCAGACGTGCGAGTGTTCGGTCGTATCTCTGACGTCATTCCGCACCTTATAGAGCATGCGCGAGAAAAAAAAAACCCTTAGAAGTGGCCAAACAAAGTGAAGCTCTTATCCTTACACATAGACTACCTTACGGGGGGGGGGGGGGGGGTTCAGTGCCGCCATATTGGGCTGTTAACCTTTGTGTTCCGCATCTTTGAGAACTAAACGGACAGCGTCGCAGTAAACTATAGTGAACTATAAATGCACGAACATGAAAATAGTTGAGTTCATGCATGCGGCGTTTCATGACCTCATTATTTCGCATCCCTGTATAAAAAAAACTTTGACTTAACATCCCTGGATGGCGGTGCCAATATGTCTTTAGAAAAAAAGTATATGCTGCGTTCAGCAAAACGCTGCAACTTGAGCCTGCCGCTTGCGCAACCTCGCTCAGGCGCGGCGGGAGACGCTGTGGGTCGCTCCTATCGCTAACGACATTTGGGCCACCTCGCCGGGTTCTTTATCAATGGCTCCCTCGTGGCGGTGCCACTGATTCTCTAAATCTCGAGGCTGTTCGCTCTCTATATCTCGGCCTTACGAAACTGCTCGGCCCGGCCTTTGTGTGCTTACCGTTTTCTTTTATCGCGGCCCAGCGTTATGCCGCCGAGTTCCGCTCCTCTTTGCAAACAAACGCTCCCCCTGTGCCCCGCGAACATCGATGCCATGGAAATTTCAAACGCGTTTTTGGGGGGCTCTGGAAAATACCGATAACGCGACCGCCGACGTACGTGACGGATCACGCGAACACTCCGTGCCACTAAAGACGAAGAGATACCGCTGGCAACGGGAGCGCCATCGTCGAGGGGCGGTGCCACGCAATGTTCCCGTATTTTGAACTCCGAACTCGGCGTATCTGTACGTCGTTTGTAAGAGAGTTCCATGAATGCCATCTTTGACTAGTCGTTTTGGCCCCGCCGCGGTAGTCTAGTGGCTAAGGTACTCGGCTACTGACCCGCAGGTCGCGGGTTCGAATCCCGGCTGTGGCGGCTGCATTTTCGATGGAGGCGGAAATGTTGTAGGCCCGTGTACTCAGATTCGGGTGCACGTTAAAGAACCCCAGGTGGTCGAAATTTCCGGAGCCCTCCACTACGGCGTCTCTCATAATCATCAGTGGTCTTGGGACGTTAAACCCCACATATCAATCAACTAGTCGTTTTGGAGTGCTGTAGAGCGCTCTACTGAAATAGAGAGAGAGAGGCTGATGAAAGTAAAAAGACACAACCGCGCTCTCTCACGAGAACGCTCGGAAAGGACCAGTCAAAGATGGCATAAGGCGATAACCGTAGGTGCCTGATCGTCCGTCGTAATAGAGCAGCACTTACGGTGCTCTGCTGTTGAATCGAAGGTCGCGGGCACGATCCCGGCAATTAAGGTCGCATATCGGTGGAAGATAAGCAGTAGAGGCCCGCGTATTGTGTGGTGTCAGTGCACGTGAAAGAATACCAGATGTTCGACATTTCCGGTAGCCTCCACTACGACGTCTATTCCTATCGTGGTTTTAGGACGTAAAAACCCAGATATCAATATGTAAAACAAGGTGACTTAAAGAGAGCTTGTAATGGCTCGTAGTCAGAAGGCACCGGTGAACCACGCTAGGAGCAGAAACATCAGAAAACTTGTTTTCAGCAACACTGCTATTCGGTTTAGCTGGAATTGGTTCTTTCCCGAGAAGCACGTGAGAATAAGGGGACGAAGCACGAAGTGCAGTTGCCCTATCAGACAAAGCAATATTGCTGCTTTTCGATTTTCTATTTGTGAATGTCTCTTCACGTCTTTACGCTGGGAGCGCAGACGTGCACCAGAAGGGCCTCGTATGTAAGAAGTCTGAATTTCCCGAGAACAAAATCAGTTGCTTGCGTTTTTCCTCTGTCCGTTTTCTCTGCTTCGTCGCCATGCTTCTGAGCCCTTCTTAGGATAAGTTTTTATATATATATATATATATTGAGGGAGGGGGGGCTAGCAGATTAATGCAAGGACGGAGAACAAATGAAATGGACACCATCTATTCATTGTCTAACGAGAGCAAGACGTATCGGCTCCCGCGTGGGAGCCTTGTTAACAATGCAAAATTAATGCGCGAACAATTCGGTTATGCATGTTTTAGGATATTACGTAGGCCATGCGCACGTACTCGTGTGGAAAATTACCATCAGTACGATAAGGCGTCTGTGGCGTTGTCTGGATTGCCAAAGCGTCGAGATAAAACTGATATGTCCCGGAAAACGAAAACATTTTTTTGTTTTCTTTTTTTGTGAACGAAAACTAAGTACGAAGGCCGTCGCCTTCGTCTTCTTTCTGTCTTGTTTTTGTATTTTTCACTGCGTGACATCTGCAACTATGGTATACCATGGTCGCAGTCATTTGCCAATCACCCGCTGCTTTGTTGAGAAGCACGCATCGATCTAGGTATACAATTATTCGCTCAATTTGGCAAACCATAAAACGGCGCTTTGGTGATAGCTATCCCTAAAGTGGTTAACGGCGAAGATGTAACAGGGAATTATGAGCGCTTAACAGCTGGCAAATACAGAAACTTGTTCAATGTGATAGGGGGTACAGATTTATAGGCTGTACAGTGGCGCCGCTTAATGGAAGAAAGTTAAGTGAGGGGGTCGAAAGTGTATCGTAATGTAAGATGGCATCAAGGCCATGCATAGTAATAGAAGACCGTAGTAGCAGCTATTTGGGAGAAGTTCTAACGCTTCAATGTTCGTGAGTTACTGTTGCATGCATGTACACTGGCGCTCAGTATGACCTGCTGCACAGTGGCCCTCGTCGAAGGGGATCCTATAGCACCAGCAATTGTGAAAATTCATTTGGATATGCAAATAGCCGAAACAGTGCTTACGCCTGTTACGGTTTCTATGTCGGTGTTACTGCGCACTTTTGACACCGCTTTGACAACGGTCAGCATGTTGCAAAACTCGTATTGGGTGCGACTGCACAGCCGACACAATGTTTAACGATTTCGAGTACTTCGTACTCAACTATGGAAGAGCACTCAGCCATCCCGCTAATCCTCCGCCGACCATTTAGTGTTTAAAAAGAAAATCTTTAACGATTTTGAGTACTTGGTGCGCAACTATGGGAGAGCAGTAAGCCGTCCCTGTTTAGAAAAAGTTTATTTACAGCATGTACAGAACACAAAGGCTTCATACCATTCCAGTAACAGGGCACATACACATCGGCACATCTATATTTCACGACTAACATCACTACGTTACAGTGAAGACTTGCTGGATATTCTAGAAAATATTTCGCGGTTCCGTTCGGCGTTAACGCTAACGTAAACGTCTTCCGATATACTTAAACTCTTTTTTTAGTTCTGGTTTTACAACGAATGAGTGGCCTGGATAACGTAACCGCCTGCGGCTTGCATCGCTTCAAAGTGAATGTTTGCGACAAACTTTGACGCCAGCTCTTTCTTTTAATTGGCTTTCAGGAACTAGATAGCCAACAGTGTTAATACGCACTGATAGGCCAGTTAATCAGTCATGATTTTCGAAGAAGCAACCCGCAAAAGGACACAAAGTACGCACACATAACAACACACCAACACAAGCAATACTCGTAAAAAAGCATTAAAAAAAGAAACAGTTCTTGTGCATGCTGTGTGTGGTTTCGGGCGCCGCTTATTTCAAAACCTACGGTGCTACCTCTAACCGGAGCAGTCGCATTGAGGTCACCCGCGCTCGTCGCCGGCAGCGATCGCTCATGTTCGTGAAGCTCTTACGCCTTCAGCACGTGTGACAAATACGGTCGCGCCTTTGCATTCGTCTCGTCACGCTGTGCGGCACGTCTGAAATTTGCATTGCACATGGTCGCTCGTATGAGAAAAAAGCATATGAATATATAAAAAGAAGTGAGTGAGTGAGTGAAACAACTTTATTTGGTCCACAATAGACGCGAGTAAACTCAGCGTCACCTGGCTAGGCCCACTCGGGGACCATCAGGTTAAACCTGACGGCCCTCGCGCGGGCCCTCTGGACGGCCAGGATTTGAGAGGTCTGGTCCTGGGCCTTGATGAGTCGCTTCATTTCCTCTTGGGTGAAAGGGGGAACGGCAGAGGCGCAGCCCCACAGTACATGTTCGAAGTCCGCATAACCACCACACAGGGGGCAGTCCGGGCTTGGAAACCGTTCAGGGTACATTGTGTGCAGTGCCGCAGGGCTCGGGTAAGTGTTAGTTTGTAGCAGTCGGAGAGTAACAGCTTGGGCCCTGCATAGCGAGGAGTGTGGTAGAGGCAGCAGTCTTCTTGACAGATAGTGGTGCTTGCATATCTCGTTGTACGAGCAGAGAGGCTCAGGTCGCCCAGGAGATGACGCGTTACCCGGCACACGGTCAGTCAAACCTCGTGCAGCCGAGTGCGCCTCCTCGTTGGGATTGAGCGAGGCACCCTCAATGGTTCCAAGATGCGCAGGAAACCAGACCAATGAGTGATTTTTGAGGTCTTTGACTTTTTGAATAATCTGTAGGACCTGGGGAGCCACCATGCCCATCTGGAAGGCCTTGATAGCGGCCTTGGAGTCTGAATAAATTGTGTCATGTACACCGTCCGTCAATGCAAGAGCAATGGCAACCTGCTCTGCAACGCTGGAACTAGAAGTGCGGATGGTAGCGCAGCTGATGACTCTGCAATCACAGTCGACGACCACTGAGGAGAAGGCTTCTTCTTGAATGTACGAAGCAGCATCGACGAAGCAGGCTCGATCTTTGTCCAAGCGGGCACTGGCGAGCAGAGATTTACCCCTGGCTCGTCTTCGTGCTTCGTTGTAGGTTGGATGCATATTGCGCGGCATCCGCGCAATCTGGATCTTGGATCTTACGTCGCTGGGCAGCTTCACAGCGTCAGGACCGACAACCGTGGGGTTTCGTCCCAGCATGCCGAGTATGGCTCTACCCGCTGGGGTGCCAGACAGTCTGACAAACTGTGCAAACTCTTGGGCTTCGACAATTTCTTCGAACGTTGTTCGCCATTTCGCTAGTTAAACATAGAACGCGTCTGGCGTACAACAGTTCATTACGCCTAACGTGCATCTTGCGCGCTTTCGTCCACTCTCTGCGCAATCTTTACATTTGCTGTAAAACGGGTATTTCATCTTGAGACATGTCGCACGACTTGACAGTATGCTCGTTTTGCGAATTAACTTCATATTATTATTATTATTATTATTATTATTATTATTATTATTATTATTATTATTACACTTGAAAACAAGAGAAAGAAAGGGGGCACACTGACAACAACCATCTCGAAGGGCACAACAACCTGTGTTCTCTTCCGGGGGGAAGGAAAACATATACTATGAATGAAAAAGAGCGAAGAAAGAGGAAGCTAGATATGAAATAACGAGAAAAACGTGACGATGATTTGTATTACCAATAAATAGTCAGGTCAGTTTTCCTTTTCTTTTTATTGTGGAATAATCTAACAAATGACTTTAAGACAATCTATTACTGGTCTTAAATTATGTTAATCTATTACTGGTCTTAAATTATTACTTAAATTATGAACAAATTCGTTTAATTCGTTTACGTAGCAAGGCACCGCCAACCCCCCTTGGTGGGTGGCGTCAGAATAAAGAGGCAGTCAGTCGATCAATCAATCAATCAATCAATCCGTCTCGCCTATAAATGTCAGCAGAGCTCTATAATTAAAGAGCAAACCTCGGGCGCTCCTCAGGTGAAACTATCTGGGTGCCACGGGGTATCGCCTGCGTGTTTTCTAGACCAGAATAAACCTAATTGAACAGCAACAGAAAACCGCGCAAACTTCGAGACAGACAGTGGCCAAAACATTAGGAACGTAAAGAAAAACAAAACTTTGAAAACGCTTACAAGCAACATGGAAACATTTGAAAAATAAATGCCGTGGTTGAATGCCGTAATACCGAGCTTGTCAAGCAATAGATAAGCAATATACTGAAATCCCTACATTGCCCCCTTCCCTCCCCTCCCCCCCCCCCCCCCAAAAAAAAATCTAGCGACTTTAGGCGTGACCCACGACACCGATGGTCCGATTTTCCCACTTCGTAAGGAATCTGAAGCTTTTGCTTTATTCAGTTTTTCTTATAGCAGCGAAAGTGCATTATGTTCCCGCTTTCGCACTGACTCAATCGAACATGGCGTTTTGAATAATTGCGCACTCAGCAAAGTCTTTTGCCGCAGGTATCCTAACACAATCGCATTCCGTTTAAAAATCATTACTCTTGGAAACAACTACATCCGTTTCGTTATGCACCGCGCTCATTAGAGTCAACACAGGAGAGGGGGGTCAGAAGGTTTCGCAAACACAAAAAGATGCTCATTACGACAAGCGTCAATCGTAAGCTGCTCGCACGTCAACAGGGCTAATTAACATCGACGTGCTCTAATTCAATGCGAAATCGGTTAGTTGCAGGTTGGCTATCCGGGGCCGCCGTCGTCGCGCCGCGTTACTCGGCCTATAACGACACTTATATATGTCTTGCGTGACTGTCATAGTTCGCAGCGGGACAAATTAAATGAAGTGAATTTAAGAAAAATTGCTCAGCTTGCGCCACGTCGATCAAAGCTGAGTCGCAGCAGAAGTACTATAGGCACCTAGCGAGTCCCGGCTTGACTGGCCTTTTATGCACTCACCTCTTTCTTCCCCACTTCTTCCTGCACTATGCTACGCTTAACCGCGATTGCTCTTTTAAAGACGATAGTCTTTCTAGGGGACCTTCGAAGCAAATATTTTGGTCTACCTGTTTGCACATTCGTCTGTTTGTCCGCGCTTAACGGTATTCTAAACGGCACCAAAGTGGCCAAACGATACTCCAAACGGCCGACCCCATTCGCAGCGCCCACTAATATTGCTCAAAATTCAGCGTTCATACTATGGCGATTGTCAATTAAAAAGCAATTATTGCGCGTATTTGAGGCACCATAACAACACATCAATATTCTGTATGTGCGTATCTTACTATAAAAGGCATGCATCAGTAATTACAGCGACCGTAATGTTTATCACGCTGCGCTGACCAGGCAACGCTTGCACGAAAAGGCAAGCGTTTCAAACGCTTCGCTAAGACGACGCGGTGGCGACACCTACTCGTCGCCTTGCGTTCTACACCTTATCACCTCTGAGACGGGTGCGCAAGGTGCGCGCCTTTCGTTTTTCTAGATAACTGCCAGATAACGCCCATGTCTCACGTGTGGCGTGACTTGATGAGCTCGAGGCACTCTAACGCAGCGCCTCCGGTATACCGCTCACCGATTTTCTCGCGTATAACATAAATAAACAATTTATTCATTCCCTCCAGACGCAATACTATCGTCTTTCGACGACATTTGCAGTGTAACACGCAAATTCATACTTCTTTCTTTTCGTACTTATTTCTTTAGCCTGTGTATTTTGATCTTTTTCTACATAAATTCAATTGGTTATCTCTCTCTATCACTTCCTGTCTTTTTTTTTTCTTGCTCTTTCTCTCCGTGAAGTCGTCGGCTCGCCTTCTATCTTTTTCACTCTTTCATCCCGTTCACTCTATTTCTCTCCCCTTTCCTTCTATCTTTATCTACGTTACATGCAAACCACGACCGCTGTAAAACTCCTTTAGCGTGTATGTGCCAAGCAACTTGAGGAAGCTCCTCAACTCACCATTTTATCTTTCATAAATTGCTGCGCAATATGCTAGGTGAAGTACTAGACGCCTTTGTACTGCGTGATTTCACTGCACGCTAAAGAACGTGCGAATGTGCGCAGCCCTCCACTATATACGGCGTCTGTCGTAATCATATAGCGTGGTTTCTGGACGTAAATTCCTAGTTATCATTATTATATAATTAGAAAGAGAGGAGATGCGAGTGATATAAGGTGCACTTGTGAAGCTTCACGCTTAAGCACCGCTCAGGGCAGTGAGTTGAAAGCGCCCGACATGTACTTTCGTGAACACGGAGGTCGTGGGTTTGACGTACAGGTCATCCAAATCAATTGAACTTTTTCTTGTGTTTTTTTTCTGCTCTGTTCGTGTGCGTTTTATGGACGTCACATCCGTAACGGAAATGATGTCGGTGTATCCTCTAGAGGGGACCCCGGCATAAAAGGCACTTTCTCGGTCGTGCGTCCATATTTCAAAGCTCCCGAAATGGGGAACGAAGTGGCTGTTAGGAATGATATAGTCACGGCTTGGCCGCCGGCAGAAGTGAAAAAAAAAAAAGAAGCTTTTCAGGTACATAAAAACAACGTTGCTCAAGGATATTAGTGACGACATAAATTAGAAACGAACGTATAATAAAAGCATACACAAAGAGAGAAAGGAAAATTTCAGCACTGAAACAGAGTGCGCTATTAGGTCGACACGGCAAACTTCAAAAAGTACAGTAAGAACAACACCGTCCCAAGCAATTGCCTGTTCGTTCTTGGGCCGAGCGATAACCGCACTCACTCGCTATCGTTGCGTTGTAAACACGTCTCTGCTCGCGTGAACTTAAACGGAGTGCGCGATAACGCCGACGCGGGAAACTTTAAAAAGTACAGTGAGAACAACATAGTGCCATGCAATTGCCTGCTCGTTTGTGGGCCGAGCGATAACCGCCGTGATTGTTTTGACTCGCTGCCGGACAGGAAAAAAAAAAGTCCTCGCGAAAAGACCTGATAAGTCGCGCAAGCGAAGTGCTTTTTGTTTCCGCAACGCCAAAGTTCTTGCAGGCGCGTGCGCGCTGTGTTCTGTTTGTACGATTATATACTGGCCCGACGCAATTAACCGTCCGTCCGTTTGTGTCTGCCTTAGTGTTTTGCGGAGAAGCGGTGCCCTCAGGGGAGCGACACGGCAATTCGTGCGTCGAACCCGATAAGGGCGCTCTTAGCCGAACGCTTTACTTTGCGACAACGTCGGCAACAAAAAAAAAAAAACAAACAAACCGGTGAGCGCTGCTGTATTTCGCAAAAAAAAAAAAAAACCTTGCCGAGCTGCGTTAACATCGGCGTAAGAGGGTAGCAGCCTCAAGGTCAACTACCTGCGAACTAACGTAGCATAGCTAACCATCATCTCGCGTGCTCCCCGCTGTCTGGGATCGTTGGCCCGTTACGTTCGTAGTACGGGCTAATGTATTTTTATTTACTTTTCTTTTACTTCGGAATAAGCAATGCCTGACATCCTCGTTGCGCGTTATGAAGTGGTGGCTTTTTAAATCTGTTGCGAATGCCGGCGAGGTTAGGGGCGGAACCGCGGAGGAAGTGAAAAAATGTGCGGATGGGAAACCGGGGCTCGCGGTAACCTAAGTGCACGAGTTGCCAATCGTGAATAGCTCATATTGTTTTGTCTCTTTCGTTAAGATAAAAGTGCTAGGAGCGGAAAGGAAAAGCGTTCTATGCAAAGACACTTCGTCGTCGTCAACCCACATGACGCAAGCACAGCGCGTAGGACGTGAGAAGCTTTTCATCTTTGTGATTCAGTGTCTGCCTTGCAGATTGTATCTCAGAGAGTTCGAGATACATGCCTGACTTTCACCGTCTTTCCTTGATATTCCTGTTTATCTGGTGAATGGTGCGATCAGTCGTAGATGCATGCAAGCCCAGTTCCTGGGACGCCACTTTTATCTTTACACAGCACCTTACAGGGTTGGCACCTTTGCAATAGAAATAAACCGGCTCTTGAATGAGGCAGGGGCCAGTGAGATATTTATACAAGCGGTTCAACTTATCACGCACGCACGCACGCACGCACGCACGCACGCACGCACGCACACACACACACACACACACACACACACACACACACACACACACACACACACACACACACACGCACACACACGCACACACACACACACACACACGCACACACACACTCGCACACACACACAAACACACACACACACAGATGCCATGTTGAGGTTTTAACACGCAATGTCATGTGTATTAACATGCTTTTCTTAGTCAGAAATCAGCATAATGTACATGCACAAAAAAAGCAAACAGAAGCACCTGCTGTTCAGCTTGCAATAATATAGAGTTTTATTACTGCGGAATGGTGCTACGTACGCATCACGCAAGCGCCTTGCGTTACGTGGCGTCGTTTGCCACTAATCGGCTTGTAGTACGCCGTAGTACCCGCGTACGTAACGAGCGTGAGGCGTGTTGCGTCATCTGGTAGATCAAAATAGAAGCACGTGTTGTTGACAGCCAGTGTGAGCCAATCCAAGTGTTATAGCCAGATTATGGCCATATTTTAAGCCACAGTACAGTGTCTAGAAATATACTGGCTAGTGTGCTGAGCGCGGGCTAGGAGATGGCCCCGCAGCTGATGACTGCCGGCAGCGCCCGCATGGTGCGCTGCTGTGCGAGTGGGTGCATTTGCGTTCAATTGCGCTCCGCAAGCGCCGCGAAGCGTGCAGGAGGCCGAGCCGCGCGAGGCCAACCATTATTTTGCTGCATTTTCGGAGTGTTTTTTTTTTACATAATGCTTTATTGTATAAGAACTACTCTATTGCTTTCACTGTACTGGCGTTTTGCAATACCAAAATGAAGATCATTTCGTGGCATACATTTCGCCATCTGCTACTTGCCCGCAAAAAAAAAAAAAAGATAGAGACGCAGATCCCACGTAACTTGGGAACCAATGCCACGCAAGGTGACTCTGTTGTAATTTTATATTAGGTGAAACATTATGAAGTGGCGCTAAATATATGCAAGAAATTGGATAGTGAATACTGGAACCAGCATTGGCGTTTCACGAACATTCGGCTCTTCTTGCAAAGTATTTCGAAGACCCTATGTTAAGGGGGTGATCGTGAGGGCACCCGGACGTAGGCGATTCGATAGATAGATAGATAGATAGATAGATAGATAGATAGATAGATAGATAGATAGATAGATAGATAGATAGATAGATAGATAGATAGATAGATAGATAGATAGATAGATAGATAGATAGATAGATAGATAGATAGATAGATAGATAGATAGATAGATAGATAGATAGATAGATAGATAGATAGATAGATAGATAGATAGATAGATAGATAGATAGATAGATAGATAGATAGATAGATAGATAGATAGATAGATAGATAGATAGATAGATAGATAGATAGATAGATAGATAGATAGATAGATAGATAGATAGATAGATAGATGCTCAAAGTGGTTGCAGTACGCAAAGAAATTTATTTTAAAACCCATTGACAGTATAACCACCAGAGTTATTTTTTAAAATGTGCTTTGTTCTTGAGAGCAAGAATTATCACAGAAGACTCTCAGAATGCTTTTCTCACACGACAGCCTTCGGATTCAGCCTTTTGTCTGCCCAGGAACTTCCAGGAACTTTTTATCTGGATTACCAGGCTTCAAAGCTGTTTTTTTTTTTCGTGCTGCTCCTCAGGTAAATAGCAGAACCTATAAAAACATATTTTGTGCATTAGTCAAGTATGAAATGATGCGAGAACAAGAATGTAGGCTTCACTTACAGAATTTCAATTGAGTGTAATAGAGCAGCACATTTTAGAAATATTAATCACGGTAGCAGGAGTGCAGGACCTCTAACTTTAAGCTTTTGAATATATTGGCGAGAAATCTGAATATACGCAATTCTCTGTTATGAATTTGTTTCCACCTATAATTTATACACATTTTAAGAGCTTCTAATTACAGCTTCTAATTACACAATAGATGAAGAGAGCTTCTTAGATGACTACATGAAAATTTCAAGTAGCTAAAACATTGCTTTCCAGATGTCCATTATGCCTACACACAGGCCGACAATGCTAAGTGAGTGAAATTAATAATTTGCTCACCATGTATGCCAAAGATCCGCCACATGCTGCGATTCCAGCTGGCCCCGTCACAGGTCACGGAGTCAACATACAAGCCCGCTCGTTCAGCCAGGACCGTGCACTCTACTGTGATTTTTGCAAGCGTAGCTGCTTGAACATTGCCTTTCGAGGCAAAAACGCCAAGTGTTTGTGTCCAACTCCCTAAAAAATGGGCAAGAACAATGATGGTGCAAGATTACCATGTTACTTATGTCATGTGTTTGACTGTAGTCTCTTTTTAAAACAACTTACCGGTGTAGGGTTGAAACAGCACAACCATCCCGTGGTCAAATGTTTCTCACCTTTCGTTTCACCGCCTTTTTAGGTTTAAGATGTGTCGGATAATCTTCGAAGACCGTAGGGACAGCATCGGGCTTCAGACGTGGCTTGTCTCGGGCGATTTCGTTGACGACACCGTTCACCGTAGTCTGAAAATATCTTTGACACTTGACACTACAACAGGTCGAACACTGACAGCTGTCAAACGCTGAGCAAAGCATGGGACGACAGGAGCTTGGCGGCTCTCATGCACCCACTCGTCCGGCAGCGCCACTTGCGGCCACTGCGCGCAGTCATCACGTGCGGGGCCACCCTCTCTCGTACGGAATGCGCGCGCTCCGCACACTAGCCAGTATATTTTAGGCACTATAGCCACAGAGCCGGTCAGTGCTTGCCTTCGATGCCGCCATTTTGCAAAACGAAGTCTCGCGCTGTCGCGAACTTGTTCGAGAGCGGCGCGATCAGCTCATACGTACGCACGCACGCATCTCATGCGTGCGTACGTAGCGGCTGCGTACGTAACGCGATACGTGCGCGTTGCGGTCTGCGCATGCGCACTACGCAGAACGTGGCGTCCTTACGTACGCAACGCCGCCACGTACGCAGCGTACGCAGTACTAAAGCTGTCGAATAAAATCTCGTCAACATATATGCCACCCATTTGTGAGGTAAAGAGCAAGTAATTATTATCAATACGCGTTGTCTACAGCCAGAATCTCCGATATTTCTCAACATGCATTGACGTAGTTTTCGCAGTTTTGAATAATTTACGTCCTTGATGCAAGCACTGAACCGCTAATGTTCGTTTTTTTCCTAGTTCAATGATCGGTTTAACTGCAGTGACGGATTGCTTTGAGCTTTTAAGTTTTTGGCAAAACGGTCTACTAACTGAGAAACCGGCTGGGAGCCGGTCCAAAACTGGGCACGTGATAATTTGCTTATGAAGTAGCTGTCCTGAACGTTGACGCCATTCAGCTCGTCTATTTGTTGCACTGCTTTGCGCTTTATTTTTGGTTTTAGGGTTAATTTGATCTCAATTCGTTAGTTTGCACTAATTAACAAAGTCCGCTTCATGGGCATTCAAAGCGCCAGTGGGCATTTTGTGGCAGGAACGTCAACTCTCCGCTTTGACCCGACCGCCTGTCTGCGCCAAATGAACAGCTAATTAGTTTGGTTTCATCAGGGGTTGGCCTGATTGATGTCGCCAGTGATCTTAAAATGTCTGCCGCTACGGAAGAAGTGATTACTATCGAAAGAGACAAAATGTTTGTTTTTCTACTTCTTGTTTTTTTCCAGCATTTCAGGGCCTACTTTTCGAAACACCATGAATACCCAAGCTTCGGTGCCGAAATTCCATCAAGGGTAAAGAACATCAAACGTCATTCACTTCGCGGAATGGTTTCAGTAATAATGGCGATTCTGTAGGAATGTCAGGTTACAAAGGCTTGATTTATCATCAGTGGAGGCCTCCGTAAGTTTCGACCAATCGGGACTTTCTAACGTGCCCCTGAACCTAATGACACGGGCCTCTGTTGCTGGGCTGACATCAAAAGGCGACCGCCGTGGCCAGGATTCTACCCGCAACCTTCGCGTTGTAGTCAATTCAATTCCATTTTATTTTCCAGCATGCACAGTTGGGTCCACCGTTAAAGGAAACACTTTCTTGAGCACCATGTTCCCATTCCGCTCTCTTATGAAAACAGATCTCCATAAGAGTGCTAGCTGTTGGCGTTCCTTATTTTTTTTCTTTTGATAAACTCATCATCATCAGCAGCAGCAGCGGCAGCCTGACTACGCCCACTTTGGGAGAAAGGTCTCTCCCGTGTTCAGTCAGTCAACTTGGTCCTGTTCTTGCTGCTGCTGCTTTATACCCGCAAACTTCCTAATCTCGTTTACCTTCCATTCTGGCTCTACTTAACCAGCTTGCGTTCTCTTGGAAGCCAGTCAGTTGCCCTTAATGGCCAGCGGTTATCGTGAATAATGTCCATTTCTTAATCTTGATTTCACCTTTGATATCCTTAACTCTGATTTGTTCCCTGACCTACTCTCCTCTCTTCTTGTCTCTTAAAGTTACACCTATCATTTTTTTTTTACATCGCTCGCTGCGTCGATCTTGAGTTGAACCCTGTTTTTAATAATCTTGGTTTATGCTCCGTAAGCAAGTAGTGGTAAGATGCTGTGGTATGTACTTTCCTCTTGAGGTTTAGGGGTCGATTATCATGCATGATTTGAGAATTTTTGCCGAATGTTCACCACCCCATTCTCATTCTTCGAGTTGCTTCAATCTCGTGGTTCGGCTCTACGGTTGCTACCTGTCCTAAGTAGATGTACTCTTTCACATCTTCAAATGCACTGCTACCGATCTCGAAGCGCTGTTCTATTCTGACGTTGTTGTACGTCCCGCCGCGGTGGTCTAGTGGCTAAGGTACTCGGCTGCTGACCCGCAGGTCGCGGGTTCAAATCCCGGCTGCGGCGGCTGCATTTCCGATGGAGGCGGAAATGTCGAGGCCCGTGTGCTCAGCTTTGGGTGCACGGTAAAGAACCCCAGGGGGTCAAAATTTCCGGAGCCCTCCACTACGGCGTCTCTCATAATCATATGGTGGTTTTGGGACGTTAAACCCCACAAATCAATCAATCAATCAACGTTGTTGTACATTACTTTTGTTTTGTGCAGTGTAAATTTAGGATCTACCTTTGGGCTCTCCTTGTCTAATTCACTGATTGTGATTTGCGATTCTTCCCCTGAGTTACTCATAAATAAAATGTCATCGGCGAAGCGCGACTTACTAAGGTACTCTCTATAATCCGTATCCCTAACTTTTCCCATTCTGGGCCTCTGAAAACCTCCTGCAAGCACGTGGCCAATAGAATCGGGGAAATGGTATCCCCTCGTCTTTCACCCTTCTTTATTGGTATTCTGTTGCTTTCTTTACGCAGCACTATATAATGGCAGTTGATCCGTTTTAGCTTTCTTCCAAGATGTTTATATAGGCCTCGTCGACGCCTTGATTCTCAGTGTCTGCATGACTGCTGATATCTCTACTCAATCAAATGCCTTCTCGTATTCTATCAATGCATTGTATAGTGGTTGGCGGTGTTCTGAGCATTTTCCATCACCTGATTCACGGTATGAATGTGGTAGACTGTTGAGTAGCCTGTACGGAATGCTGCTTGATTCTTTCGTTGTTTTCGTTGAACGTTGTCTCAATTTGATAGACTAGTACCGTGCAGAAGCGATGTTTCTACGTCCACTTGCAGGTATGGGGCCTGCAATATTACAGGTGCTCATTAGAGTGTTCCCTTTAGCAATGAACCGTACTGTAGATGCTGAATGGTTAAGTTGAGTTAGAAGCCACTTAGGTGGCTTGACGAGACCTTACGAACAAAAAGTATTATGGTACAATGATCACCGTAACCTACCGCGGCGGTCGTCATTGGCTTCAGGCATGCGCACGATCGGTAGGGGGGGCGAGGGGGCTTGTCACCTTAAGAGGGGAGGGGTGAAATATGCCCCGCACTTTGACTTAATAAGGGAGGAGGGGCGGTGCGATTGACGTTCGTCCCCTTCGGTGAGGAGCGCTGAGCCCGTCTATGCTGTCGACGTCAAGTAAAGCTTGAACAGTGGCAAGCAATAACAATGATATATATAGCAAGTGGTCCCGTCGTCATCACGGACATGCGCAAAGCAGCCAAACTGGAGTGCTGTGAGCTTGTCAATGGTGATGACTGGATGGCGCGCACTGAACCGTTTCTATTGCCTCCTGCCGTTCTCGTTTTGTTTGACACCGATAACACACGAACAACCAGATGTACAGTTACTCCACAGACCTGCAAGCGGCGACCGCTGTGTACAGTGATGACTCATAGTTCCTACAAAAAAAAAAAAGAAAAAGCATAAATCTGCGGGAGACGTCAAGAAGAACTTCTTCAGCCGAAAGAAGACATCGCGACCACGAATAGTTAACTCGAGTTCTGTATAGTTTTTTGTGCGGTTAAATGCCGGCGCATGACGTTCACACTTGTCGCGAGTGTTCGCAGCTATATAGCTCGCTCGAAAAGTTATCCGCAGAAACGTTGTTGCAGTCGATGCACCTATGGCCAAAGGTTCCCATATGGCACAGTACGGCGGGATGCGCGCGGAAAATTTCGCGGTAAGCCCAATTCACCCGTCGCGATGTGCGTTTGCGCACGAGTATGAATCATCGCCGCGGAGAATCGCGCGTCAAGGGTCGCGTGCGTCAGATCTGTAGCGTCTGATTGACTGAGTCATCGCGACATGCCGACGATGCGCTTTACTTTAAAGGCCAACTCCTGCGATTTTTTAACCATGTCAGGTTCATGGTGATTTTATGTTCCTTGGGCACTCTTCTCACGAGCCCGATAACTGAAATACTTAAAAATTTTCAAAATAGTTTTTAATTACCAGAAAACCGCAATACCGAAACCGAAACCCAACCAGGTGCGCTTCTACGTGTTACGTAAAGATTTGCCTGACGCTGCAGGAACCTGCCTGATTGCACATGATGCCCGCCAGATCGCACTACGTGTCCATGCCGTCCGCGGCTATTGGCTATAACGCTTACGCTGCTATGCTGAATATATGGCGAATCGTGTGTGGCTCACAAGGCAACACCACTTGGCACCTATCGAACGCCCACCAACACGAAAAAGGAAATCGCACGCTCAACCAAGGAAGCGCCGGCCAAACCCACACAATTCGTCGCAGACAAGTAGACGCTGCAGTTGCAAATCAGTTCGTCACTTCCGCCAGGCATAACTTGACGTCACACACACAGTGTTGCCATTGTTTCTGGCAAGTGAAGTGAGCGTTTCGAGGCAAGCTGTGAAATTCATTTTAAAAGAATCTGTGAAACTCTGAAGCCTGCAATTGGGCATGAATGTCGCCAACGTGCAAATGAACGTACCCAGTGAATTTCATTGAGATCTGTTGACCTCAAAAAATCGCCGGAGCTGGCCTTTAAACGCCGACCTCGGGCTTCGCCCAAGACTCACTAAGATACTGGCGCTACTGGTCAATCACTTAGTGACGCCCACTGTGCGAGTTGTTTTTTTTTTTCTTTATCGGTGTGGTCACGCTAAGCAACTTTTACTCCCATGTCCTGTAGGTAAGTGGCAACCTCTAATTAATAATGTGGTGTGAGGTCTGTGTCCGGGGCCTACTGTTCTCGTCGAACTCTTGTTTTTGTGTCTATTTTATTCGCTGTCCTTACGCGTGTCGACGAGGAAGTCGTTGTTTACATTCTTTTTTTCTTTTACTATGTCCCTCCTCATGAATCAAGCGCGGCTGAGCATTCAATCATCAAACCTTGACGTCGACGGGTCACAGTAATGGCAACCGTGCTTTAAAAAAAAAAGGTGGAACAAAAACAACATTACCAAAAAATTCTCGTCACAGGCAAGTGCTTTCTGGACATTCCCTTCCGCAATGGTCGATGTCTAGACGGAAAGAAGGGAGCAGACGACGTGTCCGTGGCGTTCTCTCATTGGTCCTATATCAGCCAGCTACTAACGCGTTTTCGGTTATTCCTAGTTATACGACTCTTAACTCAAGCGTTTACACCCACTCATGGGCCTTTCTCGTTTGTTGTTGGTGGTAGCTTTCATTCATTTTTTTATTTCTATTCACTTTTGTAGTTATAACATACGTCAGTTTTTTACTACCCCTTCCAGCTGGGAACCTAAAAAAAGGTCCGCTTCCTTGTACACGAATAAACGTGACTACTTTTTGTGTTCGAAAGACTTTATTATTATTATTATTATTATTATTATTATTATTATTATTATTATTATTATTATTATTATTATTATTATTATTATTATTATTATTATTATTATATTATTATTATTATTATTATTATTATTCCTTTATACTTGTCGAAGTCTACGTAATTTTTTTTCTCTCTTCCTCATCTTCTTTCCCCTTTCTCCCATCTAATCTTTGTTTCCTCTGTTTCTCTCCTCCTCCCGATAGAGTGAGCAGGCGTTGTGCCCCTCAAGGTGGCAGTTGCCAGCATGCTCTCTCCCTCTTTCCTCTGTGTCCTTGTGTATCTGTTTATGCAAATCAAATAAGACTATAGGGAAGATAAATATGGCTGACTAAACAAGACACAAAAATCGCGTCCTTCAGATCAATCGCTTATAGCTATTTCTTTCGTTATTTCAGTGAAACAATGCGGGGCAGTTTTAGAGTTTTCTGTTGCGGAATATTGAATATGATTGCACGGAGTAGAAGTGGGTACTCCAGATCGAAATTAAGCGCGTGGGGTACTTTCAGTTGTACTCACGAGCCGAACGTAATCGCAGACGAATCAATCACGGCATATGTGACGTTGTTTCCAATCGCCGCGCCACCAGCAATCATGACACGACAGGTAGGCTTCAAACTACCCCGTCACGAAATCCGCGCTTCTTCTCTCCTACAGTGGGGCGGGGAAGAATTTTGGCATTTTCGTCTCAGAATCTAGTGGGGATATTGGTCATCGTCATTACTCGAATCATTTGACGTGGTCCGAAGTGGCACCACGGAAACAAGTGACATATTAACACATAATACGCTATCCGCGAGTTCTCATCGTGATTTGGTCGAGATGGGAATGCGGTAATACCTAGGATCAAAGTATATCGGTGTTTCTTGCTACCTAGGTTTATGAATGGATGAGGGATTGAATAAATACTGGCGTTTCCCTGTTAACATTTTCTCCTTCGCTCGTCGGTAGCTATGTGGCAGGTCCGAATCTAGCGGAATGATGATGTCGCTGGATGACTTCCTATAGTATCTACACACATGAGCTGATCCATGTAAGCTTCTCGCTTCGTCGGCTGTGGTCGTGCGGCTCCAATGGGATATAGATTGAAACACTTCACCGCGCTGGAAACTCGGCCGCCGTTGCCGGAAAATCAAACGCCGGGGCCGCGCGATTCCAGCAACTCAGCCGCGAAGATAGCTTGCTGGTGTACATACTCGCTTGAAGAGGTGGCACTCCAGAGCACGATTTGCCTTTTCGCTTCCCGCGAAGAGGCCTGCCGCCCTCTTCGAGCGGCGAGTGCTCGAGGTTAGGCTTGACGTCATCGGTCGTCCGATGACGTCTTGGTAAGGGTCAATATTGCCACGCATTTATCACGCGTCTCATTGTTCTGCTATCTCTCAACTTCCAGTTCGCCCGCACTTGCCCCGTGTATACTCTCTCAGTGCGTGAACGTGGTGGTCACCCTGGCATTTGTATCACAGCCACAGAGTTTTCTAAAATTAACTATAGAAGCTCTGGCTGTGCGATTGTTGATGCACCGTGGCAGTTTTGTGTATTACTCCAATTTGCCCAGTGTTCGTGCTTGCGTATTTCTTTTTATTGATCTGTTTCGGTTTTGTTTTTTCTTTCCAATAAAAGAACGCACCATTGCGAACTTTGTGACCCGATTTGCATTCACAAGCCTAGAAGGTTCGGGTGGTGAAGTGCAACTGCTGAGCATTTGCTCGTTGTCATCTGCTGATAATTTGCTAATTGTAGTCTCGTCACAAAACGCCTCCAAACCACGCGAAGCCAAACGGAGCTGAAAGAACGAAGACCAGACAAGTAGGTCTACTACCCTATGGTGGCTAGAAGTGGAGGTGGGAGCAATGGAGACAGCAGGGCACGGCGGAGGGTGCAGCAGGTATTCACGTCAACGACAGGTGGCGCGCGCGTAAGCTTCTTAGATCGTTCTCTCCGGCCACAAGCGCCGTAGCGCGTAGATGGCACGCGTACCTTGAACGCCTCCGTTGCTACGTTTGCACTGTCGTTCGTGAAGTTTTAAAGCGTTGTCATGGCGTGTATAACGGTAAGCTAGCCTACGAAGCCTCTGCGAGGAACAATCCTGCAAAGATGGAAGACTCGTTCACGTGCACACTGCTTCGGCCTTAACAAAACGAGAGCAAATAGCGTAAGGGACTTTATTTCAGCGCTTAATAAAAAACAAACTTACTTGTGTTGGCTGCGAACAATATTCTGCAGATTTAACTAACGGGCTCATCAAGTTTTATGTAATGACAAGGCTGAATTTCATAGTTCATAGTGTATGGTTCATCGTTAGATAATTACCTGCTGAATTCTCGCGGATTGTACTTGCCATACATGAATTACTGCTCCTTCTTTACTATATTTAACAGTATTACCTGTACCTCAAGAAAGATTCGTGATTTTCGTTGGAGATGGATTCTGCAGTTTAACACAACACTATTCTCAAAGTAAAAGTCGTAGCTGAAGAAATAAACGTAATAATATTTGTTGGGCCCTCACGTACCAGAACCACAATATGATTGTGAGCCGCGTTATTGGGTAAGGTTCCGGAATAATTTCTACCACATGGGGTTATTTAAAGCGCTGCCTAATTAAAGCGTGCAGGCGTCACCTTCCTATTTGGCACCAGTCGAAACGCACCGACCATGGTCGAGAATCTAGCCCGCCTCTTCGAGCTTCTCGGCATGTGTAATGAATAGGAGAAATAAACGAAAAATGGCACAGACGTAATATTATAATTTCCAAGGTGGACGTGCACGAAATGTAGACGTTCTAAGCAAGTCGCCAATGTGTGCCCGATTGAGCAGCGAACGTACAGCAGAACAGTAATAACAAATTTAAATAAATACGTGCCGACAACAACAACGCAAAAAGAAGAGAACAGAATATCTCCATCTGTAAAAATGACGAGTGCCAAGAGCGTAAAGCGCACAAAACATGATCAATTTATTGCATAGCAGTATAACGCATTGTAAAATGAATTTTCAGAATTCTTTTAAATATTGCTGAAATCCGCTTGCAGTGCTTCGGGGTACTTTGCTTGGGACGACACAATGAGCGTGATGCGTTTACTTGTAAATGTAGTCGACGCTCCATTCCTGTAGGATCATCAGCTGGCACGTCTGCTGTGAGACTGCGAGCTATGCAGCAACATATTGCAATACACTAGCTTCACTAATGTAGGGTGGGCGCTCAGAGATAGATAGATAGATAGGTAGGTAGGTAGGTAGGTAGGTAGGTAGGTAGGTAGGTAGGTAGGTAGGTAGGTAGGTAGGTAGGTAGGTAGGTAGGTAGGTAGGTAGGTAGATAGATAGATAGATAGATAGATAGATAGATAGATAGATAGATAGATAGATAGATAGATAGATAGATAGATAGATAGATAGATAGATAGATAGATAGATAGATAGATAGATAGATAGATAGATAGATAGATAGATAGATAGATAGATAGATAGATAGATAGATAGATAGATAGATAGATAGATAGATAGATAGATAGATAGATAGATAGATAGATAGATAGATAGATAGATAGATAGATAGATAGATAGATAGATAGATAGATAGATAGATAGATAGATAGATAGATAGATAAAAAGCAGACAGAGAGGCAGACGGACGGACAGATGGATGGACGGATAGATGGATGGGTTGGTGGGTGGGTGAATGGATAGAAGGATGGATAAATTATTGGATGCGGATGGACGGACGAACGAATGGATAACTGCGAACCATGACTTAATGAGCGCGGTCGATGTGCACTGTGTTGACGAAAATCAGCAGAAGGCTCTAACCTTTCACGTGCGTGGGGCGATTTTCACTTCGTTCACTGGAGCGGTCGTTTTCTCTTATACGTCAGCTACTTGTAGAGTAGTTACGCATAGTGGATCCTAAACGACTGAACGGTCGTCAGTATAATGTTCCTGCCGTTTGCTATTGGATTCATTGCTTTCCCGTTGCATGCGATATTGTCACATCTTTTGTATATTCAACCTTCAGATGGCATAGCCTCTGCGTGCAACAGTGCGGATCTACGTCTAACCGGTGTCGTTATTGGTAAGTGCGGCACAGAAGGTGGATTGTTCAGCTATATTTAGTTATACAGTTCGGCAACGACGCCTGCTCCACTGAGAGGGGAGTTCTTGGTTATTATTAAACCTTTTTGTGTATCTCGCTGCCCTTTAAACACTCGATGCGAGAGGATTTATTCCATAGCCCATTATATGCGGTGCGCCTTATGATTATACGCTGCTCGTGACGTAGCTTACGTGTGACGCAAGCGGGCGCTCTCTATTTTGTTAAGCGGCGTTACCGAACCAGCTACAAAAGGCCGCATTTCGCAGAACGCCTCCGCTTCCAGTTCACGCTGATAGATGTCGTGTGGCCGTTCTACCAGTTTCATACGACATATATGAATCCACGTACGCACTTGTAAGTTCTTTTGCGTGGACATTAGGAACAGTGTGCCTTTCTTTTGTTTACTTTCCGAGAAATAGCGAAAGAAGTTTTAACTAGGTTATTCTGTTGTTGTTTCGAATGCATGATCTCATTTTCAAGAGAGGGCGAAAGAGATGAAAAGGAAAGAAGGTTTTTTTTCCGAACGTATCCTCAGATGGCTTTCTTGCCTGTGTGAAGGAAGTGTTGAAGAATAAAGGAGTAGCATACCTCATTACTACACTTGGAGGTAAATAAGACTAAGGCTATGTTCAGCTCGATACGGGGCCCCTAAACAAACGCACTATCGGTTTTTTAAGGTGACTCCCGCTGGCTTCTGCGTGGGTAAGTGCGGCAGAACATCGCTGGCTGTACATTGGTTGTTGCCTTTGCAGTCGATGCGTTCGCATTAAGAAATAGTTCGTCGCTGTTGCTTCCCAACATATTTCATTTTTAGGCTCAGTACTAAATTAGCATGTTTCGTATGCCTTACATGTAAAGTAACGTTGTAAACGCTCGGCTTGCGCGAGCGTTTACAACGACGAAAAGCTGACCGCGAGACGCGCGGAGTGATACGCTTTGCGGGCCGAGCTACTTCTATAGCTTACACAACGTCGCACATGATGTTTCAAACTTAGTATAGTGCCTCTGGGAGAGCTGCGCTTTGGTGGTTCAACCGAGGCTCTTCGCAGAGTGGGTGCGCCCACAGAGGTTCTCTAAATCAACTAGAGGGTACCCAGGCGCTACGATCGTTCAGTTGCCACGGCAATGAAGGATAATACACAAATTTGCCTACTCTTCGTGCTTGTGGGTCTCCAGCATACTCGTGGCTTTCTTTATTGTTGTGTCTTGAATATAAAAAAACAGACCGTTGGGAACTCCGCGACCAGACTCTAATTGGGAAGCCTAAACGTTAAGGCGGTGAAGTGCAGCTACTGATTATTTGCTGATTGTCATCTCGGGACGAAGCGGATTTAGGGAACGCGAAACCAAACAGAGCTGAAAGAATGAAGATTAGACAAATTCGTGCACTTCCCATCATTTCCATGCTGATCGAAGCGCCGTGTGGTGCAGCTCCCATAGACACTAGCGCGAGAGTCCCCTCTGGTTCATTTGTAGTCAACTCTATGGATGTGCCATTGTTTGGCCGTCAAAGTATGCCCAGCGAAAGACATCTCTATAGATGAAGTGTCTTGCATATCAAACCGTTTTGTTCAAGTAAATCACATCATTCAAGAAATGGTTAAACTGAACTTCAACAAAATAAAACTCACAATTTTTTCTTGGTCTTGTATAGACGTAGATGCGTTTTTATTTTGTTGCTACATAGAGTTGGCGTTAAAGCATCAATGATTATTTAACGCGAAAAAAAAAAACTTCCTAAGGCTGAAACATGGTAGTCATGCTTTACTTCGCCTTTCCTCTTTAAAAAGTAAATAAACAAATAAATTACTTAGGTATACGCTCTCAATCCGACACCGCAACGTTGCCCGCCAAAGGTTTTTGTGATGCATGTTTCCTCTCGGGATTGTCCATAATCCCTGCTTTCCGTGACATTTGCAAGGGTAGTAGCAAAAACGTTTCGTTTCAGTTTAGACGATCAGTTCTTCACGCATTATCAAACCTTTACAGTGAATATGAGTGACGTTATTAAGTATCAGAAGTTTTAGTATGTCGCTGTGTCTGCAAGAACTATAACCACGGCGACGCTATCCATTATGTGTAAAAGTATATGAGAGGCTGCAGTTGAAGAGAATTTCATTTATCACGTCAACGTTTTGGTCAGAGCCTGACCTTTATCAAGATAAAAGGTCAGGTTCTGGCCGAGACGTCGACGTAATAAACGAAGTTCTCTTGAAGTGCCACCTCTCATAATTTCATTACAGATTGGTGTGAGCAGACAAACGTACAAAAGCTTTTATCAGTACCTAATAAAAAAACTAACGAAAAGCTAAGAACAGGTCTCTTACGTTCGTCCGCTCAAGGCATCTTTTTGTTAGCTCTACAGCCACGGCAGACATCCGCCTAATATATATATATATATATATATATATATATATATATATATATATATATATATATATATATATATATATATATATATATAGATAGATAGATAGATAGATAGATAGATAGATAGATAGATAGATAGATAGATAGATAGATAGATAGATAGATAGATAGATAGATAGATAGAGAGAGAGAGAGAGAGAGAGAGAGAGAGAGATTTGACTAGGTAACAATATTTTCCTCTAAAAAGGCCTAAATGGAGAAATTAAGGCAAAGTTTGGACATTCGCTGAAGTTAGTCATCACATTCAATGCCAATACTGCATTTTTCAGAGGATTATCAGGACCGCTTTTTTCAGTTCATTTTCTACGCCAGAAAGAGGCCAGCCTCATGTGGTGCTGCCGGCAGCAAGCAGGCTTCCGGAAGTGCATTTCCGCAACGGCACAGAAAACCTGAGGTGTGCCGTAAAAGGCACTGACACTATAAACGTAACCCGTCTGCAATCACGGTCTTCGGTTACTATTGTAAGAAGGTAAATCATACGGCTTCCTCTCTCGCTCTTGCACTTTTTTTATTCTTTTTTATCACGAAGCGTCCGTGTCAGGTTAATAGAGGTGATAACGTTATCGTAGCGCCGCATTGTGCGATCGACGAAACGCGACGATGAATAGCGCAGGAATACAATCGCTGCACGCGCAAATATCAAATGCTTTCATGGGTTGTACGCCGAGAGAACTGATTGTGGATTCGGAATAGCATCATCGGCGCCATTACAATGACCCCGTGTTATCCGTCGTCTTTGACCGGGATAATTATCCTAGTTTTGCGTCTCAAAGCACGATATCATTGAGGGATCGAACATTTCAACGACCTGAGCTGAGCACGTGAGTATCCGACCACTCCCAGACTTTGCTGGGCTGAGCGAACTCCCTAACGGCGTTCCATGACACAATGGAGTGCGTCGCGAAGTTGTCGCCGCCCCTCCTTGGCATCCTGTGCCTTTTTTCGCACTACACTGTCGGACGATGCCCTCTGCGACGGACTTTCCGAAGTCCGCGAGGCCTTGGTTCAACGGGTCCGTCTGGTCGGCGAGATTATATTATGAACGACTTGCTAAGATTCTTGCCCACAGGCTTAATATTGTGATTTCACCCTATGGAATGTTTTCGCCCTCTCTATTTTGCGTTTTGTATGTGTGGAAATGCGGCCGCCGCGCCGAAAATTTTATCTCGCGACTTTCAAGTCCGCAGTCGAGCACTGTCGCCACTAAACGACCGCGGCAGGTTATCCTTAGCAGTCAACAGCATCGTTCATGCATCAGCTTTACCACTAAATATGACCTCGAGTATTTCAGAGTGTCTCTGAACACACAATGATTTCCCGGTATCTCTTGTAGTGATAGTACAACTGTGCTTGGTCTAAATATAGTTAGACAGACACTGGTTGTCTTTTTTTTTTTTGCAGCTACAGACCATCTATACATTGTGCTTGGTCTAAATATAGTTAGACAGACACAATGTATGGATGGTCTGGAGCTGCAAAAAAAGAGACAACCAGTAATTTGTCGCCACTGCTACTCATACTTATATGACTTATAACTGCCAGTAAAAAAAAAAGTCCGTGCAGTCTTAAAAAAAGAAAATGCAGTGATAAAAATATAGCAGTGGCTGAAACGAGAGAGTCAATCTTTTTCGCTCTTTCTCTGGTGACGCTAGTTGCTCAATCAAGGCTGCTCGACGCACTTCACCCCGCGCGTTATTGTGTATACGAGCATGGTATTCGTGCGATGGACGGCGGCGCCTTCTGCTCTCCTCTTCGGCCCTCCGAGCTTTCTTTGCCATGTTGCTTATGATCGACGGCCTCCACGTCACTTGCAATCAGGTCGTGACGTCATTCGACCGCACCGGTGCTGAAGCCTTACCCCACACGCTCGAGACCCGCTCCCTTCTCTCCGAGTCGAAAGAATGACGTCATTTCGGGCTTTCGTTTGCCACGCCGGGGCCTTTCTCGCCGTCTCTATGAACGAAAGACTGATCCAGCCTACCGTGTATTTGGCGCGCTTGAGTCAGCGGCGTGTCTGTATTTTGCATGTGTTTGTGAGCAAATGCCAAGCAGCGGCTGGGACCACTAACTGACGCGTCATTGTGTGAGGCCTTTGTGCGAAATGTCGAAATGCGACGCCACGACGCGCACGCTTGCTCGAGCAAAGAGTACGCGCGCAAACATGTTTGAACGCCCGAAAAAAACAAGAAAAAGTTCATCGGGGGAGACTATTATTGTGATAATAAGCTGGTTCCTTAACGCGACGCAGGTTCATTGACTTCGACTGTGGAGTGGGCTGTACTGGGCTGAAGGTGGTAGTGGGAAAAAGAGAGGAGAAGGCTAGACTATACGAGCGGAGCAGTTGGAGATTGCGGCACGAAAGCATTTTTCGTTCTAGTGCAATCCGATTTGGTTTTCCTGCCGACTCAAGCGAAGCAGGGTGAGAGAGTGGGAGCACGTCCAGTAAGCTTGTCTGAACTGAGCTTTGCTGCCGAGCTAATACGAGTTTGTCGATGACATTTCAGTTGTATCAGAATTCCAAGTATAGATTTTGTCTTCTTGCAGTGAAATGAATTTGCATCATGAGAAGATTATCCATTAATAACTTGGAGGGTTATTATTGCGTATTTTAACAATAAAGGGCCACTAAAAGACCTCCCGTGCCGCAAAGATCGGGCTTGTTATTCTCTACCGTAGTTTCCCGCCTGTTCGGTGCAGTTTGTGACGTCAACAATTTCTTCGCGAAACGTTGTGGAAAAATATTCTCAATATTGTTCCGTATTCACCGAATATCGGTTGAAGACAGTCTTTCGCCCTGCTTCTCGGTTCAATCACATGCTCGTTCTGCCCTGTCCCACCTGTCTATAGTGTGCCATCAACTGTCTACCTTGTTTTTTTATGTGTTTTACTACTACACAAGTGATGCTACAAGAGTGTAGGGGAAAAGCGGGAAGTCCTGATAGGCTTCAACGCTCAGTGCTAATATTACCAACGTTTTTTCACGAAGCAAAAACTTATATGGTTCCTTAGGGGCGTAGCCAAAAATTTTGTCGGGGGTAGGTGTTCAGTTATTCTCGATGTATGTCCATCTCCATGCGTGCGTTTTTCTGTGCACGTGTACGTACAAGCAAGCAAGGCTGAAAATTTTGGTTGGGTTTGAATCCCCCAAAGGCCTCCTAGGCTACGCCAATGGGGTCCCCTATGCATTGACTACTCGAAGGCCAAAGCCATCTTCTCTTTCTCAATCATTGCATCGATGCTGCCTCGCCACCCTCCGAAGTCTTTCAGCTCCTAATGTTGCATCGCTTGGCCTCCGGGATCTGAGACACGTCACCTGGTTTTGCAATGCCTCTATAATCGGCACAGCATTGGCGAAGTTACGATCTCATGTGATGACGTCACAGTGAAACGTTACGCAACGTGGCAGCTACTGTTACGTCACGAATTTTGGTGATCTGTAACGTCACAATGAATTCACGTCGTGACGCCATGAGCTGTGCATTTTTTGCCTCCCTCTATTTGACGCTGCCCACGCAGGACACCGGTCGATTTTCGCTTTTGATCAGCCGCTTAAGTATTTTGCCTTAAAGGAGCCCTGCAATACTTTTTTAATAGCCAATGGATTCACTAAAAGACCTTATTGCCTCGTGAAGTGTCTGCCGCAAATGTTTTTGAAATCCGTCTAGTGCGAGCGGAATTACAGAGATTCGTCGCATGCTATGATCGCTTTTTTCTCTTCCCTGTTCTAGACGAGAAAGTGCAGGAAGCTAAGCAGGGAGTGATGGCACGGGAAAGAAACTACGTCACGCGCCCCTCGTGACCTTGACCTTTAGCACTTTACTTTTTTTTCAATTGCACGGCTTTTACGTGCGATTGAGTGCGCGCGCGGGGACAAGTCGCGGCCTCTCGCGGCGGCCCCAGTAACGGCCGGGCGCGCTGCGCTGAAATCAGCCAATGACTGATACGTGGCCTGTGACGCAATGATTTTTCAGTATACAGCATCATTTGTCGAGAGGAGAGAAAAAAATTTTTAGCTGCCTTTGGGAATTTATGTTACGTTCCAGGCCACGTGCTGCGCTATAATATTTGGCTCGCGGGTTCTAGGGAGCCTCGACTACCGATCGGCAGCGTTTTCTAGAAAGACCATGATCAAACAGCGTTGCGGGACGAATAAGTGACGAGGAAGTGATAGCGCGTGAGGGAACGGCAGTAAAGGTGAAGAAGAAACCACTACCTGATTTCTCAACTTTATGTCATTTGGGAGCCCCCAAAGAGGTGAACTGCCGGCATGTTGCGCAAGCATGTAAAAAAGAAAGGGAACACGGGACAGAGCTCAGGCTACCGAACGATTAGCTAGTGCTGAATGTTCAGAGCTTAGGAGTGAGGGCGAAAAAGACGAATTTAGAAAGGGTGATATCTGTACTTGCCTATTTCCTGCAATAATTTTTATACTTAGTGTCCTCGGCACTAAAATTTTAGGCCGGGAAAAACGCCTGGACCAGATATGTAATCTGTGGCAACAAAAGATCAACTTGGAGCAATACACCAGATATAATAAAAAAAGAAAATTTTGACCTTACTAACAATGTGCGTCATTAAATTTTCTAGCGGCAAAGTGGCAAGGTGGTGGGCTGCAAGCTCGAATATATAGAATCGTCATATTCACTTCTGCGTTTATTGCCAAGTGATCGTAGGCATCATTTTTATTGCAAACAAAGCGAACACAAATAAACTAAAACAGCTGGTAATTCATAAGTAGTTTGCACTTGAATGGAAGCTTCGATCTGTCGAAATAAAAAAAAACGCGCGCCGGAGTGCTTTCTTCTGGTTGTTTTTCTTTCTTGTGTTTTCATATATATAGATAGATACGTATACATATGCGGTGCATGACATTGACGCCACTGTTGACGCCGATGCCGGCGGCGAAATCCAGCGGAGAGTGTCCATATGATTGCTATCGCAATAATAAAAAAAGCAAAGCTTATCGCGAGAAACCAAGGGATTATGAAACTAAATTAGGTTTCCCGCGTTTTGTTTGAGTACAATAGGGAAGCCTAAGCTACAAGAAAAGAAAGAAAGAAGGAAGGGGGCAGTTCTTAGTTACATTTTGCGTTAATTTAGTCGTGACTTGACAAGTGTATGACTCTCTTTAAGGAAACAAGTGAACACGTTTTGTAGATATACTCCCGTAGCAGAGTTGTAGAACCCGAAATAAAGTTAATGCGTCTCCACAAAGATAGTCATGTTCGTGGAGAGTGAGCAATCTTCTTCTTCTTCTCCTCTTCTCATGCCCTTGAATAGTAACGCATACTCTTCCTTTTTCCTTCTTAGAGTATATTACAATCTTTGCATTATTCTCTCCTCTTCTCCTTTTTTTTTCTAGTTTTGCTAACACAGCCGAATATCAAGCCGGAAATCATTCAGACACTTCTGAAACTAAACAAACACGCTTACGTCAGTGAGGGCTCGACCTCCATGCATGGCATTAGAACTGTTGCAAAGATCTGTCTAGACGCACGACTGCCCAAAAATATCCCCTGCGAAGGCGCGGACATTTTTGCGGTGCATGGTTCGTGCTGGCGCACAGTGTGACTTAGTGTTTACTCGTCTGCGTTCTTTAAATATAGGTCGCCCATGTGGTTGACGATTCAATGTCAACGAGTGATCTTTACCTCGTGCCGTACATCTCGCCCGTTTCTGATCCTTCTCTTCGTGTACGTGTTTGATTCATCTTCTTGTTGTGATCATGTCTGTTGTCGTTTCTCTTTCGTGTCGTTCGAAGGCGTAAACAAAGAGTAATTACAGGGCCAAAAAGCTAAGAAAATCATATATTATTGCAATGTGCAGAACCGTGTACAATTGCTTGAACAGGTAAAGGCTAACATGCCTGTGACATCTCTGCCTGTTTGTTACGTTAAATCGGAAATTTTATTGGCTCTTGTAAAGCAGCCATCTTGGACGCCAGTTCAAGGTGGCTGTAGGCTGCAGCACAGATAAAAATTGGGGGGCCCTAAGCTGCAACTTTAAGAGTTGAACGCGACAGTGATATTCGGTTCTTGGTGCATACTTTAAGCTCTAGCTATGCACCTACTACGTCGCCAGGGTGCAATAGCGTGTGTGCCTTTTGTAGTGAGCCACTGTTTTTAAACTATATTCATCATGATCATCCGACGTTCTGACACCCGGTGGCAATGTACGCTTGTACCACGCATTATTACGACAATACGACAATATTTCATACTGTATTGTGAAGCATGCCATCCAGGACGCGCGTATTTGTAAAACGTGAAGTTGATTTGGCTGCATTTTCAAGCATAGAAAATTATTTTGACTGTATTCACAAGCAGAGGCGTAGCTGTGCGGTATAGAACAATCGCTTTTCACCTAAACTACTCGGGTTAGATCCGCGCTGAAACCCAGAGGTTTTATTGTTTATCTTATTTGTTTCTTTCTCGATTATTAGGTTGCGCAAAGATCATTATTTTTCACTCACAACTAACGACGCCGACGCTGGAATTTCGGCGAAACGAGCCTCTTTAACGATATCGCGTTAAAAGGAACTTCAGCGATTACGTCCGGCCCGTAGTTATCACACGCTCGCCGCCACTGATAGCTCGCCATCAGCTAAAACGTCACCGAACACCTAGTTTCTGTGCTTACTGTTATGACAGCTGTAAAGTAAGCTCAAGATTATCTACAAATGCTTTATATGAGATTGCCGCGGTGGGTGAATCTCCTAGCTCTTTACCACGCTTCGAATTGATTGGAATCAGTCATGTAAACAGATTTTCTCAGCACAGCGCGCATTGATAGAAAACGATGCCTTATTTTCAATGAAATAATTTCTAAAAAAAGGTTTTGTGAAAGTATCGAGATCCGTAGCTGATATGTCTAGTTAAGGATCCGTTAGAGACAAGGCATCTTGTGGTTTATAAGCGAGTACAATCTCTACACAGAGAAATCTATCACAAATCAGATATCTATCTATCTATCTATCTATCTATCTATCTATCCATCTACCTATCTATCTATCTATCTATCTATCTATCTATCTATCTATCTATCTGTGTCTGTCTGTCTGTCCGTCTACCTATTTATCTATCTATCTATCTATCTATCTATCTATCCATCTATCTGTCTATGTGTCTATCTATCCATCTATCTATCTATCTATCTATCTATGTATCTATCTATATGTCTATCTAGATATCTATCTATCTATCTGTCTGTCTGTATGTATGTCTGTCTCTCTATCTATGTAGTCTGTCTGTGTATGTCTGTCTATCTATCTGTGTATCTATCCATCTATCTATCTATCTATCTGTCTATCTATGAAAACAGACTAGATAGATAGATAGATAGATAGATAGATAGATAGATAGATAGATAGATAGATAGATAGATAGATAGATAGATAGATAGATAGATAGATAGATAGATAGATAGATAGATAGATAGATAGATAGATAGGTAGGTAGGTAGGTAGGTAGGTAGGTAGGTAGGTAGGTAGGTAGGTAGGTAGGTAGGTAGGTAGGTAGGTAGGTAGGTAGGTAGGTAGGTAGGTAGGTAGGTAGGTAGGTAGGTAGGTAGGTAGGTAGGTAGGTAGGTAGGCAGGTAGGTAGGTGTTGGTATGTACAGACTTCCCGACTCTTTCCCCCTGCATGAGGAACACTCCTCTCTCCTGTACGTGATCTGCCTTGTTTCTTGCAAGCGCCGCCCCCTCGGGACCTCAAGTGCCCGTCAAAGAAAAGGAAGGCCGAACAAAGTTCACCCACTAAAAATGCTTCCGAATGCGCGCACCGCGGGCGTACTGGGGAGCGTGCCATAAAAAACATGGGTTGGTCGACTAAAAGGTGTGCGCGTGCGTCTTTTGCGTTTATCATCTCTTGACTTCGCGTACTTGAAAGGAAAATTTTCACCTGCGCGTTTGTGGCAGACGCTCGCGATTGACTCATACGCGCCCCTTGACATTATGCAGAGCTACGTGAAGTAACAGCTCGTCTTCTTTATTGTATGTGTGTGTCAAATGTTCACGAGTGCGATCATCGCACGTCAATCGTGGTATTATCTCGTGTTTCTCAAAGTGCGCATCAATTTGCAAAAACGTGCTCTTGACAGCGAGGAAACCAATGGTAAAAATTAGCCGCTGCGTAGCCACATCAAGCGGCGAGGTCAGAACAAAAGCGTCGACGCGTTGACGTATAACTAGTGATGTATAGCTTATTTTGACGCTTGCGCTGTTAAGGGCATGTCGACACGCAGATAGCAGACGGGACCCGTTGAGTTTAGCTTCTATCAATACACAATGCCATTTCGTTATGTGCTTTATTTAGTTCGTGGCTACTTCGACAAATTTTACAGGCGTGCACCAGGAGAGCGCCGTTCCATTCAATCACAGCAGCGGTGGGGCGCTCCGGTACATATCAAGGCAATTTTTCAAATGCGGGACATGTTTCGACAGATTATTTGGCCGCCCTGTCGTCTAGTTTGCCTTACCGGCGTGGAAGTGAATACATTGTAATAATTACACCAAAGTAATCGCTTAAACTTCGTCCTCTTATCGATTACTTATTTTTCCATTCATTACAGGCTTATTCGATGGAGATCAATTAAAACCAATTAAAGTCGCACAGAACTCGTGAAATCTGGAAGGGTCTCGCGCAGATGAACGTCGTGCTGCAAACGATCACCTCTGCGACTAAAGAAATAGTCCCGCCCGTGCAGTCGTCGGCGTTCTCCGATGACGGAGACGTCGGCAGTCCGGCTCGTTACGTCATTACGGAGTGCACGCCCATTGGTGCGAGCTTGTGTGTCTCCGCCTTTGAGAAGGAGATGCCGCGGCCGTCTGAAGTTTTATCCGATTAGAGTATCTAAGAGGGCAGCCAGTGCACTTGCAAGTTGCGACGAAGTCACTCGCGCCAACCGACGGCGACCTTTTCGAGAGTCGATCCGTCGCCAGCCGGTCAACTGTGCGCATGCGTCGTCGTTCTGGCAGTTCACAACGATAACACTGTGACGCTGTATCTGAAGCACTCTTACACTGCTACAACACGCACAAAGAGGTACGTGGTGCTATGCTCTTGTAGTTGCTTCACGTAGCTTCATTTCTGTACTGAGGCTCTGGATAGACTAGATGATCGGCCTTTGTCGGAACAAAGGAGTCTGGGTCATTGGCCCAGTCCATCCTCAACCCAGAATGCTTTGAAAGCTTTGTTACGCTTTTTGCAGACAACTGGCCTCAGAGACAGACTTTAATGTTATATTCTTATTTGTTTTTCCTCTATCGCTACTTTTGTATTTTCTCTCTCTCACTTTTTGCAACATTTCTCTTCTATCATCTTTTATTCCCCTTACTCCTTTTCTCAGCACAGGATAGCCAGCCAGTCTAAGAACTGGCTAACTATCCTGTCATTCCGCTTAATCTTTAAACATTTCTGTAAATGACACGCCCACTGCAGCATTTTTGCTTATCTGCCGAGCGTGTCCAGTCGAGCAGTTACTTCCGGTTTCAAAGGTATTCAGAAAAAGCCTTTCGTGGAACACGGTTCGACGGCTCTGGTTCGCGTTAAGTGTTAATGTAGTAATATCTGTTGTTTCACGGCTGAAAACCACTGTACGATTACACGAGAGGCGCCTCAGCGGAGGGCTCCGGGAATTTCCACCACCTGGGGTTCTTTGACGTGCAGCTAAATTTGAGTTCACGGGCGCCAAGCATGTTCGTCTCCACCGAAAAATGCGGCCGGAATCCCATCGCGTGACTTTCGGGCCAACAGTAAATAGACCACCATAGTTAGTTATATATATATATATATATATATATATATATATATATATATATATATATATATATATATATATATATATATATAGTGCTATATTGTAATGAATCTGAATGACGGACGCTCCGCTGTTACTGAAGAAGACGATGATGATCGGTGGGTGTGGCAGTAGCTCGCGCACTTTCTCGCCGCTAGCCAGATCTGCCTCATAAAGCACCTTTCGCCAAGATGCGTATATTCGCCGACACCACTATGGTAGCTTTCGCTTTTGTTTCTCTAATCAGCGAGGCGCGTTTTCCTCTTATCGCAGACACACCTCCGCTATAGTGATAAGCTATCTATCGCACCAAGCTCGGCGATTCTGCGTGTATGTGTGTTCGGAGTATGAGGGGGGTTAGACTATGCACGGGATTACACACAGCCGTCACCCGCCTCCATGTGTGCGGCACGTGCAATACGCAGTGTTCGCTTGCTGCGGTGGGCGTGCCAACGCGTCATCATGCGACCACGTTCAAAGGGTGGTATTCGCTTCAGCACGTTACGTCACGTGACGCAAGGTTTTGCATGGACCCGATTGGTTCCTCGAAAGCTTGCCAGCTGTTCGTGTACTTGCATTCCGCACTGGTTCTTCTACACGCATACGGCACCAGGTCTCGTCTGCCCGTATCTCGTTGCAACAGTCGCGTTAGGTTGCTTTGCACACTAGCGTGGACTGATCCCGAGTCTTTCTCGTGTACACGAGAAGTGCCAGCGCCACCATGTCAACAAGCGGCTGCCTAGCATTCCCCGTCGAGGCTACTATGACAACCAACGCGTGAGTTGAACTGGAATGCACACCACGCCTCTAGTAAGGGCGTTGTTTATGGGGAAGTCTCAAAGTCACCTCAGCTAGCTTGCGTCACGGAAGGAGATTGGTTTTCCGATGCTCCAGGATGTTGTAAAATGATGGGAGCAAGTGTGTGTGTGTGCGTGTGTTTTGGGGGCAGCCTGTCTAAAATGTCTGCAACAGCTGTAATTTTCAAAGGTCTTTTTTATTTGTGCCTCGGTAATGCAGTGGGTCGAGCGACATGTTTCGAAAAACGCGCAGATATTTATTTCCGGATTGTCTCAAACCTAGACGCCGATTCCGAAAGTTTCTATTATCCTCGGTCGTTCAGTTGCTATGGTCTGCTGACTCGAAGGTCGTGGGTTCGACCTCGGCTGCCTTTCGGTGGAGGCGGAGGGGTAGAGGCCTGTGTACGTAATTTGCGATGAGAGTGCACGTTAAAGAACGCCAGATGCTTGAAATTCACTGAACTATAACGGCGTTCATCACAAGCTATAAATTATGCCCCGCCGGGGTGGTCTAGTGGCTAAGGTACTCGGCTGCTGACCCGCAGGTCGCGGGCTCGAATCCCGGCTGCGGCGGCTGTATTTCCGATGGAGGCGGAAATGTTGTAGGCCCGTGTGCTCAGATTTGGGTGCACGTGAAAGAACCCCAGGTGGTCGAAATTTCCGGAGCCCTCCACTACGGCGTCTCTCTAATCATATGATGGTTTTGGGACGTTAAACCCCACATAACAATCAATCAATCAATCAACAAGCTACAAATTGTGAAGTGGTTTCTGTTCCAAAACAATTCAACACTCCTTCACCAGATCGGATGTCTTACGAAAAGGTCGTCTGAGACCAGGCACGCCTGCGTTCATGAGCATATATTACGGAGAATAAACAAATATATATTACATTAAGACTATCAAATGTGGGCCTCGCGTTTCAGACCCCTGATACGTGTAATTCGCGTGCCTATACTTTTTTTGAAGTAGGCGAAAATGGCTTGGTGGGGCATTCCTGAAACATTAACGTGAACTATAGACGGTTAAGAAGGAAGAAAACAGTGTTATCTCCTCTGTTTTCTTCCGTCGTGTCAGTCTTTGTGTACGCAGCAACGCTTACAGACTCTTGGTACACTACGGTGACGCCCCCCTCCAGGCCTAACCACTCTCAGTTCACGTATGCGGGTGTAGCTATATGCGCTCTTTCAATGTGGGACACAAGCAAACTGGCCCAACTCGCCCTTTTGCCGTAGCATGTACTCTTGCAGTTAACTGTACGGTAAGTGGTCATCCCGCTTTGCCGGATTTTTGCTCAATCAGGCGCGTGAAGTACGATTTGAGAAGGTATTCACACTGTGAATTTTGCTTGCTGCTCATTACACTTCATCGCTGTGCTGTTTTGATTTACATCTAGATGACCGCGTAGTTGTCACGGTTTCGATAAGTGACACCGGCTGAAGCCCTTTTTCGATGCTCGTATGTTAATGTGAAAGCGCCCACTTACTGGGCTGGGTTCGTCATGGTATCTCGTGTTAACAGTAATCTATGGGCAGGTCTTAAATGAGCCGTCTAGCACTTTATCTGCAGCTGATAAAACCTCGGCAATCGAGCGTGTTTGATAATGTCCACCGGGCGTGTTCTGACAGCTAACACTGTTCTGATAATTGTTTATCTCCTCAACAAAAAGAGAACTTGCTGCTTGGGACCTATAGCGTGCAATAGTTGCCCCATTTCGTGTGTTTTTAACTTGACTATAAATTGCGACGTATTGTACGGCTTTCGATCACCACCAAACGTCCCGCTTCAAGAAGGCGTGCACAGCATTTTTTTAGGCAGGTAGAGGTTTTATCACAGCCCACACCCCCTCCCATCAATGGCAGATGATATACTAAATGAATCAGGAGTTCACAAATGACGCGGAAAAAAAAATCACCGACTGTTACACACTGCCTGGTGCGAAATAAGTACTGGCGGAGACTGTATTGTGTGTGTGTGCGTGTACTCACACAAGCCTTCGTCGCCTTCATTCCAAGATAATTTCTCAGTTCGTAATATATATATATATATATATACGTCACCTTCATATACACACGTCACCTTCATTTTAAAAATTACCATGTAAGAGAGAAAGCGAAGCACAGGCATGACTCTGTATATTGGGCTGGCATTGCAGGGAGCGGATTCCGGATCGAACACCGTTCCATCTTGGTCATTTACTATTCTTTTTGTTGTTTGTTTTCTTTCGTGCGTTAGTTGTAACAAACACTGGAGGTGGTAGAGGCGCGGACAATATCTTTCGCTGTGAAACCACTATTGGGCGGCAACATTAGGAACCCTCCGTCGCCATTATTTTTGAAAAATCCCAGCGCTGCACTTCGGGGAATCACGGGCGAGCTCCGAATGCGCAAAAATATTTGGCTGACCAGGCGCCCTATTTAGATTAGAGGCTTGGCTGTGCGGCCTTGACGTTATAGCGTCGTCATCGACGAGGCACGGATGCATCGTTTATAAATTTATAATGCTGTATAGTTCTGCTCCTTCAAGAATCTATCAACCAAACACAAAAAGGTGCTATACGCAGAGCACTGGCGCAGTTTCTACGATTTCGCCTATGGCGTAACGGAGGCGCCAGACGCCGAAATGGTTGCGCCGCCCGCGTCTCAAAGCAGGCGGCTTGAATTTTTGCGGGACTACCGCATTCACGCGTATACAACGTGGGCTCTTGGTGTTTCCCCGTGTCTGAACAAACATGCGGCTTCCGCTTGCTACCAGTTGATATACTGTGGCTAAGCCGCTAGAGTGGTCTGGTAGTCATGGTGCTCGTTTGTTGACCAGGAGGTGGTGGTATCAAAAACCGGCCGCGGTGGCGCTGCATTTCGACAGGGGCGAATTGCTAGGTTAGATTTATGTGCATGTTGAAATCACCTCGTGTCGCTAAATTTTCCGGAGCCCTCCGCTATGGCATCTCTAACCATATCGTAATTTTGGGGCGTGAAATCCTAACAATTGATATACCATGTCGATCCCATCAACTTAAACGCATTACGTGATGTCTTGCATTATCCACGCTGCTAGACTGTTGGGCCTAGTTATCTAGGAAAGCTGAGCTCAGAGCTTAGGGGGGGGGGGGGGGGGTACAGTGAAGCGAGCTGAGAGTCTCCGCGTATTATTTAATCGTTCCATAGGCATTCGGGGCGAACCCCAGTACTAGATAACAATAAGCAATACTCAAAGTGCATTATCGGACTTTTGCGAAAGCTGATTTCGTGGAACTGGGTACACAATGCAGACACTAAGGATGCGCACAATGCAAACAGGTCGCCAAATCGGATTAACCAAGGAAATCTTTAGAAGTTTTGGGAATAAGAAACTTTAACGAATCTTGGGTCGGTATGTCTTCGTTCGATTTATTTCAAAAATATGTCAGAATCCTGCCGTGTTTCGCCATACGTGCCCAATGCAAATGTTGTTACGTTTTTTTGTTTCTTTTGTTTTGTTTTACTGGAAACAGACGATTCTATGCGAGTTTCTTTTTATCAGGCGTTATTTGCACTACGTGGCCCAAGTCGTTCTTGCCGATGGTAGCTGCCTGTGCGTCTGGCTGTATTATTTTTTTCTCTTCTGTTGTCTGTGTCACTAATGTACAGCCAGAAATTGAGACATTGAAAGCGTCACTAATACATTATTGCGTCAGAATCGCCAGAGATTACTGATCGAACATCTGCGCACGCAAGCTCCTTCTGTGTCAGACTTTTTAATTTGTTTTTACTGCTGCATTCATTGTACGTGGAGCACCCTGGCATAGAACAATTGCCATGGCATATACCTCTGGAAGTCAAAGCGCTGTAGTAAAGACCGCTTGTGGCGAAATTAATTCGAGAACGCAAGTAACGAAGCGCCAATATAACTCCCGACAAATTTGTCTTCAGTCTTGCGTGCTGCATATATAGCTTGTTAGTACTCCTCGTCTGATACTTTATCAAACGTCGGTAATGCATCACAGAGTGTGTTTTGCGTCGGCAGATTGTACTACATGTGAATAATGCGATCAGTCTTGAGGCGCTACGAATACGTATTTTGTTTTCTGCGCCGTGGCGGGCGCTGTGTGTCTGATATTTTATAATCGGTACTGTTAATAAGCCCTATAGTTAGTTCTGCAAATAAGTACGCGAATAGCTACGTGGAGCGACTTACCGTTTCACTATTTACTTTTTCTGCCGTGTAGTGTCAGCGTTCCTTTTATAAAAGAGCTTCGTTGCCTTTGCTTCCGAGGCTGTCCTCTCCGCTGTGGCTGATTCTCACCAACATTAAAACAAGCACCACTTCAAGGGGGTGTCTATTCACTTCACATTTGTTTAATACGTACTTATAATGGCTTAAGAAAGCAAGGCATGGTAAATTGCATATGTCAGTTTTTACGCAATGTTTTAGGAAGTGCTGCAAGTATTGAAATAAAATTTCACGTGCTCACAAACAATGCCACATGGTTATCACGTGACATCGTTTTTTTATTCCTAGATATGCTATCCTTCTTGGGTGCCTTTTCCGTCCCACCCCCGTAATTTGAGTTGAGATGTATGCCTTTCCGAGGACAATAATAAAAAAAAAGTTTTTGCAGGCCTTCAACATGTGCCCGCCCCCCCTCCCCGAAAAAATCTTTCTGTGAGCCTTGTTGCACGAGGTGTTGCGTGAGACCACGGGTTAGACCATACCAGCCTCTGCAGCCGCACTTCGGTGGCGGTTAAATAGCCCCGGGCGGTTGAATCGATCGAGTGTCTCCCATCATGCATAGCGCGCCTCGTGTCTTGGTTTTGGGTGTAACACATGACGAGTGATTGATTATAACTAAAGCGCATTATTGTCACTGTAAACGCCATATTCTGGCTCTCTAATGACCACGCAAGCACAGTGCGTGACGTCACGCGAAAACTACTCGGAACTGATTTTCGCGGTTGTAGATAGCGGAGCTATATTTCACACGTACGGGAAATGCGGTGTCTTGTTTAACCGTCATCTTGGCCTTCGACACTTCAACATAGTTTCAACATTGGTTGGTGTGTGTGCGTGCGTGTGTGCGTGTGTGCGCGTGCGTGTGTGTGTGCGTGCGTGTGTGCGTGTGTGCGCGCGCGCGTGCGCGCGCGCGTGTGTGCGTGTGTGCGTGCGTGCGTGCGTGCGTGTGTGTGTGTGTGTGCGCGTGTGTGCGTGTGTGTGTGCGTGTGTGCGCGTGTGCGTGTGTGTGTGTGTGTGACGTAAAAGCCAGCAAAAGCTCGGCAACTGAACGCATAAGGAAATTCTTATAGTTATCGACTATAGCACTCCGCGAGATTAAATGGCGGCTGGAGCAGCGACTTATCGGAGACTAATGCCGTGAAGATTGCGAACCGCCGATCGCACGCAAATTCATTGCAGGATGTTTTTTTTAGTTTCTCTGTGCAGCTAGCGCGTATTGCGGTGCGGCACCGAATGAGGGTGAACTTGATGCGCTTAATCCAGAAAAAAAAAATGTCAGCTGTGTTTGGCTCATTTGTTACCGCAACTATAATCATCATAAATCCCGTTGGCACCTCGTTCGTATTTCTCGTTTTGTTGTCAGGGACGCCGTTCATTACCACGATAGGTCCAAAGAGCGAAATTCAGAGTGTTGAGAAAAATGAACTTCGCGCACGCGAGGTTGATGGCGCTTTTCGCTGTGTGACCAGATAACCGGGAAAACGGTCAACCACTTATTTTTTTAAGTATGAAGAGCGGATGGGTACAACTCTGCTTAACGGTTTTTTTTTTTTAGAAAGCGCAAATCTAATTCAAACCAGCCCTCATATTCTTAGAGGTACTATAGTGTTGTTCACTATCAGCAGCTTGTTGTTTTTTTTTTCGTGATGTCAGGAGTCGGTAATTACAGACACTCAGTCGATGTTAATAGAATGAGGCTGTATGTACCCACCTATTACAGGTGTATTAGTCAACATAACTTTGCTATCGTTCAGTATGTACTCCGAATTTCTCTATATAAGCTTTCTCGCAGCCCAGCTCAACTGGCGTTTGTCTAACTGTATTTCTAATTCTCGCCTTATTTTCAGTTAACTTTGGTCTTTTGATTCTCGTTTGCGCCTCTATATAAGCTTTGTTATTCGAGTATCCGACCTCGCATCTTTTATCATAAGAATATCCACTGTAAATTCACGTTTTATTTTGCGAGTGCAGTGTTCGGGTCCCACTAAGCTTTGACGGTGCCTCTGAAAAACCTGATCGGTCCTCCACAGTGCTCTCAAAAATTACCTGATCTCCGAAAGTGCTTTCGGAAATTCTCTTCTTGAACATCCACAGTACTTCCAGAATTTACGAAATTGTTATCCAGTGCTTGCGGTGTTGATAATGTACTGAGGGTCATCAGTGCAATGTCAATGGGGGATGCACAGTTTTGGAGGAGTCAGTTAAGGGTGGGGGGAGGGGGGGGTTGTGTTACTCGAGCAGCAGCTGCAACTTTGACCGTAAAGCGCTAAACAAACGTGCGTGTTGCTACGCGTCAGCGAACGGCGTGCCCTCTCCGTGCACGCACTTTCGCTATGGAGGGAAAGCGCGCACTACTGCGTGAAGTTGGGCGTCCTCTCTTTCGTGTACGTAGAGGCTTCATAAGGACAAGGCACGCTGCGCGTTGACGCGTCGTACGCGTACGCGTGGGTAGGCCTTAGGGGCGCCCACCCGTAGATGTAGACAGTACACGGCCCACAGAATCTTGTACTTTACCTGCTCTGCTCTCACCGTTTCCTTCGCTTTGAGATGACACAGCCCGGGCACCGCCAGTGTTCTTGGAGCAGCCGTATCCCTTACGCCAACGTTTTGTAAAGTTGCGTGAGATCGTATCAAGGAATATTATCTGCGAGCGTTACTTCGTGTAACATTCCGATTCGTGGCTCTCCTCTCTCTCATCTGTATACTCTTCTTTCCCATTTCTTCAGTGTAGGGTAGCCAACATGCACCTGGTTTGCCTCCCTGTCTTCGCTCTTGTTTTTCTTCCTTATCAAATTTTAGGGGCGAAGCTCCTAATGGCGTGGCTTGTGCGTCCCTCGTAGTACGTAACCACCAGTGGCACATACCCGAAATAGGTATAACATTTGACCTCCAAGGTGGTGCCGGTGAGAGATTTCTTCTGTGCGTTGTTTAACAATAAAAATTAGTGCTCAATGTACATGCCAATGGCTGCTAATGGGGAATGAGACACGGGAGCATTCGGCTTTTAGTCAACGCGCACGTTGCGATCCCCATTAGCAGCCATTGGCATGTACATTGAGCACTATCTGACAGGAAAAGGTGGCTATGTTATACTGGCTGGGCGTAACCTCCTTGGTTTTAGAAAGGTTTAGCGAGCATTGGGCCGCAGTGCCATGAATACAGAGAACTAGTATATACCATGAACTCAAGGTGGTTAAAGGTGGGAAGTAGACCCGAAGCGCAAGCCGTAAGAAAGTGTGCGTGTGCCACCTCTCGTTTAGTCCTTGGAATGTCCACTGAATGGCGGTGCTTCTATATGGGGAATATATGATGAAAAGATGCGAGGTGGTGGGACTTGGAGTGTTGAATAGATGGACGAACGGACACACACAGATGCATGGGTGGACGCATGAACGGACGCAGGGGCGGATGCATGAACGAACGCAGGGACGGGTGCACGAACAGACGCATGGACGGACGAATGCTTCGCCCCACTCTCCATCATTCACTCCGTGGATATGCTGCCATTTTTTTGGCTGTCGCATTTGTTCTTTCGGCCTAGCGCTGGAACTGTCTCTTTTTTTCTTCTTTCTTGCTGTTGACATTTCGCAAAATCGGCGCCGCGACATCGCTTTCCGCGGTCGCGCTCCGTGTAAGTGTGGCAATGCGGTACTTTAGGGAGAATATTTAGCGCATTTCGTGAAGGGCCTCTCCTTTGTTAGTCCACTCCTCGCCCACTAAGGGGCGCGGCGCATCTGCATTCTCGGGAAACGGAGTACCGCCGCATATGGCGCCACGCAGGTGTGCCGAAACGCGCATTTATAGAGCTGCGCCACAGAAACGCACTCGCTCGACTCCACTGCTCTCAGAAACCCCCCTCTTTCTCTCTACTCTCTCAACTAGCCCTCTCTATAGGTTCCCTATAATACGTTTCGGTAGCCTCGAGCTGTGATTTAACGGGTTCTTTGTTTGTTTGTTTGTTTCCGGTTCCTTAATGGTGACGATTGTTCGGCGCTAGCGCACCTGAGACAGGTGCTGATTATGAATGCCTGCATGAAGGTGCTCTGTCGGTGACGTAATAACTTGTGGAGACTGCGCGAATGGTTATATTTTCTTGTACACAAGGGCACGCGTTATAGCCCACATATACTGTGCGTGGAAAAAGGAGTTTGGAGGACAGTCAGTAACAAGGTAACGTATACATGCATTCTTTTTTTGCAAGAGTGCAGCTCAGCGTGCGCGCTTAGATAGATAAGAGAGATAGATGGATAGATAGATAGATACGCTCAGTCGCTGAAGTTCACTAAGAAATGCTTCGCATTTAAAAGAAAGGCCAATAGCCAGCCGTCTCGGGCCACGATGTATTGTACGCGCACAGAGAGAGAAAGCGGAAGAAATGCGAAGAAATATGGATATGAAAAACACAAGTAAAAGGAGCAAATGAACTAGAAAAAAAGCTAAACGAAGAGAAAACCAAACAGAAACAAAGCAGGCTGCCCAGCTGCGTGTGGATTTCGCCCCCTTCGAAATTTCGCCGTCCTGACTGGGAGTCAACGCAATGCCTTCGTGCTGCTTCGAGAAATTGCTGACGTCACACGATTGTGTGGTAGCTCCAGAACTCACACTGATGAAATATCAAGTCATCCTTTCCTATAGTACGAACTTCAGGCCGTCTTACGCTTTCAGGTATCTCCCTTGCTTCTAGAAAAATAGCTTGAAGTTCCAAAGGAATTATCTAGTGCTAGGTTATTTCGTATTTTTCGTTAACGTCACTTCAAAATATATTACATATGCACGGAAAAATAATAAAATAGAACTTATGCTCGGATGACGCAATGAACAACTTCTGCGCAACCTCCGAAGTTCACCCAAAGTCTCTCTAAGAGAAAACACAAGCATCGCCAATTTCTTGTATTCTAATAATGAATTTTTCATGTTCTGTTCAATTTTTATTGCTTGTGACTGTCGCAGAATCTTCACATAATGTTCCAGGCGTTGAAAGTCGCAAGAAACTTCTACAAATAAAAATTTAAAAATTATTTTTTTCTTCTAACCTACAAGCACCGCACAGCAGTGACCCTGACGCAGATAAAGCAGCTTTTTCTACACAAAATGCATTATAATGCGATGCAATAATACACACAATACTCCGGGATGATGCAGTGTTTTTTTGGCGTCGCTTAATTCAGATTCCCCGCAATACCGTTTCGGTTTTCTCGTTTTATTGTGACGTTTATTGACGCCACTGATTCATCGCTTGCAGAATCGGCGTTACCTTGTTCCTAAACACATGAAAAACGGGTACGCATACAGGTGGAAGTGACGTCATTGGTGAGTTAGCGTTGTTTGCCTCATTGCATAAACGTTCTGATTGGCCTTTGATATTGGTTACAAAGGGTGAGCTGGAGAACGAAAATAACAAGGAATTTGCAGATTACTTCGTTCCTCGTGCGTGTCAGCCGTGTAGCTCATCACAAAAAAATATCGCAGCATCTCCACGGAGTGAATGATGAAGAGTGGGGCGAAGCGTTCGTGCGTTCGTCCCTGCGTCCAGCCGCCCGTCCATCCGTCCGTCCGTTCGTGCGTTCGTCAGGGTGTGCGTCCGTCCGTGCTTCCTCTCGTGCATCTATCCAATCACCCGTCCGTTCCTGCATCCGTCCTTTCCTCCATGCTTCCGTGCGTCCGTTTGTCCAATTACACACACTTCTATTGGACCAACGCCATCCTGGAAATGAGACGACATTTGTTGATGAGACAGTGCCATCGGTTTTACTGTTCGGGAGGTACGGTCAGTTACGCCTGACGCAGGTCAAGGTTAGAGTAAGAGGAGCTTCTCCCCTTAAAAAAAAAGTGGGGTTATGGTGTGTGGTTAACAATGGTTATGAAATCAGTGCCATGGTGCGCCACGACAAAGCATGGGACGATAAGGAACAAGACCGTTCGCGCTGCTCAGTATGGTGCTGTGTTATCGCTCCGATAATAAAGCTCCGGGTATATTCGGGGAGTTGTAATGATGGCTCTTCACTGTTTTGTCCATGTTAATGCGTTGAGGCAGCAAGCTTGCGCTTTGTACCCCATACGGCGCATTGATCGCGGTAGAATACCGCTGGTATCAATGCTAGATAAGGATTTCCCGAGGGCAACGTGGCTATAATGGTATACGCGCTCGCTTACCTCCTGCTTAAGGTCCCCGCCTTTCCAGACTACATCTTTCTCTCTTTCACTCGCTCTCTTGAACGTGTGACATTGGTTGAGTTTTCATAATAGAGTAATTGACCTATTTTGTATCTCCTTATTCTTTGACGGGGCAGGGGTAAGGGGGACGCGGGTAACGAGAGCGTCTCAATGTAAAGAGATGCGAATTTATTTATCTGCCTTACGCATTCTATCGGTCAACTCTCTAGCGGAGCATAGCTTCACAAATTTGACTCAGAAGGGCGTAATCAGATATACAAGCGTTGACGACGTCATCATACAACCCATTATCTCTGTCTCTTTGTTGTCTCTAACAAGCTTCGCGTGGTTCGATAACCATGTTGTCAACTTAGTGTTGATGTTGAAAATGCCGGGTTTTTGTTTGTTACTCTCTGCATGGGGACATTGTTGACAGTCGTAAACCCTTTATGAGGTTTACGCTCTAATGCATATTGTTTTCTCTGTCTCTCCGCTTGTGCGGGTGGGAATTGACGTATACAATAGCCTGCGTTCTTTATCACTTCTCTCTTTCTCTTTGCAGTGAATCGAGTGGCTTTGCCCAAAGCTCCGTCACCACGGATCCCGTCCAGGTTCACCACCCCGAACCGTTCCCCCGGCCACAAGTGAACATGGTGAGTATACGGCTGTCTTCAACGCATAGTTGCAAACTATCATCAGCCTAACTAAGTCAGCTGCACGGCAAGGGCATCTCCCATGCTCCACCAGCCAATACAGTCCAGTGCTTGCTGCTGCCACTTTATGCCCGCAAACTTTTTTTAATAACCTCGCCTGTCCACCAAACTTGTTGCTTACACTCGCGCGTTGGCCTTCACTTGAAATACAGTTGGTTACTCTCATTTACCAGTGGTTATCTTGTCTATAGTTTTACACTGTTCTGGGGTAATGACGTTCACGAAGGGCGCAGTCAGTGTTTTCAAGAGTGGACTTTTTTATTCGGGTGAATATCTGCCCTCAAAATGAAATGTCACTCTACAATCCATACACGCTGCAGATTGACCGCGATGAACTTAGCGTCGGCCGTCGATAACCTGATTCGTGGCGAGGCTTGTCGGCATTTATACACGTGGCATCGAACGTTTCAGCGTAATCACTGTTTGACGTGCCTGTTGATTGATTGATATCTGGGGTCAACGTGCCAAAACCATCATATGATTATTAGAGATGTTGTAGTGGAGGGCTCCGGTAATTTCTACCACCTGGGGTTCTTTAACGTGCACCAAAATCTGAGCACACGTGCCTACAACATTTCCGCCTCCATCGGAAATTGGCAGCTGGCATTCGATCTCGCGACCTGTGGGTTAGCAGCCAAGTACTTTAGCCACTTCACCACGGCGGGGTTTGACGTGTCTGTTCGAAAATCAACTCAGGTGTCCGCGTCTCCAAGCCTAACCGGTGGTCCTAAAACAATCTGGAATGCTCCCAGACACACGCGGCGCAGTTCGCGCAGGGCACTATCTACACGCGCATAGGGCTATAGAACGTGTAAGAAAAGGAGCGTGGGGGGCGCTGTAGTCTTATACAACTTAAGAATACCGTAGAAACAACTAGCCCCGCGCATGCACTCGGCAACTTCTACTTCTCCAAAGGCGGGTCACCTACACTGCGGTTCATGACGTCGGTCTGGAGAGCGCGCCGATTGGTGCATGCTTGTGCGCATGCGCCGTTGAGCAAGAATTGCTGTGTCCTACTAGCCCTACAGGTTGCTATTTGGCGCGGTTTGCTATGGTTTGCTGGTGTTTCTCAACTTTTGCTGTAAACGTTAGTGGTGCGAGCGTCTGCACACTATGTATCCATACACGCCTGATCGCGCCCGTCGCGGTGGTCTAGTGGCTAAGGTGCTCGGCTGCTGACCCGCAGGTCGCGGGTTCGAATCCACGCTGCGGCGGCTGCATTTCCGGTGGAGGCGGAAATGCTGTACGCCCGTGTGCTCAGATTTGGGTGCACGTTAAAGAACCCCAAGTGGTCGAAATTTCCGTAGCCCTCCGCTGCGGCGTCTCTCATAATCATATGGTGGTTTTGGGACGTTTAACCCCACGTATCAATCAATGAATACACACCAGATATATTTCAGCCTTTACATTCATGCCCGTTTGACGGCTGAAAGCCAGTTTGTTCAGAAGCGAGTCAGAAATGACGCTGAACAGTACTGATAGCATAGAAAATGGGAATGCTGCGTTTGTTCCGGAGGCGTTTTTGGAATTTGTAACTCTGTCTGTGGAAATTAGGCTAGAAGTTGCAGCTAGCTGCGCTTAAGTGAAGTGAAGAGCTTTACTTCAAAAGCCACGAATACGACTGTCTGTCAGTGTGTTTAATTTCGATACAACAGAAAGTAATGACTGAATGCCAAAAGTTGGGTTAGTTGGAACTTCTAGCTGGACATTTTCCAGCGCAATGAGAAAAACCTGAATATGCATCAGAGAAGAAGAAATAACAGAAACGCTGATTTTCTCACTGCCAGCGTTACTATTCTGTCATTTCTTTTTCTTTGCCCTATCATTACGTTTTTGGTATCGTGCTACAAAATGTCACGTTCGAAGGTAACGATAGTTGATACTGGTCAGCGAGCTGGCCTCCTCAATTCAATCAGTACACGTAGAATTCAGCAGTCCTTCAATAAAAAAAACTACTAACAAGCAGAACGCCCTTTCTCAATTTTTTCCCCCATTAAGGCCCTTACGGGTATAAACTAGCAGTCTTGATTGCTGGGTGTCCACGTTACGACACCGTCTCACTGCAAGATTGCACGACTAGATTCCGCGCTGTTAGCGTGCGTCGAAGCTGACTTTATCAAAACCAAACCAGGAGTCCTCCACCGTGAAACGCCTGACGACACACTCCAGTTTCCGGAGGTAGTGTGCGCATGCGCGCAGGTGTCGACGAGGCACGCACCGTGATCTTTGAGTGGCCGAGACGAGAAAACAAGTGCGGACAAAGTTAGATATCGTGTTTCGAGCTTGTAAATGTTTCCTCAAATAAAGAGGCCTAAATGCAGGACTTCAAAATGGCCTACCGGTGCGTGGCGGTCGATCTCGGAGTCCAAGGGCCTCTAGATTTGATTTCGGTATTCTCCTCTGCTGTTTGGATTGGCAAGAAGCTCATTTAGATTTCCGAAAAATGAGCTAGCTTTTTGTATAGACCTTCTTGAAGGAGAGGAGAATCTCCTCCTTTCTGGGCTGCTGCACGAGAGCACAGAAGCAGACGTCACAGCTTTAGCCTTTCGTAATTGGGGAGCTACGCATGTTAAGCGCAGCCCAGAACGGCTTATGGCGGCTCCCAGGGACCCTTCGTTGACAGTGTTACGGACTAAAGTTTCTTTTACATTCGCACCCGAGTTCAAGCGTCGCACAATCTTCACCCCCTGGTCAAAATTTCCGGAGCCCTCCACTACGGCGTCTCTCATAATCATGTGGTGGTTTTGGGACGTTAATCCCCACAAATCAATCAATCAAATCAATCTTCACCCCCGCTGTCGCCTGTTGGGGTGGTCAGACGAGGTACTATCACTTTGGTTACGTCATACCCGATGATCGGATAACAGTGGCGGAACGCAGGCGTTAAACGTAAGCGGATCGCTATTGTTCAAGCTCGCTCGTTTCTTGCACGTAACCCGCATACTAAAACTAAATTTTATTGCCCCCCCCCTCCCCGACAAGTGACGGAAATTATGATTTCTACACAAGACCCCGTTTGGAATTATTGCGCACATCTGTTGTACATTTGGTTTTACTTTTTCGCACCCTTTCATTTCTGAATACGCATTGTCTGCATGCTTACTCGACGCAACGCTGTAGGCGTTATGACGCACTAGTTATACTCAAAAGGTCTGGTGGCTCTGTGTCCTTGTACAGGGCTTCTGAAAGTATATTTGACATTGGTTAGACATAAAGTATTTCGTGTTCGGTTATGATTTCGGGAACACGGCGCCTGTCTTTGCAAAATCCTGCTTGCGCAGTCCAAAAGCGGTACACGTTTTGATCGGAACGTGAAGCATGCCTATGTTTCTCGAGACCTCTGTTCTGAAGATTGTTGTTGTAGGAAAAGGCCAGCTGCTTTTTGAAAAACTTTTTTTTTTCATTGTACGCAGAGCTCTATGTATAGATACTTTTCGCAGCACTTGCGCTGTCATTTCCTTTCGAAAGCTTAAGTGGGAAGGTGGTAATAGATGATTTCTATTACCATCTGCCGGGAATAGATGATTTATTTCTGTAGCCTACGTGACGGCCCACGTAGTTGCAGCCAGGGAAGCACAGAGGAAAAGTGAACGCAAGGAGGTTACCGAAAAAGACTTCTGGTTGTCTACCGTACAGGGGGGGGGGGGGGTTAGGGAAGATAATGGAAAGATGAAGAAAGGAGGGAAGAGAAGGAAAAGATAAAGAGGTAGTGAATTTAAGGCAGCGTGTGGAACTGCAGCGCAAGTCAGAGGCGTTCGCACAGGCTCGTCGTCCTCAAAAAGCACATGAGGGCTCTCGCTGTCTTGTGTGCTGTCGAAATGTCTTGGCGGTGATGTAGTATAGCGCCTGCACAAATTGTGGCCGATCACCCAGTCGCCGCAATGCGTTGGCAAGTGCTTGTCTCGTTCGAAGCGAGTTGAAGTGAAAGTGTCGAAAAAAAATGTTTTGCAGTTATGTTTTGAGGCATGTGAAATGAAGGGGGTATGAAGACTAAAATGAAAGCTAACACCTGGCTTCCCCTCTTAGACTGATACGCTGGCAAGTGAAATGGTGGCACACGGTAGAAAAATATACAGGTACAAATATGATAAATAAAAATCACAGCATATTCATGGAGTGACTGATGGCGAGTGGGGCAAAGCATATGTCACTCCGTCCATCTTGCGGCCGTTCGTTTGTTCGTTTGTTCGTTCGTTTGTTCGTTTGTTCGTTCGTTTGTTCGTTTGTTCGTTCGTTCGTTTGTTCGTTCGTTCGTTTGTTCGTTTGTTTGTTCGTTCGTTTGTTTGCTCGTTCGTTTGTTTGCTCGTTCGTTTGTTTGCTCGTTCGTTTGTTTGCTCGTTCGTTCGTTTGTTTGCTCGTTGGTTTGTTCGTTCGTTCGTTTGTTCGTTCGTTCGTTTGTTCGTTCGTTCGTTTGTTCGTTCGTTCGTTTGTTCGTTCGTTCGTTCGTTCGTTTGTTCGTTCGTTCGTTCGTTTGTTCGTTCGTTCGTTTGTTCGTTCGTTCGTTCGTTTGTTCGTTCGTTCGTTTGTTCGTTCGTTCGTTTGTTTGTTCGTTCGTTCGTTTGTTCGTTCGTTCGTTTGTTCGTTCGTTCGTTCGTTTGTTCGTTCGTTCGTTCGTTCGTTCGTTCGTTCGTTCGTTTGTTCGTTCGTTCGTTTGTTTGATCGTTCGTTTGTTTGTTTGTTCGCTCGCTCGTTAGTTCGCTCGCTCGTTAGTTCGCTCGCTCGTTAGTTCGCTCGCTCGTTAGTTCGCTCGCTCGTTAGTTCGCTCGCTCGTTAGTTCGTTCGTTCGTTCGTTCGCTTGTTTGTTCGTTCGCTTGTTTGTTCGTTCGCTCGTTAGTTCGTTCGCTCGTTTGTTCGTTCGCTTGTTCGTTCTTGCTTCTGTGCGTCCGTGCATCCCTCCGTGCGTCTGTCCATTCGCGCATTCGTCCATTCGCGCATTCGTCCATTCGCGCATTCGTCCATTCGCGCATTCGTCCATTCGCGCATTCGTCCATTCGCGCATTCGTCCATTCGCGCATTCGTCCATTCGCGCATTCGTCCATTCGCGCATTCGTCCATTCGCGCATTCGTCCATTCGCGCATTCGTCCATTCGCGCATTCGTCCATTCGCGCATTCGTCCATTCGCGCATTCGTCCATTCGCGCATTCGTCCATGCGTCTGTCCATTCGCGCATTCGTCCATGCGTCTGTCCATTCGCGCATTCGTCCATGCGTCTGTCCATTCGCGCATTCGTCCATGCGTCCACCCTTCCCTCATCGTTCATCGGTGAGGGTGTGGCTTAGTAAAATAACAGCTGTTCTGGCGCGTGTGTTCAGAAGGTCGGCGGATGGACAACGCTGCACAGCGGCGGGCGCGCAAGGCGGCGGCTGGCGCTCGAAGACGGAACCCCGATGCGCGAGCGCGCGAGGCAGAAGCGTGCCGTGAAGCTGCGCAGCGGCGCCGACAAGATCCCGGTGTACGAAAACGGGAAGCCCAAGCGGTGCGGTAACGACGTGCGTACCCAGCTTCGCTCCACTCTGTATCATTCACCCCGTGGATATGCTAGCATTTTTAAAGATGATAGTCTTTCTTGGGGACCTTCGTCGCAAAAGTTTTGATCTCTCTGTCTGTACATTTGTCTGTTTGTCTGCCCTTAACAGTACCCTAAACGGCACCAAAGTGGTCAAACGATACTCCAACCGGCCGACCCCACCCGCAGCGCCCACTAATATAGCTCAAGATTGAGCGTTCGTACTTTAGCAATTATTGCGCATATCTGAGGCACCATAACAACACGTCGAGGACCGTAGCTTTTATCGCGTTGCGCTGACCAGGCAACGCATGCACGAAAAGGCGAGTGTTTCCAACGCTTTAGGACGAAACGGTGCTGGCACTTACCCGTCGCCTTGCGTTCAACACCTTATCACCTGCGACACGGGCGTGTGCGCTTCGTTTTCCAAGATAACTGCCAGATAGCGCTCATGTCTCACGTGTGACGTGACTTGATGCGCTCGTTCGCCTCCGCTGCACGCTCGAGGCACTCTAACGCAGCGCCTCCAGAATACTATCACCGATTTGCTTGTGCAGAACATCAAATAAACGTTTTGTTCACTCTCTCCAGACGCAAGACTATCGTCTTTCGACGAAGTTTGTTATTGAAAAAAAATAACAGCGTATCCACGGAGTGCATGATGATGAGTGGGGCGAAGCGTCCGTCCGACCTCTTGTTCTTGCTGCCATCCGTCTGTGTGACCGTCCGCACTTACATCCGTCTGTCTGTCTGTGCGTCCATTCATGCGTTTGTTCGTGCGTCCGTTCGTCCATCGTTTGTCTCTGTATCTGTGTCTCTCTGTGTCTGTCTGTCTGTCTGTCTGTCTGTTCATCTAGTAAACACTCCCAAGTACCATCATCTCGCATATTTTCATCATATATTCAGCATATAGAAGTACCGCCATCCAGTGGGCATTCCAAGGACTAAGCGAAAGATGGCAATCGCGCACTTTCTTACGGCTTGCGCTTCGTGTCTACTTCCCACCTTTCACCGCTTTCAGTTCATGGACATATACTAGCTCACTATATTCATGGCGCTGTGGCCCGACCGTCTGAAACCTTGCTAAAACCAAGGAGGTTGCACCAAGGAGTTTAACGTAGCAACCCTTTCTGATCAGATAGTGCTCTAAGTGCGTCCTTCTAATACCAGTTTTTTTAATAAGCATCAAATTAATGCAAATTTTGTTAGTTTGAGTCGCCAATCTTTGCCGCTGCAAGTTATTTTATCAGAAACAATTATATTTTTATTTGTGTGTAACGTGCGCGGGTTTCCTCTTCAATTGAAAAGGGATCGCGTGTGCCGCTTCTCTATTCCGACCGTGGAGGTGGCTACCTACTACTACTACTACTTCTACTACTACTACTACTACTACTACTACTACTACTACTACTACTACTACTACTACTACTACTACTACTACTACTACTGCAACTACTACTACATACATCGCGGACGCGCGACCCATGGCTTAGGGAACTTTGCCCCCAAAATTCGCAGCGTGCGTGCTAAAGCAGACTGTGGGTCTGTGTGTCCAATCATTCTCCTCATCCAGATGCCACTGCGTTTTAGCAGCGATTTGCATGTTCTGGTAGGAAGCACCGGTCCATCACTGCGTGCTTTGCAGCGTCTCAGGTTTCTCTCCTGCGCAAGGCCGTGGTCAGTGCCAGCGTCAACGTCGCCGCCATGTTAGGGCACGCTGCTTCGCATCTACACATGCTTCCTTTTTGTGGCAGCGGCGTAATTTTATTGCGATCTCACTTTTATGGGCACTCTTGGCTGGATTTTTTTGAAAACGCAAAAAAAGAAAAATAATCGAGAAGGAGAGTCCGGTGTGCTGAAATGGACGAACGATCTCTTGCTTGTGAGCAAGGTTTAAACATAATTGCTGGAGTGGTAGCTGCCGCAATACTTTGCCAGCAGTAGTGAAGCGAGCTTTTGCCCTCCAAAGATCTCAGAAACATGCTATTTTCTGGTGGTGCCCACTTAGACATGAAGTGGCTTTGATTTGTTAGTCTAAAAGCTACGATAATTATATATTACAAGATAGTTCTTTGCGAAGAAATAATACGCAAAGCCTAGTATCGGTGACTTAATCTCCAATAAAATTTGCCTTTAATTTGAGGCTTACTAAAGAAAACTAGTAACATAAGAACGCACTATAGGCACTATCTGGCCCTAAAAGGTTGCAGCGTTAAACTCGGTTGGCGTGTGAGGAAAACGCTCCATCTCAACACCGAACGCAAATAGCTTATTATGCCCTAGTAAGATGGCTGCCGCAGCTGCCATCTTACCACATGACGGTAGTTATAGCGCGAGAGCAGAATGACGACAGAGAGACACGAAGGAGACGAGCGCTCATTCTTCTCTCGCGCTATAACTACCATGTCATACCAACTAGCCCAAATCGCCACACTTCTGAGTGCCATCTTACGGCTGGTACGGCTTCACTCGTGGGCAAAATCTTCTACTCCAGCAATTTGTTTTTTCAACCTCCTTGCTTGTGAGTGCCAGGCATTAGCCACTGAGCCACCAAGAAGCACCTCCTTCAGCATTGAAACGGCAAGTTATTCATATATACCACTTACCACTGGCAACGGGCATCTCGGGGGAACTATCGTGTTTTCAGCATTACCAGCGAAAAGGCGCAATGATCGCGCGTCGCCAGGCCATCATGGCTCAGTGGCACGCGCTCTCATCTCCCATGCGCATACCTCGCCCCACGGAGAAAAGGGGTGGATGCTCTCGCGTGCGCGCGCTTATCCTGCGGTGGGGAAAATCGTATGCATTGGGCTTTCAGCGGAACAGTTCTGTTGCACTTACCAGGCGCACAAAGGTCACTGCACTCGTTGCACTGTATCCGTTTGAGAAAAGGGCGCGCTTTTTAGACAGTGAAGTGACAACTTCGCTGTGTCTATTAAGTTCATCTGTACCTGTGAGTACGTTTTGTGCGTCATTTGTGCGTGAGAAACGCGGGGCACGTTTTGTTCTGCTTGCCATTATTCGCGTGACCTTCCGATTTGTTGCTATTCGCAACTTCCAGAGATGGTGGCGTCACCATGCGGCGTCCATCGTAACTGTCGTTTGGGGGAAGCCCATGCAGCCAGCCCATGCCATCCATCATTCACTCGGCCTCACTTTGGCGGCTCGCTGGTGCTTTATATTTTGTCGCTGGTAATTTCTACTGCGGTTATTGGGAAGTCGGACAGGTACTGCCAGTAGTAGTAGCAATCATTTACTCTTTATTGTTTGCTCGCTGAGATAGAATAATCACAAAATATGTTGGCTGCCGCTGTGCAGACGCCGTGCAGCCAATGGGGAGGTTTCCTGCTTTGCACGACCACGGCCGCTTGGTCTTCCCCGGTCGTGTCACGAGCAGCGTTCACAAAGCTGTACACCACAGCAGACAATGTGCCCGGCGTTCGAAACTTCTTTTCCGTAAATATACGCCGCACACGCGTTTCTCAACGCGCAGTGTGGGATATAATACATGCCAGAGTCAATAACCTTCTCAGCAAAGCCTTGACAACACGGTGGCTGCAGCCGAAAATACTATACAGGTGAAGTGACGGGCACACCGGTGGCAGCTGCGACCGCGCCGGCTGCACGATCCCCCAAACGACAGCCATGTTGGGCTTACACCAGTACCCTCTCTAGGTGGTGAAAGCTGCGAAATACGTTCATTGCTTCGCTTTTGCGGCAAAGCTGTGACATTTAAATGTGGGCTATGTCAGGCATCCGGCGTTGTCCGCGGCGGTGTCCGCGTGCCTACAGGTGTTTTCTCCGCTCTTACTCCTTCTCCCATATCAACAGCTGCGGGCGCGTGCACTTATGCTCGCCCCTTGCAACCGGAGCTTCTGGTGCGAGATAGTGTAAGAGATGGTAGGTGCAGTGCTTCGCCGCTCCTTCTTTCGCCGTGTGCTCTCTCTCTCTTCTCTGCGCCCCACTTTGCCGTCTGCTCGCGCCTCACTCTCGATCATTCGCTGGCTGGACGCCTGTCAAAAACATCCTGGAATGTGTGCTCGAGGCGCCGCTATGAAACGCCAACGCCGAGCCGAGGACGCTCTTTGTTTTGTTCACTTCATAGTATTTTTTAACCGTGCACGCTAGCTATTAGTGCTGCACACGCATACCGTGTTTTTACGACAGAAAAACGCCACGTGCAACAAACGGCGCTATTGCCTGCACGGTGCAAAAAAAAGAAAAAAATGGCAGCATATCCACGGAGTGAATGATGGAGAGTGGGGCGAAGCATTCGTCCGTCCATGCGTCCGTCTGTGTGACCGTCCATGCGTCTGTTCGTGCGCCCGTCCCTGCGTCCGTTCATGCATCCGCCCCTGCGTCCGTTCATGCGTCCATCCATGCATCTGTCTGTGTGTCCGTTCGTCCATCTATTCAACACTCCAAGTCCCACCATCTCGCATTTTTTATCATATATTCCACATATAGAAGCACCGCCATTCAGTGGACATTCCAAGGACTAAACGAGAGGTGGCACACGCACACTTTCTTACGGCTTGCGCTTCGGGTCTACTTCCCACCTTCAACCACCTTGAGTTCATGGTATATACACTGTATTCATGGCACTGCGGCCCAATGCTCGCTCAACCTTTCTAAAACTAAGGAGGTTACACCCAGCGAGTATAATGTAGCAACCCTTTCTTGTCCGATAGTGCTCAATATACATGCCAATGGCTGCTAATGGGGATCGCAGCGTGCACGTTGACTAAAAGCCGAATGCTCCTGTCTCTCATTCCCCATTAGCAGCCATTGGCATGTATATTGAGCACTATTTTTTATTGTTAAACAACGCACAGAAGAAATCTCTCACCGGCACCACCTTGGAGATCAAATGCTATACCTATTTCGCGTATGTGCCACTGGTGGTTACGTACTACGAGAGACGCCCAAGCCACGCCATAAGGAGCTTCGCCCCTAAAAATATTCCTCTAACACTGGCTTCTCACGTGCGAAGCGCCATAATGGAGGCTACGCGATGCATTCGGATTTTCCTCGTGGTTTCCTTCGGGGAGTTGGGGGCATCTTTTCTTACACCTTGCAGCCAATAGTGCCGTTCTGTCGCGAGAAACGCGGTATGCGTTTCCAGCTCTAGTAGCTAGCGTGCACGGTTAAACACTAACGCTGGTAGCACAAACGCATTTCAAACACACTGGAATGAGGCACAAACACGTTTCAAACGCACTGAAATGAGGTGTTGGCAAGTCACGCTAAAGTCTAGGAAGTGGGGGCTCCGGTTGCTAGGGACGCGCGCGCCCACGGCTGTTGCTATGCGAGAGGGCAGTGGACTGATCCCGATAGATGCCTGACATAGCCCGACTACGAAATGCATTTCCATTTAATAATATACACGACGGGCGCTTCTGTGTCTTGTCGTCGACGACAAGACAGAGAAATACTTTACAGGACGGGCGCTTCTGTCTGGTCGTCGTCAAACGTACCGCTGCAACGTGTTTTGTTCAGTGGACCTATATTGTCTCTTCATTACAGTGCATTGAAAAGGCGTCTCTGCGACACATATGTAAAAGCTCTCTTCTTTTATCTGACCCTGCTCTCTTGCTTTCTCACGCAGCAGAGTGAAGGACGTCTAGTGACGACACCCAGCGGCGAGAAGAACGTGCTCACACTGGGCGCCGAGAAAGGTCTGGGCAAGACTGGTCTCACCGTCAGCATAGTCGTCGAGCCAGTGGACCCATCCGCAGCGGCTTGCGTCGACGACGACCCCTACAGTAAGAAATCAGACTACCTAACACGCTCTCATTAGGTAGTCATGTTTCGTACATGTGGCACCGGGCAGCACGATAACGATGGCTCAAGAAGACGCACGAAGAAGTGTCCTCGTTTTTACGCTAATCAGTTATGAAATGCATAACCGATTCCCGCTTTCCCAAATGTCAATTCTTTTGTAGCAAATCATTCATCATTGTTGGGGTTGATTGTGATTATGATGACCGGGTCTTTCATTAACTGAGGCAACATGAAAGTTTGGCTATGGGGCTTCGTTTTCTCGTCTGATACGTTTAATCTAGCAAAAAAATAAAATCAATTTTTAATGATTAACCATAACAATAACCAACCATTAAACACCGTGATTAAGCTTTCTTCCAGAGTATATCTTATGCACAAAACTCAATTCGGTGAGGAAGAAAGTTTTATAGAAGTATGCTAATTCGTACGAGAAAATGCTGTCGCACTAAAAAAGAGTTGACACCTTTGCATTACGAAGTAAGGTCTACTGGTCATTTTCGGTGCAAAACCGCGAAGTAGCGCTTGTTTCTCCGCTGGAGTAGTGGGATAATGTAGGTAGTGCACAGCCGTTTTATTCTCGAAGTTGCTCGCGTGTATTTTCTAAAACTCATCCGCTGAAACACCAGTGATACATATTATTACCGGGCTTCTAGGAACCTTCTTGTGACTTCATCAATAGGGCACTCTGTACTGCCTGGGGACAGATTTTCATCTCTAGGTGCTTTAGTATGAGCGTTACTCATACGGCATATCACTTCACTGTGTAGGGAAAAAAAAACGTGTTTTTTTACTCTTTTTTTAAACGTGTGAGAGCCACATATGTAGCACTCTTTTTAGTCTAAATGAATCTCTTTCCTCACATTGACTCTTCTAATGAGTCAGTGGGACTCTCTAAGGAGAGTCGACATGCCTAAAAAGAGTTCTACACAAGTGACTGTCACATGCACAAAAAAAAAGTCAGTTCTTACCCAATGCGTCTTAGAACTCTTAGAGCGTACACACTAGATCTGTAGCTTCTTTAATACGCGTGGAAGTTGCATTTGTGCCACTCTTTTTTGAGAGTCGCATTGACTCTCTTATTTAATAAGAGTTAAACTCGTGCGACTCCTACATGTACAAAATAAGAGTTAATTTTTTATAGTGTACACTCGGGAACTGTATCTCTTTTTTTTGTAATACGGAGCACTTTATTTAGGGAGTGCTATAGAGTGCTAGCTTGAAGAAGCCGTAACGAACCAGCCTTACCACTTGCATATCAAGAAACATCAATATATAAAACTATCCTAAAGCCAGTGTTGTAAGCTAAGGTACTACAAGTAACGCTTAGAAACTTTCTCTCAGCTGCACTTGCTCACATTTGGGTATGGTTTTTGTTACTTTCTGTGGTATTTGGATCTGGGAACGCGCAACGCTAATCTTAGAATATTTCTTGCTTGTCGGGATTGAACGTGAAAACTTGTAGACAGTCTGATCATTTTCTCTCGACATAACTTTTACACAATTTTTTTTTTCATTTACAGCCTGCAAAACACCTACACCTGCCGAGGAAGACATGGTTCGAAGCCTAATTGTAAGTTTTTTTCTTTCTCTCTCTCTCTCTCTCTCTCTCTCCTACAATGTTTCGTTCGAATTATTTCACCACAAAAACCACCACAATCATCCTCATTAGTCTGTGCTGCGCTAACCACGACCTAAGACCTTCCTCAGAGATCCTATAGCTGCCGAGTCAGTTGAATTGGTCCCGCGCTTTAAAATTTTCAATTCTAGTCCGTGGTTGAGTCGATTTTGTAGGCATGACATCAACACCTGTCAATAACATTAGAATGTTTCAGCTACTTGATTGTGCTACTCATATTTACTCTGTAGATGAATAATATACATATTTGGCTAGATCGCTAGCGTACCTTTCTACACTTCCGGAAAAGTAAAGTGCATGCCGCCATTGATTCCATTTTCCTTGCTTACTGATTCACTGGGAACTGTAGAGACACTCTATGCTAGGCATTCCAAGAACCTCGTCAACAAGTCTCCACTTCCGATGTTCCGCGTATACCCACTTCCGTTTTCCCTTGCAAATTTTCCTTGCGTCACTACTTCCATGGGCTCTTGTGCGTTCTGCTGAACATACTTGCTCGCGTTATCCAAGACAAACAACCCAAGAACGCTTCCCTATAACTCATCTACGCACAAAAAAAAAGCTTGTTTCTCCCTGAACTATATACCTCTCTGTGATATCGGTTTACCCGGATACCGAAAAACGCTTCCGGCACTAAAGCGGCGGGCAAAGCTTTGCTTCCGGTACAAAGAACGGAAAAGAGAAAAAAAACTGCATTACATAGCGAAGCGCAGTTCATGAAAGTGGGTGCTTTTCTGCGCATTTTGGGTTTTCGCTGAAAGCCTGATTGATCGCGTCTTTTCGGTGAAGAGAAATAAGGTCATCTTTCCTTCCTTTTTTTTATTTTTCTTCTGCTGCTTTACCATCATGCGGGTGACAGTGTAGTCCTAATGGATGACCGAATGAGTGGCTGCAAAAAACAAAAAAAAAACAAAGCATGCGATCTCAACCACTGCCGCTATTTATATTTTTCTTTTATTATTTTTCGCTCTTTCTTTTTTTTCGTACACCGAACACGGACTGGAAGACGGGATGAGAAAGTAAATTCTTGCTCCAAGAACGAGTGCCCTTTTTTGTTCGTCTGTTACGTACACAGGTTTTCGAATGTCGGGAATGGTGTACCCGCGCAAACATACCTCAGCTTACCATGCTGTGCGTGAGGCGCGCGCTTTATAAAGTACCGTTAGAATGATTGATGGAAGCAACGTCCCGAGGCGACGCTTTCACGTGGGAGTGCGTTACGCCATGGCTGGAATAAATTTTCACCAGTCGCAGATGTTTGAGGCGTGCGTAAATAGGCGTGACCCCGTCAGTGGACAGCAACGTAGTTAGAGTATCAACGTAGCCAGGATATTAGGGGAAGGGGTTCTTAGGGTTCTTTACACTTATGTTAGACAAGGAGAGCAGAATTAGACAAGGGAAGCAAAAAGGCAAGTCTTAAAGTTACTCTGCAGAAAACGAAAGTAAGGCGCAACAACCTCGGAACAGAACAGTTCTTCGAGATAGGTAGCGGTGCACTTGAAGTATTAAGAGTTTACGTCTACCTTAGACAGGTAGCAACCATGGAGGCGAACAAGGAGGTGGAGCTGAGTAGAAGAATACGAATGGGGTGAATGAGTGAAAGAACTTTATGAGGTCCACAATAGACGAGATTTAACTCTGCGTCACCTGGCTAGGCCCACTCGGGAATGGTCAGGTTTAACCGGACCAGAGGGCCCTCGCGCGGGCACTCTGGACGGCCAGGATTTGAGAGGTGGAGTCCTGGGTCATAATTAGCTTGTTAATTTTCTCTAGTTGGTACATTGCCACTATCCCTCAAGAGGAAGGTATATAACAGCTGCATCTTACCGGTAACTACCTACGGAGCAGAAACCTGGAGGATAACAGAGGGTTGAACTTAAGTTGAAGACGACGCAGCGAGCAATGGAAAAGAAAATGATGGGTGTAACCCTAAAGGACAAGAAGAGAGCTGAGTGCATCAGAGCAAACAAGTGTTAACGACATCGTAATCGAAGTCAAGAAGAAATGGTCATGGACAGGGCACGTATACAACGAAGGCAGGATAAGCGCTGGTCATTAAGGATCACACACTGTATTCCAAAAGAAGGCAAAGGTATGAAGGTGAGACAGAATGTTAGGTGGGCAGGTAAGATTAAGAAGTTTGTGGGTTTAAATTGACAGCACCGAGCACAGGAACGAGTTAACTGGCGAACTCATGGGAGGGGCTTTTGTCCTGCAGTGGGTGTAGTCAGGCTGATGATAATCATGATGTATTTCTTTGTCCATGTTCCATATATATTTCTAAACTTTTCACTACGGAGTGGAGGGTGGGAAAGTGTAACTACCCAAACGCTGCTCACAACCCCTAGCTTCTAACACCTTCCCTCCCCCCTCCCACCGCCCACAGCCCAGTCGCGCCTTTTTCTTGCTGCTTACGCTTGTGCGAGTGTCAATTTCTATTTGCTGTCCACGTGAAGGCGATCACCACGACGGGGATTCGAACATGTGACCTTCGTCAGATGGTGTAATAACAGAGCAGCAATAGTGATCAGCGACGTTTTTAAAATCCGTAGGGCGCATAAACTGCTATCTGCTGTTTAGTGTTGGTTCTTGCCGAAGCTGCATTTTTTTTTCTTTTTCGTAATGATGAGTATAAGTGGTTCCTGTCCTTATATGGAAAATATTCTACTGCCGAACGTAAGATGTGCAATCACACTACTATCTAACATCAGATGAAAGAAAGCAGAGACCTGTGTACTGTGCTATGTCAGTGCATGTGAAAGGCCAACTCCAGTGATTTTTTGACCATGTCAAGGTAATGGTGTGTCTGTGTTTCTGACACACTCTTGACACGAGTTCAATACCTGGGAGGCTCAGGAAATTTGAAAATAACTTTTAATGAGCAAAAACGCATAATACCAAAACCGAAACCCAACCGAGCGCATGGTCCACGTATGACGTACTGTTTGGTAAGAACCGACATTCGTATACTGGTCCCGCCGGCGCGGAGTGTGAACTGTGAAAGCCAGACCAGCGAAGCAAAGTAAAAAACACCACAAAGGAAGAAAGGAAGCTTTTCCGCGCCAAACACTGCTGCTGTCGCAGCAGCGGCCAAAATAGCGATGCCACAGGCTGCGTCGCTTCCGTTGACATGCCAAACATGACGTCACACACAGTGTTCTAGAAATGCAAATATGCACTCTTAATATGCAAAGGAGTACTCTGGATTAGCTGGAAAGAATTAGTTTTGAGCGTGTGGATTTTGAGAGCAAACTCTTCGATGTATTCCAGGCAATGACACTTGCGCTGGTGTCTGCCCGATCCCACTGACTGAAGGATAAGTGTTAACATAAGGAATCCGCCTCGGTGGTAGAGTAGTTTGGCGGTGTACGGCTACAGACCTGAAAGTCGTGCGTTCGATTTCGACCACTAGAAGATCGTATGCTGTGTTATGTCAGTGCACGTGAAAAAAACACCGCATAGTGGTATGTCCTGAGCCCTTCAGTGCAAGACCCTTTGTATTCACGGAGCGGTCCTTGCAGAGAAACCCAACATGGTTAGCGAACAGGTGTCCTGCAGAATGTTCCAGCGTCATCACACTCGGGTTGCTAATTGTCTCCAGCTCCTAGCAAACGAACTTGCGTCTCGTGATGATTGAAGCACTCACAATTAACAGCTATTGCAGTCACATACTGCGATGCAATCACACGTGCCTTTTTTTTAAGGGCAGGCCATGGAATAATCGCTAGCAAGTCGCTGCCTGTAAATGAAAACGACTTTCCAGAGCTCATTTTTGCTCCTCCTTAATGTGAAGGGAGACTTTCAACTTCGGAAGACAGCTGACCTTGGCACGATCGCAGTCTTGCTGTGTCATTGGAACGAACCCGCAAACAATTGTCGTCTGCAGTTTCAAAAGTGAACTCGTGTGACGTGAACAGTTTGTACAACGCGACAGGTTTGGTGACATATTAAAGGTAAAGACAGAGGCAGGTTGTTAAGCGAGTGCTTTTCAGCTCTTAAAAGCTAGAGCCTAAAAATGTAGCTGATCCCCCTATATATGGATTGAAACGAAATAGAAATGTCTTTACAGAGATAGTTGAGCATTTATTGTGCTTTGTTTCAGCAGCAGCAACTCATTGCAAAATCGCGTTAGGAATGGAAATCGGCTTAAAACGTGCAGTGTACACCTCAAGTAGAAAGAACGCACGAAATTAGTATTCGCCGGACGAGAGCGGACAAACAACTGTCACAGCTCGACACCTAAAGTGCGCTGCTCAAACTGAAAGACGCACTAAACAAGCGCTCAAGTATACACAAGACAAGCGTGAACAACTGTCACAATTCTTCGAGCGTTTTGTGTCAGCAGCGCGCTCCTTCTGTAAACGCGGCCGTGGCAGCGTGCGAAGTGGCCTTCGTCCTCCCCGAATAAAGTCTCATAAGCGCGCGCGCTGGGGAGACCAGGGTCCGTAGAAGCGGCACTTCGGGGAGGTGAAGACTGCGACCTTTAGAGCACGCCCGACACTAGAGTAACCGTATATCCCACTTTTAGGCAGAAAAGTTGCGCATTTATTTTTTTAGCACCTCTAGCAACCACGCACTGTGGAGAAGGTGGTGCACAGGCCGCACCATCCAAAGCGGTCGCCGTCCACCTGGAATCTACTAAGAAAAAAAACTGAAAAAATCGACGCTGTAGGTTTAGTGGGTCGCTCCTTAAATCTCGTAGGACCTTTATTTCGTGTTTGTGAGTTGTTGCTTATCTTTTATAGCTGGCGTCAGTAGACCATGCTGCAGCGGTGGTGCATGTTATTAGGCACTACGCTACGCTTTTGCATTTTGCGGTATACCGAACAGACTACTAAAAATTATGCACAATCTCCTTGAAGGCATCCTCGATGGGATGCGAGGCAGCAGAGGTGCGCACAGCATTCACCTCGTTGAAACGGGCGAAGACGCGGGTGCTGGGAGAACGATTTGAAGTGAAACTCGGTGTAGTGATTTACTTGAGTAAACGTTATTTTCTTTGAAACGCTAAGACACGTGAGGTGGATTGGTTTTCGTGCAAGTTTCATCGCATATAAACGAGCCGAAAGAGTTGACAGATTTATTTGCGCTTCCTCAGCAGCCGTATATGGACGCAGCCTGCTAGCCATTTGCAATGGCAGGCCGCGTCCATACGTCTGCTGCAGACCCGCAACTAAATTTCTCTAGTGTTTCCACTTGACGAGCAGTCGAGCGTTGCAGGTGGTGGAGAGAGTGAAGCGAGAGAGAAGTGTGTTGCGAGCTGGTGGAGGAGCGATCAGCTGCTGCGGGTGAGGAAGAGAGTGACGTCAACGCGCAGGTGTGATTTGACTTACGCGAAGTAGTTTCAGCTACCGCGGCGAGGGGAGCGTGGTGGGGTGCGTTGGCACGGAGACAGGGACGGACAGCGTTACAGAGGCTAGTCAAACAGTTGCTTCACATCTAAAAATGCTGCTTTTGGATTCGCGTGGGACGGTGCCGAAAGCAGATGCTTCTTCTTCCTTCGGAGGTCATTCACACGCCAGGCACGTCGACTGGCGATCAGTGACACGCTTTATCGATCGGCGACAGGCTTAAGCAAGTCACCTGCAAAAACAGAGCGTGACTGTGTAACTATGGTCGCTAACAAGGAAAGATGGCAGACATATGCGCTACGCTGCTCCCGTAGGGAGCATACACAATTGCTCTACGCAATGCGACCCCGTCGCGCCATCTTGCCACTGGTAATGACAATGTGCTGAAGATCGAAGCTGTAACTGAGCATGACTGTCACTTGTTAAGTTTCGCCTAGCAATTGATACTACGTGATATACAATCGATAGCCATCCAATAGCGAATTGGCAATCGATCACCAGCCAATGAACTCCAGATACTGATTGCTTAAGCTTAGCCTAGACGTAAATTTCCATGACAAGTGCCTTACAAGTTGGTCAATAACTAATCATCAGCTAATAAATAAATAATTACCTATGAACAATTTAATTACAAATTAACCGCTGTCTTTTTAGACTTGCGTCACTCTATGCTAAAAGCTACGCTATTTTTTATTCAAGTTATGCTTCCCTTCTGCTGTTTGTTCACGCGCAGATGAACGCCGAACTGCGTAAGGAGGAGTTCGCCAAGCTGCTCGAAGAGCACGCCCAGATCGTCATGGAGATTAACAAGGCCGAGAACAGCCTCGCATAGCCGCTCGTGGGGAAAACAGAATCGCCATCAATGTTACCGCCACCATTGCCACCTCCAGCGCCACTCCACGGCTGGGGGCAGAGCCGCCACCTAGGCCAACGTAGTACCACCACCAACACCGGAAGACAGCGTCGGGAGTCTCCCGCAACACTTCGTGCCATTAGGCATCCTGCTAGAAGGTCGGCGTCTCATCACAAAACCGTTTCATTTTGTTTCTTCCCTTTGTGGCTGACGTGTTCTAGAATGAAGGTAGACACTACTCTGGGCTCCTAGGCGTGGCACACTTGTACTATAGAGCGCCTTCCAGTGCCGATATTTGACGTCCTCACGCATTTTCAAACGCGTTGTTGGATGTCTCGTCTTTGTTTGTGCAAATGACCTTACACTATGGGCGTTTGGCGTTCTAGTGATCGCACTTTATTTACACTATCCCTCTGACTTCATCAACTCTGAAAGTTTGCAGAGGTCCGCTATTTTTCGTTACAACCGAGTTCCCTAATATTAGTTTCCCTGAGAAGCACCAACTAACACTGTATAACCTCTCATGCACAAATTGCAGTTCTTACGTATATAGTTTGCCACGTTGGCTGCTTTTGCCACGAGCATGACAAAAACCACTCGATGTGGTGAGAATAGGAAGAGCATTTCATGAAGTAAAGGCCCAAGTCTTGCTACTGGAGCTTTTAAAACGTACTACCTTAAGCCTCGATCACCCAACTGTTACTCGATCGCCCAACTACTGCGGCCAACGAAAATGAGCTTTGTATAGCAACGACACCTATAGATGTTCAGCCTCAGAGCCGCTGGAAAGTCTGTCTGGAGTTACCACGCAGGAAGGGAGGTATGCACATGTGTGTTAATAGGGCGCCTGCCTTCTTATGCACTTTGCATTTCATCTACTGCCGGTAAGTGGTTTAGACCAGAAGCAACCCACTTGAAATCCAATTAGAGCACAATAGTTCGCGGTAAGAAGTCAACGGGTGTAATAGGTGGAGAATTTACGGCAAGGTTGTTTGCGTTCCTTTGAGATTAACCTTCGCTCGAGATTAAGCCTGAAAGTAGCGTGAGCTTGTATTGCTTGGCATCAGTAACGAATGACATTTTGCATCGACGTAGGGAAACACCCAGATAGTTTTGCGACGTGTTTCACCACGTCATTAGCTTTCGTCCGCGTTTTTACCTTGCGTAATCGCAAGTAGTTAGCGTGACGCATTGGTACTTCACTGGCGCTGTGTGACTCGCGGCTTATCGAACGTTTCGAGAACCTGATTTGCAATTTAGGTTGTTCTATAGAGATAAACATTAGGTGATTGTACTTACGTTCCCTGTGGTGGCGCGGTTTTCTTAACAGGTGGGAGAAAAACAATGTTTACAGAAGTAGCAGGTAGACCGTAGCAAAACCGATCACCGGCTATACTGCGTATGCGAAGGAAAATAAACATTAGGTGCGTGAAACTTTTGGGCTCTCCGTTGATACTATTAGCGATTTTTTTCGCCTTCGCTTCGCAATTTAATAGCTGCGAGAAGCAAAAACATGAGCGTAACTCTGCCACAGGACTACTCTTATTCCATCTGCGATGACATACCGAGTTGCGAAGGTGCAAGCGATTCTTTAAATTTGTAGTGATTTTTGATGCAGCCTAGTCATAACCGCTCGAAACTGAGTATTTGGAATTCTCGCTTGCGAAACGCCAAATACCAGTGCTTATTACTTTGGCCTAGACTGTAGTCTCCCATCAGTTGTCCTGTGCTAGTGCAAATATTCTGGGTTCCTCGTACATTTATGGCCAGGTGGGGAATGTTAATCTACTGACTCATCGGCTGCAAACATTCTCTGTTGAAGGGTATTATTGGATATATTTACCAAATATTGAGCACACGTCCTTAGTACACTACGTATGCAAAACTACTGTTCTTCTGATCGGAAGACCACGGTGACTGTCAATTTGTTAACTTTAGCAGAGGTCGCTGGCTGATGCAATTCTTCTTGGCCGTTTTTAGAGCTACTGATTCTTTAGTTATCGAACATCTTGAACGCATCGCAGATACCAGGAGGACTCCAGAAGTGCAAAGGGCACGCCACAGCGCTGCGATTCTTCTGGCGCCCTTGTATATGCGATGAGTTCAGGATATTCAAGAACCATTACCAAATCGATTCCTCCAGAAATTTCTTTGTGGGGCCTTGGTTTATCGTGTTTAGATGGCTCCAGGTTGTAAGAGCTCTTCTGCCACCAAGGCGACACACAACGTTCGTCCCATAAAGCCACACTAAAGGCGTAGCGTGGGGTTGTGCAAACCAAAAATCTAATAAACAAAATAGGAGACCTACGTCCCTGGGTGTCAACCCGCTGTGGAACATAGATTTAGACATGTAGGGCCTGCACCTAAGTAATGCTCAGGCGTCGTATTTAAACGAAGCAGCACAAATGTGATGTCCTCTGATATAAAAGAACTGTCCGTATCACGAAGAGTGCCAGATCTATATTTTTTTTCCTCCACAATGATCTTGTCGCCCTTCGTGTCGGACACGTCTGCCGTTTCGTGCGTGATTATTTTGGCTGCCAATGTCTGTATTTGTGTTATTCAAATTTATATATTTTGGCTGCTTTTGACGTTTATGGTTGTGTGCTCTCGCTAGATTTACGGAGTGATAGTCATTCTTGCAGCGATGTACATAGCGTCTATTGTACATTTTTCTTCAGTTGTTTTTTTTTTCTTTTCGTCCAACTTAGCTGAAACGGCGTCCAGTAGTTTTCAAACCGTGCGCACGTAATAGAGGTATATATTCATGTGTTAGAGGCGTGATTTCTATTTTTTGAACACATGTGCTTTTATTTTCTTTGCGGTAACCGGCGTGCATACACTATGTGAACAGTTGTGATGTCGAGCGGATAAATGAATAACTTGTGCAAAGTGACGTTCGTGATGTCTCCTGATGTACACAATCGATAGAACCGTAATACCCTGCAGCAGATGGCTTTCTTTGAGGGGGGGAGGGGGGTGACTTTTTCGTTTATTACAACTTTTTTGTGTGATATTGCTTGCAAAATAATATATGTTGGGATGAAAAAAGGTTGTCACTGTTTCATTGGGTCTGTTAAGCGCAGCGGATAAGTCATCTGGTCGCTTAACTAACGCGCTCATTTTAACTAGACCAGACGCCCTCGTAAGCTGCATCTCGGTACGCTGTAATCGACCATTACACGTGAAAATATAATTCGTGATGTACAAATACAGCATCCGAGAAAGTGGTAGTTCTCTACCGTACACGTTTCACGCCATCAAAAGACTGAAGTAACGTCAGTCATTGCAGTCTGCGCCTCGGTTCAACGCCGCGTCACTAGATGCCGCCACCAATGCTACTGTTACTGATGTACGTCATCCGATTCCGATGACGTTTGAGTCCATCTATGGCCTATCCGCTGCGCTTGAGTGTTGCCACGCTTCTGGTACGTTGCGTCCCCAACACACTTGTATTGAAATGGTTTACGCCCACGTTGTGTCCAATCGAAATTTGTTTGTATGACCGTCTCGACGGTGCCGTGAAAATTACAAGTGGCGGCGTCTGTTGGTGGTTGAAAAAAAAAATGCCGGCGCAGTGGTGAACAGTTCCTTTTATGTTTAAGTGCTGCTCTCCTTCCTAAGTATTTCAACTGTGTGCATGCGTGAACTTTCCAAGCCACTTGTTCTTGTTGAGTTTGTTCTGTTGTTCGTGCTAATATTTTGCGACGTGTGACGAAGCTGTCATTTGCTAGGAAACTTCTGTTCATAGAAGTGTTTGCCACGTGTGATGGTTATTTATTTTATTTATTTTTTTGCGAAATTTCCCCGTAATGACTCTCTGAGCACTGAAGTCCTGTAGCAAAAAATGTCCTGTAAAGATGAGTACGACAAAAAAACTATCTTGAGCAAATTTCTACGCTTTGTGCGTTTCTCGCGAATTAGGGAATGTAAGGCCAGCTTAGTCACTTGTTTGCCAGGACGCAGAACGTGGACTACTTCAGCTCGTAATGAAATTCTATTCTGAGAGTGGTTAACGTGCCTCGAGTACTACGTCTGGCAACGAATGACTTGCAGAGAAGTTAACTTTAAGCTGGGTCACAGGTGAAGACGTTCGTGAAACCGAGAATGGTATGTTACGATAATTTTTTGTCTAGAATAAAAATGCAGCAAATGTTTGGCTCTGTAAAACGGAAGTGCTTGGGGAGAATGTGCGGGGCATTTATCTTTTTCACATTGATGTGGCGATTTTGTAAGAAGGTCATTGAAATTTCCCTGCCTTAGTCGTTCGTGCTCTGCCCTCTACGTTATTTAAGTGAGAAACAAAAAAGAAAGAAAACCAAAGCGAAGCGTGTGTTTCACCCGCAGTTTGGTAGGAGTGATTGTGATCATGTAGCCGTACAGGAAAAACCTGTTTTGTATAGACTTTGTAAGCGTTTGTTCATATAGGTGTATCTTTGTGATTCTTGTTTATACATAAAGTGTCTTCACACCACACCAATGTTCCGCTGTGTTCTTTGTCCGTTCCTTTTTACTCTTCCCTTTCTATTCTTGAAGGTGAAGCTCAATCGTCCTCCAATTTTATGGTCTATTGGCTCCATAATTATACGTCATATATCTCTTATATATGTGGCGAAGCGTAATAAATTACATTTTCGGGGCTTGAAAAATGAAAAGGTGTTCACTTTTACGCTTTCGGCCCTGTGCAAAACGACCAAGCAAAGAGAAAATTTTGGAAATAGTGAACGAAAAATTAATTTCAAAAGTACAAGTTATGACTTCTAAGCACCCTTAGTGGAACGCTTCATATGCCATTCCAAGTATTCTGTATGTTTCTGTAAGATATATTACGGCAAACATATGGATTTCTTAAGCTAACATATGGAAATCTGGGAACGGCATGCGGAGCCTTTCAATAGGAATGCATTGCTTCAAGCTGGACCAGGAGGAGCAGTCTATTGAAGAAAATAGGTAACTAGATCTGGTTTGTTGTGATTAGCTCCCTAAATCTGGTTGGGAAGAGCAGAGATAAGGCAGTACTATAGGACATGTTGACGTATACGTCCCAGAAATTGAAAGGCCGCTAAGGCAAGACCTCTGAAAAAAAAAAAAAAAAAAAAGCCAGGCCCGCGCTGAACGCGCAGCACGGTTACAGTAAAAGCTCGAAGAGCAGCCTCTTGGAGCCTTTTTGAGCTCTTTGGGTCTGCTACAAGAACATTTGCAAGGTACCCACTATGCCATAACTCATAATTTTTGTGTAGTAGAAAAACATTCACTATGCCATCCTTCGTCATTCTTCTGAGAAGCGTGGTACCTGCTACACACTTTTCAAAAATTTAGTGCAATTTTTTCACGCTGTGGCTGACGACGATAAAACATTATACCTGATGTTTTTTGTAGGGGGATTGGAGCATTCGACGACCCACTAGTTACGCAATTCGCAATGTGTTACGCCTGGTTGTTCCTTTCTTGTTCTAAAACGCATTATTACGCATATTAACGCGGTTCTTTCCCTAACTGGCCTTCCCTAGGTCAGTTTGCAATCGAATTTCAAGCACCGGCGTGACTTTGCACTATTTTTTATTTTTATTTACTACATACTGCAGTCCTATAAGGACCAAACAGGGACTAGAATACTGGGCGGTTACGCAGGGGACCCGGGCGGGAGTTCCATTGTGTCCTTGGTGTTATTTGTTTTTATGTCGTCTGATAGCGCTTACGGACGCCGGCGGCGGACAACGACGCACGCGACCCTTGCTTTGATTCCATAACAGCTTTTGCTGTGAAAGTTCCAAAAGCTATTCCTTAATAGTATTACCTGCTTGGAACAGTCGGACTGCAAATCCCCGAATAGAAAAGTGTCGCTCAAAGGTAATCAATAGAGCGATGCGCATACTGGTGAAATTAACCTAAGGGCGATGCCGTTGAAGACGAAGCGACAGCGAGGTGACGAGTGCCGCAACATCAATGACGATGGTGCATTCGCGTCCGCGCGACAGCACCTGGTCCATTATCCGATGACGCTGTTTCGGCCGTTGGAACCAACGCGAGAGACACGCTAGAACAGGGCTAGGAGCTGAGATAGTTCGTTCATTTGAAAAATGTGAGAAGGCTCAATCGCATGCGCGCCATTTTCGAGTGATAGCGACGGACGACGGCGACAAACTTGCTCCGTCGAGTCGTGCCGGCTGCAACCACATGTCGGTGAGAAAGCGTCATTCTTGCCGGATTGAAAAATATCGCGTTCACGACCATAGATGCTGAAAATAAGCTTAAAAGTAGGCGAATGACAACATGTCAAATTTATTACTATCTTGTGTGGCATAAAGAAGCCAAAAGCGTTTCACTACCTTCCTTTTTCGCTATCTTTGGTTTAACCGTGACAGGGTGCCCCATAGATTTTCCTAATATACACTAGAGGGAACTCTGGTGCTAGTGTCTATGGGAGCTGCAATGCACGGCGCTTCAGCGAGCATGGGAATGATGTGTAGTACACACATTTGTCTAAACTTCGTACTTCTGGCCTGCTTTTGGCTCCGTGTGTGTTCGTGTGGCTTGAAGCTGTTTTCTCACGAAACGAAAATCAGCAAATGTTCAGCGATTGCGCTTCACCACCCTATTTTTGTTAATTACCTTTCCAAATGGGGTGACGAACTTCAAAAGGGTTGAATCTTTCTTTTAAAACAAAATCGAAACACAACAATAAACAAAGCCGCAAGTACGATTCGCCACCCGCAAGTACGAAGACTAGGCAAATGTGTGTACTACCCATTATTCCCGTGGTCGCTGAACGATCGCAGCGCCAGAGTGCCCTCTAGTTAGGTTTGAGAAACTCTATGGGGTGCCCGAAGCGTATACGCTACGACGGTTACGACGCACTTCGCATGACGATTTCACGTTGCAGCAAGCGAACATTGAGCTACCACCATCGAAACATCAAAACAAAGCTTCGTTAACAAGATTTACGACACAAATCCGGTTGCTGTTCCACTCTACGCGGGAGATGCGAATGTAAAAAAAAAGCTAGTCGATACCTTGCATTCCTTGAAGTATACGCACGGATAACAAGCATTGAGAGCGAATAGCAATCGAAGCGAGGACCGCGAATGAAGCCATGTTGCCGGAAGTCGTCACGCTGGCCTCCGGGTGACCCAAGCGATCTTTCCTAGTTTTTTTTTTTTTCAGAACCGCGTGAACCGACGGTGACGGATGGGTCTCCACGACAGCAAATCCTGTCGCTGTAGTCGTTGCTCGAAAAATAGCGTGCATGCTGTCGGGCATTATAAGGCGCAAGAAGGACGGGTATACGAAGAAAAGACGCGAAGTTACAAACGTGGGCGTCCGTGTTTTTCAGTCCGTGCCGTACCAGTTTTTCTCCAGCAATGTGGGAGGCATGTGGCTGACTACTGAGACAGCTGACGATTATGGGATCGCAATTTGTGCATCGTGTCCGTCTCTGAGCTCGCAAACTTACGACAACCACATGGCCGCTCACCATGTGGTGGTAGTGTTTATTGATTGGTGGCGGCATTTTTTCTGCCATAACAGAGACAGTTACGGTAATGACAATTACGATAGAAAAGTAGGAAAATGCAGGTCAGCCCACTGTTAGAGGAAACAAGAGAGTGCGTGGTTTGCACTCAGCGGCTGCTGCATACAGCACTATCAATCGACAATTGGTAAAAACACGTTCGCTTTTGGCGTCATCTATTGCCAAACACGATAACGAGTCATGGCCGGTAGACAAGCGCTGCTAGATTACGCTCCCACAAAGAGCGATACCTACAGTGCGCAGTCTGCTGCCAACGAATCTATACACAGTGCGCGAGCCCGGCGCAAGCTGCAGGCAACGCCCAGCATTCCTAGTTGCGAGCGCGGTGAGGGAGTGTAATATAGCAGCGCTTGTCCACCGGCCATGAATAGTTATCTTGGCTGGCAATAGATGACGCCGAAAGTGAACGTGTTTTCCTTGGCTGTCGGCTGATGGTGCTGTAGGCAGCCGCCGCAGAATGCAGGCCACGTGCTCACGTGTTCCCTTTAACAGTGGACCGACCTGTACATTCTGCAGTGGAAGGGATCTAAGTTCATGCTGGGGACTTCTTGGCGTGGTTCATGGAGTCGCACATGTAGAAAGCACGCCAAAGAAGTTCAAGCAAGGAGACCTGGCGTCGCGAGCATGGATTGTCTGAAGCCACAAGCTACAACATTTTTGGCAGGTAGGTGTTTTGGTAGTTTGAAAGCAAGCGCCTACGATGAGGTGGAATGGCTAAAGTGAGTTCCGCCAATATCGTGACGGTCATAAACTAAAGCAGGTGAACATTCGTACACTGTTTCGTGAACTCACACCCATAAAAAAAGCCACACACTCAGTGCAACCATAGCATCGATCACAATCATCAGGCGGGTGAAACATAATCTTTGAGGCAGCTCTCGTTGGCTCTTATAGACCATTTTACGGATGGGTTTCGTTGCCGCCATGTAGGATTGTTAAGCTTGGCGTTTGGCATCATTAACAGTAAACAATGCCACGGTATACGCATACACATAAAAACGCTTGGGTTGGGGCATTGGACGTTCTACGAATTTATCAATTCATTCATGTCACCGTACGCGAAAACAAAAAAACCCTTTAAAAGCCCAAAGTTCCTATGCGCATTACGTAAAGTCATTTTACACATCCGGAATTGAAGCTTCCGGCGTTATCGTAGGCGGCTGCGTTAGTTCACAAATAAATTAGGCTGCTTGCGTCGCGCGCAATCTTATCAGAAGAGTTAAGACAGTATCGCGCTTCTCTAAAGCAGCGGAGCGTGTGGCTGTGGATGACTTCGTTGTCCACAGCTCCTTGCTTCCGTCAGCTATACATGCTTCCGTTCAAGCATGAATTAAAACGCAAGAACCAGACATGCAGCAAGGTTATGTTTGGCATCATCGTGGCGTCGAGTGTTGCAGATTTCTGTACAAAACGGCTGCTGAAGCGTCCGGCTGGGCACTCCAGGCACGTGTGAATCCGTCTGTACAACACAATCGGGAAAGTTTCCAGACATTCCGGCGCTGCCTATAGCAATGGCACGGGTGTCCGATGCACTTCACATGAATAGACAAGAAGTGAACGAGGCAATATGTATGGGGTCCCTATGGCCTCACCTTTGACCAGCTGTTAGTTATATATGCAGTAAGGTGTTATAATATGTGCCACGCGAGCATGTGTGAAATTCGGCAGATCCCACGTACCTTTGGAATCGATGTTATGTGAAGCATGCGTATGGAAGGTGAGTGTGTCGCAATTTTATTATTGAGCGAAACTCTATGGAACGCATCTTGTCCAACGAAATGATGCTAATATTGTACGCAGACATACGGTATAAAGTCACATGTTTACTGTTGCGTAACGATGCCAACGAACACATGGGTATTAGCAACACCAGAGTGGTAAGCTAATATGTAGCGCTTGTTCCAGAGTGGAAGGTAGCCCTACACACTGCTAGATAGATGAGCTTCAGTGGATGGCGCTTCGCTACAATTGTCTTTAGCCAGACTTGACGGCTGTGTGATAGGAGTACGTATGAACTGTTTATAAGACTGGATAGCAAGCATTGCTACCACAATTGATGTTTCACAAACAATACGGTCTACTTAAAAGGCAGTTCTGAGACCTGGTGTTGCTCTGTGGTGGAATACTTTATTGCCACGCAAGATGTCGGGGTTTCATTTCTGCTGGAACCATGATGATTCTTCTAGACGTTCGTTTGGTCCACGCCGCCTATGTCAGATTTTAGGGGCGAAGCTTTTTAGGGCTGACCTACTTGGTGTCTATCACGCCCCACAATGACCAAACCGGAACTATACGTAGAGACCTGCACAAGAAAAAAAATGAAAGTATACGTGTAAACAGCGGACTTTATGGGTAATCAAGAATACGACAGCACAATACCCGATCACCCATGCCGTCCGTCTATCCGTAGTGCATGCATCTGTCCATCCATCTCTCCGTGCATTCGTCCACCTGTCCATCCATCCGTGCATACCTCCACTTGTGCGCCCATCTGTGTGTCCGTCCGTCAATCTGTTGGTCTTTTATACTAGCTGGCGACTTCCACGTAGACATTATGGGTCTTAGGACTCATAGCTTCACTTACTCGTCGTCATTCACTTCGTGGAGATGCGCTGATTTTTCTTAACGGTCTCGAATTGAAATTACATATGTTTGTTCGTGCCGTTCCTTGGTTGGCATAAACGTTCAATCACCTTCAGAGTATTGCGTTTCAGTTGAACTTAACACAACTGGATGGCTGTATCATAAATATATGCAATGTTTATAAAACCCATAAGCCATCACTGCATCAACGATTGACGCTTCAAGAACGTTACAGTCCATTTGAAAAGCAGCTGCGAGACTTGGCGTGGCTCTCTGGTAGAATACTTTGTTGCCTCGGGGAATTCTGAGGTTCGATTCCTGCTGCGACTCTGACATTTTTTTCCTTCACACTCGTTGATTCAATGCAATCGATGTCAGCTTTTTCTTATCGCTCACACGAAAAATGTACCATGTCCTTTTACATAAAAAGTGCAAATTAGGGTCATGTGCATATGAAGGTACCAATGAAGTGTCAGTCACCTGTGGCACATACCCGGCCGCGGATATGTGCCACTGTCTGGCGGAAATTGTTTGACGACGTGCACGCCGGGATTGTGACATAATGTCATGACCAGTGAGTCGTGTTCCTCAAGTCATCTTACCATCCCCTACTAATTTTGGTTCACGCCAAGGTAGTGATACTGAGAGCACGCAGGCGTAGGCAGATAGATAGATAGATAGATAGATAGATAGATAGATAGATAGATAGATAGATAGATAGATAGATAGATAGATAGATAGATAGATAGATAGATAGATAGATAGATAGATAGATAGATAGATAGATAGATAGATAGATAGATAGATAGATAGATAGATAGATAGATAGATAGATAGATAGATAGATAGATAGATAGATAGATAGATAGATAGATAGATAGATAGATAGATAGATAGATAGATAGATAGATAGATAGATAGATAGATAGATAGATAGATAGATAGATAGATAGATAGATAGATAGATAGATAGATAGATAGATAGATAGATAGATAGATAGATAGATAGATAGATAGATAGATAGATAGGATGTGGTATGGACGGATGGATGGACTGCCGAGTGTGCTTGCAGTACGCAAAGAAATGCTTCGCATTTAAAATTGCTGTCTACGCCGTCTTTCCGTGAGCTCTCTGCTGCAAAAGACAATGCTTTTGCCGCTCATATGTGCGTTAAAAGATACATCTGATACACGCAACGAGAGAAGGATACAGAGACTTGCGTGCCATCGTGTGGGATAGGACCCAGAAGATTTCGGAGTGTACCCCTCCCCCCAAACCTTTCGTTCTCTAGTAATACCATGTTCTAGGAACAATGAAGAACCTTACAGGACAAAAATCTGTGAGTTAATATTGTGAGTAATCAAGGCACGAAGCTTGCAGTGAACTGTGTGTGACCTGGACGTTGTGAGGGCTGCGTAGCTAGCACAATGCGCCGGTTCGCAGGTTCTTGCGGTGTCGGTTCGTTATTGTGGCGAAAGCTTTAGATGCTTGCTCAAATGCGGAAATTGACCTTCGGCGTCACCGTCAACAGCAATGATGCCAAAAATCATCACTAGCTGATGAAGCCAACGTGGCGTAAACATGTCATAACAGATCAACTAAATGTCTCAGCTCTTCGTCACGTTACTGTAACAGCTGTTGTTCACGTCACCACATACCATCGTCACTTGGCCAAGACCAGGCCTGTGATGAATATATCTTCAGTTGTCTTCTATCTTGGAGGCAGCATAATATCACATTAGGCCCTAGGTAGCGTTTTAATGTGGTGGAGGATCGACATACAGAATGAGAAGAAAAAGCGTAGGAAGAATTTCACCTTCACGACAGCTTAGGCAAATGCCTAGCTGACCATGTGAATATTCTTTACCTGTCCCATGCCCAACACCTGGTATCGGCTAAGAAATGATTACACTGAGATAACAATTGTTCTTCGTTGGTACACAGGTGCTTTCGAGTGCAGTCAGGGTTAAATTTATCCATGTCGACTGGCTTCATCATTGAATGAGCTGTCGATTAATGCCGTGACGCATTCGACAAGTTCTGCCTTGATCAGGCTTGGTTGGTGTTTCTTCAGAGACCGTCGCATAGCTAAATATCAAAGTACTAATGAAAACGTTTACAAAGACGAAGAAAGTATTAAATTAATGATGTGTTTAGTGAATTGAGCAAGACTAATTCACTTGCAATCGGGTTGAAATCTCCCAGCCGCTACTTGAACGCCTCTCCGACAACGTCTGAACTGACGCCTTAGGAGGAATCAAAGTCGATCAATTTTCGCTGAACGACGTTACCAACCGCGCTCTGTACTCTATGAAGTGAGCAAGCTTGGCACAGCGACGGCAACATATACGGGAACATTTATATATACGTATACGCTAATCAAGCACACAAACGTGCACGAACCACGCGCGCAAAAATACCTATTCAACGCATTTGACATTTTTACGAACGTGATCACCGAATGGTTGCTTGCCAAAAACTGAAGGCTTAAGACCAATAAGGAATTTTCACAGTTTGAGCAACATGACAGAACGCGCAGCGTCCAGACGGTGCCTATATATGCCCCAGTAACTTTGACTCTTGCGAACTGAAGCGCGGTATAGTAGTTAGCGTACGCGACTGCTGATGCAATGGTCATGAGTTCGAATCCTGTGAATTTGTCGTGAATTTTTTTTAGTTCAGTTCTGAATTTTTGTATATGTCGTCAAATGCATTAATAAACCTCCAAGTTCTTGGTAATTCAGGCAGAAGTTGTACTAAATTGATTTTTTTTTTCGAGAAGGAGCAACTTATGGGACTAGCAGTTTGTCCGTACGCAGTCAGTTCCTCCCATACAGTGGTACCATTTACTCTTTGACATTTCGTCCCTCGAAACTACTGAAGACTTAACAGTTCGTCCCCTGACAGTTACTCCCGAAAGGACAAATCGTTCATCCTTTGGGGAGTAATGGTGGTGGCAATGCAGTTACCCCCCAAAAGGGCGAACCACAGACCCTTTTTCATCCTTTGCGGCTTAGAGTGTGCATTGACTGCAGCGACCGGGAGACTCTGGAGCACCAGTTGCTTGATTGCCCGGCTGGTGACGTGAACAGACAACTTATGCTCGCAGTGTACGGAGCACTCGGCATGCCCCGGACATCTGAGCACCTCCTGTTCCCGAACAACCGCCTTGGGCACATCAAACGTGCTATTCTGTGCTGCTGGACTTTGTTGACGGCAGCGGACTGCGTAAGCGAATTTAAAATCGTGCCTTGTGATTTTGGTAGGTGATCTGCGAGTCCTATTCTCCCGGGCCTCCCCCCCCCCATTTTTTCGGTCTTTTCTCTCGCCTCTCCTTCCCATTTTCTCCCTCCATTACAGTCTATTACCCTCCCCCTTGCCCTGTGAACCACTGCTGAGGTGTCGCACAGACAGTTGCGGAGTTCCTCTTTCCATTTGCAACTCTACGAAACCTCTTTTCTACCCTTTCCGGAACTTTACAGTATAGTACACGGCTTGTGTAAATACTAAAGATGGCGAGTCCACCTGGTGGCGAGCGCGGGTAACATTCGCAGGCCACAGTGGCAAAGTGAAACTGGGCCCCCGGTACATGAACAGCAAAAGACGAAAACAAAGCTTAAAAAACGCGAAAGAACGAACGAAAGAAGTGGATTCAGCTTTCTCTAACGGTCCTTCTAGGCCACTCCACGCCGAGAGTGGGCGCCCCCTTCCCACCACAGTCACCCATAACATGGGTCATAAAAAGGGAATGGCTGTAGTTCCGGGGACGTCCAGGAGAGAGCAGAGCTTTCGGACACGCACTCAAGTCGGCGCTCTCCGGTGCTTCGCTGTAGCGCACTTTACGGTCTCCAACGATGAGTCTCTATAGCCCCGTGATAAAAAATATAGGCAAGGATCACACGAGGCTGCACCACTGGAAGCGCAGAGCCCCGAGAGAAGAGGTGAAGGAGGACAGGGGACACTTGAAATCCCGACGGCTCAGTCGCGGTGGCGACACGCTCTGGGAAGGCGTCTCCCGGACAAGTATAAATGAGCCACCCGGGCACATCGATTTCGGGGAGGCGTGGGAGCTGCAGACGCGGATGGAGAGAAGGAGGGCTATATATACAGAGAGTAGTGGATGGATATAGATATGAACGGCGCAGTGGTATCGGGTGAGATGTGTGCGCTGTGTGCGCGCGAACTCAAGGCCGCGGATAAAACAAAGCAACGTGAACAGAGTAATGGTGGTCGACAGAGGGAGAGTAAGGAGATGGAGGTCCTGTAGTGCTTGGTCAACACATCCTACTGTGACGCGGACTTCTATAGTGCGTTTGCACCTCTATTGGTAGATTCTATTTAGGCGGGGCAGGAAGTAAGCGTCGTTGACACTAAGATGTACGACACTTCCGGTTATGCAGGAGTACATGAAGAGTTGTGGGAATCTCGTTTATTACTGAGCTACGGAACGTGCTTAAGAAAGATGAGTAACGGAGCGGCTTTAGTGCGCCAGCTTGAAGCGTACGGGGAGTTCTGTTTAGAGGAATTCATATCAAACTCAAAGCAATAGGAAGAGTCCTTTAACCTTTTGGCAGAGCGTAGCCAGAAACTTTTTTCGGGGGGGGGGGGATTCACATTGACCTGACGGGAGGACGTAGGCATCAGCTTTTCTCTGTGACGTCGCTATGGACGGTAGTTTAAACGGATGGTGTCCATGTATATAAAGCCATGAGATTTCCCTTCTCTGTATGTGTATGGTTGTGAAGAGAGTAATTAAAACTATTGCAAGAATGATTAATTGATATGTGTACTTTGGCGTCCCACAACCACCATATTATTATGGAAGACACTGTAGTGGAGGGCTCCGGAAATCTAGACCTCTGGGGTTCTTTAACGTGCACTGTTATGATCGGCCTGCCTGGCTTGACACCGATTTGTCGCATGAGTCATTGTGGTAGAGCCTACCCTGATTTCTTCCGAGTCAGCGCTCCCAGAGGTGCACCAAAAGCGGCGACAACAGGGAAATCGTTCTTCTAGTTATCCCAGATCGTCGGCACCCCTCGTAAAACCCTTTGGACACACCTGACCGACTGACGGATTAGCAAGAGTTGTTGGCGGTCTAGGCTGCTTGCTTTGTCGTCAAGGTGCCCTGGGCAAAGAGCCCAGCGTCTGAGAACCGTCTGCGGATGCATTTCTCAAGTTCTCCGTGGCGCCTTGATGCCGCTGTTTCCACAATTTGTGGTCTGCCTGGCACCGCAGACCGATCACTGCAACAGAATACGAAATCGACTTCCACGAAAGACTTAACGTCTTCGCGCTGTGCTGTGTCGTGCGCGGTGTGCAGTGTTTGCTCCCTCGCCATGGGCTGAACTGGGTGTGCCTTTTCCCACTTTCTTGAGTTGAGAAGGAGGCAGCGTTTCACGTTCCCTTTTCGGGGGCGGAGGTGAAGATGACAAAATTTATTGAACTGTTCTGGCTTCCATTGTTTTTTTCTTGCAGGGAATCCTGGGAAGGCCAGGGCATTAAATGCGAGCGCCGAGGCACTCCCAACAGGCCCTCACAAACTCGCAGAAGCTCCCATCATGCTTCCGTCGAGAGATTCCATGATGCTACCACCATCATGTAACACGCTACCTGTATATATTGTATTTAAAGGTTACTAGCTGTTAACAGCTCCGGGATCCTCTCCTCGACATCTCCCCGAGACTCTGGCTGGCTTCGGTCCTATGGACAGAACCTCGGTTACATCAGCACCCAAATTTAGCACACGGACGTAAACAGTGTTTTCCCCTCCATCAAAAATGTAGAGATTCGCAGCAGGGATCCGATCCCGCGACCAGCGGGTCAGCAGCCGAGTACCTTCGCCATTAGACCACCGTGGCGGGACAGCACTTCGAGAAGTACTGTAAAATACAGTGAACGACAAGTACAGTGACCGTTTGGAGCAATGACCTCTCGTCGCACCATTGAATGGACTGGTCTTTGAAAGCGCATCATCGCGATTACCCACCCGATCGGAGAAGACATAGTTAGTCGTTTATCTCTGTTAAGTGTAGATGGCGTAGTCGTCGACGGGGCGAAGTGCGTTTCACAAGTGGGTGGTTTCGCTTACAACGAGGAATGAGAGGTATACGCAGCATGTTTTTGTACATTCATAATTACATTTCGGTTTTGCTTACATTGCTGAGCGGCGGCGGGACTGCGGCGGCGTGACAAACATCGGGTACATTTACCTGGTGACTTGATATTATTCCGGATTGAAGAAAGTGATGTTTTAAGTGTGCCATTGCTGCACGACAACGCCCGTTTTGAAACCGTTAGCGAGACCGGAGCTTGTGAGCAGCGATGCAAAGTCATTTCGCAGGCAAACACGGCTACCAGCGTTTCTGCCCCGGCCTGCTTCGCTTCCACCTTTGCTCTTCACATCGATGGCATCGAGAAAGTAATAGCGTATGAAAACGCATTACAAACAAGTGCAAAGCTTAATAGTGTTGTCAAAAACAAGCGCTGGATGACGAGCTCACGTGTGAACGGCGAAGGCTACTACCGGTGCCCGCCATGCTAGGCCTACCTGTCGGAGTCATGAATAATCAGCTGTTACAGCTGTTGCGACGTTCTTGTCATTCACGAGGACATTTTTATTCATTATTTATTATGGAAAGAAGCGTGGCTGTGAAATGTTGTTTGTTTTGAGCTTCATTGCGAGGATACAAAGTCGCCCGACCGCGCATGCCGAGGCGCCGCATGGGGGTGGAGCCAGTCGCTGATAGCTTCTTCGCCCCCGTGTGTCCCAAAACGTCGCATGCGGCACGCCGCTCCATGGGACACCGCCCGCCGCATCGCATGGAAAATCGCACGCATGTCTCGTGCTTTAGTCTACATCATCCGAGACACCGCTGGACTGACTGCACGTGTGCCCCTAGCAGACGAAATGCCAGTGTGCGTGACGTCACCATTTTTGTGAAAGCAGCATCAGCTGTGCAGCAGCCTTGATGTGGCCGCGAGGTAGCGCTGACAGCACTACATTTTACACTACAATCCACACAAGAGGTTGGAAGACAATCTCTTCTCACTGACGCAGTGCATCAAAATTGCAGAAAAGGAACACAGGCCCCTGTGGCTAGCATTTTCGGATATCAAGGGAGCGTACGGTAGCGTGGTTCAAGACAGCTGGTGGGGAATACTGGACACACTAGGTGTGAAAGATGGAGTCACTAATATTTTGAATGATATCTATAAAGGTAACGAGGTAGTTATAAAGTTGGAAAAAAGTGTATCCAAGCCCACAGAGGTAAAACGGGGGGGGGGGCATAGGCAGGGGAGGGGTGTCCTCTGTCACCTTGGTTATTCATGAAGCACCTACAAGGATTACAGGCCAAATTAGAGGGAAGTGGACTTGGCTTCAACCTGTCTTTCGTCAAACAAGGAAAACTCATTGAACAGACACTACCAGCATTGATGTACGCAGATGATATAGTGCTAATGGCCGGCAACAAGAAACATTTGCAGAGATTGTAGACATCTGCGGTAATGAGGGAGATAGGTTAGATTACAGATTCAGTGAGGAAAAATCAGCAGTCATGATTTTTAATGATGATGAAGGTAGTGAGCTTAGAATACAGGAGGTACCGCTGGAGATAACAGATAAATACAAATATTTGGTCGTATGGATCAGCAATGGTACTGAGTACCTAAGGGAACAGAAATATACGTGACGGCTAACGTAACAGGAATGCAGCAGTGATGAAAAATAGCGCACAGTGGAATTACAATAGGTATGATGTTGTGAGAGGAATATGGAAAAGGCTCATGGCTCCTAGTCTGACGTTCAGCAATGCGGTCTTGTGCATGAGATCAGAAGTTCAAGCAAGATTAGAAATTAAGCAACGTGGAATAGGTAGGCTTGCCTTAGGAGCTCACTGGAATACGCCAAATCAGGGAGTACAAGGTGATATAAGATAGACATCATTTGGGGGCAGGGAAGCTAGCATCAAGATCAAATTTGAGAAGCGATTGAGAGAAATGGGGGAGGAGCGTTGGGCTAGGAAGGTTTTTAGCTACTTGTACATGAAGACTGTCGACACAAAATGAAGGAAGAAAACCAGAAAATTTACGGGTAAATATTTGGAAAACAGCAGGGGGCCAAACCAAAAAGAATTATCGGTTAAGAAGAAGGTGAAGGAAGCTGAGACCGATATGTGGAGAATTGGCATGATTAAGAAGTCCGCACTAGAGATCTATCAAACTTTTAAGCAGGAAATTGCCTGGAAAACGATCTATGATAATACTCGGGGTAGTCTCTACTGTTTGAGGCGAGGATGGAGTATTGCGAACCAAGACATATCGGGCCAAATACGGAGGGTTAGACACGGTATGCAGTGCGTGTGGAGGGAAGGAGGAAACTGCCGAACACTTGATAATGTTCTGTATAGAGCTTCACCGTATAGTTCCGGATGATGGCGCCGAGTTTTTCAAAGCACTGGTGTTTAGCGACAGGGAGGGCGAAATGGACTCTAAGCGGGTAGAATTAACTAGAAGGAGGTTATCTGATTGGTGGCTAAAGTCAAGGCACGAGGGAAAATCAAACCCTTCACTGCAAAGTACCAGTCCTCAGTCTCACCATTTAAAGCGAAAAAAAAATAAATCTAGTTTTTGGTTCACTAAGTATAATGGCTTGGTGGCTTTAGCCACCGCCTGATCTAAAGGATACAGCCACATCCATCCATCCATCCATCCATCCATCCATCCATCCATCCGTCCGTCCGTCCATCCGTCCGTCCATCCGTCCATCCTTCCATCCGTCCATCCATCCATCCATCCATCCATCCATCCATCCATCCATCCATCCATCCATCCATCCATCCATCCATCCATACATGTGTGTGCTGCTACACGGAAATATATAATGTCATTTGTAAACATAGCAATCGCGATGTAGCTAACACTATACTGAACAAAAAACAGTCGCAGCGTGTGTACAAAGTTTATTATGTATACTGAGGGTTATAATAAATGTTCATTGATTGATATGTGAGGTTTAACGCCCCAAAACCACCATATGATTATGAGAGACGCCGTAGTGGAAGGCGCCGGAAATTTCGACCACCTGGGGTACTTTAACGTGTGCCCAAATCTGAGCACACGGGCCTACAGCATTTCCGCCTTTTTCGGAAATTCAGCCGCCGCAGCTGGGATTTGATCCCGCGACCTGCGGGTCAGCAGCCGAGTACCTTAGCCACTAAACAACCGTGGCAGGGCTATAATAAATGTTTCCACGTGGATTAAATTGAGCATTAACGGTTATTATGCAGTTTTTTTTAAATATCCGAAGAAAAGCTTGTAGCTCACACAAAGTCGCGGCGAGACTGGAGCCACTATCGCTCTTGGGGTCACATAGTAAACTTTCAATATGGCTGACATGGCGGAGTGCGAGGAAGCTGCTGCATCTTCTCGCGCCGATCGGATAAGAAGCGTTGTCGCGGCGAATTTCTCCCTTCGTGCCAGGCAGGTTAACCAAGAATGACAGCTACGAGGATAGCCTAAACACTGAGCACGTGGCTGACATGGCCAACATGACCGGCGACGCTTTTGAGAGTGTCGCTGTGAACGAGAATATTCAATTTTTTGCTAACGGCTCAGTTGAATTGTATGCAAATTCATTAAATAATACTTAAATATAAAAGCATATTAATATTTGTTATGATTTATTAGCCCTTTCATCTATAATTTGTTCACGGCTCTCTTCCGGCGAGATTGCATCTTCGCGACGAAAACTCATTTGAATGACTTCGGCTAGCTCATTTTCTGAAGTCATTTTCTTTTAATGACATTAGACGTCCCCATGTGACAGCCAATTAATGTCAATAAATGTAAATGTAATTGGGTGCACATGGCATTAAACCTTCTCGTGTGAAAGAAGTGCTACTTTGAATGACCTGTGGGCATAGGTTGGTGAACTCGCTCAAGGGCTGAATCATTCGCACTCACATCAGACTCAGATTGAGGCGTTATTCTGAGTCGGAGTCCAGTTGAGTAACATATTGGCGAGTTCGAGTCCACGCGAGCGAAATTTTCGTGTGTGTGGATCCAGGTGAGTGCGGCACGGAAAAAATTGGGTGAGTCTTAGTCTAAGTGATCGAATCTAAAGTGCAAGACGTATTTGTTGAGTGAGCGTGAGCGAGTTCCTGATTTTTGTTTTGTTTTTTTCCTGAACTATGGTCCCCCCTACTCATCTTCAGCCTTATATATACCATCAGCACCTTGCAAGAAAAATGTCCTTACCTCTTTGCAACCACTGATAAACCGTACGTATTCCTACATTAAAAGGCGCCAAGAAGACCACTGATTACGTGAGATATTGGTGTTAAAAAGCATTGACACCATCCATGGTCAAACAAGATGATTCTATGGGCTAACAACCTCTTAAGTGAACTTGCCCTTACTCACTCAGACTTAGATCGAGCCATGAGTGTGAGTTAGAGCGTGTCCGAGTGAGTAATATTTTGGTGAGCTTGCGTCGGAGTGAATCTGGCAGAAGAATATTTCCCTGAATGTGAGTCCGACTAAGTCCGTCCCAGGAATATTTGGTTAGCCTGAATACGATTAAACCCTGTGCGAAATACACTTCATGAGTAAGTCTGAGTGAGCTCCACAATTTTGCCAACCTGTGCAAGCGAGTCTCTAGACAGTCTCAGTGTCTTCTCAAGGCGTACCGCTACATGATGCCTCTTTATTGCGGCCAATAATAAAGAATAGATGCATCTGCGTAATATTACGAGCAAAGCCATCTCAGAATGTGCGAACGGACGAACATTCGCCCGCGCTTGTCTCAATCATACGAATGATTGGATTTCATGCATCGTTTCCTTTCTTACTACTCTTAGGGACGCTAGACCTTGCACCACTGGCACGCGTCGAACAGAGCGACGCGTTAAGAAACTATGGGTTGTTGGCCAAGACAGATAGATAACTCTTCGACGTCTATTTTCGCCTACTACACTGCAGGCTACACCAACACCGAGAACAGCCACAATGGCCATTCGACCAAACGACCACCACGCTACTCAGCGAAATTGCGTTGGTGCGTCGGGTTTCAGAAGACAGTGTACACGTGTCACGGGTATTGATTTTCATCTTTTGCTTTGCAGGAAAAGCTGTTGCTCGCACTGCTGTATATCGCAGATATAACGGCGAAGTCTAAGCGGTGGAAAAGAGCAGAGCTTGGTTCGTAAACGCGATCCCAGCACCATCTACAGACATTAAATCAAAACAGCCCATACGTTTCAGTTTTCAGGTTCATCCCCGTAACTATCGCACGTGCCTGCACATAACAAAACAACTCTGTCTTTCGGAAAAGTGTTTCGAAGAAGAATCGCTACAATGAAGCATAGCTGACTTTTTTGTCTGTATTGGTTTGCGATGTATTTACTGATGCTCCCCTTGATCGATGCCCTTTGATTGGTCTGTAAGGCATTTTGAATAAATAAATATATAAGAAAATAAGAGTGTGAGGCGCGAGACACTCAAAACATTTGCGCCATGCGTTGTATAGACCCCCCAAAAAGCGAAGAAGACCAACAGGCGTAGGAATCGCACGTCAACACTGCCAGGATGACCCCACCTGCAGTTAATATATTAACCAACAGACTATGACCACTCGAGTTGACCCAGATGGGAAGGCCTATCAGTCCGGAAGACCGATTCCAGCGAATGCGTTTCTCTTATGGGTATGAGAAATCGCCGAAGAGAGTATAGTACAAAGTACCGACAAGTTGACTTGTCATCATCCAGTCGTTCACACTTTTGACTTCAGCGGAATTTGCTCTTCCGCAGTACGTCATCGCTTCAAGCCTCCACACCTTCACCTTTATATATAGTTTTCTTGTCCTTATAAGTTCTTCGCGAATACGAAACTCCGGTTTAATATAAGCAATTTTAATATATGTGCATGCGTAATACGCGCACTCACCTTCCGCACCCGCTACAGCCACAGATGAATGGATGGATTAATGGACAGACGGACGGATGGATGTTCCAGCAGATACTGCTTGCGTCGGCCTTGCAAGGCGAGAGAGGGAAGTGAAAATTTGTTTGGTGGGTGTCTTCGTGCATGGGCTGGCACGAGACGCGAACATGTGGCATGAAGCACAATACGCTAGCATGCGCAGTGGAGTTGTGGACGGCACCATCACCTACTAAGAAATGCTCCGCATTCAAAATGGGGGGTTGGGGGTGATCCCCAGACTTCCGATTCATGACCTGTGTTGCACGCAGTTTGTGCTACAGAAACATCGGGAGTGGGCCGGGCTGTGAAATGGCGGCCCGTGCACATTTCCAGCACGAACCTGTAGTTTCATGGTGGTCTAACTTTTATTGAGAAGCGCAGCAATGAATGCAGAAGTGGCGCATCACATTATCGCTTTTGCAACCACAACGTACTTGCACGTGTTCATGAACGAATTCATAGTGCTCAAGATTTAAAATTAGAAAAAAAAACTTTATTGTGTACGTACGCTATTTACAGGTGCTATTCAAATGGTAATTCTAAAGTTGAATTCATGCTTAAAAGCAGTTATAATTGTTAGTTAGAACTAATGCTCAATTAAACTTGCAAAGGTACATTTTCAACAATCACTAAAGCATCGGGAACAAATCTAGAACAGTTTAATACACAGTTCGTTTACAAGAAGTCAATGTGGCTCCCTTACAAATGTATGGCTGAGTATGGATTCCACACAACCAATGCTGATTTCCCGCTACTGTAAAAAGACATATTTTCTCATTACACTGCCGGTAGTGCATGCAGCTTTGAGGAAAGGAGACTACCACAAATCACCCCCAGACTCACAAAAATGAGTGCTTTATTCAACAGAAACTAGCATGGCGCATATGAATATTTTTCACGTCGTCCACATCGCACAGCAAGCTAATTTATCTATTCTTTTCATACATGCACAAATTGTCGAATGTTTTTCATGCATTCATGGTAATGATAATAATATTGTTTCTGATCACCAACTTCAATTTCTTTTTTGCTTACACCGCAAAAACACACCACCTTTCAGGCATGATCAATTTTCCTTGTGTGTGCCCTCTTGCACCAGTGTGTTGCCGTGTGACGGCCGCTGCATGCAAACGCACCGTACTGTTATGGTGCCTTCTAACCACCACAGTACTGTTCCCGCAAGTGAAACCGAAAGCAGAAATCACAGCTGCTAATCGCCATCGGCAGCGACGACGCAAAATAAAATGGCGCGCTACTGCATTTTTGCTTGTGCGTTGACACCTGTTTCGATCATGCGCGTCATGTCACGCAACTCGTATCGTCTGTCTGTCAGAAAATAGACGAGCGAATCCGCGCAGGCTTTGGACTGTCGTATTGGCCATCACTATGACGAGTTTTCTTCGTCTCGCCGCAACGAAAGCGCTGCGACCGAAACTCACGACTGACGTAGCCGGCAAGCTCACGTAGCTTAGTTCGCAAGACTGATGAAAAAGCCATGGCTGAGGCTAACACATGGCGTGTTTTGTTAAGCTCTTCCACGTTAGTCGCTGCGCTGGTCGTCTTGTACAGGACGTCTTGGTGTTTCGCACTGGAGAAGAGCCGACCTGACTACACGGTCTATCACAACCTATCCGCTGTGTATGCCGAAGTCGCCGCCTTGGCTGAAACTTACCCGACCTACGTTCAAGTTGATCACAGGTAATGCTTGTCAGATTTCCCGAAGAAGCGTTCTCTCGTGTCGTTACATATGCTTAGGAAAAGTAGGTGCAATCGTTAGTTTTATTCCAAATGAAAGCTTATCGCTTGGTGACTGCTAATCGCAAATTCGTTTTCACGCAGAACCCATTTGCTACATCCGTAACAACGCTTTGCCCTGCCCGAGATTGTAATGGTTGCCCTATGTATGGCTCGTTACCCTTCAGCGTCAGCTAACATGTACCCTTCCAAGTACTTCATAGCGCCTGCGTATTGCGGCTTAATGCGGAATTCGCCGGATCGCACAGTAAGATTTCTCCGTACTGCTTTGGTGGCATCATAAGGGGGCACCTGTGGATTGTCTTTGTCCGTGTAATGCTTGAAAGAGTTCATCCTAAAGGCCAACTCCACATCTGTTTACCTATAAGGTCTGACACATCGCAGCATTTACACATCGATTCCGTGTAACTGGTTGTCGTTTGTTGTTGCCTCGGGTAGTTCTACCAGTGCGTGTAACTTGAACACGTAATCGCAGAGAGAATGATCTCATATCGAACATTTTAAATCAACCTCGAATGTTGAAAACAAAGACGCTTGAAACTGAAATAAGTCTTCTGGGGGAGTGTACTATCGTCGTCGACTGGAACCCGAACAGCGGCAAATAATGTAGTGCGTGCCCTCCAGTTATCACCATTGACAGGCGCGCGCATCCTGTTCAGCAGCTTTACGCATATATGCGTGCCTGTTCGTAGTGATAACTGGATGGCTCGCACTATACCATCGCGAAGGCTTGCCGCTGTTGGTATTTCATTTGACGCTGATATTGCATAGCTTCTAATTATACAAAAGCTGCAGCTTATATCGGACTGTCAGCCAGGGCGCGAATTTACAGAGTTGCTCCACCCTTACTTCGCAGCTATCTTAAAATGTTGTTTGCAAGTGCATGATAGCATTAGTGCGCCTCTGTTATTTCCGCTGTCCCATTGTCAAGGCATCTGATGGCATGTTTATGCTTCTTTTTCATAGGTGTTCATATTGGGACAATTGTCCTACATTATAGAGTTAGGTTAGCTTCTTGTGTCTTATCGTCATACCTTGTGTTATGCCGTACTTGATAATTGCACTGTTTGTTGATTTGAAAGAATGAAGTTTTTTTTTTTTCATGATACATGCCAGTGTCTTGTAAGAGGCTTGATTTTTAAAATAGCATGCTCTTTGTTGCTACCTCTGCCTTTTTTTCTCATACATTCTCCTTGCAATGTTAGCAAGCTCGTAAGATGCGACAGGCTAACTAACCTAATGACTACAAATATTTCGTTGAAGTTGTCTGCATTCATTCATGAAGTGACCATTCGGTATCTGCAACAACGGTCCATCTCTAACGGTGCACTCATTGTGATGTCTGTTCATATTCATTCATTTTTCATCTCGTAGAACGACTTTCCTGCATGGTGTTTTTCAACTGTCTTTGCCCCAGGTTCAAATCCGGCAACGGCCTCTCCCAGCTGGTCGTGAGGCTGGCAAACTTCTCCGACAGCACGTGGCACTCAGTGCCGCAGTTGCGAAGCTACAAGGTTCGCGCGCTACTTCTGTTCGGGCAGCGTGGGGGTGAGCTCGTGACCGTCGAGAGTGCCTTGCATTTCCTGCGGCAGCTCTTCAATGGACTCTCGGCGCCCAGTCACACCGTCGAAGGGGCCGTCAGTCGAAATCTCCTGTCAAAAGTCGACCTACACCTCATAGTCCTGGTGAATCCCGATGGGTTCAACCATGCCGAGCGAACGGGCGACTACTGCTTCGACGGGACGGCGTCGGGGGCAAAGATGAGCTCTCTTTTTGCCTGGGACCTGGATAAGCACATAACCGGTAGGCGTAGTGTCCTCGCTTCCTCTACAGAGTATATTTGGCAATGGCACTGTTAGCTACAACAAAAAAAGAGAAATGTAAAAATATAGCATCGTTAAGACAATCTTCACGTGCATAATACACCGACCATGTGAGCGTTCATTCAACTTTATTGTTTCTCACAGTAATAACAAAAAAAAGTATAGAGGAAGAGGTCCTACGGTTGAAAAACTGCAGCGGGACCTTTTATTATTTACACAACGTAACTAAACATACGTCACTTGAAAACAAACTTATCACGTATCAGATAGCGTACTGTCTTGAAACATTGCAACACAATAATTTTTTGTGGGTTTCGCTGGGTTGGACACAAATTTTCATCTTTTACTTTGTGCCAATACTGAAGATGACATTAAGATAATTGTTAAAACTTGCATGTTTTCAATAATTATTCTTACTACTATGTCCTAAATGTTCAAAATTCAGGGTGGTTACTACGCAGAGTACCTGTGGTAGTAGTGCTTAACATCTTTTCAGCAGATGAAAGGCAGCCTACTGATTGTCATTGATAGTAGCCTTGGCCGAAGTCCCTAGTACTAAACTGCAGGACTTTGGGTACCTGGATGGTGGGCGCTGCAATTCTGTGTCTTTGGTATTGAGCCCTCTCCTTTTTTGTTTGTTCTAGTCGGCATTTGCCTCTCAAGTACCCTGTCAATGGTATCCTTCACTTTTTTCCTATTTCTGATTCCATAGTGATGCAACCCTTTCTTGGACCAGCATGTGTCACTCTCCCTCACTAATTGCGTTCCTTCCCCACAACCTCACAACATGGTTCAAAGCCACGAGGGTGATTGAATAGCCACGCTGGATGTTAATGAAAACCTGCAAATAATGAAGTCGAGGGATGTACTGGGGATGTGAAGTTTACGGTACCAACTCGGATGCCTATGTGGAGGAATTAATGTGGATGAAAAGGCAATGTGATCCCAGCTGGGACGGAACCTGCAATCTTCCGAATATGTGACTGATGCGCTTACATTTGAGCTATCACGTTAGTCGTCCCTTTGTGTATCTTTTTGGGTAAAAATGTGCATGTGCGCATAACTGCCCGATAAAACAAATGAGAAGATGGTCACCGCCGTGGCTCAAATGGTAAAAACATTGAGTGTGTAATTCGAGGGTTGCATGTTCAGTGCCTGCCAGCGGCAAGTTGACTTTTCATTCTTTAACATGTTAATGAAACTGTTTGGTTTGTTTAAGAAAGCAATTGTGGGCGTTGTTTCAGCATGCTTTTTACCATGGCCTGGCTATGCATGGGTGAGAATCGCATCGTGAGGCTTCTTGAAAAGAATAGGAAGCAGCGGACACTTTTTGAATTTCGAGAATAAACGTTCCTTTGTTTTCCTAGCTTAGCTCAGCTATATTTTTTGGATATCACTACAACGAAATTTTCGCTCCAACGAAACTTTTCCATCTTGCTAGGAAGCGCAGCCACTATAACAAAGAACACACAACACAAGCGCTTATAAGCGCTTGTGTTGTGTGTTCTTTGTTATAGTGGCTGCGCTTCCTAGCAAGATGGATCCTTACCAACTGGCCCGATACAATTGTTTATAAACTTTTCCAGCGCCCCGTCAGTTTCTTTGTAGCAGGGTTCGACTCTACTAACAATATTGAGAACAATATTGCATACTCCGCAGCTCCACTACGTGTGAATCTTCGTTTGGAAGATGTTAATTTGGACTGACAGCCTGTCAGTTGACTACTACGGTGAACCCACAACAATGATGATGATACACAACAACGATGAGGTTGCATAAACGAATGTATTATGATGATTATAATGCACAGATAAAGATGATGGGTGTAATGAATGCTCACAATATTTTCTAGTGCTTTGTATAGGTGTGTGCTGTTTAAGCCATCTAAACTGCACTTTTGCGTTTGATAAGTCAAAAGTTGTACTACCTCTTTCTTTTCAGCTTTCATTTACAATGTTGCCTTGTTTCTTGGAAATGCTAATATGTGGCGTTGGCATTCTTTTTCATTACTGCATCATTTTTTTTATTGTTAACAATGCCGCTGTTTTATTAATCATGGTTGCAGCCGAGCCCGAAACCCACGTCTTGCTGAACTTGAGCCGGGCACAGCCGTACGACGCATTTGTTGCCTTCCATTCGGGCAGCCGGGAAATCCATCTACCTTATGCAGGTATTTTCTACAGCAGCAAGGATGCATATTCACACATAAATTAGTAGTTTTGGTTTACATATGCTTCCATCTACAAACACTTTCACATTACAAAGAGTGGACTGATTATCATGCAAGTTCACTTACACTGTATTGGATGACAATTTTTTAAATTTAGTTTGTTTTAAGAGTCTTTTACATTAGGGCAGAAACTTATAACAAGCAAGAATATAACAAAAGGCTTTCTGTTTTTAATAACACTAATGGGCCCAGACAACGAAGAGCAGATCCAGTGGAAACAGGGGAAGATGAAGGAGAAGAATTAACAGATCGTGCTTTGGGTTCTCTGCATGGTTGCCGTGGAATGTTACATTAAGTAGGTGTGGAGACTGAGAAACTAATGATTCAGACTTCGTTGTGAGTGCTGAATTGCCACTATGTTACGGTAAGCATTGCAAAAGCATAAAGGCCCGACAGTGGCCACCAGTGAATGTTCCAGTACGACTTATCACTCGCAACTCAATCATGATTTTGTTTATTTATTTTTTTACAAAACACTGTGGACAAAAAGTCCAAGCAGGGTGAGCAAAAGTACATACCAATAACAGAAAGCAAGGTTGCAAAGTGGCCTTTACAACATGATTTTGGTTATAAGACGGAAAAATAAAAACTTGGTTGTAATACAATCATAAGCAAGCTATAAAAGAAAACAGCTGCCGCACAAATGGTCACGGGTGCTCGAGGAATGCTTCCGTTAGTTTATTCCAATCTGCTATCGTTTGTGGCAAAAATGAACAGCAAAAAGTGTCAGTCCTTGCGAAGATTGGCGTTAGGGAATGAGGATAGTGGTACTGAGTGGGTATGCTTAACAAAGGGAAAATGTATGCTGCGGTTTACTATGTTGGAAAGAAACGAAAATGATGAGTATCTCAGCTCTCTGGTTGATGAAGCATATGACATAGCACTATTGTAAGTGCAAGGCACACTTTGGAGATGGCAAAATTGCTCCTAAAAGGTACATAAATGACATTGCTCATTACTTTTCTCAGTTTTTAATACTTATAGAAAAAATATGGCAAAATACAGCTGGCCAAAAGTAATGACATTGTATTACTATTGCTTTTCAAAGTAATCGTATAACTTTGTTATTGTGCAAACGAAATTGCATCATTCACGCACTACTCAGGTGCACTTTATCTACAGCACATATACAATAAAATTCAGTTGCTTTAAAATCACAGTTGCAGTAGAGAAGCCACTGTGACCTGAAGTGCACATTAGAAAGAAGTCCTTGTGTAAAGGACATTGTGTCCATAGCCATACCAAAAGCTTGCTTTGCTGGTGAATTAACATCTTAATATGCTGAAAACAGAGATGGAGCCTCCTTGTCCTGTGAAGTCATGGTCACTCGTGAGACATTGGGTCACGTTTCCAATCTCCACAATCACCAGCAGCTTGTCTTCAGGACGAACATGAAGGAGTAGTCGTGCCATACCTCTTTGTTTCTCAGTTCTCTCCGCATACTCACTTGCCATCGTATGGTTATATTGGCAGAAGCTTGATGCCATCCTTCTTTCTGGGGATCGGAATCCAAACTTTCATGGGGAGAACTTTTTTTTTTCTTCGATGGTGAAGCTTTGGAAGAACCTGTGTCAAAGCATTCGCTGTGGAAGTGCATGCTGTTTTTTTTTACCGCCAGTTAGCCTAGCGGCAGTTGCTCCGAATCGTTGCTCAAGTACCGAATCAGAATCTGATTCAGTAAATCTCAGGCCGTCGTATGTGGAGTCAAGATCCAAAAGAAAAGCAAGGAGCAGAAGATAGAAACCTGCGTCCAGTAATCGAAAGAAGCGAGGGGTGCTGGAGCCTACGTTTTGACGAGCGGACTTGTGTTTTTGTTGCAGCCCTGAAAAAGGCAAGCCCATTTTGTGCCGGAATGTGTCTCCCGTGTGCTGAAAGCGCGCTCCTACATGACGCGCGGATTTACCGTGCCGGGCCCATGTATGGAAACACATGGTACTGACGTCAGAGTTGCTATTTAAACCGCTGCAAAATAAACGGAGGGGCTTTTCTTGTTTGCCTATCGCCTGGACTGCCGTCTCCTCCTTTTTTTCACCGATCACTGACTGATAGCGGCGGGCGCCACTACGACATGGTGTCAGAAGTTATGTGGTCCGCCCACCCTTAACGCCACCGAAAAAAAAAAAAAAGAGCCATCGAGACGTCGGCACAAACAGAGGCTGCAATGGCCACTGCACCACCGCCACCTCCGCCGGGCCTTCAGCAACCATCGCCGCTGGACTTTGACACTGCCTCGAAGTGGCCGGCATGAATACAACACTTCGACGACTATCAATATGTGTCAGGCCTGAGTAAGCGCTCTGAGGAGGTGCAAGTGCGCACTCTGCTGTACACCATGGGGCGGCAAGCAAGAGGCATCTTCGTTACCTTCAATCTCTCTCCAGAAGAATCGAAGAAGTTTGAGCTGGTCAAAAATAATTTCTGGTGCGCTTGCTTTCACAAGCAGCACCAGATGCCGGGTGAGTCTATTGACCAGTTCATGACGGCTCAACACATCTTGGCAGAAAAATGCGACTTCGGAGAGTTCAAGCAGCGCCTCATTTGAGACCGGTTCGCCGTTGGCCTGCAGGACGAAAAACTTTCCAAGTCGCTCCAAATGGACCCGAAGCTATCTCTCGCGACCGCTTTAGCGAAGGCCCGCCTGAAAGAGACAGTTCAGCAGCAACAAGCAGAGCTTCGCAACTCCAACGAAGTTCGCGACAGCACTCAGTCCAATTCATGGGAAAAAGTCAATGTCGACGCAGTGGGTCACCGCACGAAACCGTGCCGCAGTGAGGACACTTGGCCGCCAGCAGTTCGTTACGAAAGACGGTGCATCTTCTGCGGCAACCACTCCCACCCTAGAACAGACTGTCCAGCTACAGCGCAGAAGTGCTTTAACTGCGGCGTAAAGGGACATTTTGGAAAGGTGTGTCTCAAAGGGACTTCTCCCAGCAACAAGCGAAAGGTACGAGTGTCGTCCGTACAAAAAGACACTGGGGAAATTTTTCTAGGCGCAGTAGAGGCGCCCGGCGCCAAGGTGCAATATGTTCAGGTATTGGTTAATGCAGTGCCTGTTTTCGCAAAGGTTGACTCGGGGGCAGAAGTGTTCGTAATTCCAGCATCGTTTCCTGGACTTCCCACAAGCTGAGAAAAGGCCGACGACATCTTGACAGGTGCTAGCTGTGCCCGACTAAATGTTCTGGGCAAGTTTCAGGCAGATGTAGTTTGGAAGGGACAAACTTCCTGCCAAACATGTTATGTCGCCAGTCCTTTGCGCGGTGTAGGCCCGTGTGCTCAGATTTGGGTGCTGTTGTGACTCCGGGTCCTGCCGGTCTCGTTTTCGGTAGCTGGCCCCGTCGCAGGATCCATCGTCCAACAATTCAGCGAGAAGCGCCCGAACGAACAACAGAGATTTATTTACATGTGGAGAAGTGGTCAACTGACCCAAAGAGAGAAGAATGCGTGTGATACAAAACGTCTTCGGCATTTTATAGCGCCGCGCCGTTGACACTGGGCGCCCCGTCGCATCGTCAGCCAATACGGTGTCTCCGGCCCCTCGGCCACGAGAGAGGGGGAAACACACCTCACAACACATGGAGTGGCACATCCCAACACGAGGTCCATATATGGTCACGGCGCCCTAAAATGTTACCAAACATGGTCACGAACGCACAGCGGACCCCAGAGCTCTCCCGGCGAGGAGGAACCCGAATGGGGAGGTGGGGGTGGACGACACCGTCAGGTCAAGAACCGGTTCTCCCCCAACCTTTTCCTGCTTGGCTCCCCAGGGCCGGTCGTAACAGTCTCTCGCGCGGGGGGGTGAAGATCTCGATGGGCTGAGGTTTGCAGCCACTGTCCGGAGAGATCATCGCCGGCAGTCGGTTTGGTGACGACCGTCTTTGATGAAGTAGAGGGCAACACCTGCTTCATTGAGGGCGCAACAGACATCACATACGCGCATGAAAACACAACTACTCAGCCGGTGAGCGCCGGACAATTCCGCCAAACTCCACCAGGCAATTTTCCCCTTTAACTGATATTAAAGGAAATACACAATTTATTCAAAATGTTACTCACACTTTAAGGTGACACAAAACAACAACACTGGAAGCACACCGAACCCGAAACCCTGGATAGCCGTGTCTTCAACGTTTTCAAACAAGTACACCTAAAAGAGTAAAAAAACAATCACTAGCTCTTGTCTAGGTCAGGAAAAAAAATGCCAGAGTTCTCGAGACATCCTCTCGCGTCAGGGGCATCGACTTAAGCCATCAGCGTTGCCATGGAGTACACCCTTTTTGTAGCGTATTTCAAACGTATATTGTTGCAAAACGAGGCTCCAACGCAGCAGGCGGCCGTTCTTAGAGGACATGGTCTGTAGCCAGGTGAGAGGACAGTGGTCCACTTCCACAATGAACTTGCTTCCGGCAATATAACAAGCCAGTTTCTGGACTGCCCAAACCAAGCACGCACATCCCTTTTCGCTAGCGCTGTAAACCTGCTCGCGAAGGGTGAGTTTCCGGCTAACATATAGGACGGGATGCTCTTGATCCCCCTCATCCCTTTGACTAAGAACTGCCCCCATGCCTCTATCACTAGCGTCGCATTGGACTATGAAAGGCCTCGAGTAGTCCGGTGAACTAAGCAAAGGTTGGCTCGACAAGGCCGCTTTCAAAACGCGGAAAGCCTTTTCTTTCTCCTCATCCCAGTCGACCATTTGGGGCTCGGTCTTGCGCAACGCGTCAGTAAGAGTGCTGGCAATGTCGGAATATCTAGGGATGTACTTACGATAGTAACCAGCTATTCCAAGAAAAGCCCGAATATCGGTTTTCGTTCGGGGCTGGGGAAAGTCTCGGATAGCTGCCACTTTCATTTCAGAGGGACGGCGATGCCCTCGACCGATAACATGCCCGAGATAGAGTACCTCTGCTTGTGCTAGCTGACACTTGGGCGCCTTTACCGTTAAACCTGCTTCGCGTAGGCGTGTCAGTACTGCTCTCAAATGCGTCAAGTGTTCTGGCCAGGACGAGGAAAACACGGCGACGTCGTCCAAGTAAGGCAATGCGAAGTCCTCTTGACCACACAAAACCTTATCCATTAAGTTGGAAAAACAGTAAGGCGCGTTCTTTAGGCCGAAACTCAACACTTTAGGGCGGAATGTCCCCAATGGTGAAATAAATGCAGCATACCGGCTCGCCCTCTCGGTAAGCGGCACCTGCCAGTAACCTCTCACTAGGTCTAGCGTTGAGATAAATTGCGCGCTGCTTACCCTCTCGACGCGTTCCTCAATGTGGGGAATTGGGTATGTCTGATCCTTGGTGATGAGGTTTAACTTACGATAGTCTACGCAAGGACGCGGATCTTTGCCGGGTACCTCCACGAGAATTAACGGGGAAGTGTAATCACTTTCACACGGCTAAATCACACCCAATTCCAGCATCCTGTTAACCTCTGCTTTTATTAGCTCAAGCCGGCGAGGAGACACCCGATACGTCTTAGATCTTACCGGTTCCGACGAGGTAAGCTCTATGTCATGAGTGAGGACGGATGTCCGGCCTGGCTCGCTTACAAATCTGTCCCGAAACTCGGTCAGAAGACCACGCAATTCCTGCTTCTGCTTCGTTGTTAGTTGTGACTTTGATACTAAATCCTCAACTCTTTTCTCGATCGGGACTTCGTCCGATTCGGGAGCTAATTCAGGGATTTCTGCCGGAACCTCTTCCGGAACATTTAAAGTCATGTTCACGATGGCTTCCCTCTCTTTGTAGGGTTTGAGTAAGTTGCTATGATACACCTGGTGTGCCTTACGACTTCTTGGTAATTTTACCACATAGTTGGTGTCAGACAATTTTCGAGTAATTTCGGCCGGGCCGACCCATTGCACTTCAAGCTTATTCTTTTGGGAGGGCCTCAACAACATGACCCTGTCTCCTACAGCAAAGTGTCGTGCTTTAGCGGTCCGATCGTAGTAAAGCTTAGCCTTCTGCTGTGCTTTGGTCATCGCACTCTCGGTCAGTTCTTGGGCTGTTGTTAGACGATCCAATAAGGTGAGGACATATTCCACTACTACAGGATCATCACCCTGACCTTCCCACGACTCTCTCAGCATACGAAGAGGAGACCGCAGTCTGCGGCCGTAAACAAGTTCCGCTGGCGTAAACCCTGTTGTCTCATGTGGTGCAGTTCTTAGTGCAAACATCGTTGCAGGTAAGCACATTTCCCAGTCAGTTTTCCGTTTAAAACATAAGGCTCTTAACACTCGCTTCATCACGGAGTGAAGCTTTTCTATCGACTTCGACTGTGGATGGTAGACTGAACTATGCAATAATTTCACGCCACACCGCTCTAGAAAGGTTGTCGTTAAGGCACTCGTGAAAATGGTGCCCTGGTCTGATTGTATCTCGGCAGGAAAGCCTACCCGGGCAAACACGGACAGAAGTGCATTCACTACTTCGACGGAACTTAGCTCTTTTAGCGGGACCGCCTCTGGAAATTTAGTAGCTGGGCAGATTAAGGTCAGGATGTGACGGTAGCCTGAAGTTGTCTTGGGCAAAGGACCTACTGTGTCAATTACCAACCGACGAAAGGGTTCCGTGATTACGGGTACCAGCTTCATTGGAAATTTCGCCTTATCTCCCGGCTTACCCACTCGCTGACACACATCGCAAGATTTTACAAACCTCTCTACATCTTTAAAGCATCCAGGCCAGTAGTATTCCTGTAAGAGACGATTTTTCGTCTTCTTTACGCCTAAGTGGCCTGACCATGATTCTCCATGCACCAAACTAAGCAAATCCTGACGATACGCCTGAGGTACGACTGCCTGGTCAAATTCTACTCCTCGCCTATCTAGATATTTTCGATAGAGTATGCCGCTCCTCTCTTGGAATCTCACATTTCGTTTGGCGATTCCCTCTTTCGAACTGTCCTGGAATTGCTTAAGCGTTGGGTCACCCTTTTGTTCGGTTATTAATGAAGCGGGGCTCACCTGCAGCAGCCGACTGAAATTATCCGAAGTTGGCATGACACACAACTCTTTTGTAGTTCCTAGTACCTGGAATGTGTCACCCTCTGTGCTATCCTCTGTACTACCAGGAATCGGCTTGGGAGCAATGGCATTCTCTATTTGCTCGGTCAACGAGGCGTAATTGACCCCTTCCAATTCGGGAGGAGGTTCAACGTCGCCTTTAGGAATGGTTGCCTCCGCGACTACGGCTTCTGCAGCCTGTTCTCGCACAAGTCGATTTGTTTCCGTGGTGTCCAACTCGCAACCAGGCCCGTTGTCGATTTGAGGCTTGTTTGCCTCAGTGAATGTTGCTCTCGCAGCCAGCGCACGTGCCTTTGATCTAGTCAGTGCCTGCACTATGCCTTCTCCCAACGTTAGACCTTTCTCCTTCAGCATTTGATCTGACTTATTTGAAAATAAGTAAGGATACTGAGGGGGTAGATATGGCGATACCGCGGCTTCTGTTTCCAATGTTCCAAATGCGCCTTTAAGGACAACTTTAGCTACGGGAAGGCACTGACTGTTTGCTTCTACGGCTTGTCTAATCCAGGCACAGTCTCCTGAATACTGTGCGGACTGAACAAAAGACGGATGAACTACGTCCATAGTGGCTGCGGAGTCTCTAAGAACCCGACACTGCTTGCCGTTCACGGTAAGGTCGTACATATAGGGCTCTAACAACTTCATGTTCTCGTCGGCTTCATTTATAGATAAAAAGGCCACCTTTTCTTTCGGGCAGTCTTTCGCGAAGTGCCCTGTTTCGTGGCAATTGAAACAAGCAGCCGGTTTTCTCGCCTCAAATTTCCTTTTGCTTGCCTCTGCCGACGCCCCATGGTTAGATGAATTGTTTTCCTCACCCTTTTGTGCGAGATTTGTCGGTTGTTTTCTAAACGGCGCCTTATTCGGCCGTAGGAATTTTTCCCTTTTAGGCTCGCTGTTTGCCCCGAGGGCGCGGCGCGTAACGAATTCTTCAGCGAGCTCTGCGGCTTTTGTTACAGTGTTCACGTCTGGTCTATCCTGCACCCAGAACCTCACCTTTTCTGGTAACCTTTGATAGAATTGTTCCAGACCGATACACTCGAGCACCTTGTCATGATTCCCATACGCCTTTGCCTCTTTCAGCCACTCCCCCATGTTGGCCATTAACTTGTAAGCAAACTCCGGGTATGAATCATTGCTCTCTTTTACGGCGTTGCGAAATTTTTGTCTGAAACCTTCCGCTGACAACCTGTATTTCTTGAGAAGGCTCGACTTTACCTCACTGTACTCGTCAGCCTCCTCTTTCGTGAGGCGCGCGATTACTTCTGAGGCCTCCCCCGGAAGTAGGGACAACAAGCGTTGAGACCATGTATCCTGGCTGAAACCTTGCCTTTCACAAGTTCTCTCAAAGTTGACGAGGAACAGCCCAATGTCCTCCCCTAGCTTGTACGATCTCATTAGGTCCGTCATTTTGAACCTGACCCGCTCTGCTGTACCGGATGCCTCGCTGCCTCCTGCTCTACTATTATGGCTAATCTCTAAATCGAGGCGTTTCATTTCAAGCTCGTGCTTTCGCATCTTATCTGCTTCGGCTTCTGCCGCTTTCCTTTCGGCCTCCGCCGCCTTTTCTTCGGCCTCGGCCGCCTTTCTTTCGGCCTCTGCCGCTTGCCTCTCCTGAATCTCCTCGACACATTCTGACAGCTCGTCATCCTCCGCCCCCAATGCGAGAATCGCCTCTATCAGCTCTGGCTTTCTTTGAGAGTCCGACACCTCCAGATTCAACTCCCTTGCAAGTAGCAACAACATGGACTTTCGCAGGGATTTCAGATTCATGGCTGCCTCCAGTACCGCTGTCTCTGTTCCACAAAGATTCCTGTCCTGCAACTAATTAACCTTGACGGCAACGACAGCTCTAGGTTCCTGCCTTGCCTCATGTTTTCCGTTAACTTAGTCTACAAATAAAGCTTCAAAAAGCTCTTATACGGAATCCTGCCCTGCCACTGTTAACCTTGACGCCACTGACAGAAAGAGCTTAACCAAGCTATCACACAATTTCCGCCTGACGCAAGTTATCTGTTAACACAATGACCAAGACAGCCCCTCTCTACCAGCTTTTACTTAACACATAGAGTAAATGCCTGGTAAAATTTAACAGAGAAAGCCGGCACTCACCCAGTTCGCAGTCATGTCTCCGGCGTCGTGCCTCTCAGAAGTGCCGTTCGATTCCCTTTGGAAGTCGATGAGCTCGTGTAATCCTTCTCCTTTCGTCCCGTTGTTGAACTTCGGGCTCACTCCGTCCAGTGGTCGCTTTCGGGGTTATCAGCATCCCGCCGCTGCCATCCAGTTGTTGTGACTCCGGGTCCTGCCGGTCTCGTTTTCGGTAGCTGGCCCCGTCGCAGGATCCATCGTCCAACAATTCAGCGAGAAGCGCCCGAACGAACAACAGAGATTTATTTACATGTGGAGAAGTGGTCAACTGACCCAAAGAGAGAAGAATGCGTGTGATACAAAACGTCTTCGGCATTTTATAGCGCCGCGCCGTTGACACTGGGCGCCCCGTCGCATCGTCAGCCAATACGGTGTCTCCGGCCCCTCGGCCACGAGAGAGGGGGAAACACACCTCACAACACATGGAGTGGCACATCGCAACACGAGGTCCATATATGGTCACGGCGCCCTAAAATGTTACCAAACATGGTCACGAACGCACAGCGGACCCCGGAGCTCTCCCGGCGAGGAGGAACCCGAATAGGGAGGTGGGGGTGGACGACACCGTCAGGTCAAGAACCGGTTCTCCCCCAACCTTTTCCTGCTTGGCTCCCCAGGGCCGGTCGTAACAGTGCACATTAAAGAACCCCAGGCGTTCAAAATTTCCGGAGCCCTCCACTACGGCATCTATATGGTGGTTTTGGGACGTTAAACCCCATATATCAATCAATCAGTCCTTTGCACCATTTAATGCTAGGTTTGCCAGCTCTGGAAGCATTAGAAGTAATTAAGTTCGCTGACTCTGTCGCTGAGAAAAACTCTGACTACGAAGTTTCGTGCCCTCAGGTTTTTGACGACTTAGGCTGTATGCCCGGGGAGTATACAATCAGGCTAAAACCAGACGCAGTTCCATTTGCAGTAAGTGCACCACCCAGGATTCCTCTAATGCTTCAGGAACCTGTGAAGCGGGAACTGGATAAGATGGAAAAAAGGGGCGTAATTCGGGCAGTCGAAGAGCCAACCGAATGGTGCGCCGGCGTTGTTCCCGTACAAAAGCCTTTGGGAAACGTAAGGATTTGTGTCGACCTTTCGCAGTTGAACAAGTTTGTCCTAAGAGAAAGGTATACATTGTCTACTGTAAACCAAGCACTAGGCTCACTTGCCGGCGTGAAATAATTTTCCAAACTAGACGCGAATTCTGGATTCCACCAGGTGCGACTCAGCAAAGCCTCAGAACTACTGACCACGTTCATTACGCCGTTTGGGAGGTACTGTTTCACTCGGTTGCCGTTTGGTATTATTTCAGCCTCAGAGTACTTGCAAAGGAGAATGTCTGAAATCCTGGCAGGCCTTCCTGGTGTCGTTAACCTGATGGACGATATTCTCATATTTGGCGACAGCAAAGAGCAACATGATTCTAGGCTATTGAATGTCTTAGCTAGGTTGGCCCAGTCTAACGTTACGCTTAACAAAGCGAAGTGTGTATTTGGAGCATGAAGCATGAGCTTTTTGGGTCACTTTCTAAGTGAAGAAGGCATACAGCCTGATCTGGCTAAACTCAGAGCCATTGAAGAGCTGAATCCGTCCTCGAATATTTCACGATTGCACAGTGTTCTCGGCATGGCCAATCACCTAGGCCGCTTTTCGCCGAACTTAGCGCAAACCACTGCCCTACTACGCGCGCTTTTGCAGAAAGAGACTGAATTGGTTTGGGGTCCATCTTAGAATGCAGCTTTCGATAGCTTAAAGCTCTTATCTGCTCGGCAAAGTGTATGGCCATGTACGATCCACAACTTCCCACCATACTTTCGGCGCATGCCTCCTCGTTTGGTCTCGGGGCCTTCCTTTTCCAAAAACGTAATGGTGAGCACCGCTCGATAGCGTTCCCTTCAAGGTCATTGACCAAAGCCGAGCAGCGCTATGCGCAAGTCGAAAAGGAGGCACTAGCATTAACATGGGCTGCTGAAAGATTTGACGAGTATATGCGAGGTATCGATGTGACGTTCGAAACAGACCACAAACCTCTTGTCTCGTTGCTCAGTAAAATGCCTATCGATTTGTTGAGGCCAAGAGTGCAGCGCTTCAGAATGCGGTTGATGCGGTATCAATTTGAAATTGTGTACTTTCCCTGCAAAAGCTTGATTACGGCGGACACTCTTTCACGAGCGCCGATGAAAGCAGATAAACTCGCCAGTGAACTGACCGTCTCGGAAGACTTGTCATTTGTTAAATCTTGTGTTCAAGGGCTTCGAACGGGCGACAATTTTGTTAACAGAGTGCGTGATGCTCAAAAGACGGACGTTGTTTGTCAAGCCTTGCTGAAGTTGTGTCGCGAAGACTGGCCAGAAAAACCAAAACTTCCTTGCTACATAGCTCCGTAATGGCTGGAACAGGCCGTAATTGTCGAATGCAATGGCATGTTGCTAAAGGGGACTAGATTGGTTGTACCTCAATGCCTAAGAAAAGAAGTACTAACCAAGCTCCATGATGGGCATCAGGGCATCTTAAAGACGAGAGCTTTGGCGAAAAAACTAGTCTGGTCGCCAGGCCTCGGCGAACAACTCGCATGGCAAGTAAAAGAACCTGTTACTTGTGTGCGATTCGTCACCCAGAGAGAAACAGAAGTAAACGTTTATTTTGAAATAGTGCCCCGAGCAATGCCCGGTGTCACCCTGAGGTGGGAGGGCTCCTTAGTCCAGGAACCCTCTGGCTTCTACTGCCCTCTTGGCCCTGGCGACGAGTTGTTGTTGGTCTTCCAGGTCCTCAAGGGCGAGCTTCGCCTCCCATGTTTCGGTTAGGTCTTCGTTCGTCCGTCCTGCTTCGTTATCAGTCGTGTGTTGTTGCAGATTACATCTGGCAATACACTGACATGCAAGAAGCAAGTGCGCCAGGGTGTCCCGTACGTTGCAAAGCGGGCACATAGAGCTATATCTCGTTGGGTAGAGATGGTGCATTAGGGCCCCATGTGTGTATGTGTTGCTTTGCAGGGGTCTCAGTGTTACGCTTTCCTTTTTTGTCAGTTTTGGGTGTGGTAGAGGGTATACTCATCGCTCCAGCCTGTAATGCTGGAGTAACAACAAGTAGGTGTTTTGAACAACTTCCGTCTCTTCAACGACGGGTCGAATGTCCTGTGGGCAGGAGGCAGCCTGGCTGACGTGCTCGCGGTCAGCCGCGTGGGCCGCTTCATTTCCCTGCAGACCCTTGTGTCCTGGCACCCATAATACACAAGTGTATGGGAGTGGAGTGCTTCGCCGTTTCAAAATATTGATCGCATTGGCTGAGATACGGCCCTTAGCAACACTCCTGCAGGTGGCTTGTGAGTCGGTGAAAATCACCGCGGCATCTGTACATGTTGTGATTGCTAGAACAATTGCCGATTCTTCTGCGGCGTCGGAATTGAGTGCGTTGACCGTGGCCGACGCTAATTCTCGGCCTTGAGAATCGACGACGCTGACAGCGTACACGTTTTTATGCGGATACTTGGCCGTGTCAGTGGAGCGGGCGTCCGGGTCTTGCTTGAACTTTCGTCGAATAGCGTTAGCTCTAGCCTTGCGTCTACTTTTGTGGAAAGTAGAATGCATGTTGCGTGGAATAGGTGGGATGGACAGCGACTCTCTAATGTACAGCGGGATGCGCTTTTTCCGGTCTGCATCGGCGATGGACGTGTCGCTGTAGTTGAGATACCGGAGCACCGAGCTCCCCGTGGGTGTCAGCTTGAGCCTCTCCAGCTGACTGTTCTAATGCGCTTCGATGAGATCTTGTTATGTGTTGTGGACACCCATCTTTAGGATACGTGTGGTAGAGGCCATTGGCGGAAGTCCCAGGGCTACTTTAGTGGCCTTTCTTATCATGACATTAAGTTTTTAAATTTCAGCGGTTTTCAAATTTAGGTACGGCTGTAATGCGGCTGGTGAACAGAGCTTGCATTATACGTAGCGTGTCGTGTTCTTTGAGTTCGTTTCGTTGATTCGCGATCTTGTTAGTGCCTGATACTGAAATCCGAGGACCCATACTTGGCTCTGCTTGCCTACAGGGCGACTCCAGGCCTCCTCGGCTCTAGCCCGGCGGAAATCCTTATGGGTCGGCGTATTCGGACAATAGTTTCAATGGCGCAGCAGCCCTGCGTTCTAGTGCAGCCACCGCTGCTTACTCTTGCGATCAAAGACAGAGCCAACAAAAAGTTGCAAGCACAGTACTACAACAAACGCCACTGAGCCAAGAAGTTAAATAAACTATCACCGGGTGATTCTGTTGGGGTTACGGATATGAAACCCAGAGGAACTGTGCTAGCGAGAGCCGCTGCTCTCCGTTCTTACATAATACGAACCGAGCATGGGGTTACGCTGCGGCGTAACAGACGAATGTTGAACCGCATGCCACTACAGGGGAAGCGTGAAGGCAGCTATGAGTTCCCAAACGAAAGCGAGTCAGCCGACTTGGTATCGACGGAAAGGGCGCCACCCACCGCCTCAACGTCAGCTTCAGTGCCTACAGATTCTGAGGCTGTGATTTCCACTTCAGTACCTTCTGATTCCGTGACTGTGACCAGGTCTGGCAGAGTGGTTAAGCGACGGGTTCGCTACGGTATTGATGAATAAGCTTTTGTTCGTGGTTCGTTACCACTAAGGGTTCTGGGTTTTGTTCATGTGTGAATGTTCTGAATTCCACACGCAAAACCACTGTTATTTTGCAAAAAGGGGGATATGCCGGAATGTGTTTCCCGTGTGCTGAAAGCGCGCTCCTACATGACGCGCCGATTCACCGTGCCTGGCCCATGTATGGAAACACGTGGTACTGACGTCACAGTTGCTACTTATACCGCTGCAAAATAAACGGCGGGGCTTTTCTTGCTTGCCTATCGCCTGGACTGCCGTCACCTCCTTTCTTTCACCGATCGCCGACTGATAGCGGCGGGCGCCGCTACGACACATTTGTTAAAACCTCGTCTCCAGCACCCACACCCTGTTTTCAATATTCTTGTATGAGTTAAGACTGAGATGTCGATGCGTGAGCAAGATCTCGAAAGTGTGTGCGACGCAACGATGCTGATTGGATCCAAACTGGCTTTTCTCCCTCCATGTTTTCACTAGACCCCACTTCGTGCACTTATTTTTATAAGTCTGTGAATCACAAGGATGTTTATTTAAACGCATAACTTTTTAACAGTTGTATAGGTGATTATTAGAATTGATCTTGCTGTTCCTCACAAATAAACCATGTAAGCAAAATCAAAAAGAATTTTTTTGTCTCTTTGCAATTGGCAGAAAAAACTTTACGCAATTTTCTTTTATAAGTTGACTCGTTTAAAGTATTTGATTCAACGACTAAAAAAACCCATTTTTAACGCATTTCAGGCAAGATATTGACCCTCGAACTGTCATTTTAATGACACACTCAATAATTCGGTCTCAATTGGTCCCAACTCTGTTAATTCAGACGATGCCTAGCGCGAAGCGTTGCGAATTTGCGGGGCAGAAGCTCGAAAACTATGTTCACGAACAACGCAAACATGGCGGTGCGGTGCACACCTCCATAGTCATCATTTTGAACTGCATGGTAACATTTGGAAAGCCAGGATGCTTCATGCCTGTCTGCTTGTCTCTCTGCATGTGAGACCTAGTTAACCGTTGGTGTTCGAAAAGGCGTCGTCACTGTCTGTAATCACATTGTTGGCGACTATGGCTTGAGTGGCTGTAACAAATTTCTTTCGATTACCTGCACAAAAAAAAAAAACTGTCACATGCGTGTGGTGTTGGTGATGGTGGCAGCAATTAGAGGATAGTGCAGAGCCTGTTTCATGCTAGTTACAACATGGGGGTCTGGCACTGCAGTTAAATTGTGAAAAGAGGCCTAGGATGGTTAAAACTGTGGCTTTTACGCTGCTCGTATGCAAATTAAGTACAAGATTTACCTATTCATTAAGTCAATGAAAACGCATTAGTGTTAGACATATGTTGGTTGCTTTCTTAATACTCTCGCTGTTTCGGAATTCAGTTCAAACATTTTTCTTGTCTGATGAAGTTCGAATTAACGAGCTTTTACTGCACTTATTGAACACGGGAAAATAATATAGTTATGCTGAGTAGCTAGTTGAAACTCGGTCACCTCAAACTGTTTAAGTGGAGAGCAATTACTGATGCACGATTTGGTCCGCCATGGCGGTATAGTAGTTACAGTGCATAGCTTCTGACCGGAAGGTAGGACGTTCAATACCAACTGTGACAGTCATATTTCGATGGCAGTGAAAGGCTCAAGGCCTATGTACTGTGCTATGTTGGCAAACATTAAGGGGGGACATAGGTCTTTAAAATTGTTTTTCTGTTTTTGGCTCAATCTTGACCAAACCTCACCATCTTGGACAGTTTTTCATGCTGATTTCAAATATGTAATTGTTTCTGAAATAGCTTCAGTGGATAAAAAGATATTAACATCTGTAACTTAATTAATTATGCACTTAATTGGGGGCTTTTTGTCAACTTAATCAAGCCAGATCCAAAAAATAAATGCATAGCCCCTATGCTGAGGGCTTTCTGTATGGGGTGATGCTATTTTTATTAATTTTTAGGCATTATATAGATAAGAAAACAGACCAGCACTTACAATGGATATTCTGTTCAATTTTCGCTCATTACTATCCATAATTGTAATTAACAGTATGCTTCTAGAGTAATCAAAATAGCATCACCCCATAGGTAATGTTATTACAAATAAAATGATACCAAGTTTGTCATTCTCAATCAACAGTAACATATAAAAAAACCCCTAAGGTTTAGTGTGGTGCACAAAAACATCGAACTGAGAAAAACGCATTTAAAGTTTCTAATAACTGTAACTTTTGCTAAAGTGAAGCTAGAGGAATAAAATTGGCACCGTTGTATAGCTCTACATTATGTGAGTATGGCTGTACCAAATGTGTCAATGCACCTTCCCAAAATATTTGCCACGGCTCATTTAAAAACTGTGTACTGGCCGTTGAATCAGTATAAGGAACCCAGTCTTCAACTTTGTGGCTGTTCTAGTGCACTGAAAACCAAAGGAACACATATGTTATATATAAAAACATCGCCCTTTTATACATAAAACACTATTTCAAGTAAAACACACATTTTTGTCCCAGATATCCTTACAATTCTACAGCATGCCAGGGCTGTATGCAGTGTCTCTTGCAGGCTTATGTCGCTTTGCAAGTGTTGCCTTTGTTGAACTGCTCTGCAGGTGCTCCCTCCGCGATTTGTGAAGCCGAGTAAAGTGAAGATTTGTGAAGCAGAGTAAAACGTCGTGTCGACACGACCTTGAATGGTTCCAGTAGTGCCGGATGACGATCCGATGACGTGATAATCCGACGAAGTGCTGCAGCTGGGCCGAATAGAGTGCACCGCTTCGGCAGGCATTCGCGCCAGCGAATCGTCGTCTGAATGTGCTGCCTCGGCAATAACAGGCACTTGCGCCAGCGAGTCGTTGTTTGAATGTGCTGCCTCTGCAATAACAGGCATTTCCGACAGCCCGTTGTCGTCAGAATGCGCTGCCTCAGCCATCTCCGGCGTTCTCGGCGGCGCGCAGGCCGCTCCCTTCTGCCGCGCATTCCACGCTCGCTTTCGTTTCCTGCCGAAAGCTTGACGAGTGTTCTTCTTCAGGCGAGCTTCCCAAGCCATGCCGGCGAAATGCAGAAAGGCGTATACGTCGGCGACGTCGGTACCCGAGCGGGTAGCAGACTAGATAACACGCACGAGAGCAGGCGCCGACGGAGCAAAACCAAACAAACAAAAAAAAAGAGCGAGCATTCGTGGCCGCGCCGCCGCGCCAGCCAATGGTAAGCGCGAGACGGGGGGGCTCGCCGGCGCGCGCGCGCTCTAGCCAATCAGCGGTCCGGCAGACGGCTTCGCAAAACGGGGGAGGGAAGTCGTTGTGTTGGAGCTACACCATTTTGAGAGCCCGCAAAACGCGCACAAAGGAACCAGCTTCAAAACAAGCCCAAGATGGCGCCAATCCGCCGGCTGCTTCGCTGGCGGCGCGCGCGGGAAGTTCGAACAAATTTTCTGTTTTGCGGGTTGTTTTGCGACTCCCGTGATGGTTTGAAAATAGATTTTAACCTATTTTTTTTTATCGAATTCAGCGTTAATAATTTGAGGAGAGGTGCTTATAGGTTCAAAGATTCGAAAAATGCGTTTTTCTCAAAATTGATTTTTTGGCCATTTTTTACTTTTCTAAGACCCGCGTCTCCCCTTAAAGAACACCCAATGGCCGACACTTCCGGAGCTCTCCTCTATGGTAATCCTCATAATCGTATTGTATGGTTTCGGCAGTTGAAGTTCTAGATGTTATTACTGCAGTGATGTCTCATTCATGTGCTATTTAAGGAAACCAGCCAATAAATGCAACATCTGAAAGTTCTACTGTCTATTGCAAGATCCAAAAGGCATCAAAGCAAGCTTGTGTGGGGACGAATTTGATACCAAAGCCTCGTGTGGTTTTTAGTTCTCTGGTTACTGATTTTTAATGCCGCTGCTGCTGCTGCTGCAGAGTCTTCATGGCTTTGGTCCTGTAACATGTTGCTTATGGCTTTTTCGAGTGTTATTTAAGCCTTTAACTGTTTCATTTTATTTAGTTTTTTATTTGAAAAGGTTATTCTTCTAAAAACTCATATTAAATATATTGCTTCTAAAAAGCAGATTTTGAATCATGAAGAGATATTAAAGCGTATTGAGTCAAATCAGCAAAGCAAAGTTTATTGTTCTTATCTTGTTAGAATGTTTTTCGATTCATTAAATGTTGTCATCGTCGAGAAACTGGCGAATATAACATGTCAACTCATCAAAGTAAACTGTGGTATTTGAATAATTAGCATCTGAAGAGTTTTCCAATGATGAAATGTGTCTTTTTAACAACGATGCACAAGTAATCCACTTGTCGCCTTCACTAGACAACATTTTTAAACAAAATTTGCGAATAGAACTTGCTAATGGTGGTTAGAATAAGAGAAATTTCAAAGCAACGGCTGTGTGTGAACAAGCAAACTAGCTTGGAAATGAACGAGTCTTGTTCAAGAGACCCACAGGCAGGTATCTCGAGCAGACAAGCCATACTTGTCAAGAATGGTCAAGCGGTTAATCTGGTATGCTGAAATATGAATGCTACGATTTTTGTAAATGCCAGTGAAAGCCCACTTCTGAGATTGCATTTTACAGTGTCATGTAGGAAATGTGATCATATCAGTCATTTGTAAAGGCATTGTAGCAACGGAAAAACCAGACACAAGTTTACATTTACAATGAAAATGGCAAAGCTGTATAGATTCACTAGAGCAGATGCGCCAATGTCGTCTTCCTCAGAAGTCCAGAAGCTGCTCGTGTTGCTCGCTTCGTTTTCCTTCTGTGGCCTTGCGGGCTATGAATAGTGACAGTGTATTATCCAATAGGATATGAGTGAGGAAAATAAAAGAATTAAAGTTAACAATATTGGATCAAGTAGGATAACGTTTATGTGTACTGTTCGATTCGCAAAAAGAAAAGCGTATTGTCCAGAAAATATATCATGCACAATTGTGCAAACGAAACTACAATGTAGTGGCCACATTTCACGATGAACGTTGTTTCTTTTAATTGATTATAGCCTCAATTACACATAGCTTTACCGAGAAAAGTGGGTAGTACATAAAATAAACTCTAAACAAGAACAAATAAAGCAACATCAGGGTAATAAAGATCACTGGACATATGAAGATTCAATGCTAGGCAACGCAACTGAATACAAGTGTGAGTATGATCAGAAACATGGGGCAAGCAAATATAAAAGACAGACATATGCATATATATATATATATATATATATATACACACTCAAAACTTTTTTTAACATTACTGGATATAACGAAACAATGAATATAACAAAGTAAATGAAATTTCTCTTGAAAATTCTCATCCTCTGAGAACCATGCATTTTAAACCTCGTAACAAAGTAAAATTGACCGGTAAATGAATATAACGAACTAAATTAGTTTATCAAATAGTTTATAGAAAAACCAGGCCGAAGTGTTTTAAGTATATTGTTTTCTGCGGAGTTTGACGCTCGTTCGGCCCTGCTTTTTCGAAACTCCCGTGCTGATCTTACAGCCACGACCCGCGCCGCCGAGAGATACGTCCTCCTCACACAGCCAGCGGAGAAGATTCTAGCCACTGTAGATTGAGGAAGCGCTCAGTGGGTCACATGACCGGGAAGCGGCACCGCGGTTACAGTGGCTAGTACAGTGGCTAGGCATTCTTGCCACTATACTGCGGTGAAAAGCGATTTCCCACTCACGACGGCAACGACTGCTTCTCTGCTGCTACCATGGCTGCTACCCTCTGCACCAAGAAAGGAGGACCCTTCACGACAGCTTTTTTTTTTTTAACCTCTTTCTGCGTGCTGCCTTGAAAGAAGGGTCTCTACGGGCAGAGATAGAAAAGGGAGATGCGTGGAACAGGCACGTTCGTCGCAGATCGGCATTTGAGAGAGAGCAAACAATCCGCCACAGTCATTTCTTCTTTTCCTTCTTTGCGCGCAGCGTTGAGAGGTGCCACCGCGGGGTTGGGCATGGTGCTGGGAGCGTTTTTGGAGCGCGGTATGTTTGAATTAATCGTCGCAAGTGCTTGCACGTTCGAATTACAGGGTGTTTTCCCCCATTGAAATACACATAGCTTTGACGGGACCTCAGCGTGAGTTTGAATTACCCGAAAGTTCGAATTATTAAGATTTGACTTAGTTTATTTCCGTGGCAGGCGTGGTCGCACAGCGGTACATCAGGCCACGAGGCAGTTTCCTTGTTTCCTTCTTTGCATGACTGTTATAATCGATGTAACGAAATAATTGTGGCTCCCCTTCAACGTCGTTATTGCAAAGTTTGAGTATGTGTGTGTGTGTGTGTGTGTATATATATATATATATATATATAGACTGTACGCTTCACATGTCGCATAAGTATTTCAATAGGAAATATAATTACGCATTGTAGTCATTGCTATTTGCGAACCCGTAACTGACAAAACAGGACGCTCAAGGTTGTGTACAGAAATTGCGTACACCTTGCAGGGGTGCAGCCGGGGATGTTTGACCACAAGCCAGCCAACTTAGAAGCGATGACAGCATTTGCCAAAGAAGTTGCATTGGCCATCAAGCCGAAATTCGTCTACGGACAGGCACAGCACTTGTTGAACAGGCAGCTCAACGGAACGGCGTTGGACTTCATGGCTGGAGTGCGCAAGGTGACGACATTCCAAGAAACATTTGAAAGAAAGCAGTACTTTTATTATTCAGTGAAACATGGTAACTTATACGGAGTCCTCTATTCGCAAAGTTGACGTTAGACCTTTTTTGTGAATGACATCCAGAGCACCGAGTGCTTTCAAGTTTTAAAATAAGTTTTGTTGAATTTTCATGCAAACTTGCTGTGTTTGTGACCTCAAGCTGGCTAATTTTAAATATGTGCTCAGCATTTCTACAGAGTAAACATTGACATATCGAAATGATGGTGAACTCTAGAGTGAGTGCATATTAGTAAAAATAGTGCTTTTATGAATTTTTTACCAGATAATAAAATTGCAAACACAAGAGAAAGCATTTGTAACTTCTAAAAAAGAAACATTAAAAGAGATTTTGTAAGACATTTGGGGACATTGAAATAATCATTTCGTGGATTTAAACACTCAAGGCTTAACCAGTATAGTAAGACAAGATCTGTGATGATGGCCATAGTGCTGCCAGAGATAGCTTGTTGTCGTCGAGTTCTGTGGTTATAAGAAAACAGCAAACAAAAGTATTCACATTGGAAGAACGCCTGAAAAAATCTACCCAAAGTCTCCATTAGAGTTGTCCATGTCAAGCGTACGTGGCGAGCTTCGTTGGGGGTGGTGGCCGCCCCTAGAACGTTGTTTTGAGGTTACGTTGGCACGGCATCTTTCACTTTCTACCTAGCACTCGTGTGCGTGCGTAGAATGCTCTCCAACAGGGCACACGTCCCGTAATCACCCAAATGCATGTATGGCACAAAAATTTCGCCGAGTTCGGTTTTTCTTAAGCATGCCCAAATAGTAAAATTTAGGTTGGAAGAAATACTGATCTCGTTAAATACTTTCTGTTTGAATTTGAATAGTATATAACATGTATTGCAGAGAAGAATGAGTATTTGTCGTGAACCAACTGACTTGCACAATGTTTTTTTTTTAGGGGCGAAGCTCCTTAAGACCTCACGATGTCCGCCGTCTCCCGTCTGTCCGTAACACGTCTTCATCTGTCTTACATTTCTGAACCATTTTCCATGCAACCTTCAACTTATAAGCTACAGAGGGCGTTCGTGGTAACCGTTTTGCATGTAACCTTCAACTCATAAGCAACAGAGGGCGCTGTGGTTAATTGTAGATGTGATGGCGCTGCTGTCAACGCTATATATATATAACCACGTTCCATACCACACAATCTCTTCTCTCATATGGACGAAGACGAACGCAGGAAAGCGCGCCGTGCTAAGTATCAGCGTCGCCGTCGACGGGAAGCTACCACGAAGACAAAAGAGAAGGAAGCGATTGCAGAGGCGACGGCGACAACAAAGTTCTACACCACAGACCTGGGCTAAAGAAGCAAAGGCTAAGCGGGAAAAACGCCAAGCTGATGCGCAGTTGAGACAACTTGAAGCGGATGCAAGGCGGCAATACCGACAAGAACATTCCACACCAAAGACGATAGCTAATGAAGCTGTGATTATGAAGTAAAAACGTAACCCGGAACTCGGAACCTCATATCAGCTATAAAGAAGAATCACCGCTCTATCACTATCGGTCTCGGCACTATCTCTTTGAATAAAAAAATATATAAGTGTCACAACCACAATCAGTCTCAGTACTATCTCAACTTTAATCACAATAATCACCTCCGAAAGCTTCGCCCCATAATTATCTTCAAGCAGCTTGAAATGCAGTGATTTTTAATTGGGGCCCCGCCGTGGTGGTCTAGTGGCTAAGGTACTCGGCTGCTGACCCGCAGGTCGCGGGTTCGAATCCCGGCTGCGGCGGCTGCATTTCCGATGGAGGCGGAAATGTTGTAGGCCCGTGTGCTCAGATTTGGGTGCACGTTAAAGAACCCCAGGTGGTCAAAATTTCCGGAGTCCTCCACTACGGCGTCTCTCATAATCATATGATGGTTTTGGGACGTTAAACCCCACATATCAATCAATCAATTTTTAATTGGGACAGTGCATGTGCGTCTTTCTATTTCTGGTTGAAAGTGAAGTGGGAGAAACTTCACCTGTTAGTGGGATTTGAATTTCAGTAAAGTTATGTGGTAACCAGTAAAATGTGTTACATTTCAAAAATTTCCCTACTCGGAGCAAAAAAACTCGTAGCCTTCAAATAGTTTCATGGCAGTGTGGTTTTTCTGGTTAAAGATGTTTTCACAACGTAGAACTCCTACACAGCAGTGAAACCACCTTTGCAAGAGAGTTAATGCGGTAAACATACGCCTATTTGTTCGTTCCAAATACTTGAAATTTCGAGTAATTTAAGATTGTGTTGAAGTGAATTGGAGTACTGTAATATTTGTTCAAACAGTCGAAGTGCTCGAATATTCGCACGTGCTCACTATCTGTGCATTGTCTGGGTGTCTAAACTTTCTACTGCTACCTACAGGTCCCATTCTCTGTGTCTATTGGCCTCTGGGAAGGCCTCGTCAGTTCCACGGGGTCCGACTGCTTCCGGCAGCTGAATCCTGATGGCGCTTTGCTCAAGGTAAGCTATATGCTACTCACATAATTAGTTTTCAGCTATAGTCGTATAGTAAGTCTGTGATGTAGTGAGTAGTACAGATATAAAACCATTATCTTGCTACTACAGTAGACTCTCACTAAACGGAAGTCTCTTAACTAAACGAAATTGCTGGTTACATGGAACAAATGTCCGCAGTATGACTGGTTTTTTGCTTGAATTTTACACTCTTACGTGGCTGGCGTTAGTTGTCCACCACTTTTTCTCAATGAAAAATCATAAGTTTTTCAAGATCCTCGTATCTAAACCGAGCCCGTAATTCGATGCAGAAAAGTTTAAAAAAAAGCAGTCGGCCAGGATTCGAATAAACACGGAAAGTGGTCGTGGCAATGCTGTGGTTTGAAACTGTTGTTTTTCTATCTGTTGTAAAGTGAGGCGTATGTAAACACTAGGTGAAGCGAACGGTATGCTATGGTTAGTCACGATATACATTTTGGCCAAATCTTCGCTTAAGCTCTCTCGACTGCATTCGTTACCGGTAAAAAAAAAAAAAAAACGCCAGACCTGCGTGGAAGGCACACCACAATCACAGTGAAAGGTAGTAGAGCGGCCTTTTAGAGTCTTTTCTACACACTCATTAGATAACTGCTGCTAGCACGCTTGCTTGATAACCACTACGGCATAAATAATAAGATTTTTGTGTAGGAGTCTGGAATTCGCTATGCTATTTTTCGTCATTCTTCTGAAAAGTGTGGTATGCATTAAACGCTTGCAAGGAATTTTGCGCCTAGTGTTCAAGCAGTGGCTGACGAGGAGGAGGAATCATGGCTGAAATGGGTATGTGTCAGTTAATTGCTTTCTCGACATCAAGCCTGGCTAAGGCAAGTTTGCTAACATGTCCCAAGCACCGGTGTGGCTCACTGGTAGAATACTGGGCTGGCACCCAGTGGACCCATTTCCGAGCCCCATTATGTCATCAGAGCTAGTTCTTTATTCTAATTTCGCGCAACGTGGTTACGGACAATGGCAGTGGCGGACAACTGCGCATGACCTGAGTTGTGATCTCGTAACAGCTTTCACTGTGAGCTAGCATGCGAGATGCTTAACCATGGCACTGCCTCCAAGGAGTTTCAATAAATGTTCATTCGGAGTGTCAAATCACATACGCGTAGCACATTTATAGGACACTTTTTGACGTCAGACCGATGACTAAAATTGGTTTTTTCAAGTAGCAGCGCCACATGGGCGATGCACTTGTATTGTTTCAACCACTGCAAGTCATTTAGTTCTAGCAGCAAGTTGAACAACACAGAAAAAGCTCAGCTGCAAGGACAGCCGACCATGGAACGGGATCCTGCTTCAAAATGCAGACCGCGCAGCAGCTCACCCAGGAAGCGGCTCTTTATGTCACGGCTAGCGAGCATGCCACTGTTGCTCCACTCTAAGGCCACTCGCTCGTTTATAAAAATATTCTGTTGTAAACTTAAATTTTGCCAGCTCTTTTGTGAACATACACGGATCAACCCACACAACACAGATAATGCTGAGAAATTGGGTGTTATGGCCCCGTTAAGATACATTTGTTACGCAGGAGGTTCAGTTCACCTAAACTGCAATGTATCTCGCTCGTTCTTAGCCACTAGTTGACTCAACTGTAAAATAACGCAGGAACTTCGGACTAAATTATGCAAAGCTTGGCGCGTCAAAGCTGGTCGGTTCTTGGCTCATCGTGCTGCAGCAAAGGAACTGCAATGTCGACAGTGATTAGACCTGGTATGCTTGGCTGAATAAGCGGCAGCGAAGACACAATGGTGGGTGGATACGGAAAATGCTCGAAGCTCACCACTCCGAATGTGTTGAATCACGGTCGCTGAGCCACCGTGTCAGAAACTGCAGCACTTGCTTTGGCAGTGGCGCAGAGGGATATTTTGTTAACAGACCTCTTACTGGCCAGCTTTAGCAGCTTCACTATTAAAAACAAGTCTGCAAAATTATGTACAAAGTGCCTCAAAGGGCTAACACTATGACTAAAAAAAAATGCTTGAGTGGGACTTGTTTTCTTTTTCCACCCCACATGTAAGGCTAGGTGAGGTTAGGTTATGTGAAAGAAACATGCGGGCTGCATTGCTGTTCGGGTGCAAAAAAAGAAAGAAAGAAATCTGTTTTTTTTTTCTGAAAAAGCTTGCTTTGTTTTTTTAGAAAACTCTGAAAGAGCTGCACCCATTGTATGCGGCCATGTTCTTGCACTTGATACAATGGAAGGAGCAGCAATCACGCCATGCCTTCAGCATAGAGGTATGTGTGCATTTCCTTTATGCCCTGCACTATGACAGTAGTGAGAACGATTCCGGTCGACCACTGTGGCTCTTATGTGGATATACAGTTAAACCTGGATATAACGAAACTCATAAATTCCCAGAAAAATTCTTTATAAAGAGGATTTCGCTATAAGCAGTTCAGCACGAAAATTTGGAAAATAAACGCGCAAATTAAGGAAAAGGCGATCTGAAAGCAGAGCTAACCCAAGACACTCATTTTACAATAAAAGACTGCGTTATTATTGCAATACCAATTATATGGACGCTTTCGGCGAGTTTTTGCTGTCGTAGCCATGTTTCGTAACAAGTCCCAATTGATAACATTTTCTCGTGCATCGTAACTTTCACGAGCGAGTAAAAGCGCGCGAGCGCTGCGGAGGCAGAGATCAAATGAATCTGCCCATTCCTATCGCCTGGAAAGTGCATAAGATAACATCTCGCGCGTGTTAGGACTGCCACTGAATGCTCAAACAGAAAGTAAACCACCCTTCTTGAATGAGAGTGAAACAAGGTGGGGAGGGGGAGGATAATCGCTCGAGTAGTAATAATGAACTTGGATTTTAGGGTGGTCGCGATCGCTGGCGTTCTTGTTATCACGGCGAGTATCAGTACGGTTTCAACACGAAAGGACTGTGTCAAAAGAGCACTTCTCCTTGGAGCGGCCGTATTTGCTCACACCAGCGTTTTGTAGGAGTTCTGCGATATTGGATCCAAAAGAGTTGGGTGCCAGCCTTACTTCTTATAACATTCTAATTTTTTGCTATCGTGCTCATTGCATTCCATTCAACACGCCGTCATGTTGTTGCCAGATCTAATCGGCTAATCGCGAAAGCTACCAGCCTGCGAACTCCCGACGCGGCGCAAGGCGGAAGCGCGTGACGAGTCAACTTCTGAATATCCATTCTCACCGTAGTCTCGGAGAGTTTCCATCAATGCCTAATCTGACATCCCCTCGGTGAAGACACGGTTGTCCGAAATAAAGAAAAGTCAGTTTCATCACAAGGGTGAAGCAATGCGAGAGTAACAACTTGAAATTAACGCTGAGAACAGCAAGCAAATCGAAACGGGCGATATGCTGCTCATGCACAAATGATGCTTGAAAACAACATATACAGGACGAGAGCAAATTAACAACATTTACCGCACAACACTTAACGCGCTGTTTAAACAAAAACGAGGCACGAAACGTAGTCACAGGTACAGATTGAGTGCGAACCAACAATGTGCCCCACTTGTTACTTTGCAATGTTTCAAAAGTGCACTCTTTTTGCAAACGGTGCCTGTCCTGCAAGTGAAGTGATCTTTGTGTGCCCGGCAACTAAGCGCAATTGTCTCGGTCGTAGGCACGCGATTGTCTTCATTGAAGGATAAGCACGCTCGCACAAGTGCCTAACCCCCCCTTCCTTCCACGGGGAGATAAGCGCGCGTTAGCGCATCGAGGCAAACTGGGCGCCATGTGCGGGTGGACTTCTGTTTTCTTTCTTGAGTTTTCATATATATGTGAATGGTGGCGGCGACGGCAAAAAACTAGCCGAGACTGTCCATATAATTGCAATAATAAAAAAAAAAAGCAAAGCTTAACGTCATCAGAGGCTGCACCATGCGCGTGCAGTGAAACAGTGCATGCATGCACGGCATTTAAAATGAAGAGTGAAGACACGGACACCGCGGAAAACTATTCGGTAAAGCGCCCTCCATGTGCAGCGCGGCCCTGCATATGTGACGTTAACTATACTCGGCGACTACTTTTCTTGGCACTGAAGGGAAAGCTATGGTGGCGGAGCTTTTGCACATGTAACACTATGCGAAGTCGTCCGTTTTGGCACGCGTCTCGTTACACTATGGAAAATGATGGAGCACAATCAGCGTTTCATGTAGTCGCAGATGCTGCTTAGCGTTAGAGATGCACGTAAAAAAGCGGGACTTTCTCGTGCGTTCAAAAACGCGAAGTCACAATGAATAAATAAAGTAAATACGACTATCTTAATGGTGGGAGCTGCGTCCTGTCTGAAATTCCTTCACGTAGAAAATAAAGAGGGAACTGCTATATTTCACGGTGAAAATACGGGCGCTGTTGTGGAACTACATTCACTGGCGATAGGATGTTTGCGATTTGGCTCTATAGTCTTCGCTCCAATGCCAAGAAAAGTTGTCATCGAGTATAAAAGCGTGGCACTGCCAACATGCAAGAGTAGTTTTCTTTTTTTTTTTTAGGAGTGATGGGGGGGGGGACACACAACCGTGCACGCCGGCTCGTGGGGTGCAGGCCCGCCTCGAGCTCACCCACCCGTGCCCCATAACGAGCGATTGCTCTCACCTGGTGCGCCGTGCGCGCCGCCACCGCCGCTTCGCGCTTTGTCGGCGGCGGGGCAGTCGCCGAAAATGCATGCTCGTACCAAAATGCGGAGTAAAATCCCTAGCTTGTTCGTGGGGAAAATTCGTTATATTAAGGTCGCAAATACATGTGCTTCTACGGAGCAACAGTGGGTAGTAGAAAAACTTCGTTATATCGAGGAATTTGTTATGTGAAGGTTTGTTATAAGCAGGTTTAACTATATTGGAAATGGCTGAAGTGTGATTACTTGGAACACGGTTCAATTTGAACCACATCTTCTTGGAACCCTTTCAACTTACAATATATTATGGGTCTAGAATGCATTCTATTTATAATAATGAATGAAAATGAAGTGAAATATTTATTTTCATGCATTGTTCATGAAAGATAGTGGGAGTAGAACATTTCAACCAGCCTGACAGTCTTCTACTACCTACGATACGGTTTCAAACGCTGTGATATCTAAATAATAAAATGAAAAGATGAAATATGAAGTGTTAAAAAAGGGTAGACATTACAATATCAGTGACTCAGAATCATTACAGAATGTAAAAGTTAACAGGATGCAGTAGTTATTCAACAAACATGACAGTACCAAGCAGAATAGATAAAGTATTTACATGATTGCGGGTCAACTCATTTTATTTTAGGTTGAATTTAAAAGTCAAGAGGTCAACACGCAGTTGAAATTGAAAGCAGTACCTCTATTTTCTCCAGGGTGAGTTATGAATCTGGAAAGTTTGTGGCATGTTAGGAAAATCGACCTTCCTGTTGAGTAGAAAAAGGGGTTTATTTAGAATAAACTGCAGCCCAACTTTGTGGGTTGCTGCTGCAGCACGGGATTTCAAGGCCAGCACAGATTGTCGTCTTCTTCGTCTATTTTCTTCCAACGAACTGCCCTGCATGCAGAATTTTGCAAAAAGTTCGATTCCAGTAGGTACAGATGCTGAAAGGCCAGTTTCACAGTAGCTCCACCCGATAGTCTGCGGAGCTCCATTATCAAAAAAATCGGTAGTTTCTGTGGCGCTCTTAACCAGTGTAAACGGTGCATTGGTCTTTGGCTTTGTGTTGTTCTCATTTCCGAAAGGCATCTGTTGAATTATGAATCAATGTTCTCAGGAAGGCATGCTGCGCCAGTTATCATTTCTTTTGCATTGAAGGTGCCCTTAAACGCATTCTTTTGCTTGCGCTTGGAGGCATGTTGTAGTAGCCAAGCTGTGATGCGGTTGGTAGAGTATTGTGGCCATTCTAGGTCTTCAGGAGCAAGCCATTTGTGTTCTGCCCACTGGTCAAGGAAGGATCCATGACCCCATGCTTTTCTTAGACTCGTACCTCCTGATCTTCATGGTTCTTCATCTTCACTGTGAAAAAGTTAAACACGCCGAGAGTGTCGTCTAGGCGAGATGTTGCTTGTGGTGTGAAGGTTTGTTGCCGTTTCTTTCTGGTTCTTCGCTGCGAAAATTTGGCAGCGTTCCTCCGATTTGATGACAATACGCTGGGGTCAGGATGCCGTACCATTGCCAAGGCTGTCAATACTTTTAGTTTTCCGACATGCAACTCTGGAGGCCGCATAGACTGTGTGTCAAAAAAGCGTAGATGATTCGAAGCCAACTTCTCTACCTTCATGTAGGCACACGGTATCTCGTTCACTTCTAATCAAAACTTGGACGCATCTTTGACTGAAACTGCTTCTGCGTCTGATTCTCATGACTTCTAAGTCCCCATAGTTCTCTTTTGTGATCTTATGGTTGGTCACTAACGCTTTGAGTATGATGACCTTGTTGCAATACGTGGCATCAGCGCAAAAGGTTGCAGGTTCATGTAGCATCCATCAAAGGTTGATCTCAGTGCCTTTGAGTCCGTTGTCCGAATTCTGCATATTTCCAGGGACAAATGACTAGTAATAGTCACTGCCGATTAAGACATAGATCACATTTGGGCTTTCAGCTTGATTAATATCAAAGAAGTAATAGCCTTGCTGTTCAAGCTTTTCGATGAAGTCTTTATGCGGTCATGGATTAGACCGGTCACAGATGTTTGTCTTGATGAGTACTTCAATCAATTGTGGCGTTCCACTACTCTGTGAACTTAGAGTGACGAGCATGCGCTGGAAAGTTCTCTCATCATGTTGCCCTCGGAAGTATCCTACGGCAAAGCTCTTGTGATAAAGTACTCGATAACGCAATTCCTCTGCCAATCGCTTCGTCACCAATCTGCGCTGACTGCCTCCGTCGAAAACTCGAACTAGGCGTTTGTTTCCTTGTCCGGCTGCCCAAGCATTAGCTGTTTGAAGGAAGACATGCCATCTAAAGCTGCCAGTTCCAATCATTTCTCGCTGCCTCGGCACTGTTGACGCTTGGGGACTTTTAATCGAATTCAGCAACCGAGGGTCGCACATTGTTTTGGCATGGCATCGATGGCACTTTGTACATGTAATGTTCGTTCTGCAATTCTTTGCCAAATGATGCTGCAAAGTACAGAGGAAACATTGACCTGCATTTAGTATCTCTTTTTTTTTTACTTCAGAGAAATCGGACAGTTGCACTGCTCTGTGTTATGGGTGTTTGCCTCACAAAAAAAGCATCTGTTCTTTCGTGGAGTTGGTTTTACAGATGAGGTCAAACACTCCGTGGTTGATCGATGTCGCTAAGAGGATGTTGCTAGTGCGAGAATCTTTAACCAGGCTTTTCGATGCATCCTCTCTTACAGAAATGTGCAGGGCTGTTTGTTCTTGAGCCTCTATTTCTGTTGAAGTAAAAAGCAGTAAAGACTGAATCCTCGCCTCCTGTTCCTGGGCGTGCCGCACCTGGCCGGTGTCCTCTGTTCGCAAGTTCTGCAGTGGTCTTGTTGAAATCGAGGGCGATATCGTAAAGAAGCGACTTCAGCAAGATGGGTTAGAACATCGTGGATTGTCCTCTGATACTACGAGAGTCTTGTGGGCATGCATTCGAAATTGGGCCGTGTCGTAAAGGTCTTGAAGTCCTCGATCATTGGATGACTGCATGAGCCACATGTCGATGAGTCGCTGCATGCAAGGCTGAATGATGACGACGGTCTTGGCGAAGCGTTGTTTTAAAATGTCCAGGGCTTCAGAATAGCTGCTTGCCGTTGCTGGAAGTCCGGCGACAGCCGATGCCGCATCACCGGTCAGAACTGAACGTAGGTAGGCGAACCGGTCTACGTTGGTGAGCCCACTGTTATTCTGAATCAATTGATTAAACAGCTCCAAAAAAGGTGTTCATGGTGACAGTAGACCACCGAACTTCATGAGGTCGATTTTCAGAAGTTGAGTGGCGAGCTGGGGCATGCGTCGAATGCGTTCACTAGGTGTCGCCGGTAGTCTCGGTTCTGAGACTCTTGCAACTGCCGTATACATTACTTGAGTTTCACTGACGTAGTTGTGGCTCAATCATTATAATCGGCAACCCGGTCAAACTCTACCTCCGCTTTTGTGGTTGACAGCAGAAGGACGATGTCGCAGTCGGTTGCCTTCAAGTCGATGTGAAGCTGGTTGAGGCTTTCGTTGAGAATACAAGGCTCCTCTTCCGTAATGCTTACTTATTTACTTGAGCGTTGGTTCTGCCTCCTTTATAACGTGTGTTGATTGAGCTCTCTCAGATTTACGCTTCAGTTTGAGAGCATCCATGTTGCGTTTACCCGTTGAGCAGTTGTAAGTTGGTACATTGAATCCGTAAGCCGAAAGACAGTTATCCTACGGTCATTGATGTTGTTCACTGTTCGTAAGTTTCCGCAACACTTGAAGAAAATCAAGCCTTCTGTTGAGTAGAGAAATGGGTTGCTTTACAATAAACTGCAGCCCGACTCCATGAATTGCTGCAGCAGCGCGTGATTTGAACGCCAGCACAGATTGTTGTCTCCTTCGTCAATCTTCTTCCTACAGCATGTTTACAACAATACATTTGCTTTCCAACTTTACCTCTAGCAAATAATTATTTCACATGCTCATTCTTAGGAATCTTTTTCTTTTTTTTAAAGTTCATGAAGCTGCTGTTTGCTGTCAGTACTTCTGCTGGTAACTGGAAAGTTGGCTCTTCCTTCAACAATCAACGTTTCCTATTCAGTGGTCTATCATCGTTTTCAATGTGTCGCTTGTAGATGGAAGAACATTTTTTCTAATCGGCCATGGCAGAGCTGACGATGAACAGCAGTAAAATGTCAATTTGTTTGGGGGGGTGCCGGTAACTGATAAGAGAGTTTCAAATTTCAATGCATTTTTATTAGGCTCGTGCAAATAGTGAATTTTAGGTTCGAAGCAAATAGTGATATTGATCAAATAATTTCGAATCGAATTCGAATGGTATGTATTTCGCATGTTACCGTATTTTTGCTGGTATAACCCGCCCCTACATATAATCTGCACCCCCACTTTCAGAAAGATTAAAAAAAAATCCTCGCGTATTGCCCGCACATTTGATATACAGGAAAGGCTGTACAATGCTCAGGGTAGGCACCGGTCTTGGGGCCACGAAATGACCTACGGTCGCGGGGTGCGGCTTGTAGGCTCTCTTTCTTCTTTCTCCACAGTCGCACGCAGGACTGTCCACATCTTGCCGTCTTCCCACTTCGCGATTTCCGAATTCCTCGGCGACGGCTTTTGCTGTGCCGTGTGAAGGACTGCCGCCGTGCGCTACTCATGGTGACAGAACAGATCGACTTAGGCTTCCACGACTTAGCACTACTCCTACTAAACAACAGAGCGTCAAAAAGTAGTACATAAATTTACTGATAATATCTCTATAGGCACTATATTATCTCATTTGCCTTGCTGAAATAAATACTGCTTTATTTATTATGGAACTCAAACTTTTGCGGGAAGTCGTAGGTAAGATACAGGTATTGTTCACTTTGCAAAAATGCCTTCCTTTTCTTTCTATTTCTTAGACAGCACCACCTTTTGCGGAAACCGCCTCCGTAGCCTTCGTTACACTGTTAAGGGGCTTCACAGCACAACACGCATTGCTGTGAAGCAGCACTATAGGAAACATCCCGCGTATTATTCGCAGCTCCACTTTGCACTAAAATTTTTGGGTTTTTGGTGCGGATTATACGCGCAAAAATACGGTATGTTCATCTGTCTGTGTTCGTACATGTGTTCGTCTGCTGTCTTTGTGTCCGTCTGTCTGTCACTACCGCTACCTGCTGAGTGTGTCATACCGTATTTTTGCGCGTATAACCCGCCCCTGCATATAATCCGCACCCCCACTTCCAGCTCACCGAGAAAAAAAACAAAACAAAAATCCTCGCTTATTGCCCGCACATTTGATATACAGGAAAGGCTGTATAAAAGCTACTACTCAAGCAACATAGCACATATGTAGACAGAAAAAGCTTTATTTAGCAAGCAGAATACGCTGTCTGCAAGGCCAGTCACAATTCGCTCACTGTCGCTGCTCTCGCTAGAGCTATCACTTGAGCCGCAGTCCTCAGTATTATGCACAAGGTCATCTTCGGTTCCATCCATGTTGTTTGTGATGCAGCATATCTTGAAACTTTTTCGCACCATCTCACCTGGAATGGCCTTCCATGCCTCGACAATCCACTTGCAGAATAGGGCAATATCAGGCCTTCGGACTCGTCCTGTCGGCGTCAAGTCGTAGCAGCCTTTGGCCATCCACTCGGCGTAATAGCGCTTGACATGCGCTTTGAAGGACTTGTTAAGCGACACATCTAGAGGCTGCAACATTGACGTCATTCCACCGGGTATAACAACTAAGTCGGTGCCCTTGCGTGAAAGGCGGTCCTTCACTTCCTCAGTTGTGTGGCCGCGGAATGAGTCAAGAACGAGCATGGACCTCTTTGCGAGAATCGCACCGGGCCTCTTCTCCCATACCGTCTTGATCCAGTCTACGAACGAGTCACTGTTCATCCACGCGTTCTCGTGTGCGCGCACCACCACACCGGCAGGCAAATGAACCTTTGGTAGAGTTTTCCTTTTCAAGATGACTTACGGTTGCAGTTGCGTGCTGTCGGCGAGGGCACAAAGCAAGACTGTGATGCGCAGTTTCGTGTTCCCGCCAGTCAGTACGCTCACCGAACTGCTGCCCGTCTTCTCAATCGTTGTCCAACAGCATTTCAAAATAAACAGGAGTTTCATCCGCATTGCCGATTTCCCAGAAAATGTAATTGTGCTGCTTTCGCAGGCCAATTACATATCTCTGGTACTTGAGCAGCTTCTCCTCATAAGAAGCCGGCAAGCGTTGACATATTGTAGTCCGCCGTCTGATTGAGAGCCCTTGCCGCTTCATAAAGCGGTGCAGCCATCCGCGGCTTGCACGGAACTCGTGAGGTAGGCCTAGCTCCATCGAAAGTCGCCGCGCTTCCACTGGGGCCATCTCGGTCGATACGCCGTGACCCCTGCTTCTCACATCTTCAATGAACTTTACTAGCTCCGCCTCCAGCTCAGGGTAGGCACCGGTCTTGGGGCCACGAAATGACCTACGGTCACTGTGCGCGGCTTGTAGGCTCTCTTTCTTCTTTCTCCACAGTCGCACGCAGGACTCGTCCACATCGTGCCGTCTTCCCGCTTCGCGATTTCCGAATTCCTCGGTGACGGCGATGATTTTAAGTTTTTGCTGTGCCGTGAAGGCCTGCCATCGTACGCTACTCATGGTGACAGAACAGATCGACTTAGGCTTGGCGAACGGGTCGAGATGTGGAGAACTAGCGGCATCAGCGAGCTAAAGAGCGCTCACACTCGTCAACTTGTTAGCACTACCCCTTCTAGTACACTGTAACAGCACCCTGGAAACAACAGAACCGAAATGAATGCCTGCTACCGTGTCAAAAAGTAGTACATTAATTTACTGATAATATCTCTATAGGCACTATAATAGCTCATTTGCCTTGCTGAAATAAATACTGCTTTATTTATTATGGAACTTACTTTATTTAGTATGGAACTTTCTTAGACAGCACCACCTTTTCGGCAAGCCCTTTCCAATAGTAAACATCGCGTCCGTGACATAGGGACATGTGGAGGGTCACTGAGCGGCCGTGAACGTCCAAAAAATATACTTGTGGTGTGACAGGGAGATTTTACACTGAACAATCGAATTGTCTCTCCCCAAATGTTTTTCTAAATGCTTCAACGATGCAAGCAAGCGAAACCAAAATCGGCCGCAAGCTGCCGTGCTACTTGCGGAGCAACACGAATTTGCGGAAACCGCCTCCGTAGCCTTCGCTACACTGTTAAAGGGCTTCACAGCACAACACGCATTGCTGTGAACCAGCACTATAGGAAAAACCCCACGTATTATCTGCATCTCCACTTTGCCACTGAAATTTTTGGATTTTTGGTGCGGGTTATACGCGCGAAAATACGGTACAACTTAGTCTTTGTGCTATAATTCAAGTTTGAATGGAAGCTTGTAGCTAGCATAAAGTATTAGCTGCGGAAGACAACAGCACCCACAGACACTCACTCAACTGCTCTAGACAAGTGTCATTCTGTCGATACAATTGTTACAACTTTTTTTTTCCCGTTCGTGCCGTATGAATGTGATTTCTACTCAAAAACCTGCATCATCGGTGCCAACATTACCTTTACTAGCCGAATGCACAGACATGTGATGCAGTTGTTTTGAGAAGTTGTGACGCCGCATTTAAATTTGTGAGCTGCATACACTCGAACCTCGATATAACGAATCAGGATATAATGAAGTAAATGAAGACTAGTATTACAATATACATAGTGTTAGGAATATACCTTTTTAGCAATTTTTGAATGTAACCAACTTATTTCCATGCGAGATGAAACTTTGCAATAATGAGGTTAGAGTGTTCATTGTTTTCATTCGACCATTGTCCTATGATGTAGATGTGTATCAACTTTTTCTCCCACAACCTTACAGAGCGACGGACCATCCCTGCTGGTGTGCATTGTAATGCTCTCTCTAGTCGTGCTGGTGATGGTTCTCTTTACGTGCCAGCGCCGGCTGCCAGACTCGATGCGCTTCTACCCGAGGCGTCGTGTGGTCAGTCTCAAGATGCTCAGCTCGTCACTGCACAGCAGCTGATGGCGGCTCACTTTGCTGGTGTATTGCGGGATCCGCTACGTTTCCTCGAATCTCATGTTGCCTGTTGTTTTTGTGTTGCAATGTTTTGTGTTGCAATGTTTTGCAGTAGTTTGTGTTGCAATGTTCTGGGTGGTCAAAAGCACCTCTAACTAATGTAACTAAGAGGTGCATTAGTTAGTGGTGCTTTATGGCACCAAGAAAGCAAGCAAGAAAATGAAAGACTATAGACCGCGAATGTGTACTTTTGTGGGGAGGCTTCGCCGGAACTAAGTCGAATCTCATTAATTCGAACACGCTGAATTTGAACTTCCGGGTAATTCGAACTCGCGATGAGGTCCCGTCAAAGCTATGTGTATTCCGATGGGCGAGAACGCCCAGCAATTCGAACGCGCAAGAACTTGCGACGGTTAATTTGAACATACCGCGCTATGAAAATGCTCTCAGCATCCCGCCCGATCCCGCGGTGGCACCTGTGACACCTCAACGCAGCGCACAAAGGAAAGGAAAAGGAAAGAAAAGGCTGCGGCGGAATGTTTGCTCTCTCTCAAATGCCGATCTGCGACGCGCCCTTGGATTCACCCTTTTCCGTTCCCACCACGTAAAGACCCTTCTCGTTCCGACGCCACGCACGAAGAGAGAGAGGAAAAAGAAAGCTGCCGGGGGTTTGAATGAATAGTTAGTTGCGGTTAGAAGAGGAAAAAGGCACCTAATTTCTGCAGCCCAGTCGGGAGCACGGCACAGTGCCTGAGTGGTTGAAGGAAAGGAAAAAGGCACTATCTTCTGAAGCCCTTGCCCCTTGCGGGAGCACGGCTCAGCGCCTTGAAGGGGAGGGGGGGAGGGAGTGTCTCTCACATACCAGTCCCACGCTTCCCTTTTTCCCGTCCCTGCCATGTAACCCTTCTCCTTTCAACGTGTGCGAAGAGAGCAAAAAAAAAGCTGCCGGGGAGTGTTGGCTTTCTCTCAAATGCCGATCTGGTTCTCTCTGCGTGGAGACGCTCCTCCTTTCTCGTCACGTGCTGGCCATACTGCAGCTCCGCTACGCAGTCGTTGCTGTCGTCGTCGTCTTTAGAGAGGGTCGGTGCTGGACATTTCCGCGTGCAACTTTTCTTGCCAGTGGAATGCTGAAGCCGAAGTAGAAATGCTTTGCAAGCTGCGTGCAGAATTGGTTGACTCGCTGCAAGGCAAACGTGTGCAAATCCGCATCACCGATTACTTCAATTAATGACGGATGTCTTGTGATTTGTGAATAAACGTAAGTCTTCTGAAACTTCCCCCTCGTATGTTAGCTCACTGCACATGCGCCACTGCATGGAGAGCTCTCTGTTTATTTAGCTTTCATTAATTCGAACGTCTTTTAATTCGAACAAATTTTCGGGCCCCTTCGAATTCAAATTCGAAGTACCGAGATTCGACTGTATGAGCGGCTCGCCGCCGGCTTCGTGGGAAGGACTCCCACACGAGGACAATGCCTCTGGCACAACAAAGGGTAGAATGGGACCGGGCGTCATACTATCTGAACTGCACAGGGAGTGGGTTTTTGAAGGCCTACCTATTGCAGAGGGCTGAGGTATAATGAAGAATCATTAGCTACAGCATCAACAAAGTGAGGAGCTACGTGTTCTGCCTTGCAGACGCATAGTGAGTACTTTGCCGATTTACAATATAACGAATTGTGGCATAGTAGGCCCTGTGCAAGCACACTTGTGGTGGGCATGTGTTTTAGAAGAGTTTCAAGTCACCACTTTGCTGGGCACAGACTTTTCTTTTGTTGCCGCAAGAGAAGGTCTTAACTAAGTAGTGATGCCTGGAAAGAAGATAAGAAGTTAATGCAAATGGGGCCGAGTTGCTCTGTCATGTTCTGCTCTTGAAGGCAATGCTCAAATGCCCTATTTCTTTATGAGTAAATTGTGTGTGCACAAGGCCGCCTCCGGTGCTGTATTTCGGCTGTGCCTCCGCATGTGTGCTATTGTCATATTCAGAATTGAACACGGGACCAGACGTGCTGGTGAATGTTAGCATCATGAGACACGCAATACACTGTATTTGCACCTATGCTATTATGTGTTAATAATAATTCATGAGTGTTCAAGCTTGATGGAATATGTGCTATAAGCGCTGCGAATGTCCACAGTTGCACATTGTACTAAATGTTGCTTATCTGGTGCCCTGAATCGCAACTGTTGTCAGTGGATTGAGGTAACATCCTGCCATGTTAATAACATATTCTTGTAGGCTGCTGATACATGTGCACTTAGACGTAATACTGCATCTTCTTTGAACATTGTTATGCATGTCTAGTTCATCTCATACTTTTGGTGTGCAACGTGTGTAGAAGGAAGAATGTGAATACTAGATACGAACGTGTTCTTGACAGAGCCACCTGTGCTGACAGTCATAGAGTTAGTACAAACTCTACAGGAAAAGCTAGGCTAAAAGAGCACCGATCAAAAACAGTGTCATTACATTATCATTGTCATCTTTATTGTGCAATTAATAATGGAAGGGCTATTATTAGTGCTATGAAGCACCAGTAATACTGTCATCATAAATCAAACTTGGTTGTTATTATGTGTCAGTGACGTGTGAACAGTGTTCGACATTTATTTGGAATATTCTATGAAAGCAGTGTTAAAGTGCCCGCTTTCCAGAAGTTCGTCTTGAGGTCCGTGTCGGCCTCTTTTGTTGTGTGTGAAAAATCGATATAGTCCGTGAGTGAGAATTCGATGTATATGCCAATAAAAAATAATAATAAATTTTTGGTTCGAGGAGGACTGGTGATCTAAACTTACGACTTCTTGCTAGACGGTGCAGAGGGTTTAACCACTCGACTGCCATGCATACGTCCCCTAGAATGTAATGCTGAGCGGCTTATGTATGTAATCTGGCTTTTAGCATTGGTGGTACGCACATCTTGGAGGTCCTTTAACTGTTGACACAATGCCTACAAGGTAGCACAAAGAGCACTCCCCCAGCATATGGCCACGGTTTGTGGCTCTGCGTGCATGAACCCGGAGGTTGTCCACACTTTGGCGTTCCTTGTCGCACGGTTTAGGTCTTTACCAAAAAGTGAAGTTAGGCTAAGGATGGGGAAGGCAATACAAACATGGTACAATTACAATATCGTGTTTTACGTTTGAAAGGGAAGTTAAGGTGTCCTCCAAGCTTTTTGAGGAAGGATCCAAAGTCATTTAGGCAGTATACTTTCACAGGACTCATGGTGCAGAAAGGGTTTATGCATGTGCTTTTGCTAGATGGCACCACTGCATCCACTTAGGTTCGAGATCGCAAACGATAGCACGTCTTTTGCACTGCAATGGGCTGTGATTTGCACTATTATCTGGTGGGACTTAATATGTTGCGTCCTTGCAATAGTCAATAAACTCAGTAACGTAGTCTTCCAACAATCATGGCGATAGCTTGTGAAGTGACTGGTCAGCTGTTCGGGGCGGCATATGCTCTTTCCCTTCTTCTTTGTTCAGCGGCGGCTTGTGACATGTACTAGTTTGTGGCTGAACGTGTATGTCGGGCTCACCATAGTGCGTGGTTGTTTCTACACTTGTCTGTGGCTGTGAGCTGTTGTCAGGTGTCAACTAGGAGGTTGCTTGTCTAGGTTGCTTAAGAAAGGCTTCAGTTGTTGAGCTGTTGTGAGTCTAGTGTCTGCAGTACCCCTTTTGGAGTTTGTGTATGTCTCTTTTTCTACTTCTGTTAATGCGTAGGGTTCGTCGTACATTGGTCCTAGTTTTGTTCGTCATCACCACCTGCGGTACCGTACTTCATCACCCACGCTGAAAGGAGGTGATCTTTGGTGTCGTTCTTACGCTTAAGCTTCAGGTATTTGGTTAGCGTATTTCATGGCTGTTCACATCTCACTCCTGCTTAGTCCTGTGGCTCTATTGGCACAGATAGTTGGATATCGATTGTTCAACAGGGTATCTAGTTTTACAGTAGTTGAAGCGATGACGTGTGCTGGGCAATGTGCTGCTGATTGTTGACCTGAAATGTTGTTTCTCTTAAGCATTTGCTCCAGTGGTTCATATTGCCATTGATGTTCTATTACAAAGCTGACAATATTTTTACATTCGCATGTTCAACAAGATCGTTCGTTTAGTGTGCATAAGGTGTAGTCAAACTGTGCTCGATATTCTTCTCTGTGAAGTGGCACGTCGCAACTTATGAAGTGAAGACTCTGTCATTGATACTGAGGGGAAAACAGCACAAAAGCAGGATGAAATAAGAATGGTCACGCAATACAAGCGCCGTACCGCTTCATCCCATTTTCGCACGGTTTCCCCTTCAATATTATTTATCAACTGGCCCTTCAAGACACTCTGTCATTGTCTGTCACAAAAGGTTTTGGCATTCGAGATGTGAATGTGTTGTTTTCACAGAAAAAGCATAGAACGTGTTCTGTGGACTTGTCTGGTACAGCACACAAGATGATGAATCTTGTCACGACATCGATTGTCGTTACGAAGTACCTGATGGGTTCTTCAGTTTGAATAGGGAAAATGTGGTCCATAGCAGTGCTGTCAAATGATGATAAACGATTAGGGTTTATCGAAGCTGCTCACATTTCAGTTTTGGAATTGTATCGTTAGCACTTTTGGCATCCACGTACATAGGTTTTGACGCCGCAGTTCATGTCATGCCAAAAGTAGCGTTTGATTTTTCCGAATATCACTGGGAGGTATTGCCATGACTGTTTTTATCATGGTATGATGCCACAAAACCAACTTTTTGAGGCTTTCTGGCACCAGGATTTAGTGCCTCTCCCCATCCCTGTCAGTGGTCACGTGCACAAGTCTGCCTTGCACCACCCTGTATGTGGTCGCCTAAGGTGCTCCTTAAATTTTGTTGATGATCGGGGAGAGGGTAGGATCCTCTTGCTGTGCTCTGCCGACTTGGTTTTCTTCAGCTGCGGGGTTTTGTTGCTGACATGTGCGGCATTTTCTCATGTACTGGGCAATTTCCTGGTACATATTCTGCCAGTAAATAACATTTGCACAGTTTGGACTCAGTTTGCAGGGCATTTTTGTGATCTGCATGATCATGGTGACCTTGTTTTAAAGCATATTGAAGCGATTTGGACACCACAACACGTTGCAGCTACTTTCCATGTTGGGCAGTACTGTGCATGAGTATGCCGTTGACAATTTGGTAGTTCTCGCCCAGCATTGCTTCTATTTCCTGTTTCATTGGCAGTTTCAATGTCTTTGATAGTGGTGACCAGTTCTCTATCTTTGCGCTAGGCTCCATGCAGGCTTGAGTCGTTCGTCTTTACCACAAACTTGATAGTGCATCCACCGCAGTATTTTGCTTGCCACAGTGAAATGGTACATAAAGAAGTCTAATACCATGCGTGCAAATTGCGTGTTGAGATTTTTCTTCGACGTAATTTGTGTGACAGCCCAGTTGTCCGTGATAAGCTGAGAATGTTCTAGCCCTTGGAGATAGCCGTGAATGCTTCATTAAGGCCCAGTGTTCTGCGATATCTCTAAGTTCAATTGTGTGCTGTGGCTGTGACTGTCAAGAGGCCTTTTTGCTTGCATATCCCACTACTCGTGTGGTGTCATTATAAGTATGGGTACGGACTGCCCAAGAGCTGCTTGGGAAGCGTTGACATGTACTTGTGTTGGTAGGTTTCAATTGAACTTCGCCAGGATAGGTGGCTTTGTCATTCGTTCCTTTAGTGTGTCCATGGCATCTTTACATTCAGGCACCCAGTGAATGATTGCATCTATTTTCCTAAAAAGCGTCAATGGTCGAGCCATTTTTGTGGTCTTTTTAACTTGCGGCAATGTGATGAGTCCAAAAAATGATCTCACTTCGCTTTTTGTTTGCTGCACAGTATAATTCTTTATCACTGGGATACGCTGTGGATCAGTTTTCACTCGTGCTTGCAATATCAGGAATCCAAGGAATGGTACCTGCCTTTCTGTGAACATACAGTTACTGTATACAACACGCACTCCTAAGTCGTGAAGAGCCTTAAGTACTTTATGGAGCACTTCAATGTGTGCCTCGATTGTGGAAGCAAAGATGCACACGTCATCAATGTAAAAATCGCATAGCCTCTGTCGCTGTGTTCTCGAAGACCTTAATTCTTGATGCGCTGCGTGGTTGCGAGAGCTGTGCATAAGCCAATGAGCATTCGTAGTGGTTCGAAGTGTCCAAATTCTGTAACGAAAGCGACTTCAGAAATTTTTTATTCGTGCAACAGTACGTTCAAGAAAACTTTCTTGACATCTAGTTTTCACAGGTATCTCGATCCAGCCACTTCCCAAATGAGTGCGTCGACTTTTGACTTGGGGCAGCCTCACTGGATCACCTTTGCGTTTACAAATCGATACTGCACACACTACAATTCTGGTGTTGTCTTGCGGTACAGTTGGTCAACAATATTACAGGGAAGGCATAGGCACACTTTGATGGGTGGATAATACCTTTCCTGATCCAGTCTTGTGTCTCCTGCCAGATGAACCTCTTGTTGGCGTCACTTGTGCGGGAGGGCTGCATCTTGACTGGCTTCTGGTTGGTGAGCTTGATTCTCTGTCCAATGTGTGCGTACAGACCCAAGTCATTGTTAGGCTGGGTGAAGACAGTAATGTTCAGCAGACGTGCTTCCAACGCTTTTATTTGACTATGTGAAGTCTTCAGGCGCGGGTTTATATCAGATCGACCGGGCGATTTCATCCGCTGGTGGAGATTGTGTACTACGGGTGCTACAAGTGTCATTGTTGTCATTGCATCAATGGTTCCACACTCTTTGATGATGTTAACTGAGCGGACCTCTGTTTGACTAGACATTTTTTTTCAGTCCTTGACTCTTTCATTCTTTGAGAAGTTGTCTGTGTTGAGGAGTTCTGTCACGAAGTTTGAGAAAGACGGTTGTGTGTCCAAGGCATTGTTTGTTGATACAAGCATATTCTTTTTCAGTTTCGGTATGTACTCAATGGTGTGAATGCCATTATCGAAGCATTCAATATAGTCAAATGGAATGGCTTGTCTCCAGGCAGGGCTTATCATAACTTCGTGTGGAAGATTCTTGACCGCTCTAGCTTTTCAATAGCACAAGCATCACTAATAGTGATCCCCGCTCAAGTTTCACTAATTGGTTTGCACGAGTTGCCAAATTGATCTCCCAATACACAGTTCATGTCTGTAGGAACCCACAAACTGCTTGTCAATGGGAGTTACTGCAGAGCCATGACGCTTTTTACCCTGGTTTGGAGTAGTATTATTTTTTGCCCACTTGTTTCTACGATGGCGTCTCTATTGATGCCTTGCGTCGAGCTTTTTGCTTGGCGACATCGTGCAGATGCTGCTTTTTTATCTTCCGTCCATGTCTGGATGAGGGCAGTCCATCGTTCCCTGTTCTTTCTTTTTGCAACACGCACACATCTCGGCCAGTAAGCGCGACTACTTTGGTGCTGTTGTGGTTTTAGATTCAGCTGCATTTCTCTTGCTCAGCTTTCAAGTTTTGCTGATCGCCGTGAAGTTTGCTATTGTCGTTCAGTCTAACATCTCGTTCATCCAGCTGTTGCTCATAATGCGGGAACTCGCTCATGATTCCTCTGTGGAGATCCTGAAAAACTGCTAAAATTGGCTTTGCACTTGCGGAATGTACTCCCTGCATGAGCCAGTCAACTATGTCGTCGTCGGACAGTTTATACTAGTTTATTATCGGACGTCTGATGCATTGAAGGTGTGCATACGTCTAGTAAGTCATGCTTTCGCTGTCTCATTGAGCTCTAGCGTCTATGTAGGCAACCCATTGGCGAAATAGCAGAGGCTTGTCAAATTCTGTTTTCTAGGGCCATCACCTATCATGTCCAGTCATTGTGCTACTTACCGGTAGTTTGGTGCCAAGCGTCTGCGCGGCCCCCCCTAGTCGCAAGATGCCTGTGTTCAGCATTGCTGCCTCTGTCCATATGCAAAGCTTGTGCATTGATTTTACAGCAGTTTTCCACTGCGCAAAATTGTCCGATTTAGTTCTCAAGTAGGTCAGCAGCGTTCCCGTTAAATCGAGTGTCGTAGTGATCTGCAGTGGAACACCGGTACCATTGTCATTCAATGTGCCTGGCGATGTTCCCAACTACATTCAAGAAGTTGTGCCATCAACTGCAGTGTATTGTTGAGCACCGCAAGCTCCGTTGTTCAGTCCGCATTTTCGCTCACCATAGTTCGGTTTTTCGTGGCGTCTGTGTGTATGAAACACTGACTTGGAGAGCTGCTGTCTTCAAAAATACATGGAAACAGAGAAATTCGGCCTTGCTTGTAAGGCATTATGCAATATTTAACGCAAAGTGACACAAGGACGAAAAGGGAGGACGTGTTGTGTCCTCCCTTTTCGTCCTCGTGTAACTTTGTGGTAAATACTGCCTGCTACTTGAAAGCTTTGCAAGTTGTAGCTCGTTCTTGCCAGAATCTGCTTCGTCCGTGATCACTGTGGAGTTTTTCACTTCATTGTGATGAGTCGCCATGCAGGCAGTTGTCGCTGACTGCATTTGCGGCGGCCAAGCCTCGGTATGAACAGTATTATGCTCTTGCGTCTTGTGTTTTACATCCGTCGTAAGTTCTTTGTTACGACCTCATCGCCACTCAGGGGGTTGACTGTACAATGACACGACTGATGGTGGAAAACAAACAGATTTAATAACAAATCAAATGGATTGCGTGACTGGTTTTACGTGAGTGCAGCTTCCTTTTTCAGATGCTCCACATCAGGTGGTCTTCCCGCCTCTGAAGCACGGTGTCTCTTGTCATCCTTTCCCGAATTGTTGACAGGCCGCTAGTCCATCAGCTCACACATGCGATTGCAAACCTACACAACCTCACTTTCTTTAACTCTGATGAGTGCTGCTATAAAAAATAGCTAGCATTTCAAGAACTGGAGCATTTGCAGATAGTGTGATGCCAGCTATGGCCGCGCCCTTGTGGTTGTAGATTCTAATGCATGGGACCTAGGGGAGCTCGTACTCTAGAGTCAGTACTAACTCTATGTCTGCAGCTACCCATGTTTCACAGGCGCAGGCGTCTTATGTGCCATTCCCTGACATAATGTGGTGTAGTGTCTGTTGCATTGATTGAATCGCGGCTGTTTTCATTCCGTAGCAAGGCACTGTGTACATTGCGTGTTATAACTTGATCGTTAAATAACCTGCGTACTGCTGTGTGTTTGTTAGATTGTTTCCTCATGTTATGTGTGTGTAAGGTGATGTCTAGTTTAACACGCTTTTATCTTTTCATTCAGAAGGCATGGCAAAACAATTTAACGATACAGTCAAACGTGCCTATAATGATATAGCTTTTAATAATTTATTCATGTTGACGATTAGAAGCTGTAGCACCTCTGACTTTTGTATGTTTTCTATGGTAAAATAGGCCGCTTACTACAATGTCCCATGCTGTGTTATAAGTCCTAACAATGAAATCTGGTTGTTGATTGTCCATGACAAAAGGTGATGGTACACAACATCCTTCATCAACTGGTGAAATGGCAGGTACCTACACGCTGCAGAAGTGGGGGCAGCAATTGTTGATTTTTCGAATCTTTTGCACAGAAATTCCGAAAAATCGGACACTCAGGAGTTTCAGTGTCTGAAATTTCAGACATTCTTACACATTGGCATCTACGAGGCTTGTGACGGTGCCACGAAAGTATCTAGATACTCATGTGTATCCGAAAAATTGACAGTTGGCTCTTTGCTTCTTTTTTTTCATGCAAACCACTTATAACAATTAACGGTTATAATCAGGGAATTCTTGTTTGGCCCTTGAATATTCTTATAAGTGGATTCAGCGATATTACCGTCGCATTTCCTGTTAATTGTAGAGAGAATTTCTCTGGATGTGCAGGTACTTCTGTGGAAGTGAAGCATCTCTGTGGGTGTTTTAGTGTAACCGTGTAGTGGCAGTCCCTCGGTTTCATGTTCCATTGTTAAATGTGGCATCGGTTGTGCCATGTACAAGATGCGAGGTTTACAGCATACTAGATGGAGGTGAAACACTGGAGGCCCTTGTTCCGTGCAATCTCGGTGTGCTTAAATAACACAAGGTGGTCGAAATTTTGGAGACCTACACTATCCTGTGTCTCATAGCCATAACATGGTTTAGCATGCCAAACCTCCAGATAAGTATAGAGTCCAGCATGAAAAAGTTAGGAACAGATCTGGGTACATCTGATGAAAAATTGCACGTTGGTATTTTTGCTGTTGGCGAAACGAATACACTAGTGTGGCTGGTTGGGCGATTTGGTGCATAGCTCTTGGGAAGAGAATACCAGCAGCCCCAAAAGAAAGCACAGTGAATCGAGACAAGAAAAAGGGACAGGAACAGGAAGGATGCTGAACTTTCAACTGTTGTGTCGGATCATTTTGGTGCTGCTGGTATGCCCTTATTAAGCGCATCAATGAAACTTAGGCAAGAATTTCACATTTTGGAGCTATTGTGCATTTTCCTTCCTAGGCACTTTTTCTCAGTCATTTTGTGTTCAGTGAAATGTGCTCTGTGCATTGAAAACGGTTTAGACATTGTTCACTGAAAACTGGAGATTGTACAGTTAAGCCTGCTTATAACGAACTTTCATATAACAAATTCCTCGATATAACGAAGGTTTTCTATTCCCCACCGTTGCTCCATTAAAGCAAATGTATTTGCGACCTCGGTGTAACGAAGTAACAGCGGCAGACATCCGTGATATGACGAATTTTCACGGTGGACAATTTAGGAATTTCGCCCCGTATTTTGTCATTTTGGCACGACCACGCATCTCCCGAGGTTGCCCCGCCGCCGACGAAGCGTGAAGCGGGGGCGGCGCGCTCGTAGCGCCGATGACTTCGAGGCGAGAGCGAGCGCTCGATTGCGGGTGTGCGCGAGGTGAACCTGCTCCCCTCCAGATGGCGTTGCCGCCGATCTTTCCGCCGCAGGTGCATGCGCGGACGTGCCCTCCCTCCAAACAAAAAAGAAGAAGACTACTTTTGCGTTTGCAGTGCCACTTTTCGATTGCCACAGAAGTCTGAACTGCGCTTTAAGTGACAAAGGTGATGGCACTTTGCGTTGTTACGCTTTTAGTGTGCGTTGGATATGTGGGGGCGCGCTGCATATAGAAAGGGCTTTATTGAATACGTTTCCCGCGGTGTCCGTGTCGTTCGCTCTTCCTGTTGGTATCCGTGCGCGCGTGCATTATTTTACTGCGCTTGCATGGAGTGGCTCCCGATGGCGTTCAGCTTTGATTTTTTTTTCTTTTTTTTCAATTCGCACAACTATCGAGGAGAAGTCTGATTAGGCGATCATGGAGCCTTCTAGGTCGACTGGTCACCCGCTTTGCCGTCTTGCTCCGCGCCGCGACTTCGCGGGACCGTAGCCTTCGCGATTAGCTGGTTAGCTCTGGCAACACGATGGCGCGTTGAATGCAATGTAATCAATGCGATAGCAACAAATTGTAATGTAATACGCAGTAAGGCAGGCAGCCAACTGTTCTGGATCCGACATCGTGGAAATCTTGCAAAACGCTGGTGTAGGCAGGTACGGCCGCTTTAGGGAGGAGGGCTCTTTTCACACAGTCTCTTCGCGTTGGAAGTGGACTGATGCTTGCTGATATAGGTCTCGCGCCAGGGATAGCGACCGAGCCCTTAAAATCCAAGTTAACTGTTGCTATCTGCGCGACCCCCCCCCCCCCCCGCCGCCCTCCTCGCGTTTTTTCATGCTCGTTCAAGACGGGTGGTTTTCTTTCTGTTTGAGCATTCGACGGCAGTTACAACATGCAAGGAGGATATGATGGTACGCGCACTCTAGGCGACAGAGATGGGCTCATTTGATCTTTGCTTCAACAGTGTTCGCGGGCTTTTACCTGCTCGTTAAAGTTACTATGCCCGTTGAGGTGCGTGTTACGTTGGCATGTTATCAATTTGGACTTGTTACGGAACGTAGCGACGATAGCAAAAACCCATCAAGGGTGTCTGTATAATTGCTATCAAAAAATTACGCACTTTTTTTACCGCTAATTAAGTGTTTTTGGTGAGCTCTGGCTTTAGTTCTGTTATGCCAGCGAGTCCTCGTCAAACGTCCGTGCCTCTGAAAAAGGCAATCTGGGTCAAGGCCAGCCCGCAGTCCGCCTGGCGCGATCAACTCGACGGCGTGAACACGCGCGGCGCCCCTCTGGCCCACGTGCATTTAGTCAGCTGCGCACGTGACAGCGAGCCGGCGTCCTCGTGTCTGGTGGTCTGACGCATGGCGCGGCAACCCCATTGGAGGACTCTGCCCTGACGACCAGCGGCGCTTCTGATTGGACATTTTGGTTGGACCCGGTGCAAATAAAAGAAGCCCTGCGGCGTGTCGCGATCGGAGGTCCTATGAGAGAGGAGTCCCCATGTCGGAGAGCCGACATGTGTGTGAGTCGGCGGTCTTAGGCGAAAAGTTGACCTATGTATTAGAGAGGAGAGCTCGGCTCTTCGAGTCTCTGTCGGCCCCAGTGCCGAAATTGTAACGCCTCTGTATATATGCTGTACATAAACCTTGTTTAACTCACCGTCGTCTCGTCCGCTCGTCTTATCAGCTCTGCGCAGAAGCAGTCGCGAGCTGATAAACATACGCTACGCAACAGTGGTGGCAGCGGTGGGATCGGTCCGTCGTTCGCAACAGTGGTGGCAGCGGTGGGATCGGTCCGTCGTTCGCAACAGTGGTGGCAGCGGTGGGATCGACCGGCGTCAGCGACATCGATGCGGTGAGTGCCTGATGTTTTCCCCTCAGTTCACCAGACTACTCTAGCTCAGGTTGTAGTAGTTTAGAGAAGGGCTGTGTGAAGCATTGAAGGGAGCTTTGATCGTTTCAAGCCAAGTCGAAGTGCTTTGAAACCAAAGTTAATGCGGAGGGGGTAAACACGGGAGTGTGCAAAATTGCTTGCGCGTCTTGCTAGTAGGCTTATAGTGGGTACGGCAAGTAGATTCTTAACAGGGGCAAACCGCAAGAGGCTAGTGTGAACGATGGAGAACCTTAAAGTGAAAGAACTCATCGAAATTTGTGAGGAACTCGGCATTACTTTGGGCCGTGCGAAACGAAAGCAAGCGATCCTTGAGATCATGAAGGATGAGGGAGTGTCGGCTGAGGAAGTCGATGAGGCCTGGGTGGATATCAAAGCACGCCGCGAGGAGGCTGAAAAGCGAGAAGCTCGCGAACGTGAAGAAGCTGAAAGGCGAGAAGCTCGCGAACGTGAAGAAAGGCGAGAAGCTCGCGAACGTGAAGAGGCTGAAAGGCGAGAAGCTCGCGAACGTGAAGAAGCTGAAAGGCGCGAAGCTCGCGAAGAAGCTGAAAGGCGCGAACGTCGCGAGGAGGCCGAGAGACAGGAGCGCCTCGAGATGAAACGAATAGAATTGGCAATCCTACAGTGTTCGCAGGCGACTAGCGCAGCTTCTCCGACGATTCAGGTCAGCGGTATTAGAATTCGGGATCAACTGCCACCGTTCGTAGTAGGCGAGGACATGGCGAAGTATCTCGTCAAGTTTGAACACGTCTGTGAGCGAAATGCTTTGGAGCAGTCTCTTTGGGCGCGGAACCTGCTAGCTCTTCTTCCCGGCGAAGTGTCCGACGCGATAACTTGCTTGTCGAGGGAAGCGTTTGAGAGCTATGACGAGGTTAAGGAAGTGCTCTTGAGACGTTATAAGTTGTCACCCGAGGCTTTCAGGCAAAGGTTCCGGTATGCTAGAAAGGGGAATGAGTCACACGTTGACTTCGCGTTTCGTCTTAAAGCCGATTTGATTGAATGGCTCAAGGGCGAAGGGGTTTATGACGACCGCGATAAAGTGGTGGAATGCGTTGCATTGGAGCAATTCTACCGCTGCATCGAGGAGGATGTCAAACTTTGGCTGCAGGACAGACTTGGGGAAGTACAGTTAAATAAGGCAGCTGAGTTAGCTGAGGAGTATTATGCTCGCCGAAAGTTGCATAGCAGGGCAGTGCGCGTTGAAAAGGATGAAAGGAAAGAGGGCTTTTCAAGGAAACCTGATCAACGGAAACCCGTTCCGCACCGTAATTTCAAAAAGGACCCGTCTCTTACGAAGGACAGTGTAGGGGAAGGGCAAACAGAAGCGGAGAAATCGAGTGAGGTTTCTACCACACAGGCATTTGAATCGGAAAACAAACGGAAGCCGCTAATCTGCTACAACTGTAAAAAGGAAGGGCACATCGCTAGAAACTGTCAGGAAAAGTTTGCCTTCGCAACGATCCGAGAATCAGAAAAAAACATTCGGTTGTTGGAGCCGTATCTCCAAGAAATTAGGGTCAATGAGAAAACGTGCCGAGCACTTAGAGACTCAGCGGCAACCATGGACGTTGTCCATCCTTCATTGGTGTCTCCGGATGACTTCACCGGAGAATGCGCGTGGATCAGGCAGGTCGCCGAGGAGCAGAGTGTTCGCTTACCAATCGCCACGGTTGTCATTAAAGGCCCGTTCGGTAAGCTTCGCACCGAAGCGGCTGTGTCTGCCGCGCTGAACGATCGTTTTCCTTATCTTTTCTCCAACAACTCGGAGCAGCTCCTCAAAGAGCAGGGCAAATCGTTCTTCCCCAACTTTGCGTGCATGGCTCTCACGCGATCGCAAGCGCGAAAGCTTTCGCGGAAGCTGGACCTGGTTCCATGCGGTGAACTCTCAAGTGACCTTGTCGGCGGGTCGACGGAACCCCAGAAAGGAAAGTTTCCGCATGAGTCATGTGAGCAGTCACGCGAGCGGCCCGTCGCCGACCCGACCGGCGCGGTTTCCGGGGAAAGGGGAGACGACATGGCACCATTGAGTCAGAGCGAGAGGGCTGCAACGCTCTCGCCTGTAGCGGAAAGTTGGAGCGAGCTGCCGAGAGTTGATCGAGAGACGCTCATTCGAGAGCAGAGTGAGGATCTCTCGATTGAAGCGCTAGTGGAAAGCCAAATTGAAGCGCTAGTGGAAAGCCAGAAAAACGCGGCAAAAGTGCTGTCGAAGGAGCACTACGAGAAATCGGGGAAGAAGCGCGCTTTTGAAGTTGATAATCAGGTAATGCGGCTGCAGCCATCCAAAAGGAACAAGCTTGAGGTTGATTGGGAAGGGCCCGCCAAAGTATTATCGAAGCCTTGCGATTCAAATTATGAAGTGAAATTAGGAAGGCGGCCGGACAAAATTTATAACTTGATGAAACCATACGTTCAACATCAAGCGGTCGTAAATCTGTTGTTGAATGCTTCAAAGGAAGAGGAAGCAGAAATTTTGAGTTCTAGTGAGGTAATTGAAGGGGGATCGAAAGTAATCCGGGAGCAGATAAACCTAGAGCCTAGCTTAAGTGAAGGAGGACCTGAGAAAGAGGACCTGAGAAAAATTGGTTCCGAGTTTGAAGACGTGTTTTCGGACCGCCCCGGAAACACGAAGGTGATCGAACACGATATCGAGCTAAGCGGTGAGGAGTCAATCCGTAGCAAGCCGTATCGTTGTTCCCCTGTGCAACGTCGCAAGTGTGAGCCGCTCTTGGTGCCGCATAGGTATCGTCGCCTAAAAGTGGCCGGTTACTGAGGTGGAGCATGTTGCTCCACAGCGCAACTTTGACGTTCGCTATCAAAAAAAAAAGGGAAAGCTAAATGCTAATGCAGGTGCATTGAGCAGTGCGTTCCAGCTAGTAACTTCTCAACCTTTCGGTTTCTCGCTGGCGATTCGGGGCAAAATTTTGACCTCATCACGACCTGGGCTGAGCGCTCTCGTTCAGAGTGATCTCAAGGGGCCAACTTTGTGGTATTCTAATTCGTTACGTTGTTGTACGTGGAAAAAAAAATTGAGTTGTCATTTTAAGAGTCTTGTGTCCCACATGTGCCTCTTGATGTAGAGGGAACAAAATTCCGATAGACACGTAGATAGGTATATGTTGTACGATACTTTGTCTGGTGTTCTGTCGGGTGACCGAAGGCACTTGCGTGTGTCGTGTGTTGTCTGTTGTCGATCCGTTCTTGGCAAGTTGCAGAACCATCGACAAGTGCTGAAACCGAAGATGGTCAGAAGAGACGAGTGAAGCTGGTCGACAAGTTGTGGCGACAAGCCAGTGGAGGTGGGATCCGTCGTCAAAAATGGGATGTGTTCCCGGAACAGTTTGGAGCTGTATTCTCCCCATGGCCCTGGAGGCGAACCTGGAGGGACCTGGCGAACGAGCGCACCTGACATCCGAGCCCCGTGGAAGCAGCTCGTCTTTCCGATGCATTGTCTGGCGGCGGGGGTGCTGTTATGCCAGCGAGTCCTCGTCAAACGTCCGTGCCTCTGAAAAAGGCAATCTGGGTCAAGGCCAGCCCGCAGTCCGCCTGGCGCGATCAACTCGACGGCGTGAACACGCGCGGCGCCCCTCTGGCCCACGTGCATTGAGTCAACTGCGCACGTGACAGCGAGCCGGCGTCCTCGTGTCTGGTGGTCTGACGTATGGCGCGGCAACCCCATTGGAGGAGTCTGCCCTGACGACCAGCGGCGCTTCTGATTGGACATTTTGGTTGAACCCGGTGCAAATAAAAGAAGCCCTGCGGCGTGTCGCGATCGGAGGTCCTATGAGAGAGGAGTCCCCATGTCGGAGAGCCGACATGTGTGTGAGTCGGCGGTCTTAGGCGAAAAGTTGACCTATGTATTAGAGAGGAGAGCTCGGCTCTTCGAGTCTCTGTCGGCCCCAGTGCCGAAATTGTAACGCCTCTGTATATATGCTGTACATAAACCTTGTTTAACTCACCGTCGTCTCGTCCGCTCGTCTTATCAGCTCTGCGCAGAAGCAGTCGCGAGCTGATAAACATACGCTACGCAACAGTGGTGGCAGCGGTGGGATCGGTCCGTCGTTCGCAACAGTTCTCCTATTGTTTAATTTGTGTGTTCATTTTTTGTACAGAACCTGCATATAAGGAATTTTTTATAACGAATTTTTGAGAGAATGAGTCAATTATTTATATCCAGGTTTAACTGAACCATCTGGTTATGAGAGTCCTTCCATGTTTCTGAACTCTACTCAATTGTTTGCCTTGAAAAGAGAGTTTTTTCACATGCTTTGGACATAGTTTACATATTTTGTGAACACCTCTTAATCCGACTGGTTGTTGTTGACCTCCTGGCTGTGAACTTTTCGAGACTCTTGTTTCTCATCGGCTGACCAATCTGCAGCGTTCACTCCAGTGATGTCATAGGTGTACGCCTATTTGTGTCACTAAGTGCAAAAAAAGGGACTGTAAGAGCCCGTATACATTGTATCTGCATTTGTAGGTAACCCAGAGATTATATCATTGCTGCATTGGCCAGCAACTGACTGTTACGTCATTTCCCACATGATGTGAAAGTTCGTTTAAATATTTTTCGGTTATCTAAACTAGTTAAGGAATGCTATAGCTAAAACATGCAAATTTGGATAATAAACAACATTTATTTAATCTATTAACCTCCTGAAGTTCTTTAATTCCTGAATGAACTTAATTTTCTTTTCTCACCGTAAGAATGGCATCGTACATCGCTCGTTCTCGACATCCATGCTCTTCCTAGCGCTTTTCCCGCACCCGGTGAAACGCTTAAGGCCTGACCACACGTAGCTGCTGCAGCGCGTCAGCGCGTGGATTTATTGACGGAGCACCGAGATTTCTTTCTACGGAGAGAGAGTGCACGACGCCGCGCCCTCTCTCCACAAGGAGAGGGCGCGGCGTCGCGTGAAAAAGCCATGCGCTGGCGCACTGACGCACTGCAACGGATTCGTGTGGTCAAGCCTTTACCCCACGTGAGCGTTGCAGCCCGTCAGCGCGTGGATGTTTGGCGCGGTGTCGCGCCCTCGCTTTACGGAGAGAGAGAGAGAGTGTGCGGCTACGCGAAGCTGCGCTCTCTCTCCCTCCATAAGGAAACAGGCGTGACGCCGTGCTCCCAACCGGGCTGTAGAAATTCGCGAATAAAAAAGCTGACAACGCCCGGTACGAAACAAATACAAAATGCCCCCGAGAGCTTGCCTGCTATTCGAACTATATTATCGAAGATCCTGGATAGGCTTGCGACAAAAGAAAACCTGACGTCGTCCTCCGCACAGCAGTGGCGCACGAAATAAGCGCACACGTTCGTTGTAAAGCTGTTTATTTAAACTTTGTCAATGTGCGTGAACAAGGCACAGTCTATGGGACGATAACTTTAGGAATAGTTCAGCACACGTTCAGAATAACGATTTTCACCTTGGCTTTTTTTCCCGCCTGCCAGAGACGAGAAAGTTATGGTGCCTCCGTCAGCAGTGACTGGGTCGCGAAGAGCATGCTCGGGATGCTTTGCATGGGGCTCCACGTCGACGTGTCTGTGGTGCCCAGAATGTCGAGGCACACTTTCCCACTTCTGCGCAGGTTCGGATTGATGGCTCTATCGTCGGGATTCGTGAGGCGAACGCGCGGCGGCCGCATCGGGTGATCACGTGGGCACTGCAGCAGGAACTCGAAGATTCCGCCCTGGTACGGAGTACCCGAGGGCGCCTCCATCCGCACTTGGAACCGGCTAATGTCCAATGGATAGACGTGCACACCCGGTAATGGATTCTCGAAGAAGGCCATCATGTCGTACTGGACGCGCAACTCGCACGGCGACGACGCCTTTTAGTATTCGAGGAGAAGAGGGTCCCAGTCATATGGAAAAAGCTCGGGCAACTTTTCGATCTCCGCGCTGCTGGCTGTGGTCGGCGGCAACTTTGGATTGTCTTCGACGAGCTCGTCGTCCGTCGCGTCGTCGCTGCTATCCTCGGGGCTGTGCAGCACCTCAAACTCGTCGTCAGAGGGATCCTCGAACTCGTCATCAAGGAACTCGTCAGTGATGGCCGTTATCTCGTAGTCGAGGCGGTCGGTGGCGGGCATGTCCAGCTGCATCTCGAAGGAAGTGCCGCGTTTCGCACTCGTGCGATATTTTTCAGTAGCGTTCCCTCTCGCGGTGATTGGGCAGAGCACTTGATAGAGATGGACGAAAGAGGGAGGAAGAGAGCTGATACCAGGATAATATCTTATATCTTCAACCCATGAGAAAGAGAGAGGGGGGACAGGAACGGAGTAATAGGGCAAGATACGAGGATAGGGCAAACAGTAGCTACCTTGGCACTGAAGGGAAAGCAATTGCGGCGGTGCTCGCGAGCATGTTCCTCTATCGCCTAAGAACGTAAAAAAAACGGGGATGGAAGGGGCGGCTATATCTTTGTAATTTGGGGAAAAAATGCAGGTTCTTGCTGGCGAGAGTTAAGAAATAGGAAAAGAGGAGAAGTATTGCCTCTCGGTACAATACCTTTTGTGGCAATGCTTACCTCGTCCTGAGACAGCTGTAGTGGTGTTGTCTACAATGCTGTAGGCTCAGAACTCGACAGCGAAAGGGTCAGTGTATTGTGCGAGGCGCACATCAAACTCATTGGTGTTATTAGTCATCCGACACGTGGCTATAGCTGACTCAGCCTTTCTTGGAAACGGTGAAGGAGGGAGGAAGTCCTTGAGGCTTTAACGTACCACGATAAGGTGAAACATGCATGACAAACAGCATGCCACGGAGACGAATTACTCAGACAAGCTAACACGAATGGCGCTGGCTTCTCCCCTTCGCAACGTTGTTTTCATTTGTAAGCGTCCTATACGTACTTTTTAGAGCCCACCTTTTGTTTACATCGTCCGTAGAAGTGATGATGTGACTGTGCCAGAATTTTAATGCACATTCTACAGCGAAAGCCTTATATGCATGGTTAGGAGAAACGAAAACCCATTCGGCATCGGTGTCGCGAGTGGTCTCTATGGACTTTGCTATCAGTTACGCCGTCCTCAGCGTGGTACTCGAGCATGTGCGCCATTGGCGGCGAGTGGCGTCATCTATCCGGTCGCAGCCATGGCTCCGAGCACATGCGTATCAGTTTCTGCTGAGAGCTTCCACATGGGTAAGCCACAGATCATAAAAACTCCCGTACAGCAAACAGCTTTTCAAGAGCGCCGACCGCGGAAAGATCAGGGAACTCGTATTTGCCGGGCCGATGCTGCAGCCCGGGCAGAAAAACAGGCCCGAGAAGACGAGTGTTGGCAGCAACTGCGTGCATATATGATCCAGTAGCTTTTCAAGCCACTCTAAATCGCCAACGGGAATGCATGCGCCGGTGGTGGGTCGCATCTCCTTGAACGCATCCTGCAAACCGCACTACCTAGTTAGCTGTCAATGTCAAACGCTTGCAAGAGCGCACATCAAAGTTGCGGGAGGGCGTTCGCGCTGGGTGAACATTTGCTTTCGGTGGGAGTTTCTTCATCGCCTGTTTGGCTTTCGCTGGTTAACCATGGGTATGGAGTGCTTGGATGGTAATTTTAGGGGTGAAGCTCCTTATGGCGTGGGTCTGTCGCTCTTTCGTATGTGTGTATGTATGTATGTATGTATGTATGTATGTATGTATGTATGTATGTATGTATGTATGTATGTATGTATGTATGTATGTATGTATGTATGTATGTATGTATGTATGTATGTATGTATGTATGTATGTATGTATGTATGTATGTATGTATGTATGTATGTATGTATGTATGTATGTATGTATGTACGTACGTATGTGTGTGTGTGCGTCTGCGTGTGTGTGTGTGTGTGTGTGAATGTATGTATGTATGTATGTATGTATGTATGTACGTTGCAACCGGTGGCACATACCCGCTCTATAGAGCGGGTATGTGTGATCGTCATTGTGTGTGGCATCATAAGTTCGTTTGCTTCTGGTGTTTAGTTCCTGGATAGTGCTGTTACAGATGATAGGTTGTTTTTGTCGTCATAATTTGCGTGTGATAGGGTAGGATGTATAAGACAAATCCAAAAGCAAACATTGACTGGCTGATGAAAAACATAATCATTTACAATGCGATAAAGTAGGATGGATAAGAGAAATCCAAAAGCAAACATTTACTGGCCGACGAAAAACGTAATTATTTACTGGGAATCTTAGAGCATGCGGAAGGACAGCCGGTCTGACAGGCCACTGATTAACGCTGTTGCTTCGTGACTCTCCAGCCAGCGCTGGTGGTCAGGGCCATCGCAGAGTAGAATGGCGCCATATCTCTGTTTATTGATGATGGAGCACTGCAGAGACATGACTTGGCCTTTCGGTCTTTTGAGCGTCCTGATAACTTTTTAATATACAGAGCTTCCCATCGTAAGACACTCGCAAGACACAAATACCTATCCAAACAAGCAGGGCTTGGGCAGGGAATATGGTGCATGTATAGCACCAGAAGTGCGAGGTTAGTCCGACGCCGTATGGCACTTTTTTTTACAACCAGTGTTCGCCCAGAAAATAATGAACCTGTCTACATTTATTTCAAAGTTTTTCGCATGGCCCATCGCTTTGCAAAATTGTAGTTATGCCACCTTCTGGGACCTGACGGCATTGAGAATGACACGCAGCACGCAATTTTTATTCCTGTCCCCGTGGTTATAGAGCGTTGATAAATTTAATATGCATTGCGTCAACGTCACGTCGTGGACAGGTTCTCTGCGCTGGCGGCTTTGAGACGGCGGCCATGGTAACGTCAATGCAAACTGCGTATATTACATGAAGCGTAAAGCCAACTTCAGAGAGTAAGGGCTGTTCAACGCGCTTCCCGCACAGCCGCAACGCACGTGCCGGGACCCCTACCAGGCGCAAGCGGGGGACAAATAAGCAAATTGGTGACGATCTTTCACCCTCCGCAGCGTCGGCAATTTGTCCCCCGCTTGCGTGCGGCAAAGATCCCGGCACGTGCGTTGCGGCTGTGCGGGAAGCGCGTGCAAGGGCCCTTAGTTAACCTGCTGTAACCACCTCGAGTTTGGCCGCATTGAAAGAAGCAGAGAAGAGTGTACTCGGCTTTTTGAGAAGCATGTTACGTGCAGCTGGAAACTCGTTAAGATGAGAGAGTTTAACGATGGCTAATCTCCCTTCCTGGCTGGACAGCGCGGCTAGTACAATGACCCTCACGTAGCTGTTTCTAACAAAAAGGGTGTAGCCTCCCCTTGGATTTCTCAGAGGGGCTTTCAAGAAATGCACTGTGCTTACAGAAAATGATGTTTCTAAAAATGGGGGCTACCTTCTTTGTTCTCATGAACAGGCGAACGTGGCTGGATTGAGCGGGACAGCCCACGGCGACTATCGTGGTATCCCCTGATACTGAAAAGACGGTGATGATGTCCACCAGCCGGGAAAGTTCATCAAAAGAGCAGGGATGCCAATAAGTGGCTAATTGCAATGCTTGGTTCCATTTATGCTCTTATCTTCTGGAACTGGTGGTAGTGGTTAGAAGAAGAACAAGCGCCAACGAGTGCCTGCGCAAACGCGAACGCAATGTTCGCAATGGCAACGAGGGCGTCTTAGCATGTTAGCAGGCGTGGTTGCCATGCGCTGTTTAAAAATACAGTTGCATTGTACAGGCGCAAAGATGATTACACGCGCATGTTTGTTGAAGCAGAGAGAATGACTCTAGAACCAGACAACTGCGTGATTAAACCATCGGCTGTACTCCTAAATAAGGAGCTTCAACTTCTGGCAAATGGCGCATGCGTGTAATTCATCTGATATTCTGCCTCGTGCTTCGCGTATATGAAATTTGACGTTTCTTCAAATGCTACTTTCCTTTCTTTCTTTCTTTCTTCTCTTTTTTCCCAGGTTGTGATATATATATATATATATATATATATATATATATATATATATATATATATATATATACACGCAAGGCGGGATGAATAAACCTTCAGTTGATAGCCTGCGCTTGTCCTTGCCTTTTACCCGTCCGTGTTTTTCTTCCGCGTAGTACACTTGGATCATGTATCACCAACTGGCCCAATCGTCCACTTCGATTACTTAATTTCTGCAGCCCTGTAGGGAGAATGGTGCGTGAGTCATCACTACGTGATTGACAATGTGAGTCACTACAAAGGAAAGTCGCTTCACCTCCTCACCTTCTTCCCTCCAGACACTGCAAGAGTGAGTGTACTGGCCCCGCTGCAGGCGCTGCGACGTGCCTCCTACCGGACAGCAGAAATTAGGCGCCTTCTTCTTTTAACCACTACACCGCCACCCTCTGCAAGTTCTGACAGGTGAAAGGGTGCGAGCTCAGCTTTCCTAACCAAGTGGCTTAAACTAGCGAATCGAAAAGGCCTGGAATTCAGTGGTGCTTGTGATTGGCCAAAAGGGACGATGGTATTGTAGCAGTGCCGTATTTAAACGCACTCCTGTGAAGGAACGGCTAGGTAGGACTGATAGGTGAGCTCTGAACTGTTGAACTTCGTCTTCATGGTTGTCTTTGGCAGCTCACGAACGAGCCACCGCCACGGCATGCTACAGTTTGGATCTGCCGGAAGCCAGCGCGTGCCTCGAGGACCATGCAGTTCTTAGTGCTTCAGATTAGGCCTGCCTTTTTACTAGAGTGCAGAGCATTCTCATTTGCTACTTGGCGGGGTTCCTGGAAGCGATGGTAAGCTCTTTCTAGAGTTTTGTTTTGTTTGTGAGAATTATAAGTCAGGCTTTCTGCGATATTTTGTGCCACCACGCAAGTTACCTAGGCCACCACGCAGTTTTTGTTGTACTTGACGCGATAGATCCTTCAGTGATTCCGCTCTACATGCCATGTCCCACTACAACATACATCTTAGAAGGTTGCAAAAGTGCTCGTGCAGCATTTTTTGTAAATAGCGTTGAGGCATGCTCAAGACTGATTGGGAGGTATTGATCCGGCATGTGCGAAGCAAACCCGCATGTGTATGTTCTAATGAATATTATTTTGCATAAGAACAGACTTTTGAAATGAGCAAAGTAGAATGTGAGGAGGAATCCGCTCAGTAATGCGTGTCATGAGGAGAGAGAGAGAGAGTGAGAAAGCAAAGGCCGGGAAATTAACCAGATATTGGCATCTACTTTGCTACCCAGCGCTGGGGTTGGGGAAGTAGGGGCAAGAAAGAGGGGGTAGATAGGAAGAAAAATAAAACGCACGCGCACTTATAAGAAAACGAAAACACACACAGGAAGGGCGTCCTAGCTACAACCGTTCAGTAAGACCGGTCGATCGCGAAAAGTGTAGTAGCGCTTTCAGGGCCCTCTTCTGTGAAGTCGCATCCTGACGATACTGCAGAATTCCCTGCTCCGACAGAGGTTGATCATCTAATTTGTTGAGTTCCTTGCGAAGGCATAGTCGTTGTTTACTATACGCTAGGCACTCACAAAGAATATGTTGAATTGTTTCCTCTTTGCCACAGTGGCCACAAGCTGCGGTGTCGGCCATCCCAAGGCGGAAAGCGTAGGCGTTGGTAAACGCAACGCCCAACCACAGCCTACATACCAGGGTCTGGTATGCTCGGCAAAGCCTCGACGGGACTTGAAGACTTAGCGTTGGGTAGAGCGAGTACAATCGGGCATGCTTGAAGTGTGGCTGATTCCATTGTGATGTGGTTTGCTGGTGAGCAAGCCTGCGGAGCTTTCGTGCAGCATCTGTCCTAGAAAGTGGTAGTCGTAGTTTATGATCTTCTGTGTGGGCTGAGCGGGCAGCTTGATCGGCCCGTTCATTGCCGATGATTCCGCAGTGACTGGGCAACCACTGAAATGTAATTTGGTGCCCTTTCTCAGTCAGGTGGTGTATAACCTCTGCTATCTCTAGTACCAGCTGCTCGTGTGGTCCACGGCGTAAGGCTGATATTAGAGACTGCAGTGCCGCCTTCGAGTCGCAGAAAATAGTCCACTTGCGTGTAGGTTGATCAACTACAAATTGCAACGCGGCACGAAGTGCTGCCAATTCTGCTGCCGTTGATGTTGCGTGAGATGCCTTGAATTTAATTGTCGTGGCCAACCTTGGTATCACTACTGCTCCTGTAGAGCTGTCCGGCTGAACCGATCCGTCAGTGTATATATGTGTGGAGTCTTGGTATTTCTCATACAAGAAAAGTAGTGTGAGCTGTTTAAGAGCCGGTGACGACAAATTGGCCTTTTTCTGGACGCCAAGTATGTTAATAATAATCACTGGTTGAGCGAGGCACCATGGCGGAGTCACAGGTGTAGCGGCAGGAGAGAACGAAGTTGGGATCGACTCACCAAGTGCGGTCACTGTTTTGCAGTAAGATGTGCATGGTCGGACCACTGGTAGAGAGGCTAGGTGATGTCGAGGAGTTTGAGCAAAGTGTCGTATATGTGTCCTCAGCACTTCCACATTATTGTGCGTCTTGATGAGGTTGTCCCTTGTGATGGCGATAGTTGCCACTGTTGACGCACTTTGGGGCAAGCCTAAACATATCCGGAGTGCTTGAGCCTGGACACTTTTAAGTATTCGTATGCTTGTTTTACTTGCGTTGGTTAACACAGGTAGGCTGTACCGAAGGAATCCAAGGAAAAGAATCCTGTATAGTCACAACATAGCTGTTGTGGACATTCCCCAGTTCTTTCCAGCGAAGAACTTGAACAAATGACAGATGCCTGTCAATCGCCTTTTCATGTATGATACATGTGAGCTCCATAAGAGGTCTCTGTCAATTATAACACCTAGGAACTTGTATGGTCGGAGGTGACGTATCCTTTCGCTGTTTATCAGAACGCTGTAGTTCTGCATTGGTTTGCGCGTAAATGCCACAAGTGCACATTTCTCAGAGGAAATTTTCAGACCTCATTGACGGAGGTAAATAGCAACTTAAGTGGCAGCTCTCTGAATTCGCGCTCGCAGCTGTAGACGTGTTACTGCAGACGTCCAAACGCAGATGTCGTCCGCGTACATTGACAATCTTACAGTACTTGGCAGATGCTCATTGAGAGCTATTAGCGTCAGGTTGAATAGTAACAGGGCTAAGTATGCCACCCTGGGGAACACCACAATGGCTGTAATGTAGCGAAGTGTCACCATCCTCGGTTCTCACGAAAAAGGATCACTCAGAGAGATAGCTGCGTAGCCACTGAAACATCCGACCACCCACTCCTACCTCCTTGAGAGCGGTGAGGACAGCTTCATGTGTGACGTTATCGTACGCCCTTTTAACATCAAGAAATAAAGAAGCGCAGAGATGCTTACGGCCTTGTAGGGGCGAAGCTCTTTATGGCGTGGCTTGTGCGTCCCTCGTAGTACGTAACCACCAGTGGCACATATACCCGAAATAGGTATAACGTTGATTGATTGATTGATTTGTGGGGTTTAACGTCCCAAAACCACCATATGATTATGAGAGACGCCGTAGTGGAGGGCTCCGGAAATTTCGACCACCTGGGGTTCTTTAACGTGCGCCCAAATCTTAGGTATAACGTTTCACCTTCAAGGTGGTGCTGGTGAGAGATTTCTTCTGTGCGTTGTTTAACAATAAAAAATAGTGCTCAATGTACATGCCAATGGCTGCTAATGGGGAATGAGAGACAGGAGCATTCGGCTTTTAGTCAACGCGCACGCTGCGATCCCCATTAGCAGCCATTGGCATGTACATTGAGCACTATCGGACAAGAAAGGGTTGCTACAATATACTCGCTGGGTGTAACCTCCTTAGTTTTAGAAAGGTTTAGCGAGCGTTGAGCCGCAGGGCCATGAATACAATGAACTAGTATATACCATGAATGAATTCGAGGTGGTTAAAGGGGGGAAGCAGATACGAAGCGCAAGCCGTAAGAAATTATAAGCTGAATCCTCCTGTCTCTCATTTCACATTAGCAGCCACTGGTATGTACATTGAGCACTATCTGACAGGAAAAGGTTGCTACGTTATACTCGCTGGGCGTAACCTCTTTGGTTTTAGAAAGGTTTAGCGAGCATTGGGCCGCAGTGCCATGAATACAGTGAACTAGTATATACCATGAACTCAAGGTGGTTGAAGGTGGGAAGTAGACCCGAAGCGCAAGCCGTAAGAAAGTGTGCGTGTGCCACCTCTCGTTTAGTCCTTGGAATGTCCACTGAATGGCGGTGCTTCTATATGGGAATATATGATAAAAAGATGCGAGATGGTGGGACTTGGAGTGTTGAATAGATGGACGAATGCACACACAGACAGATGCATGGATGGACGCATGAACGGACGCAGGGGCGGATGCATGAACGGACGCAGGGACGGGCGCACGAACAGACGCATGCACGGTCACACAGACGGACGCATGGATGGACGAATGCTTCGCCCCACTCTCCATCATCATTCACTCCGTGGATATGCTGCCATTTTTTTTTCGTGTTGCACGTAGCTGACCAGGTCTATGACGCTATCAATTGATGACCGGCCACGGCGAAATCCCATCATAGCGTCCGGGTAGATGTTGTGATGCTCCAGGAACGAGGTGTTCGAAATAGTATGACGGTGATCAGAACTGTCAGCAGATAGACACAATGCTTAAGTCTCCATGGTTTTTAATGTTTACCTGTACATATTGTATTGATTGAAGAGTTGCCTTTTGAATCTCGGTGACTGGTATAATCTACTATGTAAAGTTTCACCACATTGCTATTGTGACCGGTCGCAAAGATGATATGATAAGTCTTTCCATAATTTTTTCACCGTCTCAGTGTGATGGGCTTTTTAATCAAGCACTCTTTTTAGAGTGCTAGCATCTGGCCAATTATTTTCCCGTGGCGCTATACCCACAATCTACTTCGCGTACTGTGGTTGTGTTATCTCGACGGTCCTGGTGGTTCCCGACCATTAGCGACGTGCGCGATTTGTGGGCAACGGTAGTATCTTCAATAAAAAACTTGGGAGACGCATGTATTAAAAAAATAGAACTCGAGCAAGCCAGGTGAGGATAATACAGTTGTCTGGCAGAAAGCCTCTTCAAATATTAGACTAACAAGAAGTCCCGCTCCGCTTATGCACTGCTATTGAGAAAGTTGAACATTGGAGCATGTGGATGAAGTTCGAACTATATAGTGCTGGTCAAAGTAATTATATGCGATGAACGTAGTTACTTCTGGTGCTGTTAACTTCGTCATATTTATGGTAGGCGGAAGTCTTGCGTCTGGAATAAGATGCAGTCGTGGGAGTAACAGAATGATGGTTTATATATACTTATGTCTGCAATACGCTGCAGAAAGGTTGCAGTCGCAACATCGCATTAACTGTCACAGCCTCCAGTCGTGTCATCGCGGAATTGGCGGCCACCCTGTACTGAGCGGCCTATGTGAGCCTGGAAGCGATTGTCGCATCCCACTGCCATTTATGGCTCAGTCGCACAGCTCAGAGCAAGCGTTTAGCGCTGTGTCAACTAGCACAATAAAAAGATTACCTATAAGCGAAACATTTTGATATTTAAACACATTTCCGTGAGCTGTATGCCAAAAAAAGCTCTGGACGTCTTGGCAACTGCTTCAGCCGCGTCAAACGAATCGCTGTGAATTGTGCTCTTGCCTCTGTGTGTGTCAAACATTTTGTTAATGGTCGAAACCCTGCTTAGGGCCTAAACATTTCATTTACTTAACAAAAAGTTTCCTTCTAAAGACGACTGTCAAGCTGGCACATTGTTGTCGGACGTCCTACACAGGGCGCGCATAGAAGGAGATTGTGTGTGCCGTGTTCAGACGAGTCTCTACCTGTAACCACGATTCCTTCAATGCATGTTTCACGTCCTGCGCGCAGTAACGCTGTAGAAAATAGTTTCATGCGAAAACTTCTTTCGAGTGTCATTCTTTTCCGATAATTACTTTCACCGGAGCGATACGACGAATACAAACATTTTAGACCAAGTCTTCGTATTTCTTCCGTTGATTTGTAGTTTCGTGTACCCCAAAGAACACATACTTAAGACCTAACAATCATGAATATGCGCGTGGTATATCGCGCAAAATTGGCTGCTGACCCGCAGGTCGCGGGTTCGAATCCCGGCTGCGGCGGCTGCATTTCCGATGGAGGCGGAAATGTTGTAGGCCCGTGTGCTCAGATTTGGGTGCACGTTAAAGAACCCCAGGTGGTCGAAATTTCCGGAGCCCTCCACTACGGCGTCTCTCATAATCATATGGTGGTTTTGGGACGTTAAACCCCACATATCATCATCATCATCATCATATCGCGCAAAATTTGCCTATTTCAGTGGCCTTCGAACTCTGGTCTTGCAAAACTAATGCAACTTATTTTTGCAGATTATGTAACGAGCGCTTGTGTTCAATTTTGGGGAGCTTAAAGAAAAGCGAACGTATACTCCTTTTTGAAATTATAACTTTAATACATTGCATTTTTAGAGACACGCCTTCACTTTTGTGCATTTTAGCTTAGCTTTTGAGGTAACACTCGACAGTCATGTTCCCCAACAAAGCTGTTTAGTAAAAAAGAGACGGTTTGTCATGTCACTCACTATCGTCTTTTTATCCCTGCCATCTCCGAATGCAGCTACACATCAGGGAGAGTTGGCACACAAAAGTCCTTTCAACTCCAATCAATGTAAGAACATTACTATAAAAAAAACTGGAACTCCAATAGTGTACACGCCCTATCTGTGGGAAATTGCTTAGTTATTGCTACTTCATCTATTCAGTAACTATAGTTCATGTATGCACCTATGGTCTTTTCTTTTTTTTTCGATGGAGGCCAAAATGCTGCAAACCTGTGTGCACAGATTTGGGTGCACGTTAAAGAACGCCAGGTGGTTGAAATTTGTGGAGACCTTCACTACGACGTCTCTCATAATCATATGGTGGTTTTGGGATGTTAAACCCCACATGTCAATCAATAAATCAATTAATCACTCATGGTGTTTTCTTTAACCTCCTGCTTAATTTAGCATTTATACCATTGAACTGAGCTTACCATATGAAATGTTCGGGGTAATATTTTCGAACCAACCGACGCACATATTTTGCAATTTACTGCGTCGCATTCACCAAATTGATTTTCTTTTCAGGCATACCAGGCAGCTGGACCATCGTCGCAGTGATTGGCGCACACTCGGAACATTTGTTTCGAGGCTGTGCAAGGAATGCATGGGCGTCAGCAGGGGTGTGCAAAAGGGCGTTTGCCCACCTCAAGCCCCACCAACCCTTGCCCTCACTCAAGCTACCTACACCAGCGCTTCCTCTCCACCAAACACAATGGAACATGAGTTTGCACCCGCCAAGACACAATCCTGCGGTGGTCCATGGAAGAATGTGGCGGAAATGGCTCCGCACGAGTGTGTGCTGGTGCCGGTAAGTGAGCTGCGCGATGACGAAACGTACACTGTCGTCCTTTATGAGAGGGAACACGTGAACGCGTGGCCTGCGCTCTGCGGCAGCTGCCTGCAGCACTATCAACCGACAGCAAAAGAAAACACGTTCGCCTTCAGCGTCATCTGCTGCAAAAAAAACAAAAAAAACATTAACAAGTTATGGCCAGCAGACAAGCGCTCCTAGATTGCACTCCCTCTCTGCTCTGGCCTGTAGTGCGTAGTTCACTGCCAACATTTCAAACGTTATGTTTGAAAAGCCGCGCGGGAAGTGAGGGATCGTAATCTAGCAGCGCTTGCTTGTCTACTGGCCATGACTCGTTACATTGCTTGGCCCTAGATGACGCCAAAAGCGAACGTGCTTTCTTCACTTGCCGGTTGATGGTGCCGTAGGCAGCCGCCGCAGAGTGCAGGCCACGCGTTCGCGTGTTCCCTTTCGTAAAGGACGACAGTGTACATCATGCTTGCCATGTCGGTTCTGCGGAGATACGCAGACCAGCCGGCCGACGAGCATTTCAACACGGTGTTTAGTCTGACTCTTGTCGCAATGGAGGTGCGTTTACTTCTTTTTATGCGCACTGTTTTGTGGGAATTTCAGATGTCAGTGTTTCTGCCTAAATACTTATTTTGCCACTTTTGAGTGAAAGATAAAGCAAGTACAGATGTGCTTCGAATATCTGACACAAGGATGAGCCTGGGGCACCTCGCCCGAACGGGTTCGTAGCTTTTCACACTGGTTCACACTAAAAAGTGCGGTGGCTGTGATTCTGTTAAAAAGAAAAATTGCAAGATATTTTTTTTCTACAAAAATAATAATTTGTGTTTTATAATAGAGATGTGAATTAGAAGTAATTTAAACCACCCTAGTGAACGTAGCATGTGATACCATGGCCCTTTCTCTTATCTGCTTCACTCTTAAAAAGGGTTTTTAAAAACGTATCGACCTGCTGCCGTTTTTCGCAATTACCATGTCGGCTATAGTACGACAAATCTGAGCGACAGCCTGGAGATCGGATGTTCTCCCCAACTGGGCTGGGCATTGTGTACATCTCTCTTTTCTTCCTCTTTGTTCTTTACCCCAGTACAGGGTGGCAAACCGTAGGTGCGTCTAGTTAACCTCCCTGCCTTTCCTTGCATCTATCTCCTTCGCTTACTGCGTCGGTTTCAGGAAGTGCGGTCACTTTACTGGGGGACCAGGCAGCTCCAGAAGCGTGATGTTCAACAAAGTTACCGAGGTTCTGCCGCTGTGCGATGCAGTCATCGGCACGTAGCATCCGAAACTGTTGTGCCCTCGTTACACAGGCGTGCTAAACTCGCACATCTGACAACAGATTCCAAGTAGTTGCACCCTACTGACGGAGGACGAATGCCGTGACAACAAAGCGTACCTGTTTAATATGTACAGAAGAAAGAAGGCAACGAAGTGTTTGGGCCTGAGAGGGGAACTCGCACGAGGTGTGCAGAAAAGGACGTGTGCCTGACATGCACGTGCTTTCATCTCGCTGCGTCAATAAACCTTTTTTTCCCTCATTGCCACTCTACTGGTGAAGACTCCTTCATTCCACAGTTCTTGCCGAAGCATGCAGTTCTGCAGAGGTACGCACATTCTAACCTTCCAATATTTATCTGCATTTCGTCTTCGAACGAGTAGGCAAGCGTGGGGGGGAGGGGGCAGACTTTAGGTGGGTAGATGAGAGTGAGAAGTTTACTGGGATAACTTGGCTGCTGTCAACACTGGTTCCGGTGGAAGCACATGCCAAAACACATCGACGCATGGAAGGCCAAATTGCAAATGTCCTCCGACTGCAATCTGTCTTGCGCCCACCTCGACCTTTCGCTTGAATTCCGGCACTACTTTAAGGTTGGACGATTGACGATAGTTTGAGCGACAGTTATATTAGAAGGACATATATACCACGTTTAGTTTTGTTGAGACTGAGGAAGGTTTCATCATGATTCTACGTAAGTTCATAGGCATTGCATTGAATAATAATTTTGTTGGCGCCAGTCATGAGCGACCACCAACTAGCCCAATTCATCGCTTCGCTAAATGCAGAAATACATATATAAAGTTTGCATTAATCAAAATTGCAACATCTCCATGAAATGTGGTTACACTGCTTTTGGTAATTTCATCGCCTTGACCACGCGATGCCTGTCTAATGTAACATTCCTTGGTTGTCCCATTTAACAAATCTATCGCTTGGAACAAAGGAAACGCGCCCGTTTAGTAACAGGAGCTTCGCTAGCCCGCATAAATAGGTTCAGTATTTCACACTTAATTTACATACTGTGAAGCTCAGTTTGCGCGCAGATCAAGCGTGATAACAAAGCTTCTTTACTGCGCGCTTATGCTCATCTATAGCGAAGTATGCGTGTGCGTCGTCAACTATCCCTGTCGTTTAAGCACCCCCAGAATTTATCAGGCACTTTTAAAAAAGGTTAACGCAACAAAGCTTGTTAAAGGAAACATGACACCAAATTTTCATTAAAAGCTCATTTATGTGGCTTCGTGCTTGTGCGTTTACAAATAAGCTGGCGAAATTTTAGCGCATTTGGTCGAGCACCTCGTTTATTGTTGAATCTTCTTACGAAGAAGCGAGTGGCCTGAGAACCGGGCAACACTGGGGCACTCGCGATGACGTAACATGCAGCTGGCTGCGTGAACGTGTGCATTTCGGCAAACCATGTTCCGTCGTCAGCTGCGCGCGAAGTCGAGATATTTAAGCCTTCTTCTGCATAGCACTGCAACTGAACAATAGCGCAGTAGACAGGGTCAAACACGGTGCTAAAATGTCAGTGCCCGCTGCGACGACAAGACTTGTCGCACTGTAGGTGGTCGCATGGACCGAAGGCGCATCACGAAAAGGTGACAGTTCCACTTCGGCCCGAGCGCAGTCGACAACGGCGGGCTGGCGTGATAAGAAGTCCCATACTATAGCATGACGTCGTGACAACGTGAAGTCAACACGAGAAATTCAACAGTGGGGAACACGTCTCGAATCACCACTTTGGCCGTACAGGCCGCTGCGGGCCCGGCGTTCACAGCTCGCACTTCGCACCTAGAGATGGTTCCACTGCGTTTTCTTTCTCTATCACCATTACAAATTCTTTCTATAAAGTTCTTTTTTTTCTTAACTGGCATGCGCTTCTTGGACAAGTTTCTTATAACATTTCCTGTTTGCACCTACAGCAAATGCGCACGTGGGCGTGACTTGCACGATGATAGGCCATTTGTGATGCTGATTGATATGCGGCGTAGGACGTTCGAAAACCATCATTTGATTATTATAGACGTCGTAGGGGAGGGCTCTGGGAATTTCGACTACCTGGAGTTCCTTGACGTGCACCATTTCTGGTGTAGTCAAGAGTCGACTTGGACAGATAAACGATGAACAAATTGTCATGAGGGCAAGTTAAACTATCGCACCATGACCACTATCAACTGGACCAAATTGTCCCTTACTGGCGCGCCATGTGTGTTTGCCACCAGATTTCTATCCAGACTATTTGTAATATCAAATCTTCGTAAGTCGTCATCAAAAAGAGGGCGCTCCAGGAATCGCAGTTAACTTGCAATCAAATCTCACTATCACTATTCTTAGCTTTACACACGCCTCCAGAAAAACCTTGGGAACCGAGGCAACCTGTTCCCTTGTTCTGTGTCTTAACGCACCGCTTTTGGCGAGGCTATTTTCTTGAAAGTCAAATCTGACAGTTACGGAAGTGTCGCGTGGATCAATAATATTGTGCTTCAGCTGTATGTAATATGCTGCAGTTGCTGCAGTCATCAGCACGCAGCATCAAAACCTGTTCGAAGACAGCGTCGAAAAGCTGGACATTTTTTTTTACGTCGATGACTCGCACATGACACTAAAGGTTCTTTCTTGAACGTTTTGGTTTTATTTAGTTTTATTTTTCTAAATCGGGCGTTACTCAACTACTTCTGTGGGCGTTCTGCCAAGCGCAGGCAAACAGATAATGCATGTGTTCAGACCGCTGGACCCAGATGGGCAGCAGATTGACCAAGGTCGTGCTAAAGAGTTTCCAATGCGTATTGTTACGAGCCGCGTCGGTGGCCGCAGCGGACCCAGTAGGTAGCATGGAGCTGGGTGGTGGTCGTTATTCCGCAGGCCACGGGGACGTTCAGAACCCTCGAGAGCTGAGGCAGAGGGACAGGCGTAAAGGAAAACTTAACAAGACGTTTATTTGCAACATGTTGGACAGTAACGTCCGAACGACGACTCTTCTCGCGACACTCTCCTGTTTTCTTCTGGCGGGCTGCTCCCCCTGCCTCGCCGTGCAGTTCCGAAGATAATAGGCGGAATGTCTCTTCGGGAACCAACCACTCATGGAGAGCACAACACAAGTGTCCCTTCACACACGTGGCAGATCCACGTGGCACACGCGCGGGGACTCGGAAGCGACCACGCAGGAGAAATTCATGGCAGTCCCTCCTGTAGCACACAACCGGCCTTCCGCACATTCCAGAGGGGCCCGCCCGTAGCCACTGCCCCGCAGGCAAAGCGCACAGCCGAGACAAACAGAGCCGGTGCAGGTGACAACCCGCCCCCACACAGAATGTCCGAGATGACGGGAAGGCACGCTTGGGGGCATCCGGCCCAACGACTTCGTTACTGCTTTGTAACAGCTTCCCCGGCGGCCGGCCGAGACCTCAACGTACGAAGGTCATCCACCTTTGTGGGGAGAGGTCGATGAAGACAATGCTGGTGTGCTGAAGCCGTGGACACCTCGATGCGGCTCTGCTGCAATCCTCTGGCACCCTGGTGATCTGCAGCCTCTGGTATAGCGTCGTCCAAAATTGGAGAAAGGCTCCCGCTCTGCTGGCCAACATTCCTTCTCGAAAGACAGCACATGTGTCCACCACGCGAGAAACACAACTGCCAAGCAGACAAGCGCCCATACTCTCTTCCTGAGACCCACCAGGCTTTTAATTAATCCAAAACGACCTGTTATTCATTACAATCGCAGCAGCAATTCTAACAACCCAACCTGAAATAGGCTGCTCAAATTCACAAACACGTGTCGTGATAAAGCACAAATACAAAAAAAGCAATTGTAAACCTGTCACACACACACAAAAAAAATGGAACCTAAATACCCAAGGCAGATTACCTGACGCCATCAAGATCCCTAGAAACAACGACTTAAGCCGTCAGCGTTGCCATTCAATTTGCCTCTCTTGTAACGAATTTCGAAACGGTATTGTTTCAATAGCAAGCTCCAGCGAAGTAGCCGGCCGTTCTTAGGTGACATCGTTTGCAACCACGTGAGGGGACAGTGGTCCGTCTCGATAATAAACTCTGATCCCGCGAGATAGCATGCGAGCTTCTGAACCGCCCATACAACACAGGCGCATTCTTTCTCTGAAGCGCTATAGGCTTCCTCCCTTACAGTTAGTTTGCGGCTTGCATATAGCACGGGATGTTCCTCTCCTGCGTCGTTTCTCTGACACAATACTACGCCCATGCCGCGGTCACTTGCATCGCACTGAACCACGAAGGGTCTAGCGTAGTCGGGGGCTTGAAGTACAGGTTGGCTCATGAGCGCATTTTTCAGCGCTAAGAATGCCCTCGCTTTCTTTTCATCCCACTCCAGAATCTGAGGTTCGGTTTTTCTAAGAGCGTCAGTAAGCGGGCTGGCCAGCTCTGAATAACGGGGAATGTAATGCTGGTAGTACCCTGCCAATCCTAGGAACGACCACACATCTGTCTTTGTCCGGGGCTGCGGAAAATTATTAACTGCCGCCACTTTGACATTGAAAGGTCTGCGGTGGCCTTGCCCCACTATGTGATCCAGGTAAGTAACCTCTGCTCGGCCAAGTTGGCAGTTCCGAGCCTTCACGGTCAGAGCTGCTTCGCGGAAACGTTGAAGCACTGCTCGCAAGTAGGTGAGATGTTCGGACCATGATCCTGAAAATACTGCTACATCATCCAGATAAGGCAGGGCGAACCCCTCTAAACCCCGCAATACCTTGTCCATGAGAGCCGAGAAACAGTAGGGGGCATTCTTTAAGCCGAAGCTCAACACCTTAGGGCGGTATGTTCCTATGGGAGAAATAAACGCCGCATATCTGCTGGCCCTTTCGGTCAAAGGCACCTGCCAATAACCTCGAACGAGGTCGAAGGTAGAGATGTACTTAGCACTGCTTACTGCCTCAATTCTTTCCTCTATATTTTGTATGGGGTAGGTCTGATCCTTCGTTATGTGATTTAACCTCCGGTAATCAACGCATGGTCGCGGATCTTTCCCAGGAACCTCCACTAATATAAGCGGAGAGGTATAATCGCTTTCACAAGCTTCAATCACATTGAGCTCGAGCATTCTTTTAATCTCGGTCTCAATAATGGCACGCTGACGCGGCGACACTCGATACGCCATTAACCTCACGGGCTGAGTGGCCGTAAGCTCTATGTCATGCACTACCAAATTTGTTCGGCCCGGTTTCTCCGAGAACATGTCCTCATATTCTATCAGGAGGCTTTCTAGGTCACGCTTCTCGTTAGCTGTGAGCTCCGCTACCTTAACCATGGCCTCGAGCGTTTGACCAGCGTTATCCTCCTTTCTTTCCGCTCCCGAAAAGGGGAAATCTAGTGGTGGCTCTTCGGGCACGTTTACCGCCATGTTTACGACAACCTCTCTCTCTCGATACGGTTTGAGCAGATTGCTGTGGTAGATCTGCTGCGTCTTACGTCTACCTGGCATCCTTACCAGATAGTTTGTGTCGGACAGCCTTTGAACGACTTCTGCCGGACCTTCCCATTGGACATCTAGCTTATTCATTGGTGAAGGTTTCAGCCGCATTACTTGATCTCCAGCTTCAAACCGGCGTGATCTTGCCGACCTGTCGTAGTAGCGTTTGGCCCGAGCCTGTGCCTTGCTTATCTCATCCCCTGCCAGCTCCTGTGCTCTATGCAACCTTTCTAGCAGAGTTAGCACATATTCAACCACCGTAGGGTCCTCCGCTCGCCCTTCCCATGACTCCCGAAGAATACGGAGTGGGGATCACAGAGAGCGACCGTAGACCAATTCTGCCGGGGTAAATCCAGTGGCTTCATGGGGTGCAGTCCTGAGCGCAAACATGGTTGCTGGCAAGCACACATCCCAGTCGACTTTGCGCTCGAAACAGAGTGCTCGAAGGACGCGTTTCATTACCGAGTGTAACTTTTCTATTGGGTTTGACTGGGGGTGATACACCGAGCTGTGGATTAATCGGATTCCACATTTCTCTCAGAAAGTTGTAGTCAGTGCACTCGTAAAAACGGTCCCTTGATCGGACTGTATTTCAGCGGGAAAACCAACGCGTGCGAAAATAGACAACAGCGCGTTTACCACTTCTACCGAGCTCAGTTCCTTTAAAGGCACTGCCTCAGGAAACTTGGTCGCGGGACAAATTACTGTTACGACATGACGGTAACCGGATGTTGTTGTTGGAAGAGGCCCTACTGTGTCGATCACGAGTCGTCGAAAGGGCTCAGTGATCACTGGCACGAGCTTCATTGGGGCACGAACCTTATCCTCTGGTTTTCCTACACGCTGACAGGTGTCGCAGGTTCTGACAAAATTCTCTATTTCCCGGAAACAACCCGGCCAATAGTATTCCTGCAGCAGGCGATCCTTCTTTTTTTTTGACCCCTAAGTGACCCAACCATGAGCAACCATGAGTACCACTAACTGATCAAACTGCACCCGTCTGCGATCTAGATACTTACGATAAAGTATCCCGGCCCTGTTCTGATACATCACGTTTTTCTTTGAAATACCCTCATTAGTCTGACTCCTTACATTTTGAAGAGTTGGGTCTGCTCTTCGCTGCTCTATAAGGGACGATCGATCTACTCTCAGCAAAGTCTGCAGGCTACTAGATGCAGGAGTAATCATTTCCTCACTCACACTTCCAGATTCAAGAGGGTCTTCCTCGTTTTCATCCGCGCCTTCATCGCTCACTTGATCAGTGCTTGTTGTGATCGTGTCTACCGTGTTCGTGGGCTCTCCATCTTCGGCTTTCTCGGTGATTCTCGAGGGAACATCGAGCGGTGCGGCTCTAGTTGCGAGTTCTCGCGCCTTTGAGCGAGTGAGCACGCACACAACCCCATCCCCGTACGCTAGGTTCTTCTGTCCTAGTAACCAATCGGATCTGTTTGAAAACAAGTATGCATACTGCTTTGGCAAATAAGCAGATACTGCAGCCTCTGTGTGCAATGCGCCAAAGGGGCCCTCGATGCATACCTTAGCAATCAGAAGGCATACGCTTGATGGTTCCGCTGCTTGTTTAATCCAAGCGCACTCTCCTGTGAAATGTTCAGCTTCAACATACGAGGGATGGACCACGTCCATTGTCGCTGCGGAATCCCGCAGCACGCGACACTCTTTTCCATTTAATATCAGCTCTCTGATATATGGCTCCAGCAGTCGCATGTTTTCACCCTCGCTGTCGACTGAAAAGCAAACAACTTTTGGACTCTTGCAGACGGCCGCAATGTGACCTGGCTTGTGGCATTTATAGCACACAAGTGGTCGCCTCTTTTCAAACGCACTGTTTTGGTGCTTTTCCTCAACCGTGGTCTCATTACTTACCTCGCGTTGCTTTTCGGGACCAGTGTTGCGCTCTCGATTCCGTTGGACTGAATGTCCCCTCCACCCAGTTGCCTTTGTGATTTGGCCCTCCCACTGGGGAATTTCTCTTCTATCAAGCGCGCGGCGCGAAACAAAATCCTCCGCTAGCTCCGCGGCCCTCGACACAGTGGTTACCTCCTCCCTGTCTTGCACCCAGAGCCTAACGTCTTGGGGAAAACGACGGTAAAACTGCTCGAGTCCGAAACACTCCACGATTTTCTCTTTATGCTCGAACGCCTTAGCCTCTTTGAGCCACTCCCTCATATTAGACATTAACTTGTATGCGAAATCAACATACAACTCGTCTTTCGGCTTTACGGCGCTCCGGAACTTCTGCCTGAATGCTTCTGCTGACAATCTATATTTCTTTAGCAGGCTCGACTTAACTTGGTCGTAATCACCTGCTTCCTCTTTTGTCAAGCGGGCAATTACCTCGGCAGCCTCACAGGGTAGTAGGGTAAGCAAGCAGTGCGGCCACATCGTTTTGGTAACACGCGCCTTCTCGCATGTGCGCTCAAAATTTACCAAGAACAGACCCATGTCCTCTCCGGAGCGGTAAGGTTGCATTAGGTCTTTCATCCTGAATGACTTCCGTTCTACTCCGCTAGACGCTTCGCTACCTTCACTAATCGAGCCTTGAGCAGCTCTATTTCAAGGCGCTTCATCTCAAGATCTCTTTCTGCTGCTTCGCGTATGAGCCTCTCATTTCTCTCTTTCTCTTCAGCTTTACGCCTTTCATGTTCGTCTATCAGCTCTAGACACTCTGAGAGCTCGTCGTCGTCTGCGTTAAGGTTCTCAATAGCCTCGATAATCTCTGGCTTTCTCATTTGTTCATGAACATCCAAACCGAAACTTTTAGCTAACTCTAGCAAAAGCGGTTTTTTCAGTGCCTTCAGATTCATGGTTGCTACAAGTCCTGCTAACTTCACTACTACTAGGACGCTACGTTCCCATGCACAGGTCAACGTAGAGTAGTTATCCAAATTTACCACCTTTCCTACAAAATGCTAGATAAAGCCTGGTAAAATCTCAGTGAAGAAAAGTCAAGCACTCACCGCACTCTGCAGCCATGATCACAGCGGAGACGATCCCGATGCTGGCCCGAGCTTGTTGCGACTTGGCGTGAGCAGAATCCCATCGCTGCCATCCAGTTGTTACGAGCCGCGTCGGTGGCCGCAGCGGACCCAGTAGGTAGCATGGAGCTGGGTGGTGGTCGTTATTCCGCAGGCCACGGGGACGTTCAGAACCCTCGAGAGCTGAGGCAGAGGGACAGGCGTAAAGGAAAACTTAACAAGACGTTTATTTGCAACATGTTGGACAGTAACGTCCGAACGACGACTCTTCTCGCGACACTCTCCTGTTTTCTTCTGGTGGGCTGCTCCCCCTGCCTCGCCGTGCAGTTCCGAAGATAATAGGCGGAATGTCTCTTCGGGAACCAACCACTCATGGAGAGCACAACACAAGTGTCCCTTCACACACGTGGCAGATCCACGTGGCACACGCGCGGGGACTCGGAAGCGACCACGCAGGAGAAATTCACGGCAGTCCCTCCTGTAGCACACAACCGGCCTTCCGCACATTCCAGAGGGGCCCGCCCGTAGCCACTGCCCCGCAGGCAAAGCGCACAGCCGAGACAAACAGAGCCGGTGCAGGTGACAACCCGCCCCCACACAGAATGTCCGAGATGACGGGAAGGCACGCTTGGGGGCATCCGGCCCAACGACTTCGTTACTGCTTTGTAACAGTATACGCACGCTTCCACGGATATTTTCACTCGGTCTCTGGTACACTCTTCATTTTAATCTGAACCTACAAATTTCCTTCGCGCTTTCAGTGCTACTCACACAGCTTGATTGATTGATATGCGGGGTTTAACGTCCCAAAACCACCATATGATTACGTGAGACGCCGTAGTGAAGGGCTCCGGAAATTTTGACCACCTGGGGTTCTTTAACTTGCACCCAAATCTGAGCACACGGGCCTCCAACGTTTCCGCCTCCATCGGAAATACAGCAGCCGCAGCTGGGATTCGATCCCGCGACCTGCGGGTCAGCAGCCGAGTACCTTTGTCACTAGACCACCCCAGCGGGGCTACTCACACAGCTACGAAGAGAAAATAAATGGGGAAGCAGATGAATTTCAATTTCTCATCGCCGCTTTGCTGGATGGATCAATGGATAGATGTATCCGGCTATTCATTTTAGATCGGGTGATGGCTCACTCCACCTAGCCATAAAGTTAAGTACTATCACTGTGTGTTTAAGAATTGAATTTCACTTGCACCTCGAATGTAGCCACCAATCAGTTAGCCTCCTCCTGGTTATTTCTACCCGTTTAAAGTCTATAATGCCTTCACTGTCCCTAAACCCCAGTGGTTTGAAAAATTCGGTGCCATTATCTTCGACTATAGGGTGGAGCCCTTTACAGAGCATTATCAAATGTTCAGTCGTTTTCTCCTCCTCTCCACACGCACTACATACCGTGTCTGCGCCTTCGTATTTTCCTCGGTACGTCTTGGTCCGTAATACTCTAGTTCTAGCCTCGAAGAGCAGAAACTACCCCGAGATTTATCGTACATCTTTTCCCTTGCAATTTCTTGCTTAAAAGTTTGTATCTATGGGTCTCCAGTTGTGGTTTCGTAAACATTCCCATCTTCCTCATGTCCCTCCCTGTTTTTTTCACCTTCTTCTTAACCTGTGTTTTCTTCTGGCCTGGTATTCTGCTGTTGTCTAAATACTTGCTTGACAATTTTCGAGTTCGTTTCTTTCATTTAGTACCGACATTCTTCATGTACAAGTAGCTTAAAACTTTTCAAGCCCGACGCTCCTCTCTTATTTTTCTTAATCGCTCCTTAAATTCTATCTTGCTGCTAGCTTCCCTGCACTCAAAAGATGTCCATCCCATGTCTCCCTGTACCACCTGATTCGGGGTATTCCCGTGTGCTCCCAAAGCAAGTTTACCTATGCCACGTTGTTTAATATCCAATTTTGCTTGAACTTCTGATTTCATGCACAAGACCGCATTGGCGAAAGTCAAACCGGGGACCATGACACCTTTCCGAATCTCTCTCACAACGTCATACCTATTGTAGTTCCACAGTGCCCTATTTTTCATTACAGCCGCATTCCTGGTGCCCTCAGTCATTACGTATCTTTCGTGCTCCCTTAGATACTCAGCCCCGTTATTTATCCAATACACCCAAGTACTTGTATTTATCCACTATTTCTAGCGTGACTTCCTGTACCTTATGCTCACTGCTTTTGTTCTCATTAAATCTGTGGGCTGCAGTGCCACGTAACGGCAGACAGCAAAGTGTGTCCATATTGTGGCTGCTCAGGCACGCGCAGTGCCAGCACCTGCATTTTCTTGCACCGTCATATAAAGGGGAAACAGCGATGCCATTCCTTCGAATGTCAGCACTTCATCGTGCAGTTTTCTTTCTTGTTTAGCACTTCATGCTTTTAAAAAAGCCGTAGTCTTATGCTGTGGTAGCGACAGCCCTTATTGGTAGCCATCGTCGTTCACTAAAACTTCCCAACAAATTGTGGATACCAAATAAAAAGCGTCTAACAATGATAAACACATTAGGGATGGAAGAATAGGCAGTAGAAGGAAGGACACCACTTCGAGGTTTTATTACTACAGTGTTTTTTGTTTCGCACTTCTCCGTGGCGCCGTGCCACATGAACGGCACAAGGCTGCTTGCAAGGTGATACCGCGTTTCCTTTCATGAAAATGACGACTCTACTTAGATTCAAGTGCACGTGTAAGAAGCCCATGTGGCTGAAACTTCTGGAGCACTCTATTACGGCGTATCTCATAATCATATCACGGTTTTCGGATGTTAAACCGCAACAATTATTGTTAGTGTATCACATAGCTCTTTTTTTTTTGCTAGTCGCTTAAAGCGCCCTCATGCGACTAGTGAAGAAGCTCAGAGTGGACAAATTGGCTTATCCGCAAAATTTAGAGTTCCGCGTCTCTACGTTTGGGGCATGGGAGTGGCACGTGAAAAGCAATATCGCAATTGCGCCATTTAAAAGAGTCATATGCAGTAACTCTAGATGTGTTGACTCTGCCACGCCAGGATTCGAAAGCCTTCTGCACAAAGCGTAGTTTTTACTGCTTCCAATGCACCTCAACTCGTTTCGCGTTGCCTTCAAGATCGGAATGCCCCAGCACGGTGCTCTTGTGGCTAAGGTACTCAGCTGCTGACCCACAGGTCGCGGGATCGAATCCAGGCTGCAGCGGCTGCATTTACGATGGAGGCGGAAATGTTGTAGGCCCGTGTGCTCAGATTTGGGTGCACGTTACAGAACCCCAGGTGGTCTAAATTTCCGGAGCCCTCCACTACGGCGTCTCTCGTAATCATATGGTGGTTTTGGGACGTTAAACCCAAAATATCAATCAAGCAAGATCGGAATCTCCTCGACGAAGTTACATCACGTGATGACGTAATGAAGTGTTGTCAAGATGACGTCACAAATTTTAGCGGTCTGTGACGCCATCACATGCTGACTTTTTTTCCGTCCCGGCATTCCGGTGCTGCCGTGCGGGACGCCAACGGTCTAAATTCGGGCTTTATGAGACATTTAAGCATTTTATCTAAAAACATTTTGAGAAATAACTACAGAAGACGATTTCGCAATAATATTTGTTTTATTTGCGATAAAGCTCTTTTTTTAAGGAGCGCACTTTTTTCGACAACCTTTATGAATAAAATTGTTTCTTTACACCTATAGCACATGCTCACGTAGGTGCTGGCGGGCACGACACTGGCGAACTTCTGGTGTAGAGTGGTCTTGCACAGATACACGACGACGAAACGATGCGCGAGGGCAAGTGAAACTATCGCACCATGTGCACAATGATCTGCATCATCCTACCTCCTCTCCAGTGCACAATGTGCGTTTACAACAGCTGTCTCAAATACTTTTAAAATAAACTTTCTTCTTTATGCCATTATCAAAAAGGGGGCGCTTTATATAGGAAAGCGAACCTAACTTGCAATCGCACTTCGCTATCACTATCCGGAATCTTAACCACTCCCCCAGAAGAACCTTGTCAACCGAAGCTATATACCTGCTGCCTGTTGCCTCGGCTTACAGCATTGATTTCTGTGAGCCCACTTTCGGCAGAGGGAAATCGGGCAGCTGCAGAGGCGAGATGTTCCGCAATCTTGCCACGCTTGTGCTGCTATGCGCCGCAGTAATCGGCATCCGACGTACGAACTTCTTTGAAGACTGCCACGACATGCCGGAGGGTGGACCACATCCGGGCAATTGCTACTTCTTGACGGAGCGAGAGTTGCGTAACGATGACATGTACCGGGCAATTGCAGGGTTAACCATGCGAAGATACACCTACGATCCGCCGGGCAAGTTTCTGCAGACAGTCTACGGAGTGACACGCGGCGCATTTATTGTGAGTGTGGCGCTTTTCTTGCGATGCGTTCGCGGCCTAAGGAACAGTGGAGGCTTTTAACAAGCTACGGAAACGCGTTACGGAAATGCGTAAGTAAATAACCGGCTGACGAGTTCGCATGCGCGGGCATTGTACGCGCATAAGAAAAGGAACCGTGTCGTGTTTCCGTAACGTGTTTCCGTAGCTTGCTAAAAGCCTCTATTAGGGAGTTTTCGAATAGGGGCCCCAAAGCACTTTGCGTATGCTCGCTTTGGGTGACAATTCGACAGGGGGAAGTGGCCCAAAGCGTATGCACTCTTTGGGCCACTCCCCCTGTCATCCCCCTATTCCAGGTGAGCCGTCAATTCAGTGGGGTACGTCAGGTTTACCTGACGCATAGCTTTTGGGGTAGGATTTGGGGCACCTATTTGAAAACTCACAATTTTTATTACACCATCATTGCGTCACGTGGCAACATGCATATGTTCTTTGAATAACATTGCAGTTTTTACGATTGTGATTGATTTGGCTACTTTTAATTCCCATGGGTCACACTGGCTGTTTGGCTAGTTCTCCTTATTTCTTGACTATTTTGGTGGTTTCGTACATTCACTGTTTATTCAGACCCCGAACTTTCCCAGAGTGTTCGCACCGTGTTGTAATGTTCCTAGTGAGGTTCACTTCATATAGAGCGCACTGCGTGGACAAGTGAGCAGAGATTAACTCCCGTATTCAGCAACGCTCCTTGACTTGCCCCCGCCTTTATTGCCGTGCGTTTGAAACGTAATTGTGCTGCCTTAACAGCGCGTTTCAAGTTCAAGTCAAATAGCATTTCTAATACGGGGATGTACGTACTATACCGTAAGCAACGTGAAACGAAACGCGCGTGACGCATACGTCCAACCGAACTGTGTGTGTATACAAACAGTGTTTAACGATTCAGAGTACTCGGTACTCTGCTACGGGGGACCACAAAGCCGTCCCATGGGCGTCGCACTTCAATGAGGCCCGGCAACGGAATGAGTCCCGGCACCCGCATCTTTCCAAGGGGGGGAACTCGAGTAAAGCGTCGCAGAGTGGTTGGGGTACCACGTGAATGTTTCGTAATTGAGTATGGTTTGGGCATGCGAAATTGTAATTTCGTCATTCATATTATTTATTGATGAAGAAGCGTTGCCTTCAACGAGTGGTGGGACGCTGATGAGCGATCCAGTGCCTACTTTTATGCGGGTTGGACAGTGGACGGTTGTGCAGCTCGAGCAGTCAATTTTTACTATAGCAGACCCTGCCTGTGCCGGCCTTGCGAGGCGAGTAAGAAAGAACGGGGGAGAGACGACCGTTAGCACGAGACGCAAGCATGCGGCACAAGACGTGAGGCGCGAGCATGCGCAGTGGGCTTGCCGCTGCCGAGGCCAGATTCGCGAGTACGACTATAAAATGCTCCGCATTTAAAAAAGACAGCGTTTGGTAAAAGTAATTACAGATTTAGAGCACCAGGTACTCTACTATGGGAGAGCACAAAGCCGTTCCGTGGGCCTCACAATTGATGAGGCCGTGGTGACAATAATTACGCCGTGAACGAGCTGGTGACGTATTAGGACATGCACAGAGGCAGAATGCGAATCTAGTGCAATTTCTTAAGCACTTGATGCTATCAAATGTGTGCTTAGAAAAAAGGGTTCGTGATTTAGAGTACTTGGTACTCTACTGTGGGTGTCAAGAGATTTTCGGTCACCGTTGGTGAGAGTTCAGAATGAATAGGGCACCACAGTTCCACTAAATGTCCGCACGCCCACCAGCTCTTCCCACCGCACGCCCATCATAATCGTTCTGCTGCTGGTGGTGGTGGTGAAAAACATTTATTTATCTAAGTTATGTACAGGGAGGGTGGGGAGTGCTCCTTAAGGGGCCGCCCCGTACAAAAACTAGGTGGGCTACCCCTTGCGGGATCCAGTTGGCGTCGGCCGTGGTCCTGTCTCACTCAAGCAAGACCCTAGCGGGTGTTTTTTTTTAAATGCGGAACAATTCAAAGTGCCATCAAAGTATCGGTTAAATTGAATGCTCGCGTGTTCCGATTTATATGGCTCGAGTGAACTTGCTCTAAGCAGGAGAATAAATGAGGTGCTCTCACTACGAGGGCCAGTATTTGTGTTAAGAGCAAATGTTCGAGTATTTAGAGTACGATGTGCACCATGGGAGAGTGTTGAGTGGTCCTAGTCCACAGTGAGTACGCTTTCTGCACTCCGATGCGTGTTGAGGAAAAAAAAGTGTTTACCTTACAGCACTCAAGCGCCGCCGTGGTGGTCTTGTGGCTAAGGTATACTGGGCTGCTGACCCTCAGGTAGCGGTATCGAATCCCGGCTGCAGTGGCTGCATTTTCGATGGAGACGAAAATGCTGTAGGCCCGTGTGCTCAGATTTAGATGCACGTTGAAGAACCCCAGGTGGTCGAAATTTCCGGTGACCTCCACTACGGCGTCTCTCATAATCATATGGTGGTTTTGGGACGCTAAACCCCACATATCAATCAATCAACTTGGAGTACTTAACACTCTACTATGGGAGGGCAGAAACCTGTCTCTAGAGGCCTGCACCTGCATAAGTTGTGCATTCGGTACTTTTGAGACGGAATTATATACCGTGGTTTCCGACAGCACCTGAACAGCTGCTATACTTTGTGAGCTACTGAGCAAAGGCCACTCTCAATTACCGCTTGCGTCTCACTTCATTTCAAAACTACCAAACATGTTTTTAAAAGGCCGGTGGCCAACACGGAACGCATGATATTACATATTGCGCAGTACGATACAGGCCTCCAGCATTGCATCTTTGCTCTTGAAAAGACTGCGTATAGCACTTGTATAGTTGTAGTGGTTTGTGCAAAGAATTGCAGCCGATACTGCAACGCAACTCCGGTGTGACAGAGCTCACGTAATCTATTCTTAGGGTAGCCACGGGACGGCTTATGCTATCCTAAAGTAGAGTAACTAGTACTCTAAATCGTTACACAATTTTTCTAAACACACATGCCTCGGATAGAATATGGAACGGCTTCTAGCTCACCATAGTACATTACCAAGTACTGTAAATCGTTCACCAGTTCTAAACGCACATGCTTACGTGCTGAGCCGCTTGCTCGCTTGACAAAGGCGCTGAGGCATGAATCCAGTTTTCGTGGGCTTTCCCTGCGGTTTCATTGGGATGGTTGTTTTGTAGGCTTGGCAGCCACTGAAGTACAATGTGTCATTTTTTGTCGGTGTCATGTTGGCGTTTCTCGCAGTCCTGGTTCTATCTGTCCGCAGATTTCGGGTTGAAAAACTGACAACGCCTTGTATTGCCGCTTTTGCGTCGCCGAAGACAGTCCTTCATATCTGGTCGTGGTATATATATATATATATATATATATATATATATATATATATCTGACGGTCTTTTAAAGAGCAACAAGGTCTGGACGCGTCAGTGTGGTCGCGTAATATCTTACGCCAGATGTTGACATATCGTGATGGAATGGCAACTACTCCAAGCGTGCAGGACTTAAAAGATCTTCTGACATAGCATCTCGAAACGTTCAAACAACGGCGCAAAGCTCCATTCAGCCTAGTACATGGCGAGGTGGCCAGGTGCGTTATGCAAACTGTCATATAGTGCCGTGTGTCTTCGTCTCTGCCTCTCGTACTGAGTGTTGCCGCTGGGCAGATTTGAAAAGGAGCCAACTTTGAAGCTAGAAATTGGCAAAGTAACCATGATCAATAACTAAAACAAAAGTGACTTGTATAAGTGGTTTAGCAATCAGCAGTAAACCACTTTGGAAAAGTAGAAACAGTACAATAAGCTCGATATTTTCGCTGTTTCTTGGATGTGTTACGTGGATTATTGTGAATGTACAAATAAGCTGACAAATGTTTACCGCACTTGGTCGGGCACATAATTTATAATTGGATATTGTTTTTTTGGGCATACGTTTTTTAAAACCCCAGGTCATCATTTTCAGGAGCCCTCCACTACGGCGTCTCTCATAATCATATGATGGTTTTAGGACGTTAAACCTCGCATATCATTATAATTGAATATTGTTCATTAAACGCGGGTGGGGCCCGAGAGTCGGGTTCAGCACTCGCGATCCTTGACGTAACAAGTTGGCTTTGCGAACGTCTGCGTTCCGGCGAACGATATTGTTTTCTTGGCCAGTTTCGCGTGATACCGATATAGTGCAACTTTTTTTTATTGCTTGGCACTGAAACTGACGACGGTTTGCGGTGTCTGAAACTGCGCTAGAAGACGACTGCTGCACTGCTTCCAGCCCACGACATCACACGTGCCATGGTAATACAGCCGCTGAGGTGGGGTTCTCGTAAATATTTTTCGGGCCCACTTTTTCATCTCTGCAGGTGTAATAGACACGTTACATCTAGTTTTCACTGAAAACGCACCAGCTATTGGCTGACCGTGTCATGGCCTGCGTTAGACCCGAGTGCTGTGCTGATGATCACATGTCTCGCACTGTTCCAGTATTCCCAAGACAAGTCGCCAAAGGGCTTCTACATCGTGGAGTTCCTCACATCCAGAAGCAACTGCTCGTCTCTCGGCCCCTACTCTCCTACTCAGTGCCAGTCGACATCGAGATGGGTAAGTGCACCTCTCTCAACACGAATCGTGGGTCCTTCAATAAGGGAATTGAAAGCTATAGTTCATCAAGGTTCATTTTAACAGCTTATACCGCACTAGACAGACGAGAATGAAGTTCGAGGAAGCTGATGGTGCGAACGCAGCCTCGGAACTACCGTTGTATTAAACACGAAAAAAATACGAAGGCAGACGAAGGTTCCTCAGAAGTGCCTGCGCGTGCGCAGCCGAGTCGTTCAAGTTATGCAGACATTCCAGGAGGCGTGGAACGTGCGCGTGCGTTCTGAAACAACCAATGAAAGAAGCAAACAAGTGTGTAAGTAACTAACATAAAGGTCCAAAGAACATTTCCCCGTTTTAATTCAGGTGCAAAACAAATTTCAACTGCGTTTCGCTATGAGGAATAGATGGACGACTTATGCACCTCTCCCCCTCGTACAGCGCAGCATACTTACAAAATCACTCTCGCCACCCTTGTACTACAGACAGCTGAAAAAAAAAAAACTACCGGCCTGGCGTGAATAAACGTCGCAAATTCCTGTGTGTACGTTTCCGGAAATTCCCACGTCATACTCCCCCAGGATTTCAGCCCCAACGAAGTACTTGAAATCTTTTTTCGCGAAAGCGCTTTACGCCACGCGATAATAGTGAGCTTTAGCATAGCGCACCACGAGCCCTTGCGGTGCGGTCGCTGCCATTGCACATGCGTCACTACGCGAGTCGGCGTTCGCGGATCGCACGCAAAAAATCCGAAATTGCGTGCGGTGATGGCGGCCCGCATGTGGCCCGCAGCCGCTGGTTTCGACGCTATGGTGTCGCTGCGATCGTGCGTTGTAATTCGCAGCAGGGCAAACGCTATTCTAAAACTCGTATGGCGCCCACTACGCTTGCAGCGCTTGCAAACGGTATTTTAAAGCTCCCTAATGAATCATGGCTCGTTTCCCCATTCTCGGCTTTATCGAACATGCATCCCGATTGGTTTCGCGCTTGCAGTGAATTCGCGCCAGGGCGAGAAGTAGACCGCATCATGCGTTCTTTTGACTATGCAAGGGCCGAACAAAACGACTGCTGCGACCGCGCGCTTCAGGAATCATTCTTTGCAGCCAGGTGCAAATAAAGGTATTATATTCATATGCCTACAGACTCGCGAAGGACATCGTCGTACTTATTGAACATTTTAACTCTCATTGCGGGAGCAAAGTAGTTGCGGGTACACGGACGTTCAAAAGAAAAAAAAACACATTTGCCCCGTATCTGAATGTGACACCGCAAATGTCGTTGAAAGGCGATAGTCTTGCGTCTGGAGAGAGTGAACAAAACGTTTATTTGATGTTCTGCGCAAGAAAATCGGTGAATGGTATTCTGGAGGCGCTGCGTTAGTGCATAGTGCGTGCAGCGGAGGCAAACGAGCGCATCAAGTCGCGTCACACGTGAGACATGAGTGCAATCTGGCAGTTATCTTGGAAAACGAGGCGCGCACCGTGCGCGCCCGTCTTTGAGTGTTAAGGTGTAGAACGCAAGGCGACGAGTAGGCGCCACCACCGTGTCGTCTTATCTAAGCGTTGGAAATGCCGTTTCGTGCAAGCGTTGCATGGCCAGCACTGCGTTATAAGGGCTACAATCCCTAAAATTGTGTATGCCGTTTCTAGTAAAAAAAATACTCATGCATATTATTGACGTTGTTATGATGCATCAGATATGCGCAATAATTGCTTTTTAATTGACAATCGCACAAGTATGAACGCTGAACCTTGAGCAATATTGGTGGGCGCTGCGGATGGGGTCGGCCGTTTAGAGTATCGTTTGGTCACTTTGGTGCCGTTTATATAGGGTACCGTTAAGGGCGGACAAACAGACCAAAATTTTTGCGTCGCAGGCCCCCAAGATAGACTATCGTCTTTTAAAACTGACCACTGAGTGAGTTGCACACGCGAGGATGAACGCTTAGCTGTTTCGCTGATATTAGTTTTATCAAGTATATCGCAAGTCGCTGGAGCGAATCTCGGCTGCGGCGGCTGCATTTTTGGAGGCGAATATGCTGTAGGCCCGTGTGTCACAGGTCCCGTTAATTAGGGAGGTGATCGCCGGGCTAATTCCAAGGGCCGAAGTATCGGCCCCCCGAACCGCACCACGAAAGCGTGGACAATTTAGAAGTGGTCCTTTTTGGCGCGCCAGCGGACGCCGGCTGTGGCCCAAAGAACACGTCAGAGCCGAGAGTTGATAAACAAACAAAATTATATTCTCAATAATGGCAGATCAAAACAATACACAAGTATGCACACTCCACAATAGTTGACTACAATATGTCACCAATCAACAACGTACTACACAGTACAATCAGCCACACTCGAAACAACGGACACAGACAACAATACGCCCTACAATGCAGTCGCATGCATTGAACAACCAAGACACTTAAAGACTAAAGAGATAGAAAACCTATTCAGTCCGAAGTTCTGGGAACGAAAGTCTGGATGATACTATTCCGAGATTCACTCACTCAAAGTCCAGCGTTGTTGTCGTTCCGCTGCCCCAGAAGTTTCTCTTCCAGGAAACCTCGCGTCTTCAATTGGCCGCTCACCAAGCACCAAACTTCATCGCCCGAAACACGTCGGCTTCGCACGCAGTTGTTGCCACGCGTCTTCGCTCGATAGCGGTAAACACACACTCTTGCCTGTAGCTCGAGTCGTCACCCCTCAGGTGGAAATCATCGTCTTCTCCTGCTTTGTCTCTACGGACAAAACCTTCGCCGACTACTCGGCGGAATCCCTACGCGCTCCGGCGCTAACTTCCGTCTTCTCCTGATCTCTCGTCTCGGCTGCTCGATTAAATACCTTCCGCGCGAGATTCCAGAATGTTCTCATCATTTCGTCGGCGCGATGCGCAGCGAAGGCTGGGGAGAGGGCGAGACGGTTCGAAGGCCGTCCGCGACGGATGACTCAACCCGGCATCACCACGCCCCTTTCCATCTAGAAATTTCCAGAGCTTGCTCGGCCGCCGATGTGGGGTGAGGAGGTTCGTCGGCGAACCTACGCTTCCGAGAGGAGAGGCGCGCGCCCGGGGGGGGGGGGTCGTTAGATGTTTGTTTCCTTTTTTTATGGTTGACCTCGCCGCGTCACTCTGGCTCTTTGTCGCGAGAATTTGGCGGCGCGCCCTTTTTGAGCGCTCGTTTTGAGACACCGTGTGCTCCGATTCGAGTGCGCGTTAAGGAACCCCAGGTGGCTCTTTAACGTGCACGACGTCTCTCGTAATCACTTGGTGGTTTTGGGGCGTTAATCCTCACATACAAATTAATCAGTCAAGTATATCGCTGTTGCGATGTTTTGGAACAACTAATTCACAGGAAGGCCCACTAAGGCGTCCGGCACTGCGGCATAGAGCGGTAAAAAAAAAACTAGTCTAGATAATGAACAGCCTCGGGGTTGAAGGGAAGCAGCGCGCGTGGTGTCGTTTACCACGTCACAGCGATAGCAGCATTGGTTCTCCAGTGGTCCCCCTCAGGGCCCGTAAGCTCTTCAGGCCGCGTGAAAAAGTGTATAGGAGGTGTTCACGCGACTTCATCCGCAAGGGCGCTGGCGTGGCAGTCGCCATACTTGTGGTCTTGCGTGTGAACAGCGTCGTCCCACAACCAAAGTACTCAGGAGCGCATGTTACGCCGATATTTTTTTTAAATAAATGGGTTATTCAGGTGCAGCGCCGCCAAATATCACTGTCATATGCTAGATTGCTGACGGACTATAGCCAGTGCAGCGCTCTCGCAGGCGCCGCCTAGCCGGGAGAGCTGCGATTACCTTCTAGAGGCGCTCTAAATGTAAATTGGAGCATGCTGATTGTGGTCAAATTAGCCAAAACTGCATTCCCGGGCACTCTATCACAACATGCGCTGCAGATAGCGAGGGTGCGTCGGCATATCCGGTCTCGGTGTTTTGATGCTCGCTATATCGCTGGTTTGAGCGATGCCATGCTACTACCCTTATCAAAGCCTGGTGTAGCAAGGTGAGCCTGGTTCAGAAAGGCCAGTGACGTGGAGAAGGTGTAGCTTGGCCTTTAGGAGGCGAGCAAGGGCGATCCTATGGCCGCAACGAAGGAAGTGGTGTTTAGAGGATGACCAGCTAATATCCATCCTTGAAAAGCTGGTCTCGCATTCATTTTGGAATGCTCGTCCATGACACAGCTTCAACTGGTGCTACTGGCTCCACTGTTTGTTCAGCCTTCTACATCTCTTAAGGTTTTTCTTTCATGCCTTCACCTTCAGTTGTCGGACAATTTTCTCCCCCTTTTCAACCTTGGGTCGCGCGTCTCACCCAGCTAACAAGTCGGTTAGTTCAAACTTGCTGTTTACAATGTATCTTTGGCGGCTGGTGCCTGGTACAGCCTCGTATGCACTTCCCGCCCTGCTGCGGTGGTCTAGTAGCTAAGGTACTCGACTTCTGACCCGCAGGTCACGGGTTTGAATCCAGGCTGCGGTTATTGCATTTTATATGAAGGCGAATGTGCTATATGCCCTTGTGCTAAGATTTGGGCGCACGTTTAAGAACCCCTGGCGGTCAGAATTTCCGGAGCCCTCCACTACGGCGTCTCTCATAATCATATGGTGGTCTTGGGACGTGAAACCCCACAGATCAAATAAAGCTCAAGGTAAAACGTCCAATGTCCTCTCCACGCCGTCGCTTAACAGCCGTGTCCACTGACAGAGACAGTCCACACAGCTGCCGCGCCGAGTTTTCCAGCGAGGGTCGAGTAGAGTACTAGTGACAAGCTCGCGCTTCTACAGGGCGTGCCACAGCGCGCCTTGTAGGTTAGTTGTCCTGGTGCTGGAGTTTGCATACAGTACATGCATGATCTGTAACAGTGGTTCGGCTCTGTACTGTCTACGCCAAAGAAAGACATGGCATCTGCCGCTGAGGCCACGTTATGCTGCCAAGATCAACCTGCTTCGCTGTTAAGCTTTGCATGGCTAATGTAAACTTCTTCAAGTTTTCTTTTTTTTTAAATTTCACCCCTTGATCTGTCTATGGCAGCACAGGAACTCTGTCATATTGAAATTGCGGATGAACACAGGTCATAATATGGAGACTCAAAGTACGTGGGGTGTTAGGGGCATGAAGCTGTGGAAAGAGAAATGCTTCAGTATATCAAGAATTTTTCTATATCGAGTATATGCCCCGCCACCCGCCATATATGCCCCGCCACCTTTATCGGGTTAGGTTGACCTACAGCGTCAGTACGAGCTGAATAATTGTGCAACTTTTTTCCTTCACTAATTCAAAGAAAGATCTACGATTGGGAGCGTATATCCATCGCGGCAAGCCAGACAGCCCAGTGTGTCAAGTATACCGCACGCCGAAGGTGGTGTGGACGAGCCGCTAGTAGCGTACCGCGGTTTTATATTAGTGTTTGCTCTGCCGAAACTTCGACTCACCGATATATAAATATATATATATGTATATGTATGTATATGTATATATATGTATGTATATGTATATATATGTATATATATGTATATATATGTATATCTGTATATATATATATATATATATATATATATATATATATATATATATATATATATATATATATATATATATATATATATGGTATGAGTGTCTTCGGTACACCGTGAACTACCACGTGAAGGCCAGACTCTGACTTCAGAATTGGCGACGAAAGCCAAACTCTGACCCAGACTGTCAAAATAAACGCCTCCGTTGTTACCGTTCTCATGGAGGATCTACTTGACTATGTAGGGCTTGTTTCAATGTATTTTTTCAGGTGGATGGGTTATGCCAGGCAATGTTCCGTTCGTCGGACGATGGCATTGCTACTCACCATGATTCCTGGTGCACAGTCATACACTAGGTACGTTTTGATTTATTCAGTACAAAATACTCAATGGAAAACTTGCACACAAGCCAATTTTCGCTAAATTATACAATAATAATATAATGTCACTTTTTCAAAGACCACTCAATAAGTCTGACTCAGTGATTTTTGGAGTTAGGGAGTTGAAGGGACTCGGAAAACTATTTTTGTGATTGTGGTGCAAACATCAATCATCACATCGGCGGCAACGAGCATGTCTTTGCCCGATAGATAAGCGCGTTTTAATATTCGGTCGATGTTGACAAAACAAAAAAATGACCGCTAGCGTCAGCCAACAGCCATGTGGTCAACCTGTTAGCAGGACAAGAATTCTCAGCAAGGTTGTCTCTTTTGCTCGAAACGGAAACGTATAACTTAAATGTGTATTTTTCGCGCTTCAGGCAACTTTAGGTTGCATCACAGAAACTTTTCCTTTACTTTTCTCACGCTTCCAATAAGGCACGTAGTGGCGCTGCCGGAAGTGTTGCCGCTTGCCCGCATGGCTGCCTGCACACGGCACACACCATGGCACCCGTCGCCGCTCATAAGAACAAATGTATGTGCGTGCCACTAAGGTATTTGCTTCATAAACAAATCTGGATGAATCCTACCAAAACCGCACGTAGTTTCAGTTTTTCAGTTTTACTAACAGTACAATTGTCGTCGACTTCACCGACCAGTGTTTTGGGCATTCATTCCACAGATAGATCAAACACAGATCGAAAACGCTCTTTTAAAAATTTCCACACACTTTCTAGAGAAACCGATTCGAGGTTTGACGCTTAAGGTGGTACGCTTTTTATTGCGACATGGGAAAGAAGAGAAAATCGGCGAAGGACGGTAGACAGTTTCCTTAATTAAATGCATGAAAAGGTGCCGTAGTACTGGGGTACACGTAAGTGGTACTCGTTGTGGAACGAACCTCATTCACTCAGAGGAAGGGGAAAGGGAACCGGAGCGCCTGCCGGTGCAATCGCAGCTGCTGACTTCGCTGTTGGCCATCCTTGCAGTTGTGAAACGGCTTTGTATGTTCAATGGTGCAGCTGTTCTTGGTTGAGACTCTCCCGTACTTCGGCGTAGCACTAGTCACGGGGTATTTCGGCGAGAGTGGGACTCAGTAGGAGAGAAAGGGCGACACCCGCCAAGATGGGCGACGCTTAGTGCAAAGGGTGAACCAAGGTGAGGCGCCGAAATATGGGTGCACGTGAGCCTGATGAAGGGGAATCGTCTTCACCGTTTCGACAGTACGCGGAATGAAGTTGCAGCAGCACTTATTTTCCTGCAAAATATTGTAAAAGATGTAGCGCGAGCATATCTTTTCTTTGCTGTGTCCCTGTGAAAAAAGTGGAAGTGCCGCGGAAGGATCATTATCGCCACTAGGTTGAATTGTAATTGTCGTGAATGCGAACCGATTCTTTATACACATTACAACAAAATCCTCCGGGCTGCACGTTCCGTGTGGCAAATTTAGTTTTCTTCAGAAATACGATTGCTTGAATTTGTGATGCCAACCTTGCTACACATTCACGAATGTGCTCTGCTACTTTTTTGTTTTTTTCAGGCTAACCAGCCTGTGCAGGATGATTTCGCGTCTGTGGCCTCCTCAAGACCGTGTGCGCCAGTGGAGAGAGCCGCTGACTTGAAAATAAAGTGTTTTAATTACGCACTCAATGTTCTTGTTGTGTTAGCTCGTAGAAACGGCGAAGTATGCCGTGGCGCCATTCAGTTAGTAGCGCTGTAGTTCGTGCTGTTATAGCGATAGTACGTAACATTTTCATGCTATACTTTTGTGGAGTAATCCCTGGACGTCGCATCCTATGAACGACCGTCATTGATTGCGAGAGGTCAGAAGTACGGTGCCTTCTATCTAAACGCAACAAAAGAGCATTCGCTGTACTTCTCCGCAGGGTGTACCCACCTTTTGCCGAGCATTTCGGCAATTTTGCTGACAACTCGGTGATAAAAACATACACGTCGCTTACATCAATGCCACGTGGAATGAAAGCTGAAACCGCAGTGATGATGCTGGCTGCGCCGCATGCTGTTAAAAGGATGTGCACAATTCATCACTGTATAGCTACAGATAACCAACAAACAGTAGAAAAGAATTATTGGTCGTGTCGGTATCTATTACTTCGAAAGCCTTATCACCATAGCTGAAAGGGCTTAACGTGTGGTCAGTGCGACATGGTAGTCGTTATCTGGTAGTGGTGCATAAGGTTGGAACAGCGGTAAGAAGCCATCGTTTTCATAAGCGTCATTAGTGGTTTCAAAGGAACCTAATGCCACCACATATAAAATTTTCGGCTGTTGACTCTTTCGGAGCAATTATATGTTACGTCCGAACATGGTGACCTGGCTGCCCGTGGTGCGACAACGAACGGGCCGATATATATGGCCCGTGGTCTTTGGTGACGCGGTTGGTCACGAAACAGGACGACGCTAACTCGAGGTGCCCCTGAAGCAGGGTGCCCTGCTTAGTGATGGCAAGCCGGCTTCAGTGAGGCCTCAAAAACTAGGTGTGGGCCGTCCAGCAGGAGAGGGCCGTCGCTGAGGACCCTGGAAGATGGTTCCCGAACAGATGATCCGAGGAACAGACGATCGACTAAAGGACACATGGTCAATGAAATGGCAAACTTTTTCATAAATTTTTGCTTCATTGTTGGTGTCAGTGCGACTGTGGTCGCATAAAACGAAGATTTTCACGCTGAAGTAAAATAGATTTTTCTGTAATTTTTTTAAGAATACGCTCGGCAGTTAAATAGGTGTGCTGAACAAAAAACAGGCGATGCATTACTGTACCATAGTGACTTATGCTCTTCATGTGTGACGATGAGCACGAGTCGGAGTGCCTTTCTGCTCATTTGTTGGGCTTTCGCTCGCGAACTGAACGAATGCTTTGTCGATGCCGTTATAGCAGGCTGTAGTTACCGTAAACTTTCGGGAAAACTTCCAGAAGCTCCGTACATAGCACACAAGTTGTGAACGCTTTGTTCACTGAGGTAGAAAGTTGCTTATTAGATTGATTTGTGCGTATCACTGGTACTTATGAAAGATTTCTACGCACCGTGGATAAGCAGAGGTTGTGATGCTCAGCCTTTAAGGCGAAAGTCGCGGGTTTCAACCCGGCCGCGGTGGTCACAGTTCGGTGAAGGTGCAATAGAGGAGGCCCGTGTTGTGTGCGATATCAGTGCATGCCAAAGAACAGTCGGAATGTTCGGAGCCTTGCTCTGCTCCGCTTATCATGAGTAATATGAGGGGTTTTGGACGTAAACTATTTTCGAACATTTCTCTCTCCACTGGAGGAACATCCGAGCGAGTGGGACTTGCGTAATGTCTGCGAATTGTGTTGATGTAGTAATAATGCATATATAGAGATCTACACGAATGAAGGTGTAAAAGTGCAAGCGGCACTGATGCGCAATAATTAAAATCAACGGGCACAATCTACGTACTTAGTAGTGCATCACCGGCGCATGCACGCGATGCCTCGAACAGTTGTAAGATCAACTTTTAGAAGTACACGCCTAAAGATAGCACTCAAGCTGATGCACGGCCACTTTGATATCAGTTTAAATATCATTCTTAACCATGCAATCTCATCAGTAGTACTTTTTAAATAGAGCTAACCTGCTGCCGTCTTTCAATCTTTTTTTTAGGGGGGTGGGTGGTGGTTGTTTATGCCAAGGGACTGCAGTGAAGCAATTTAGTTCCTTGAAGGCAGGGACAGATATATAAGAAGGTGAAGACAAAAGCAGAGAGTGGAGCAGGGGGAAGGGGCAGTTTGTCCAAATTGTCTGGTAACGTCACCTTTTGAAAGAATGCCTTTACCATATTATGCATGGTTCATTTCTTAAGTATATTTGGAAATAAAACTTTTGTTTTACGATAATCCTTCAGAACATGGGGATCACATGAGGTGCCCCACGAAAAGTGCTTCAGGCCAGTAATGCCTATGTAGCTCACCTGTGTACTCAATGACATAACTAAAAACAATGTTGCAAGAAGACAGTCATGTGTGGACCACGGGCCTCAAACGATAGGCTCGCGGGCCGCGTTTTCGGGAACCCTGCCCTATGCAGTTTTCGTGCATGAGTAGCGGCGCTTCACATAAGATCCGGCGCCAGGTACCGGAAAAGCGGCGCAAGTTTTCGTTTCAAAGAACATGTGCGCTTGCAGCGGTCGCTGGACATGCTAAGATGTGGTTAAGCGAAGTGAGGTTGAATGTTTCCAGTTACTGGCTTTCACAACTTTTCACATATAAAAAAAGTTGATATCTCTGTAAAGAATTTCTCCTTTGTTTATCTCTTTTCTTGCTCCTTATTTCGTGAATTTTAAGCCAGGCGAAGCACGGGAAGGGATTGTCTTGCGTTCGCAGCGCTTGCTTCCGCTCATCCTCGCCCCTCGCTCAGCGATATTGGAAGCTGGATCGCGCTCAGTTATCTCGCTCGGTTGGCGTGTCATATACGGCAAAGATAAAGACGGCAAGTTGTGGAGGGCAGAGAACGGAAGCAGCAGTGAGCTACGCCGAACAAGTTACACCATGCATTCGAAGATAGTTTATTTGGGCAAGAGATGTTTTCTGCGGCTGTACGGTGCGCTAACCCGGGGATTTCTAGTTCCACGAAGGTTTTTCAGCATTTCCGAAAGGCAACCAGTGAGCACAAGAATGCGGACTCATTGTTTAGGCAGATATCGATTTTGCATGAGTACTTATGATTAAGCCCATGCAGTTCTCTGTAAGTATGACTGGACTGACAGAACTGTATTGTCGCTTGAGCGAAGACTGCAGCCAAGCTCGTGTCGGGAAAATGCGTTAAATGAAAGGCTTAAATTCGAGTTGGCTTGGCTACGTAATTTTAGTTTGTTTTACTTTTGGCGCCTAGTTCAAATTATGTCAAGTAATTACAAACTGCTTCCTTTCATGAAATGCTTGTAGCCGCAATATGAAAATCTGTGAGTCTTTACTTCTACCACTGTCACACAACCACACGTGATCTAAATGCTTCTGAAAAGGATTACAGTGAATGTCGATGGAGCCATTCGGTTGACAAGTGAACTTTTCTTCGTGAAGGTAACGCTGTTGCCCTGTCAAGGACAAATCAACTTGCCGAAACACTGTTTCCAGTGACGTTCGTCCAAAGCTCGTGCCCCCCCCCCCCCCCCGAAAAGTTTGCATGTCATATAGCACACAGAATAACAGTCGACCACATCTTCCTGCCCAGCCCTCAATTCTAACCAAGGTGGTGCCTCCTCCGGAAAAAAGTTCTGCCTGCGCCCCTACCATCCACGACTTCAGCTTACATGCTTCCTTGCTTTTATGCCTGTAGAGTGGGCCCACAGCCACAGTTCCATCTTCTCAATGTTGTCTTGATCAACAGGTGAAAACGCTGTCGGCTTCGAAAACTGAATCATCCTGCAATAACTGCAGTGAAATGTCACGCAGCTTATGAATGAAGGCGTAAAAAAAGCTGGACATAGCCATTTTTACTAAAACACGAAATTGCCATTTAGATCACAGTACGCAAGACGTACCTCTCAGCATGCTCATTCAAGGGATCAAAATAATATGGAAGGTGCGCAGTGCATTTGCAAAGGTAATCGAGTCCGGTTGGGATCCCATTTTTTATCACGATTTACCTCTTCGAAGAAGCTGTGGAACTGAGTCAAGCATACATATATATCTTTCACCCACGTGTGGCTCGATGGCAATCTAATGTGCACCGTATGACAACCGTACAGAAGCTTGGGAATAAATGTTAGGGTTGAGCCGCAGAGAAACGCTTCCTCGTGTGCAATTTCATTACCTAGCATGAAGCACGCGCGTGCGTGTGACTCTCGCGTTTGCCCGCGATCATAACAGAAAGGCTGAGGCTGCAAGCGGCTGCATGCAGCTGCAAAAATGCTGTGTTGCTTCCCACAAAGCGGGTAAGCCTCTTGCGCTGTGATTCGTAAGGCTACGTGGGCTAAACAAAATGCAATTTTGTTTAGCACAAAACGCACAAGACGCTACCCGGAGTGCTTCAGGGTAGCGTCTTGGGGCCACTACTTTTTCTAATCTACATTAATGATCTTCCAACTAATATTTCTTCGTCAATACGGCTTTTTGCTGACGATTGCATTCTATACCGTTCTATAACTACTACCGATGACCACCTTGCTCTCCAAAAAGACCTTCATCTCATTAACAACTGGTGTGGTGCATGGCAAATGACTTTAAATTTATCAAAATGTAATGTAATATCCTTTAGTCGAAAAAAATTAACTGTGGAACTTGATTACTCCATAAATAATTCCAACGTGTCACGGTCGTCTTCGTATAAGTACCTCGGCGTTCATTTCACTTCTAATCTTACTTGGGCGGTACATGTAACCTACATATCTGCAAACGCATCAAGAACACTGGGATACTTACGTCGAAACCTACGAAACGCGCCAAATAACGTCCGCAAACAAGCTTACTTAACCTTTGTTCGCCCACAGCTGGAATTTGCATCACCCATATGGTCCCCCTTCCAAGCCTATCTCATTAACCAGCCAGAAGCTGTGCAAAACAGGGCGGCACGGTTCATTTCACGTATTTACAGTCGCCCCTCGAGCGTCACACAAATAAAACATGACCTTTCATTACAACATCTAGACATACGGCGCACAGTTGCCCTCCTGTCTTTGCTTCATAAATATATTCACGCATCCAGGCCACCACCCTTCCCACTAACGGCACCATCGCGCATGTCTAAACGACTTCACAATCCGCGAAGCATCACGCGCATCTTTGGAAAAACGAAATCATTCAATTCATCGGCTTTGCCTCGTGCCATAGCACTCTGGAATGACCTACGCGACGTCATTGTCAATTTAACTAATCATGAAAATTTTCGCGAGCAATTAATGATACATCTATCTCAATAGCATTGTATAACCTCCTTCAATTCTGTTTTTGTTCTTCGTGTTTTTTTTTGCGGCTGGGAAATGCTTGTTGTTGCTTGAAGCCCCTCTTTGTCATTTGTGCAAGCACTGTTATTAGTTCCAATGTTATTACTTGCTTTGTATTTTTATTAGTTATTAGTTATTAGTTGCTCTGTAGTTGATTTGCTTTGTAGTTGCTTTGTATTGTGACAGAAGTATCACCCACTAGCATTCTTTCCTATGTACCCCCCTTACTCTATGCTCCGTAATAGAGCCTGTAAGGTATTTTTAAATAAATAAATAAATAAATAAATAAATTTGCGCATTCTTGTCGTCTGAACCGAAATCCGCCTCTACAGAGAGCATCACTGTGAGAGAGCATCACGCCACCTGTGTGTGTCTAGAAAAAGTGTACAACGATTTAGAGTACTTGTCACTCTGCTATGTGAGAGCAGAAAGCCGTCCTTTAGGAAAAACACAACGGCAAGCAATGTAGAAGGTTCAAGAGAATTTTATTTTTTAAAGAAGCATACATACACAGGAGACATTTAAATGTTACGCTTTTCGTTCTCTAGACATTGCTAATATATTCTAATGTACATTCAAATACACAATGGAAACTGTTTGTGCCTGCAAACAGAAATTCTAACGTGCACAAAGAAAACTATGCGCAGGGGTACGTACACTTCATGAAAAGGAACAAAAAAGGCAAAAAATGCGTATATGAATAAATAAATACTTATACAATACTACATGCAAGTTCAGTGAAATCACAAAAACTAGCCTACCTTCTCAGTAATGAAGGCAAGGCATGGACACTTTGTTCTTTCTGAGAAGAATAAATCGTGTTGACCACCGTACAAGGAAAGCTTCCTCCCCCAGAATGAATAACTGTTCGTTCAGATGTGTTAACATCATGGTTCTTGAACGATGTAGCAGAGGAAACATGGCCCTCTGAGGACGCATCCCCGCTGGCGTTCCAGTTCTCTCTGCTTCCACAATACAGAAGCACCAATACACATTATCAAATCAACAAGAATGTCTCTGCACCGCAACTGCCATTGCATGCTGACTTGAAACGTGCTGGTCACCAAACGCCAGAATTTACGTGCCACAGGACATTCGTGAATAACATGATTTAGGGTTTCCGTCTGGCCGCATTGCGGACCTGAGGTAGAGGGCGCTACACCCCACACCGCACCCCACGCCGCAAGGCGGTCGGCCGTTGGCAACGCCTGCCATTCTCTTAACCATGTGAAGTTTTGAACTTCAGCGGATATGGTAGTGGTTTTCATGAACCATGGAGCGTCGACTTTTGCGGCATTTCTTGCGCTGATCATCGTTAAAATTTTTTTTTCACTGCAAAGCATTCACATATTTCAGTGGGTGACATATCCATCAACTCACAGTCTGGTAAGTTATTTTGCAATAAATGCAGAGATTTCCCCACGTACGTATAGTAGGGCGGCGGCCACTCAGCCGCTGATCCTGGTTCGTCTGCCAATCCAAAGAAACGACGGGAAGTTCCCATCAGGTACTTTGTGAGTTCTTGGCCTCGGTATGTCGTACTTGAAATGAGTTCCCATGTCGTTCTCAAGGCCGATACACGACACATAACTTCAAAGTCGGGAATGTTAAAACCTCCCAGTTTTGTTGGTAGGCGGACTAGTGCTCTGGCGACGCTTTCCGCATGGCCATCCCAAAAGAAGGAGCCACATGTGGTTGCTACTCTTAAAAAATCTTGTCGAGGTGGCCGTGCAATTTTTACGACATAGAAAAGGAAAGCTGCTATGCTTGTGCTGATGAGATACGTGCGTTCAGTAAAAGGTAAATGAAACGTCCTCGCAATCTCAATACGTTCATCCACTTTGCGCTTAATTTCATTCCAGGTGGTACGGGCTACTTACACGGATGCAAGTAAGGTCACCCCCAGAACCTTTATTCCATCTACCCAGTGGACTCCACCGGAAAACTGCTCAGCGAAGGTACCAAAGCGCATTGCTTTACTCTTATCTGGATTGAGTTGAGCTCCCGAGAGGCTTCTGTAGGTGTAAAAGAGTTGCAAAAAAGCCCTGTATAGCTATCCATATTCATGAGGAAAAGTGAAATATCGTCGGCATAGGCTGCCAGTTTCCTTTCACTCAGGCCAGGAAAAGGAAATCCGCCTATTGAACTACATCTGTTGATCTGTTCTAGCAGTGGATCGATAAATAGTACAACAAGAAGCGCAGAGAGAGGGCAACCTTGTCGTATACCGCGACTCACGGCGATGGGTTCCGTTGTGTGGCCATTCACTACTAAGCAAGAAAATGTAATCACAGAGAACAGCCCCTGCTTCGAGCTCTGTGAGTTTTCTAACCCTTTATTGACGAGACATTAAATATTTCAAAAAAAAAAAAAAAATGCTATGTTTGGTTTTCTAGATGCAGCTTTGTTGCCTGTGGACAACACTATAGGCATGAGGCCGAAGTCAGGCTTCATTGCATGACCCCTATGGGTCAGTGTGAAATTTCTGGAGGCACTCCTTTCCTGCCGTGAAACGAAGATGTACATTGCACTTTCTGCACATTACCCGGGTAATACTCGTGCATTTCGGGTATTTGCAACGGCCTTTTTTTGGGGGGAGAACGTTGGAAGGTGATCGACCGTGTCGAGTCTGATCTCTTTGCACGGAACAAGACCTGCTGGTCCATGCCGTTTTTTCGCTTGCAGTTCATTCTCCACTCTTGATATGGGGCAAAAGGTCGTCTTCTCGAGGGTGTCGTAACCTTCCCTTGTTGCCTCAGCACACACGCAATATTCGCTTTGATGGAGCGTTGGTATATGTTATGTTGGGTTCATTCCACGCCAATCGGTTCAACCTTGGTGCTTGACCATCTGCGATTTACTTTAAAAATCTTCAAAGCTATCTGCCTAAGGCCAAAAGTGTTCCACCAAAGCATCTTTTGCGAAAAAAAAATTCCAGTACTACAAGCCTCATGTGAATATTTTCGGAAAGCTCGAAACCGTAGCTCGTGAAACAAGTTGCCGAAAAATCCGTTCTTTCCGAATTAAAGACAAATTTTTACCTTTATAACCATGGTAGGCGTATTACATAAAATATGTTTTACAATCTTTCGCGCTTCTGTGGATGTTTTCTGTGGCCTCGAATATAAACAATATGGTCCATTTTGGCATTTGGCTCTTTTTTCATAAAAAGACAAAAATTGTTAAAGTGCTAGAGAGGACATTAGCAAATTACCAGAATGCTTTACTGTAGACCAAAAATAATTTGAGCCGCATACAGTGTGAAACAAAGTTGACAGGTGGTGACAAAGATGCAAAAATGTACATTGTTGTACATGTTCGGCCGTGAATTCATCATTGAGGCGGTCATACTAAAAATATGCTCAATAGCATATTGCCGCGCGTATGTGCCAGTGGCGAGGACAACGAAGCAGCGCGAGTGTCCTTGGCCAAGGGAAAAAGACTAAGAAGTCGTTGCAGTCTGTTTCCTGCAATCGATAAATCGTATTTGTTTGAGGCGCTTTGTGTGCTCGTCAATCTCGCGTCGTCACACTGGTGGAGGCGCTGGGTACGTCTTCATGCTTGGCACCCCTTCGCGGACCCGACATTCAAGCCCGGAATCACTACCACCCGTCGACACACCAGTCCATCGTTCCAGCCGCCGTCTGCGAGGCCTAGCTCCCGAGCTCAATTCGCTTCCAGAAACTGCCAGCAATCGCTTGCCTCCTTCAACCACCATGGCCACTGCAGCTACATCGCACAAGACACTTCAGAATCCCATGATTCCTGACTGCTTTCATGGTGAGACCTATGAAGATGCACAAGAGTGGCTAAACCAGTTCGAACGCTGCGCGAAGTACAACCAGTGGGCCACCCCAGAAGACAAGCTCGCGAATGTGTACTTCTACCTGAACGACAACGCCCAGACGTTGTACATCAACAGGGAAGGAAGCATGGCTACGTGGGACGACTTCCGCAAGCAGCTGATCGACACCTTTAGTAGTATTGACAGAAAGGAGAATGCGCAACGTCTCTTGGAAGCTCGAATTCAAAAACCAAACGAGAGCGTCGCTATGTTCGCCGAGGACATGACCCGTCTTTTCGGCAGGGGGATCCCGAGATGCCGGAAGACAGGAAGCTGCGGTATCTAATGCGAGGCATGAAGGAGCAACTGTTTGCTGGTCTTGTGAGAAATCCGCCAACAACAGAAGCTGAGTTTACGAAAGAAGCCACAGCTATTGAACGGGCCCTCCAGCAACGATACCACCAGCAGAACCCGGTCAACGTTCGAGCGAGTAGCCCTGTTACGACTGCGGCGAGCCTCTGCGACAACGACAGGCCTCTGCGTGAAGTCATCCGGGAGATTTTGAGGGAGGAGCTTCGGCAGCTTGGTTTAATTCCAGCAACTGAACCGACGCCGGCATTGTCTTTTGTCGCTGATGTTGTCCGGGATGAGGTCCGCCAGGCTCTCTCTTCATCCGGCTATAATGGTGTGCGACGACATTTTACTTATGCTGATGCAGTCCGACGCCCCGTCGTCGCACCTTCAGCACAGCAGACTACAATGACCGGACCACCACCAACCCTGCAAACACAGCCACTGTCAGCACCGACCACTTTCGCAACCTCACCGATTCCTCCGACAAGACGAATGCCGTATAGCCAACATTCCCCACAACGTGGCCCAATAGTGAGTCTCCACTTACCTACCAGCGTCGGAAAACCGATTTGTGGCGTACCGCTGACCGTCGACCGGTATGCTTTCATTGTGGCGAAGCTGGGCACGTCTACAGAGTTTGCCGTTATCACGACGCTCAGTACTCGAGATTTCCTCGCTACCCTGATTACATTGCGTACGACGATCGACGCATGTACAACTACGCCCCTGTGAACACACCGCCGCAGAATCCAGTAATGCCCAGATTACGTTCTCCATCTCCTGCGCGGCCCAGTTCACCTAATCGTCGCAGTTTTGCCGACGTCACCAGGGGCAGGTCCCCTAGTCCGCGACGGGGAAACTAGACGCAGCGACCTCAGGGGTGGGGTTGCCAATAATCGAAATTCCGAACAGCCCCCATTGCAGACAAATGACAGCTCGAATCCACCGATACCGAAGAAGACGACAGCAACGACTAATTCGACGAATGAGACAACTGCCGACGTAACCGACGTTATCAGCGCTGACCTCGTCGTTCACATTGACGGCCACCAAGTGACGGCTCTTGTGGACACTGGCTCCCACTTTTCTATAATAAGCCTACAGCTAGCCGAAAGGCTAAGGAAGGCGAAAATGCCATGGCAGGGACCCAATATAAGAACGGCAGGAGGCCAGTTGATGACACCAGTTGGAAAGTGCATTGCCCGACTCTTCATCGCTGGTTCCACCTTTGTCGCCACCCTCGTCATTCTCGACGAGTGCTAAAAACAGCTCATAGTGGGAATGGATTTCTTGCGCGAATACGGGGCTGTGATTGACGTGCGTGACGGAAGCGTAACGTTCACTGTAAGCTCGGAGACTGCTACAGATGAGGAACACCAGCCACCTCGCTTCCGTATTGCCGATGACGACGTCATACTGCCGCCACGAAGTTGTTCCCTCGTATCCGTGCACTGTGATAAATTACAAAACGGTACTGGCATCGCTGAACACATCAAGGAGCTCGCATTCACTAGCGGCATTTCTGTTGCCAGGGCTGTCATCACTGTTATTGACGGATGCGCTGAACTGCTATTGACAACTTTCAGCAGAGAACGCCGACACATAGTTAAAGGCACGGCTATTGCCTATTTTGACGAACTCTCGCAAACAGAAGATTGTCATTTAGTGGAGGAAGCAGCAGCGTCTACTATCACTACACCGACACCTGTCGACGTTGGTCCAATGTTATCTCCCATTAAGCGAGACCACCTTCTCACGCTGATCAACAAGTTCCACGGCTGCTTTTCATCCACATCAAGAGTTGGTCAAACGGCACTGACGAAACACCGCATCATCACGGATTCCGACGCCAGACCCATCCGGCAAAATCCTTATCGAGTCGCCCCAAAGGAGCGTGAGGCAATTCAAAAACAGGTGAAAACGATGCTAGAAGATGGTGTTCTTTGGCCATCTAACAGTCCTTGGGCATCACCTGTAGTACTCGTCAAAAAGAAGGACGGTAGCTTGCGTTTCTGCGTCGACTACCGTAAGCTTAATCAGATCACAAAGAAGGAAGTCTACCCCCTGCCGCGTATTGATGATTCATTGGATAGACTACGAAACGCACGCTACTTTTCGTCTATGGACTTAAAAAGCGGCTACTGGCAAATTGAAGTGGATGAGAGAGATCGTGAGAAGACCGCCTTTGTTACGCCCGATGGACATTATGAATTTCAGGTTCTTACTTTCGGTTTGTATTCAGCGCCAGCAACATTCCAGCGTCTCATGAACACGGTTCTGTCAGGACTTAAGTGGCAAACCTGCTTGGTGTACCTCGACGACGTGATTGTCTTTTCGGCGACTTTCGAGGAACACTTACGAAGGCTCGAAGCAGTTTTTGAAGCAATACGCTTGGCCGGTCTTACTCTAAAACCAGAAAAGTGCCACTTCGGCTTCCACGAACTTTGATTCTTCGGTCACGTCATGAGCCGCCAAGGGATCCGACCCGACCCGGATAAAATTGCCGCCGTGGCAAACTTCCCGATGCCATCAGACAAAAAATCAGTGCGACGTTGTTTAGGACTCTATGCCTATTACCGGCAGTTTATTGCTAAATTTTCGCGCATCGCATGGCCATTGACACAGCTTACTCGGGAAGATACTCCCTTCAGATGGGGCGAAGACCAACAGCAGGCATTTCACGAGCTTCGTCAGCGAATGCAAACATACCCCGTGCTGGCCCACTTCGATGAAGACGCGCCGACAATACTTCATACAGACGCTAGTGATGTGGGTCTTGGAGCAGTGCTCGTACAGTCGAAGGACAACAACGAAAACGTGATCGCCTACGCCAGCAGGACGCTGTCCCGAGCTGAAGCTAATTACACTACGACGGAAAAAGAGTGTCTTGTAATGATATGGGCAGTCCTGAAAATTCGTCCTTATTTGTACGGCCACCCATTCACCGTTATCAGTGATCACCACTCTCTCTGTTGGTTAGTCAACTTGAAAGATCCGTCTGGCCGCCTTGCACGATGGAGTCTTTGGCTCCAAGAATTTGACTTCATTGTTGCCTACAAGTCGGGAAAACGACACACCGATGCCGACTGTCTTTCTCGGCCTCGTGTTGAGACGGCATCCCCGGACAACGACGATGACGACACGGCCTTTCTCGGAATTGTGGACACTGCCGCCTTTTCTCAACAGCAGCGTGGTGATGCTGAGCTGCTACCACTTATAGAGTACCTACAAGGGCGAACGAATAGCGTTCCGAAGTTATTTGCGAGAGGGCTGCCGTCGTACTGCTTGCGAAATGACGTTCTTTATAAGAGGAACTTCTCACCCACCGGCAGCAGCTACTTGCTCGTAGTTCCTTCTTCGCTTCGCCGTGAGGTACTGCAAGCCTGTCACGACGAACCTACCGCTGGTCACTTGGGTTACGCAAGAACAATGGCGAGGATAAGGCAGAGCTATTACTGGCCAAGACTTGCCGAAGTTGTCAAAACTTACGTGCAGGCATGTCTAGATTGCCAGCGCCGCAAGCCACCATCCATCAAACCAGCTGGCCTGCTGCAGCCTATCCAAGTGCCGGCGACACCGTTTGCACAAATTGGCGTCAATTTTCTGGGCCCCTGCCCTAAGTCTGCCACTGGAAACAGGTGGATAATCGTCTCCACGGATTACCTGACCCGATACGCGGAGACAGGCACTCTGCCACGGGCAACGACAGCTGAAGCGGCGAGATTTTTCATCGAAGCCATCGTCTTAAGACACGTTGCTCCCGCAGTAGTCATCACCGACAGAGGTACTGCGTTCATGGCCGAGCTTTTGGACACCATTTTCCGACTAAGTGTTACAGCTCACGGAAAGACAACCGCTTATCATCCCCAGACCAACGGGCTCACCGAACGCCTCAACAAGACCCTGGCTGACATGATGAGCATGTACGTAGATGTAGAGCACAAGAACTGGGACATCATTTTGCCATACGTCACGTTCGCGTACAACGCGGCTCGTCAAGAGACCACTCGGAAGACACCCTTTAGTCTCCTTTACGGACGCGAGGTTACAACAACGTTAGACGCAATGCTCCCTCATGAAAATGATGGCAATGAGACAGACGCCAAAGAGTTTACCCAGCTAGCAGAAGAAGCCAGACAACTTGCCAGGATGCGAATCACCAAACAGCAAGACGACGAGGCCAAGTATTACAACCTCCGGCACAGACCCGTCATATACAACGTGGACGACAAAGTATGGGTCTGGACACCTGTTCGTCAGCGTGGGCTCTCCGAAAAGCTGTTGCGAAGATACTTCGGACCCTACAAGGTTCTGCGACGCTTTAGTGACGTCAACTACGAGGTTGTTCCGGACGGCGTGCAGTGTTCAAAGCGGCGCAGAAATTCACCAGAAATTGTCCACGTGCTTCGGATGAAGCCTTACTTTCAGTGACTAACTGTGCAGTTTTAGTTTCGCCTTGATTCTCAAACGTTTAACATAGGGACGATGTTTTTTTTAAAGGGGGAATAATGCCGCGCGTATGTGCCAGTGGTGAGGACAACGAAGCAGCGCGAGTGTCCTTGGCCAAGGGAAAAAGACGAAGAAGTCGTTGCAGTCTGTTTCCTGCGATCGATAAATCGTATTTGTTTGAGGCGCTTTGTGTGCTCGTCAATCTCGCGTCGTCACAATATTCAGTAGCAACTTTCACTGGCTACTCACTCAGAAAATTTTATCAAAATATTTATTGTTTTAAGCAAGAAAAACATTTTTTTAGAATTTGTGTGTAACCGCTCTGCGATTTTGCTTGCATACACTGTAAGCAATTACTGGGAACTCGAGGCCCACGGGACGGCTTGATGCTCTCCCATAGTAGCGTACCTCGCACTCTAAATCGTTAACAACTTATTCTAAACACACGTAACCGCTCTCAAGGTTCGCACGTGTCAACACGCTCTAACAATGCGTCCTAGCGGTATACGGTACGGTAAACTGCTAAAGGGAACACTGGAATGCACTTCATAGATATTCCTTGCCCTCTGAGAGCAGATGGATAAGGAAACTATCTTCATGCACCTCAGTAGTTTGTCAAGAGGCGTCAGAACTTCTAATCACCAGTAGTCATATGCATATTTTATCCACTATGCTTCCATAAGATAGCGGAATATAAACATGCTGCTCATGCAGCGGTTTTATTTAACAGTGGACCTGTCTCTATACAAGCTGCATGGACGTGGGGATTATCTGGAGAACGTAATAATTTTTGTCTGTGTATATTTGAATTTTTTAGGGGCTAGTATCAGCCCCAGTGAACGAGAAACGCGAGACCTAGTGTCTGCATTTAACCACATGCAGCTGTCTGCTTGCAGCCTGCCTAATATTGCCGCACAGACTAACTACATGATCCGGCATTTTGAATTAAGGATCAACGTCCAAGGTCTCGCGTGCGCTCATGCTTCTGGCAGCGCAACTCAAGCCTCTCGTGCACGGGCACAAGTCAGTGTGGGATTGACCTGTGAAAAAGAAGACACGCTCGCTGATGAACAGCTCTGTTTTTGAAACGCTCAAGGGGAGGAGGAGGAGGAAATAACTTTAATAAAGAAAAAAACGGCAAGATGTGTAAGAATCGTCTCTTTCCCTTAGTAGGAAGCCATGAGTCCTTGAGCTCTGGCGGCATCCTCGGCTTGCCGAAGGACGTCGAGTTGCACTTCTGGGTCTGCGCTTAGCAGTGCGGTCGCCCACTGCTCTCCATTTCAGGATTTTTTATATTGCCCTGTCACTGAATCATTCATTTTTTGCACAAGTTTGCCCAAAATAGTGTTTGGTGCTTGTCCTCTTGAATATATCACATCTGGTGGACGTGCTGGGTATGATTGAAAGCCTCCTTGGAACAAGAAAGCTGAGCCCTGATCCTTGTCGATTGGAACCTGGCGAACTGGCTCCAGTACACCAGCGTTCAAGCCGCCTGAATTCGCATCCCTCCCTAGTGCTCCAGCAACGCAGGCAGCGTCCGCAGATAACGATGAAACGATGGCTTGCCAGGTGACAGCATCGGAACTTATCCTGTCCCCACTGTGCACCCCTGAGCTCTTCCATGGTGACGCGTTCGAAGATGTAGAGGATTGGTTAGAACACTAGGAGCGGGTTGCGAAGACGAACGGCTGGGAGGAGGCAAGGAAACTGCATCGCGTGTACTTCGCATTGGAGGATGCAGCGAGGACGTGGTATGAAAACCACGAAGCGGTCATACCAACTTGAGACGAGCTTCGACGACAAATAGTAGCTACGTATTCCAGCACCGATCGTCGGGAGAAGGCAGAGATTGCTCTACAGTCCAGGAACCAGCACACCAAGGATAGTGTTGCCATGCATATTGAGGACATGTTCCGCCTATTCAGACGTGCCGACCCGAACATGACCGAAGAGAAAAAGCTGCGTCACTTCATGCGAGGTGTCAAATAGGAGCTATTTGCCGGTTTGGTACGCAACCCACCTCGTGCGGTGGCTGAATTTCGCAGCGAAGCCACCACAGTAGAGAGGGCATTGCAGCAGCGCTCCCTCCACTACAACCATGATGCCAGGAGTGTTCCTGTCCATGTACTCTCAGCAAACCTGGGCAGCAGCAGCGATGCGTTGAGGGAAATGGGGTGATCCATTGTCAAGGATGAGCTACAGCATTAAGCTACTGCAGCCACAAGTAGCGCCGCCAGTTTCGTCTCTCAATACCTTGATTCGAAATAAAGTTCGGCATGCCATTCCACAAGCGGAACCCGACCGCTGCCCGTTCGACTCGAACAGCAATTGCAGGAGCGTCCTGCAACAACTTACGCCCATGCTTTACGCCAGCCCGCCGTACACACTGCTTTGTTTGCAGCACCTAGTGGCTACCGACCGGCTACGCGTGGCTCACATTATCAAGCTGATCCAAGACAACGGAAAAGCGACGTTTGGCACACACCTGACAGGACGCCGCTCCGTTTCCACAGAGGCGAAGATAGACACCTGTACAGAATGTGCCCATATCAACGAGTTCGTCACCATGGGTTTCCTGTCAATGCGCCATGCCCCCGAAATGGCTAAAGACCCATCGAAATTGAAGATTACTTGTCCAATCGTCCGTTTTCAACTGCTTGTTTCCCGCATCAGCCTAGATCACCAGCGCCTGTTCGCTATCAATCACCAAGCCCTCGGCAATCAAGTTCACCTTCTCCATCTTCAACCTCAACACGCCATCGTTCAGGCAGTCGCTGTCAGGAAAACCGAAGCCAATGACGTGGGGAGGCAAGACCACTGATGTCCGACCAACTGAAGATCCTCCGTCAAGGGCCCAGTGTAGCAAAGACCAGTGGAATATGACGACTAAGTTAGGTAAAGACAAAATTTCTTCAGACTTACGCATGACCGTAGACGGGTGTGAATTCAACGTTTTAGTCGACACAGGTGCTGATTATTTGGTTGTCAGTTATGCTGCCGCAAAGGATTTAAAGAAAGTTTTGACGCATTGGAGTGGACCCAAATACGTACGGCTGGGGGTCATCTCATCAGACTTCTGGGAAGATGTGCCGGAAGAATTGGAATTGAAGGTGGTATTTAGGTTGCAGATTTTGTCGTACTTCCAGAGTTTTCTAGGGATGTAGTTCTGGGAAGGAATTTTGCGCTAGCAAACAGAGCTTTAATCAACTTGCAGAATCCTAGTGTCTCATTTTCGACAAAACGGGCCATAGACACAAATGAACCTGAGTGCACTGCATTACGTGTTATAGATTGTGACGTTACCGTGCCACCACAATGCGGCGTAATGGTCAGTGTAAGAATTGAAGCATTTGTTGACTCTGAAGGTATAGCGGATGCTAGCATCGATTTACTGCTGAATAAAGGTATTTGTGTAGCTCGAGACATTATTGAATTACGGGATGGATGTGCCGATGTATTGCTAACAAATTTCGCAAATGAAATTCAGCCTGTTGCAAAGGACACTGCTATTGCTTTCCTGCACGGTTTTGCAGGAGTAACAGACTTATGCGGTCTGGTGTCAGGCCCACCTGTTTCGGAACCTGCGCACGATGTCGCGGCAAGAGTTGCGATCGACAAAAATCTATCAGCAGTCAAGAATAAAATCATGCAACACCTCATAAGGGATTTCACTGGATGTTTTTCTACCCCGTAGAAAGTACGGTGGACTCAGGCTGTTAAACACTGAATAGTAAATTACGGAGCTACAAGGCCGGTATACCAACGTCCGCATGCAGAGTATCACAGAAGGAACGTTAGATCATAAAGAGCCAAGTGAAAGAATGCTGGAGGACGATGTCATACAGTCATCGAACAGCCTGTGGGCATCACCTGTAGTTCTTGTAAAGAAAAAGGACAACACGCCGAGATTCTGTGTTGATTACCGAAAACTGAACAGCGTGACCAAACGGGATGTCTACCCTTTGCCACGTATTGATGACACATTAGATCGGCTACGGCACGCAAGGTATTTCTCATAAATGAATTTAAATAGTGGTTATTGGCAATATAAAGTGGACAAAAGCGACCGTGAAAAGACAGCTTTCGTAATCCCGGATGGGTTTATGAGTTTAAAGCACTCCCATTCGGCCTCTGTTGTGCGCCTGCGAAATTCCTGCGCATGATGGACAGCGTCTTCTCAGGCCTCAAATGTCAGTCATGCTTAGTCTACCTGCACGGCTTTGTTGTGTTTTCAGCAACGTTTGAACAACACGTACCGAGCGAATCTGTTTGGCACTTCAGGTCATCCAGTCAGCCGGCTTGACGATTAAACTGGCGAAATGCCAGTTTGGATTCAAGAAGCTTCGTTTTTTCAGTCACGTAATCAGCGCTGAAGGTGTTGGCCCGAATACCGACAAGACTGTGGCCATGGGGCTGTTTCATAAGCCGAAAGGCAAGAAGAAGGTACGCCGATTTTTAGGTTTATGCGCTTATTACAGGTGGTTCATGGAAAAATATTCGAAAATGGCTGAACCTGTAATAAGACTCACGAAAGAGGACGTGCCATTTATTTAGCACAGCGAACAAGAGAGTACTTTCAATGAACTAAAGAAACTTCTTCAAGCCCCAACTACCCTGGCCCATTTCGATGAAACCACTTTTACGGAAATTCATACAGATGCCAGCAATCTCGGCCTAGGCACGGTCCTGGTGCAATGGCAAAATAAAGAAGAGAAAGTGATAGCATATGCTAGCCGCTTCCTCTCAAAAGCTGACAGAAACTATTCTGCGACCGAAAAAGAGTGCTTGGCCGTGATATGCGCGATCAGAAAGTTCAGACCATACCTCTACGGCAGGCCGTTCTGTGCCGTCAGTGATCACCACTCACTTTGTTGGCTGGTGAGCTTGAAAGACCCATCGGGACGGCTTGTGAGATGGAGCTTGATGCTCCAAGAATACGACATTACGTTCGAATATATATCGGGCAGAATATATGACGATTCTGACTGCTTATCACGTTTACCAGTCGACTTGACCCTTTCAGAAGAGGAGGACTGCCCACTCCTTTGTGTGATAAAAACCTCAGAAATCGCGAGCATCAGCGGGCTGACGTGCAACTGCTCCCAATGATATAGTATCTCGAAGGGCATGACGAACAAGTTCCTCACTTATTTAGGGGAGGGTTATCCTCATTCTGGCTCCGAGCTAATGCACTATACAAGAGCAACTTTGAATACAAGGAGAAGTTCCTACAAGTTATACCATCAGCCATGAGGCCTGAAGTCTTAAAAGCCTGTCATGACGAACTGTCTGCGGGTCACTTGGGCGTAAGCCGAACATTCGCAAGAATTCATCAGAAATATTGCTTGCCTAAGTTGCTTGCGTCCGTGAAGCACTACGTGAAGACATGTTGCGAGTGTCAAAGACGCAAAGCACCACCCCTCAAGACGGTCGGACTTCTCCAGCGTATAATCTCCTATGACTCTATTTCAACAGGTTGGAATGGACCTCCTCGGACCGCTTCCTATGTCGGCATCAGGAAAAAGGTGGACCACAGTTGCCACTTACTATTTGACATGGTATGCTGAAACCAGCTGCCTTGAGCGAGAAACGGCAACGGAAGTCACAAAGTTTTTCGTTCAGAACAATGTTCTACGCCACGGAGCCTCAATCGTCTTGATTACCGATCGAGGGGCAGTGTTCACGTTTGATTTGATGCAGTCCTTAAAAACAAAGACTAACACCATTCATAGGAAGACCACTGCATATCATTCCCAAACGAACGGGTTGACAGAATGCCTGAACCGCATTATCGCTGACATGCTGTCGATGTAGGTCGACATTGAGCATAAATTATGGATGAAATCTTTCCATACTAAACCTCCGCCTACAATACGGCTGTTCAGAAGACCATCCGCGTAACACCATTTCAGATGGTCTATGGTCGCGCTGTCACTATGACTCTCGACGCCATGCTGCCACTAGATACTGACGATTGCAAATCATGTGAAGTTGACGACTTTCTGCAAAGGGCTGAGAAAGCACGTCAGTTGACATGACACTAAATACATCATCAGCAACACTAAGACGAAAGTTATTACTACCCACGCCGCAGAAAAGTTCAATACCACCCAGGTGAGCGAGTGTGGATGTGGACACCAATACGACGCTGTGACCTATCAGAAAAGCTTTTTTGTCGATAGTTTGTTCCGTATAAGGTTCTCCGACAAATTAGTGACCTAAACTGCGAAGTCATCGCCGATGGACGCATCTGTTCAACATGGCAAAACAGTGCGGAAGTCGTACACGTTGTCCGCATGAAACCCTATTATGAGAGATAATGAAAAAGCTCCCTTGTTTGCCTCCCTCCATCGCGCATCAAAACGATGCGCATTTAATAGGGGGCTAATGCCACAGAGACTAACTACATGATTCTGCCTTATGAATTAACGATCAGCGTTCATGGTCTCGTGCGTGCTCGCGCTTCTGGCAGTGCAACTCATGCCTCTCGTGCGCGGGCACGAGTCAATGTAGGTTTGCCTTGCAAAAAAGAAGACGGGCTCACTGATGAACAGTTCTGGCTTTGAAACGCTCTAGGGGACTCATTCATTTTTCGCAGCTAGTTTTCAGGGTACAAGTTCACCCATAATAAAGTAGTTTTTGGTGTTTCTCGTCTTGAATCTGTGACAATATGCTTACACAGCGCCGGGAAGTGGTATCAATCGGTGCACCACACCACTACCTATATTTGAACATTTGGAAGCAGGAAGAGCACTACTACTAGGAAAATGATCTGCAGAAATAAAATAGAAATGTTTTGCACCTCGGACAAGTCGCAGTTAGGACCAAAATAATCAAATATAATTGACCATTTGACACCGGTCAATATAAGTTGGTGCACAACGGCAATTTTGCTACCAGGCAGCACATCTACTTTTTCCTTGTTTTCACTTCAATTGATCCTTTTCTTCATCATGCTCTCCTTCAATAACCAATAAGTGGTTCAATAAGCTTTCCTTCGTTTCCTCCAAAACTAGATAAACTTTAAAAATAGTGATCTAAATGCTGCCTTCTGTTGGAAGTGGTGATATACAGCTAAAATTGTATATGGCTAGACGAAACAAAAACCATTCGCCACTAGAAACGCTAAACGTCTCCAGTGGTTTCTGCGTCAGTTACGTCGCACCCATGCGAGCACACCGTTGGGAGCGCCGTCTGCAATGCTTTCGATCTCATCCCAACCGTGCCACCACGTCGGCACACATTAGTTTCATTGGAGTGGCTTCGCAAAATAGGAAAATGAAGAATAATGTGCAACACCGTCTTTAAATGAAGGCAACCTCAACAGCGCTGCACAGGGATGCTGAGTGGGAGAGAAAAGAATCTAGGAGAGAAAGAACAAAATTGAAGAAGGCTTTTCGAATTCCGAAGTGTAGTCGGCGGAAGCGTCTGCCCATCGAGAATCGAGACAGGGTCAGTCAGAATGGTATGCGATGTGCGCGTCTTCCCCCTTGAATGACTGGGCACGCTGACAGACAGCGGTGCTAGAGACGTAAAAAAAGTGCGATCGTTGTAGAGTCCGATGCGAGGCGCAACTGACATCCTATGCGGGACCCAAGGGCCACCTGGTGCCGTGCGAGGGCGTAGATTAAAGGCTTTCGCCGTAGAAAAAAGGTGATTCAGTCCCGCCCTGCAGTGTATACGCGCGTGCGCGTCGTCTCCGAGCTAGGAAAAGCCGTCAAGCAGGTTGACAGCCAAAAGAGAGATGTAAAAAAAATGGCAGCATATCCACGGAGTGAATGATGGAGAGTGGGGCGAAGAATTCGTCCGTCCATTCGTTCTTGCTTCCGTCCGTCCATGCGTCCGTCAGTGTGACCGTCCATGCGTCCGTGCGTGCGTCTGTTCGTGCGTCCATCCCTGCGTTCGTCCATGCAGCCGCCCCTGCGTCCGTTCATGCGTCCATCCATGCATCTGTCTATGTGTCAGTTCGTCCATATAATCAACACTCCAAGTACCACCATCTCGCATCTTTTCATCATGTATTCCCCATATAGATGCACCGCCATCCAGCGGACCTTCCAAGGACTAAACGAGAGGTGGAACACGCACACTTTCTTACGCCTTGCGCTTCGGGTCGACTTCCCACCTTTAACCACCTCGAGTTCATGGTATATACTAGTTCACTGTATTCATGGCACTGCGGCCGAACGCTCGCTAAACCTTTCGAAAACCAAGGAGGTTACGCCCAGCGAGTATGACGTAGCAAACTTTTTCAGTCAGATAGTGCTCAATGTACATGCCAATGGCTGCTAATGGGAAATGAATGGCGGAGAATTCGGCTTTTACTTTCTTACGGCTTGCGCTTCGTATCTACTTCCCTTTTTTAACCACATCGAGTTCGTTCATGGTATATACAAGTTCATTGTATTCATGGCACTGCGGCTCAACGCTCGCTAAACCTTTCTAAAACTAAGGAGGTTACACCCAGCGAGTATAACGTAGCAACCCTTTCTTGTCAGACAGTGCTCAATGTACATGCCAATGGCTGCTAATGGTGATCGCAGCCAGCGCGTTAACTAAAATTCGAATGCTCCTGTCTCTCATTCCCCATTAACAGCCATTGACATGTACATTGAGCACTATTTTTGTTTGTTCAACAACGCACAGAAGAAGTCTCTCACCGGCACCACCTTGGAGGTCAAAATGCTATACTTGTTACATACTACGGTGGACGAACGGGTGCCGCTATAAGAAGCTTAGCCCCTACAAAAACATCACTTGACAGGCTCATGATCGCGCAAAGGTTCGGCGTTGCAGGAAGGTTGAAATTACAACATTTAGATGATGAGGGCACAGATCGTGTGAACGCCCGAACAGCCGACAGCTTTCCAAAAACAGCACCGACTGCTGATCCGTGAGATGACTCATGTGCGCCGGGCTGATGCAGCCCGGGAACAAGAGCAAGCCCGGGTAGCGAATTACACGCAGAGACTTCACACCGAAGATCCGTCATCAAGGCAATGACGAAAACGTGGGCCCATTTTGGACGGCTGTTTCTCCAGTGGCCTCGGCTGCGACTTCTGCAACCACCTGTGACCACAATATTCTGCTTCGCTGGTTAACCATCTGTACGGAGCATAGGTCGACAAAACTCGTAGAGCTCACTCAGACCGAATCATGAACTTTAATTGGAGCTTTGGACTCACTCGGATTCAGACTCACTAAAATTTTGCTGAGCCAGAGTTACTCGGACTCACACTCACGAAACTTTTTTGCAACTGGACTTACTCGGACTGAAGAGAGAGAGACAAACATCTTCATTATGTAGGTAGAACAAAAAGCATGGGAGGGACCCCTAGTCCGGGGTCCCTAGGACGACTCCGGCGACGTGTCGAGCCTGTTGTATGATGGCTCGCAGAACCTCGGGAGGTCCGTCGTGGAGGGCATCGTCCCACAGCTCTTTTTTGCGCAGCGGGCGGAGGAGGGGTGGTAATGGAGGGAAAAGGTTTGCCGTGCACTAGATAGTGACGTGAAAGATGGAGGGTGACCCGCCGCAGCCCGGACAATTGTCGGCATAACAGTTTGGCCAGAATTGGTTCAGGGAGACAAGATTAGGAAAAGTGTCGGTTTGCAACTGGCGTAGTGCCACTGCTTCCTCTCTCGAGAAGGATGGTGGTGGCGCACGGTGAGTGCAGCGAACGCTTCTATAATGACGGAGAATCTCTCCGTAACGCAGCAAGGGATCCCCCCACTCTGAACTGGTCATTTCACCACGCCGGGCCGCCCGGAGGGAAATATCGCGGGCTACTGCATGTGCGCGTTCATTGCCCGGCAGCGAGGCATGACCAGGGGTCCACATTAAGTGGATGCGGGAAGGTGTGATTGAATCATTTTTCGGGATCTGTTTGAGAATTTGTTGTGCCGCTCTCGGAATGCCATGTCCTGATAGGAACGCCCGGCATGCCTATTGCGAGTCCGTCAGTATATACACTTCCCCTGGGACACGAACGGCGTGTCGAATGGCGAGAGCAACGCCGAGAATTTCTCCGTACGTGACATTAGTGCCGCGCATTGCAGCAGAGTCCTTCAGAGATTCAGTGCCATCCAACACTACGGATGTATAGCCCTCTTGAGTGCGCGCCGTGTCTGTGTATAGAGCCGGGGATTCTGGGATGTTTTCGAGCATGCGGTTAAGGTATCGCACACGAGCTTTACGCCGTTCTTTGTCATGCACTGGGTGCATATTACGCGGCAAGGAATGAATATTCAGTACCTTACGTAGGGCGGGTGATAAGGTCTTTGGGCGGGCTTCAGGTTCAAGTGGTGGGACAGAGTGCCCCAACCGTGCAAGGAGATAGCGGCCAGTATGTGTGAGCAAGAAGCGCTGGCGGTGACTGACCCAATGCGCCTCTAGTATTTCTCCTAGTGTGTTATGCGTTCCTAAATTAGGGAGACGGTATGTGGAAGTATAGTGCGGTAGGCCATGGGCTAGCTTCGTCGCTTTACGGATGAGGGCATCAACGCGAAGTTGTTGCGCTTGGGTCAACCGCTGAAAGGGAAGATGGTATGTAAGACGGCTGATGATGCATGCCTCCACCAAGCGCAGCAGGTCCTCTTCTCGAAGACCCGAGCGCCTGTTAGAGACCCGCCTGATCATGGCCAGAATTTGCTCAGTTTGTCGGGATAGAAGGGAAACAGTATAGTTAGACCTGCCATCCGCCTGGGCGTGTAGGCCTAGGATGCGAGCACGGCTGACCTGTGGTATGGGTATACCATCCACGTGTACAGTGATGGGCGGCATAGGTGAGGGGCTGCGGGAACGAATGATTATGAGCTCCGACTTTTGCGGAGCACAATTTAAGCCCCCTTTTCTTGCATACTCAGAGACAGTGTCGACTGATTGCTGCAGTCGCTCTTGGATAGCACCGCCGCAACCGCGTGTACACCAGATAGTGATGTCGTCCGCATAAATAGCGTGAGCGACATCGGGGATCTGATCGAGAAGCCGGGAGAGCCCTGCAAGCGCGATATTGAATAGGGTGGGGGAAAGAACAGAGCCCTGTGGTGTCCCACGCCCTACAAGGCGGATTGTACCTGATCGATGCGGCCCGATTCTGATGGTGGCTGTGCGATATCGAAGAAATGCGCGAATATAGTTGTACATACGAGCCCCACAATGCGACTCTGCAACATTGAGAAGGATAAGTTCATGTGCAACATTATCGAACGCCCCTTTAAGATCTAAGGCGACAAGTGCTCTCGTTTGGGCGCGCGACGGTGGTCCTAAGACTTCCTCCCGTAGTTGTAAAAGGACATCTTGGGCAGACAGATGAGCTCGATATCCGAATTGTGTGTTAGCAAAGAAAGAGTGTTCTTCCAGGAAAGGTTGCAGGCGCCGCAAGAGTACGTGCTTCATTAGCTTACCAATGCATGATGTTAGAGAGATGGGCCGTAGATTTTCTACCTTTATAGGTTTACCCGGTTTGGGGATAAGTGTAATGCCAGCATGTCGCCACGCTTAGGGAAGTGTGCCTTCGCGCCAGTATTCATTAAAGATATGGGTAATGTGGTTGATATCCACGTCACGCAAGTTACGAAGGGTGGAAAATCGGAGTTGGTCCGCTCCTGGAGCCGTGTTTCGTCGTAGGTCTTGTAGGACTACCCGCACCTCGTCCGGGGTTATGTCGGCATCCAGCAATTCATTCTCCTCACCCACATACGGGTAATCAGGGTATTGTGGTGGCGGGCCTATGGGATTGAATTGATGTTCTAGTTCCGTGAGGAGCAAGTCAGGATCATCCCGGCACTCGTGCATTAAGATGTGCAGCTGCTGAAATGTTTTTCTGTTTGATGTGTTGGGGTCTGTGAGCGAACGTAGAATCGACCACGTTTTAGCTGTGCTTAATGTGCCTGAGAGGCGGTTGAAAAATTGTCGCCAGTTATTACTGGTGAGGGACGCTGCGTACTCCTCGGATTCCCGTGTAATTTCTTCTATACGTTTCTGAAGTTTTCTGTTGAGGCGTTGTAGCTTCCATCGCCGCGTCAACCCTCTCCGGGCGTTCCAAAGATGAAGTAAATGCGGATCTATGTCTGGTGTCTCAGTTGTGGTACGCACTGTACGCGTGGTGGCCTCAAGATCGTCAGCGAGAGACTCAAGCCATCGTTCGTAGCCCTGGCCCTCAGGCGGGTCTTGGCGGCGTTCCCTGAATTTTGTCCAATCTGTAATGCGCACATTTCGCTCTGGCCTGCGAGCGCCTCGTAACGACAGGATGGTTGCGACAATATAGTGGTCACTGCCAAGGTGCTCTTCTAAAGGCCCGTGCACTACAACTTGGCCAGTATTGCGGACAAAGGTAAGGTCAGGACAGGTGTCGCGAGAAACACTATTGCCTATACGAGTGGCGTGCTCTGGGTCGGTGAGCAGTATGTATCGCATGTTAAAGATGGAATTCCATAAGCGGGTTCCCTTGGCTTGCGATTTAACGTAACCCCATGCGACATGTGGAGCGTTAAAGTCACCACATACCACACAAACCCGTCCAAGGCTGCCAAATTCTTTTAACAGACGGTAAAAACAGTGTGTACGCGAACGAGGGGAACTGTATACATTGAGGATAAACAAACTGTCGCCGCGTTTTCCTTGCGTAATAACTTCCAATATTTGATGAGGAATGTCGCTACTCGTCGTATGCATGTGACATGCAACGCGTTTCGAGACTAAGGCTCCCACAAGAGGTGAGACACCCGAGAGCGGGCTGTAACCGGATAATGAAGGGGTGCAATTGGGTTCCTGTAAGAGGATAACATCCGGAGGGTTTGTGGATGTGGCAACGTACTGTTGCAAGGAACCTCGTTTTTGACGGAATCCCCTACGATTCCACTGCCACACCACTAGCTGTGGCGGGTCACGCGGCGCAATTATCATCACGAGAGGAAGCAGAGGGGCGTGTATAGGGATGCATGCGTTGGTTACCCCCGTTAGAGTTACCCACGTTTGAATGTTGCGGCCGAGAGATGTGGTCGGGTGGCAGGCTGGCGCTGTAACTGCTAGGTTCAAGAGTTTGTATGTTATTATCTCACGCGAGAGTACGTTCTATACATAATTTCACTTGCTCCGTAATTCCTATACGAAGTTCTTCCATCTGCCGCTTGATTCGGTCGAGGGCCGCCTGCATACTTGTACCCATGTCTGCCACCAGCACGTCCATTTGTTTTTGCAAGTGCTCACAGCGTGCCTCCATGTCACGGCGTAAACGGGCGATTTCTACCAGGGGATCGGGAGCAGAGGATGAGGTAGTGAGAGGGGACGGAGTATAAAGTGAAGTATGGGCTATAACGAGCTGTGGGAGATCCGCCGCTCGACTTACCTCCCGAGGTGCCTGTGTGGATGTTTTTTGCGCCGAGATTCTCTGCGTCTCCGTGGGGGCCTGGGCCACCTTGGCAGAGGCGTTGGTAAGCAGGGCCTTCTTGTAGGGTTGTTGTGAGGGTGGTGCAGTTTGGTCAGGAGGGCGTTTCTCGGGCGGCCGCATTCATGCTCCGCGGGATCTGGACCGAGACTTGGAACGGGTCTGGGATTTGCGACAGGATCTCGAGCGAGACTTCGAACGCGCTCGCAGTGTCCCCTGAGTCGAGACTTGTGGGTGTCCAGTCGTTGCCATATCTTTGGAAGCAGTAGATGTGCTGGGGGGCTGCAGTTCACGCTGTTCTTTCTTCAGAGCTTTGCGCACCCACGCCTTGTTCGGTGTCTGGCGAGCGCGCTGGGGGCAGTTTGGGTCGGATGTAGGATGGCTTCCGTCGCAGGACCTGCAGTGAGGGGTGCACGGATGCGACGGGGCTGGGTTGTCAGTCCCGCATGTTGCAGAAGTAAGCATGTGTGGCGTGGGACAGTGGTCAGCCCAATGACCGAGCCGGTGACATATCTTGCAAACCAGTTGGCGAGGGCGATGAGGGTAGCAGCGGAGTTTGGCCCCGTAGAATCGCACATAGCGAGGCACTTTCAATCCTTCAAAGGTGACTAACGCAACGTTGGTCTGCCCCATAATACGTGCTTGAAGAATCTGGGTTCCAGGTGTCAAAAGCTCGTCCACTAGCGTGGACGACGGCGTGCCGGCTACAAGACCGGGAATAATGCCCTTGCATGAGTTGTCTGGGGCAGCAAAATACGTTGTGATAGGATACACTCGCTGACCAAGCCTCAGTTCCCGCACCTTGTATAATGCGTTGGCAACATGTGACTTGGGTGTGCTTATGACTGCCAAATTGTGCTGGGGCCGCAGGCGGAATATGATGTTCTGACGATCTTCGGTGCTCAAGCCTGCCGCGCTCCATAAAGCGTTGGCGAGTTCTGGGCGCGTCCAACTATCGAGGAAAAGTCCGCTGTGGGGTCGCAGAATTATCTTTTCATCGTGTAAAGGAAGCGGAGGCGGATTCTGATTCTGGCTCCGCTTGCGTGTGGTTTGCTGAGGGGCATAAGGAATGCCCGATGTATCTTCGGGGGGTTGCGCCTCGGCGTGCATATGGCGGGCGCGTCGCCTGTGTTGGACCATCTTCCAACAACCTCCCGCGTCGTTGTCCGTGTTGTCGCAAAGAGTAGTGTCCTCCTCCATCCTTTCTCCGGGTGGAGTGTCGACTTCAGGTTGTTGGGAGAAAGAATTGGAGACAGCAGGATCAGTTGCCGGCCTCGCAGTATTCGCCTCGGGTGTCTGCGCTGCTACCGAGGGACGCGCGTCGGCGTTCGCCGTCGACCACGGCGTTTCATGTTCGTTGGAAACTGTCGTGGAGGCAGTCAAATGCTCCATCGAAACAGAGCGGGTAATAGGCCGAACGCCCTTGGCGCTCAGGTTGAGAAAACATACCTTGGACGAGCTGGTGGATGGGCGTTCCTGGCTCATGGTAGAAAAAACACGCCTGGACAGCTATGGCCCCAACAGGGGCGGCTGCCTGGGAACCGCTTCAGAGCTGCAGAGACGTGGGCAGCGGCAAAAAGCAAACGCACAGCAGCGAAGTCGTTGGCTGCTTGCGACGAGGAACGCGGCAACGTCGTAGATTCACAGCTGGGGAGCGGGCAAGGCGGAACGCGCCGTAGTCGAAGGAGCCGAGAGACGAGCGTCCGCACTCCCTTGGCCTGAAGAAGAAGGTGTTTAATGAGAAGAAGGCAGAGCCCCGCCGCGGTGGTCTAGTGGCTAAGGTACTCGGCTGCTCACCCGCAGATCACGGGTTCGATTCCCGGCTGCGACGGCTGCATTTCCGATGGAGGCGGAAATGTTGTAGGCCTGTGTGCTCAGATTTGGGTGCACGTTAAAGAACCCCAGGTGGTCGAAATTTCCGGAGCCCTCCACTACGGTGTCTCTCATAATCATATGGTGGTTTTGGGACGTTAAACTCCACAAATCAATCAAGAAGAAGGCAGAGAGGTCGGCCTTGAGAGTGGGTTTCTGGTTTGCTACTTTACTCGGACTGAAAATTACCAAAGCGCAACTCACCTGGACTCATTTGGACTCCGACTCACGGCTCGATCTGAGTCTAAGTGAGTCCAAGTCAGTCGACTCCTTACTTCCTCAGCCAAGAATTAGCTTCTTCGGCCATGGTGTCAAAGATTTTTAACACCAATATCTCACGTATTCGGTACTCTTCTTGGCACCGTTTGACATAGTAGATTAGAAAACGAGTTCTGAGTGCTTGCAAAGTAGTAAGGTCCTTTTTCTTGAAAGAGATGACATCATAACATTTTTTTTATTCCAATGAATTTTCCGGAAGAGTTGGTGAGGGAGAGGTTAAGTCAACCTCCTACGTAATTCACATCTCTGATGCATAAATATTGAAATGGTGTATCATTGACCATGCTTTGGAATACATGTGAAAGACGCACGCATATGGTGTCAGCCCATGGGGCAATTCATTTGCACTCTCATGCATGGGGGTTGGAAGGGTGATGAAGACGGGGCAATTGCGCCCCTCACGCCTTACCAGCGCTCGCCCTCACTCGAGCTATACCAATGCTCTCCCCCACCCCAGACGCCATGAAACACTCGTTTTCACCATTCAAGAGAAAGTTCTGCCGACGACTATGCTCTCATGAGTGTGACGAATTTTTTAGAACTGCGGCAAGTTTAACAAGTAGAAAAGTGTGCATGAATTAAAACAATTACCGCACTAAGACGGGAGACAGAGAGGTGAACGTTTATTCTGAAACAGAGCCCCGAGCAATACCCGGTGTCACCCTAAGGTGAGAGAGCTCCTTAGTCCAGGAACTCTCTGGCTTCTACAGCCCTCATGGCCCTGGCGACAAGTTGTTGTTGGTCCTCCAGGTCCTCGAGGGCGAGCTTCGCCTCCCTCGTTTCGGTTAGGTCTTTGTTCGTCCGTCCTGCTTCATTATCAGTCGTGCGTTGTTGCAGATTATGTCTGGCAATGCACTGGAATGCAAGAAGCAAGTGTGCCAGGGTGTCCGCGATATGCTGCAAAGCGGGCACATAAAGCTATATCTCGTTGGGTAGAGACGGTGCATTAGGGCCCCATGTGTGTATGCGCTGCTTTGCAGGCGTCTCAGTATCACGCTTTCCTCTTTTGTCAGTTTTGGGTGTGGTGGAGGGTATACACGTCGCTCCAGCCTGTAATGCTGGAGTAACGACGAGTAGGCGTTTTGAACGACTTCCGTCTCTTCAACGACGGGTCGAATGTCCTGTGGGCAGGGGGCAGCCCGGCTGACGTGCTCGCGGGCAGCGGCGTGGGCCGCTTCACTTCCCTGGAGACTCTCGTGTTTTGGCACCCATAATATACAAGTGTATGAGAGTAGAGTGCTTCGCTGTTTCAAAATATTGATGGCATTGGCTGAGATAAGGCCCTGAGCGAAATTCCAGCAGGCGGCTTGTGAGTCGGTGAAAAGCACCGCGGCGTCTGTAAATGTTGTGGTTGCTAGAGCGATTGCCGATTCTTTCTCGGTGTCTGAATTGAAGCGTTGACCGTGGCCGACGCTAATTCTCGGCCTTGAGAATCCACGACGTTGACAGTGTACGCGTTTCTATGCGGATACTTAGCCGCGTAAGTGTAGCGGGCGTCCGGGTCTTGCTTGCACTTTCGTTGAATAGCGTTAGCTCTAGCTTTCCGTCTTCTTTTGTGGAAAGTGGGATGCATGTTGCGTGCAATAGGGGCGATGTACATCGACTCTCTAACGTACAGCGGGGTGCGCTTTTTCCGGTCTGCATCGTTGATAAACGTGTCGCTGTAGTTGAGGTACCGGAGCACTGACCTCCCCGTGGGCGTCAGCTTGAGCCTTTCCAGCTGACTGTTCCTATGCGTTTCGATGAGCTCTTGCCACGTGTTGTGGACGTCGATCTATAGGAGACGTGTGGTAGAAGCCATTGGCGGAAGTCCCAAGGCTACTTTAGGGGCCTTTCTTATTATGATATCAAGTTTTTCAATTTCAGTGGTTTTCAAATTCAGGTGCGGCGTGCCGTACGTAATGCGGCTGGTGAACAGAGCTTGCATTATACGTAGCATGTCGTGCGCGCTAAAACGGGAACAAAAAAAAAAACGACGATGTCAAACACGACAAGTAATAACTTTGAACCACGTCTGCTTTGTAAAATATGTGTGTATATGGTATCCTATCCGAATAACCTGACGCAAGAACGGTGTATGAGACACGCCTAAAGTGCAAGCTTGTATACTACAAGGACTAAAAATACACTTGTAGGACACTTGAACTTCTCTTTCAACAGTAGAACGTGATGGAATAATTAGTATCGTTCTCGTATCACTTTACCATTCGTTAGTTTAGCCTCGCTTCTCAGCTGATACCTGAACCGTGCCGCGAGGAAGTCCAAACTGCAGGCGCCTTCCGGCTTTTTTCACAACTCATTCGACGTGATGGATTGAAACTAAATTCATTTGTTCGTGTATTGTCCTCTCGCGCCCCACGATGAGGGAATGCGTCGTCGTCTTCGGGGTTGCCTTTACTCGATGCGGGTTTCCTCTCACCATTCATCATCATCATCATCATCATCATCATCATCATCATCATCATCATCATCATCACAAGCTTGATTACGCCCACTGCAGGACAAAGGTCTTTCCCTTGTTCCACCAGTCAACCAGATCCTGTGCTGTGCTTGCTGCTGCCACTTTATACCCGCAAACCTGCTAATGTCATCTGTCCACTAACTTGATCTATCCTTCACCCGCTTGCCTTTTCTAGGGATCCAGTCAGTTACCCCACTCACAATTACTAGCTAGCAAATGATTGGGGGTTGGGGGTGATGTAATTTACAGCAGAGTCACCCAATCGCACCAGTTGCTACATTGACGTCCTTCCATGCATCTCACGTGGCGTTATTACGCACAAAGAAAAAAACTTGCAGATCCCACGTACAGTGGGGATCGATAATATGCGAAGCACGAATGGGAAATATTGATAAGTTACTTTAAAATCAGCACAACGTTACGAGGTGGAGGTAAATGATGCTGCACATGACTTCCGTATTATGATGATCATGTTTGGATGTGTCTTCCTCATCTGTTCACGTGACGTGATACCAAATTTAGTATATGTGGAGCTAGCGAAACGGCGGCGAGCATGCTGTGAGCACGGCATGTTGTCATGTTCTTCCATGACACACATGTCATGATTACCATGTTTGCACCAGTCATATATTTCGTAATCCATTGACGTCCCGTGACACCAAACTTGGTACATGTGGAGCTAACAAAACAAACGCGATCGCATCATGAAGGACCCAATATACTCCAATGTAGCTATTTACAAAGGTAATTGCTAACAGAGTAAAGAAAACATTAGAATTCAATCAACCAAACGAATAAGCAGGATTTCGAACAGGCTACTCAACAATTGACCACATTCATACTATCAATCAGGTAATAGAGAAATGCTCAGAATATAACCAGCCACTATACATAGCCTTCATAGATTACGAGAAGGCGCTTGATTCAGTAGAAATATCAGCCTTCATGCGGACACTGCGGAATCAGGGCGTAGATGAAGTATATATAAACATTCTGGAAGAAATCTACACGGGATAAACTGCTACCATAGTGCTTCATAAAGAAAACAACAGATTACCAATCAAGAAGGGTGTAAGGCAGGGGGACACAATCTCCCCAACGCTATTTACCGCGTGCTTACAGGAGGTTTTCAGAAGCCTAGAATGGGAACAGTTAGGGATAAGAGTTAATGGAGAATACCTTAGTAACCCGCGCTTCGCCGATGACATTGCATTGCTGAGTAACTCAGGGGACGAATTGCAACTCATGGTTACGGAGTTAGACAAGGAGAGCAGAAAGGTGGGTCTTAAAATTAATCTGCAGAAAACGAAAGTAATGTACAACAACCTCGGAAAGAGCAGCGCTTCGAGATAGGTAATAGTGCACTTCAAGTTGTAAAAGACTATGTCTACTTAGGGCAGGTAATAACCGCAGAGCCGAACCACGAGATTGAAGTAACTAGAAGACTAAGAATGGGGGGGAGCACATTCGGCAAGCACTCTCAAATTATGACAGTTAGATGGCCACCATCCCTCAAGAGGAAGGTATATAACAGCGGTATCTTGCCGGTACTTAGCTACGGAGCAGAAACCTGGAGACTTACAAAGAGGGTTCAGCTTAAATTAAGGACGACGCAGCGAGCAATGGAAAGGAAATGGTAGGTGTCACCTTAAAAGACAAGAAGAGAGCAGAGTGGATTAGGGGACAATAGGGGGTTAAGGATATCATAGCTGAAATAAAGAAGAGGAATTGGACATGGGCCGGGCATGTAGCGCGTATACAAGATGACCGCTGGTCATTGAGGGTAACTAACTGGATTCCCAGAGAACGGAAGCGGGTTAGGGGAAGACAGAAGGTTAGGTGGGCAGATGAGATTAAGAAGTTTGCAGGTATAAATTGGCAGCAGCAAGCACAAGACTGGGTTAACTGGTGGAACATGGGACAGGCCTTTGTCCTGCAGTAGACGTAGTCAGGCTGATGATCATAATGATGACGCTAGCGAAATGGCCACGAGCGCATCATGAGTGCGACAAGTAGTCATGTTGTTACATGACACGCATGCCATATGATCTTTATGTTAGGGTCTGTCACTTGTGTTAGCCATGCAATCATGTCGTACCATACCAGTTTCGCAACATGTCATGTGAACGAAACCACCACAAGACCTACAGGACCATGATATGTAAATCATGACATTATTGACATATATGTCATGATTTTCATGTTGTGACTAGTCAAATATGTTCTTTATACAGTCATGTTTTACCATACCAAGTTTGGTATCAATACCGTTATTGAAACGGCCAGGAGAGCTTAAAGTCGTAGGCAGCTCGATAGATAGATAGATAGATAGATAGATAGATAGATAAATAGATAGATAGATAGATAGATAGATAGACAGATAGATAGATAGATAGTTAGATAGATAGATAGATAGATAGATAGATAGATAGATAGATAGATAGATAGATAGATAGATAGATACACTCAATGTCGCCGAAGTTCGCTAAGAAATGCTTCGCATTTAAAACGCTCAATATTGGCCGGAACATTGCAAGCACTGCTAAAAAATGCCGTAATGAACTTACGAGAACTGTGGCAGCTTGGGCTAGTTCGTATGACATGAGGATAGTTACAGCTCGAGAACAGAACGACGACACAGAGTGTCCTTTTTGTCTCTGTGTCGCCGTTCTCTTCTCGCGGTATAACTTTCGTCAGAACTAACGGGGTTTAGAATATTGCATTAGCTCAAGTAATCAAGTAGTGTTCGTGACAATTACCTAAGAATTATTTGCACGAGTAATAAATATTCATCGCAATCATCAACTGAAAACTGCTAAGGACACTTCAAAACAAGGGAATGCCTACGGCGCGTTGAAATAGAGGGCGCCACCGCACGGCCGAGCAAGTGAAAGGCTTTCCGTTCGCTTCACAGCACTGCATCCACAGGCATGCGCTCGGAGGAGGAAGGTCAGGGGAAGAGGCGGGCGCAAAGGCAGCCCCCTAAATTGACATGATAGGGAGGGAGGGCCGCTGCCACGAAGCGTCGCCCCCTCCCTAAGATGAATGTTGCGCACGCTTATCGCATCTGAATAAACCTGACGGAACTCACCCCAGACGACGCGTATCTGAACTGCCATACAGGCAAAAAGTCGACCAAGCGCAGTAAGAACTAGCGCACACATAGCACACAGAGTTTTCCAATCTCCCAAACAATATTCTGCTCACACCGGAGAGAACCTATCGGCACGAGTAGAGAGACACGGACGCAACGAAGAATTTAAGACACCAAGGACGCCGGTTACTACCCATCTCACAGGGACACCCGGAAACTCCGTTTAACTCTCTTCTCCTTACGACAACGGAGATGCGGTCCTTGTCAGATGGTCTCCTTTACGTCAAGGAAGCTAAATGAAGCTTTTCGCAAAGGAAGTTCGGTGGTCGTCTTTAGCGGCGCAAGGAAATATTATCATCCTCAGTAATCTGTAGTTAAGAAAAAAATCAAACTCTATGCACAAAAGAGCCACAGTCAACGGAGTAGTTTATCACTATTAAAAGTTTTTTTTTTTCACTGCACAATAAGCTCGTAACATGCTTTTAACGAAACAATTGGCCCCGTATCTGCATGCAATCTGCGAATGGCGTCAAAAGACGATTCTTGCGTGTGGAGAGAGTGAACAAAACATTTATTTGATGTTCTGCGCAAGAAAATAGATAAATGGTATTCTGGAGGCGCTGCGTTAGAGTGCCTCGAGCGTGCAGTGGAGGCGAACGAGCGCATCAAGCACGTCCCACGTGAGACATGAGAGCCATCTGGCAGTCTTTTCGGAAAACGAAGCACGTAGCTCTGAGACGGGTGTGCGCGCCAGTCTCAGAGGTGATAGGGTGTAGAACGCAAGGCGACGGGTAGGTGCCACCACCGTCTTGTCTTAGCAAAGCGTTGGAAACATTCGTCTTTTCGTGCAAGCGTCGCATGGTCAGCGCAGCGAGATAAGCGCTACGGTACCTAAAATTACTTATGTATGCCTTTTCTAGTAAAAGGCGCACATGCAGAATATATACGTGTTGTCATGGGGTACCAGACATGCGAAATAATTACTTTTTATTGGAAATTGCACAAGTATGAACACTAAATCTTGAGCAACATTGGTGGGTGCTGCGGATGGGGTCGGCCGTTTCAAGTACTCGGTGCCGGTAAGAGATGACAAACACACAAATGTACAGACAGACAGACAGACAGACAGACAGACAGACAGACAGACAGACAGACAGACAGACAGACAGACAGACAAGACCAAACTTTTTTTCGTCGAAGGTCCCCAAGAAAGACTATCGTCTTTAAAAGAAATACGTGTACCAGTTTACGTACTGTCCGCTCCATACCTCGCCAAAAGTCACCGTGTCGCCATTCTGAAATAAAAAAAAATTATCCGAGTTCATGCCAGCGTGCCAGCCGTCCTTTCCGTGCGCACCATGGTGTTTACACCTCTGCAGCTCATTCGCTTCTTAATGTTATGCTCCTTAATACGTCAACACTGCCAAAATTGATAGCAGGGGTTTTTGCGGGCGTTCTTCTTTCTTCGTCGACACCAGTAGTCATGCCGCCACTTCATATGAACTGTTGTGTTACCCATCCGCAGCAAGGGCTTGGTGTACAAAACGCGAGAGCTGTGCCCATCTGTGCTCATCTGATATTGTAAAAAAATCATTACAATCTACGTGGTAGTGCAACTTCAAAGAGTTCAGCGTCAACTTGCAGTGTGTTTGACTATCGGCGTACCTAAAGAAAATGCGTACTAGCATTGCTAGATGGGAAAGAGGCTCTAACAACATCCCGCAAAGAAAAGTTCATCGGATTTAACCAGCACTTCACAATGAACGTCATGTTTTAGTTATTTGCGATAGCAATTATATAATAATTCTCAGCTTGTTGTTGCCGCCGTCGTTGGCGTCGACGTTAGTGACCATCGTCGTTCACCGTATATGTATAGGTATTTATATACACCAGTATTTGCCAACACCAGTAGCGAATCCATGCGAGGGTGGGCCAAGAGCGGATGCAGCCAGTCCTTTTTCTTAGGGGGGGGGGGGCGGTCACCTTATATAAGTCAACCGGAGAAGAGGCCGTGGTCATCATTTTTTGTTTTTACTAGCAAAAAAACCCTTTATAGCACAAATACTATTAATGTATTTGTGCCACGCATACATTGGAGGGGGGGGGCGAATGCCCCCTCTTTGCTGCCTCTGGGGTGGGCCTCTAATATTTCATTCGTGTGTGCATCTGTATGTGAGCAGATCTGCATATATATATATATATATATATATATATATATATATATATATATATATATATATATATATATATATATATATATATATATATATAAATATATGTGTGTGTGTGTGTGTGTCAATCGACAACACATCACTGGCCGCTCAAGACACATTCAGTCTCGTGCTCGCATCGTTTTTCAGAGGGGCGGCAGTTTTCTTAGTCTTCAGGACTTCTAGATTCACTGACGTAACTTTTTGTCACAAGCTTGTAATAATAATAATAATTGTTGCGGTTTAACATTGAAAAACCACGACATGATTATCATGTTTCGTGAAATCAGTTCAGCTAACTATCAGCACCGCCTTTGATCTGCTCTAGATAACATTTCGGAAAGATGTAACAGATGACATATAAAACTTAATATTAATGAAACCGTCTATCTTCGCTTCTTTCAGCGAAAACCTTCCCTTTCTTTATCATACAAGCTAGGCTCAATAGAAGCCTTATTTAAGTGCTCAGGTGTCAATGTTTGTGACTCCTTATCATAAAATACAAACATACATAATATTTGTTCTTCTGCATACCGCAAACTATACTTTTTAGGACAGAAGCTTGAAAAGTCACCTGTAGCTGTAAAAATAATTGCAACACATACAACACTCTATTTAGAACAAAACTTGAATCTGCATGCATTTTTCGGGATTCATTTACCAATACTAACATTGACCTGTTTAAAGAGTGTACAAAGAAAAGCCTTAATGCTTATTTATTCCAAAGCTCACCCACTGAGCTAACGCAGGCTAACAACATTTCATGCCTTGTGCTAAGACGGAAAGTGCACAATTACGATTTCTTTGTCTTCTTTGCAATCGGAAACTAGCGATTAATCTCCCACCTTGTCTTTCATCTTCAGCGCCTACTCGCCACCATCATCCTAATTCAACGACACTATACTTTACGAGAACAGATTTATTATATTTTCTTTTTTCTCACACAGTGTGAGAGCTTGGAACGATTCTTTGTTGCCTTCTGTCACGTTGTGACGAATGCAAACTGTATTACGGACATTTGTGTTTAATTTATAAGTTTTTACCCTTACCCTGATTGGAACTGTATGAGGCCTGCAGTATTGAATGAAGAAAAATAAATAAATAAATAAATAAATAAAGGTACTGGGATTGATACCAAGCACTTCCACCAAAAATAACAATACTGTTAGACGCCACGCCAGGGTGAGGCAACCGTTTAATGGGCCTAACAGCAGTGAGACAGCAGCCTGTAATTTCAGCAGCAGCTGCTGCAGCATGAGCCTCCGCCACCACAACCGTCTTCTTCATCGTTTCTATAGCAGAGCCCGTATTTGTCACTACAAAATAAATAAAGTAAACAAACAAATAAATAAAGCATAGTGGAGGCTCCTGAAATTTTGAGCCTCTCAGGTTCTCTCACGTGCACCTAAAACTAAGCACACGCGCCTCAAGCATTATCGCCTTCATTAAAAATGAAGCCGCTGCGACCGGGATTCGATTTCGCGACGCGCAGTCAGTAGCAGAGTGCCTTAGTGACTAGGCCACCGTGGCAGGTACGCAAGCTTGTAAGACTGACACGCAGCTCAGTTGTCATCGCCCCGGGCTGTTGAAGGCCGAGCCGAATGGACAGGGCCTCGGCCAAGCACCTGTCCCAGATCATTCGTCCAACCAATCGCTGATTGTGACGCTGATACCAGTTGCACTGCCTTTTCTAAGAACGTCACGAGTGCCTCCATTGGCAAGAAATTCTTACACAGTAAGGTGCAGTCGGCTAGAACTACACATGGACACGGGCTGACGTCCACACCTCACCCCTTTGAGTACTTTTGTAAAACAAACTGAGAAACGCCCACCCTCCGGTGTACATATGCAAACGAGGCAATGCCAGATACGTGTTTCACACTTTATTGCATTTCAATGTGTGTGGCTCTCTCGCCTGGAGCAGGTGCGCTTCAGGGGGTCACAGATGAGGATCCTGGCTTTAAATACCGGGTAGCTTCTGAAACAAAAAAAATTACAAAAGGCATAGTTGAAGGTATTCAGTTACCATGAATCGCTAATAAACGTTGGTATTTTGCTTCCCATAACCACAAAATTGTTACTAGAGACGCCGAAGAGCACGGTTCCGGAAATTTTGATTGCCTGCAGCTGGGGTTGCTTAACGCGCACCTGAATCTAACCCCCGTATTCTAGAACGCCCCTTCACTCAACGCTCCACCTTCACTTAAGAAGGTCGATCGGAGCGTCACCTCTGGGCAGGGCAAGTCACTGCATATCAGTGACCATTCGCTGCTATTCTTGAGTAGCGCAGCGTCACTTTCAGCCGAGTGGTGGCGCAGTGCTCAACTCTGTCAAGTGAAGGGTGAAAGTCAAGTCGAAGAGCGTTTGTGTATACGAGGGTAAGTGCACGGGGCCCAAGTACTTCGACTGCATCAAGGTGCGCACGCCACGGCCAGGATGAGATAACTCGACACTCGTTTTGCCAGTCGAGTACTATAAATACAGGCAGAGATACGCCTTGATATTAACAATAAATAAGAGATAAAACAAGGCAAGCACCGGCCTAAGATAAGTCAGCTTGGCATAGATAAAATACATTGCGCAAGAAACAATCGAACGTAAGAATACGCTGTATTGGGCCAGTCGGTGCGTCGTTATTCCTATTTAATGGAATTTGCATTTTTGCTTTAGAAGCTACAAAAGGAGATACTCGAGCAATCTACGTCTTTGGAAAGAAAAAGAATCGCGTTTGGATAAACGTGGAACAAGAAGTCATGATTAAAGAGAAATTATGGGGTGTCAGATAAAAAAGGGAAGACCATACGAGGCACGCTATATGGTGGCAGTGAGCCTGCGTTATCAGCTGAATGTGTTTATTATGACCGCCATATAAGCGCACGTACAGTTTCACCAAAATTGTACGAGACTTAGACCACATTTACCGGTTTGGTGGCTTTAAAATGACAAAAAAGACTAAAACACTAACAGAACACAATGAAATCAATTGCGAATGCGCCAGTGTGGACGCTGCCTTGGTGAATTCGATACGTACTTAGCCCGTGGGCTTGCACCAGGAACGCTCCAGGACAAAGGCGCTGCCGTACAAGGTGAAGCTGGCCTGGCATAGCCCGTTTGCCTGAAACGATAAAAAAATGGTGCAGATTAGTACGCAATTGGAACCGTGATGCGTAACAACGCGCGAGAGCCACTTTTCTCTGGCCTATTCTATTTGCCAGCCTGATCAACACCTCTTCCGTAGCGTTGAAACACGCATGCACAGGAGAAGGCACAAAAGGGGTGCTATGTCGGGTACAGCAATATACACAGAGGCCACCGAAGAATAGGGGAATCCTGGTAGATAAACCTGCCGCGAACATGTGTTTAGTCTCTCGCCACTCTCGAATTCCAAATCTTTAGTGTGGTAAACTAGGCCACCGCGATTTTTGTAGAGTGCTTTTGCCGCCTGTCGGAAGTGGCCATCCCGTTTGTGCATCCCGTTTGTCATCCCGTTTGTGCAATCACAACTGGATATTCTGTTTTCTTAGAAAAGAACGCTGTGCGTGAACGCCTATGCTATAGGTCGCGTGCGCTCCACATCACGTGGCACACTCTGCTATAGTACCACTATTGCGTCGCCATTGCTGACTTTGCAAACGCTGCGCAAACTTAGCACACACATTCGCACAGAGCCGTGCATATCAGAGGGCGCTACATGGTAAGCATGCCACCGGAAGTCTGCCGGAGTTGAATGTGTAGAAGGTCCTCAAAGAAACTTTGGAATCTATGACGCAACGCTTTAAAAGAATCGATGGGTGGTGAAGCTGTAATGGTCGTGAACACAGAGCGAAGAAGACAAAGAATAAGACAAGCGACCGTGTTGTACAATCTCTTTTCCTGTAGTCCTCACCCCCTCGATGCACTGCTAAAATCAAAATGAAAACAACTAGAACAAAGGAAACGCCACAGCGGTGTGATGTGTCCGTATTTAAGGCTAAAGCCTTAGATGCCGGACGAAACGAGAATGTTGACCACCGTCCCACGGCGACGTCTTCCGTCGGCGCGTACTAGGGACGGATAAAAAGTCAGCGTGTGACGACGACAACATGCGACATGAGCATGATGTCACAAGACGCTTTAATTTGTGATGTCATCATGACGTGACTATGCCGTCACGAAAACCGCCGTTACAAGAGGACATCACATGCCATCAACACTTGGTCAAAACGCGGTCACATCTGGGGAAGTGCAAACTAGATGAGGTGCTTCATATCCCGGAGGTCATGCCGGAATACACCAGGCGGAAAAAAAGCCTTTGGAGTGTGGTGGCGGGGCAGTATTTGTACGCCGATAGAAAAAAAAAGTAAGACGGCTTTCGTCTTGAATTGTGTTCACGTGGATACATAAGGACCCTCAAACTTCTTTTCGTGTTGTCCGTGTCCTATTCGCACTTTGTTGAAGACGCAGACCTTCGCAGCCGGGATAGTGACGGCAAAGCTAAATGACCACTTCCTAGATAAGAGGGCTGTGCATTTCGTTTTTGTGACAAATTGCTGCTTGAATGTAAACTCTGAATTACCCGTTTTGGTGCCACCGTTTCTTGGCAATGAAAATTTCGCTCTATGTACCCGGACGCGATGAAGTGAGGTGCACGAACGTGCTATTCAGAAGGCATTGCTCGATGTCTTTATCGCGGTCACGTCCCCTTTATCCCGAATGGAGATGCTGCCATCCACGTCTGAAAATCTGGTAATACCGCTTGCCCCTGCTACGTGCTAGATTTCTCTCCGACGTCGGTTGCATGCTGCTGTGCCAGCACAGGACTCTGCTGCGTCCATAAATCCTTTAACGTGCACGACAAACCATAAGTGCTTCGGTTGCCTCCCCATTTTGAAGGCCTAAAGTGCTGGCGTATCGGCTGGCTATCTTCATCATATCGGCCATTAAAACAAGTTTCAGTTGTCACTATAAGGTTACATGCTGTTTCGAAATAGCTACTAAGTGTTCCGAATCAAAAACGTGTACCCCATGTAAACATTTTGTGTATCTGTATATGTGTGATTGTGTTTTTCGCGGTATAATGGAATGCCAAAAAGAAAATGGCTTCGGGGCATGTTCAGAAGATATAATACAAGCTTCATGCTGCTAGAGGTAATCTCACCTTCTCGTCGACGGGCGGGCAAACGTAAACAGAGTAGGGACGATGAAGACAGCCACTGCGGGCAGTCAAGAACTCCATGCGAAGAGTGGCTCCGACATTCAAATGACCAGGATACTTAAAAAAACAAGCAAACAGTAAATTTATTATTACAAAGTCAGCCACGCTTGAAATCTTTAGAGACGCTTGGTAGCTGCAACAACACCAGACATTCATGCACGAACAATGTCAAGAAGCGTTGCATACATAGAATTGCATGAAATGTGTCTACAAACCAGAAGGTTTCATTGCGTCAACGTATAGCACTCAAGGACAATTAACGCCGTGAATGCAGCAGGAGCAAAACCGCTCGTCGAGGCACGTATACTGAAGCGGCATTGCAAAGCAGGAAGCGATAAACGTGACTTCCGTGATTAGCTCTGCCAGGGCGCGATGCCGGATCTTTACTCGCGCTGATTACGCGCTAAGACAGGTCCTAGTCTTTTAAGTTGACTCAGAAATCTGTCGCAGTGGCGTAAAAAAGTTGCACACATGGTGACAGTCGTAAAAATTTTGCAGAAACCCAGCTTTGCTAAGTGACGATGCAGGTGCTGCTTTGGCGCCTACGCAGCCGTTGCCTAGCGTACGATATTATGCACACGGTGAAATTCTTTCCAGATAAGCTTAGATATGAACGCGGCGCAGACTATCTACAACAAAATTTTGTGTGGATTAATATTTAACGTTGCATTAGTTGACCGAGGCACCCAAACGTATTCGCAAAAGTACTATATTCGTCAAGGGCGTTCCCACTCTGCGAACTGTGAAGAATTGAAAAGTAAAAATATTTGTCCTGGAGAAAACAGCATTCGTCAACGCCAGTGCCCGCATGAGATCTGACTGGGAGATATCTTGGAGAGTCACACCCGATGAGAACAGAAATTGCAAAGCATTAGGATACCATTGGAAGCAAGAGCTTCTCGTAATACAGAAACCTTGGCTATGCTTGGTTTCATTGAAGTTCATTTGCGGTTACAGAAACAAAGTGACGAGATGACTTCACAGAAGTTGAAAAAAGTGAGGCAACTCCATGGGCCAGGCAGGGACAGCAACAAGTAAAAGAAGGAACGATTGGACGAGATTGAAGGGAATGTTCGGTTTCTAGGAACTGGTAGGCCGATGCAACAAGCATGTTCTAAAAACACGCGGTAATCTTCGGGAGATGATAGATAGGTTAATATTATGAGAGGTAGGTTAATATTATTATATAATAAACTAATAAAACAAAGTAAAAAATCAAAAGATGGTTCTAGTTGACAGCATACAGCGAATAGAAATAATTACGAGGCGTATACATGTTGCCGCGTTCCTCTTCGCTTAGCATCTACAAAGAAAACAGTGAATTAACCCGCCTTGGTGTCGTAGTCCACAGTTATGGCTCTCCACTGCTGACCCTAATATTGAGGGATCAAAGTCTGGCCTCGGCGGCTACATTAACATAGACGCGAAATCCCAGAGGCCCGTTCTTGTAGATTTATGTGCACGTAAAATAACATCAGTCAGTCGAAACGTGCGGAGCCCTTTTTCAGGACAGCTCAACATATTCCGGCTTTGGGGCGTCAAACCGCCAAGAATAATGATGGCAGCACATTCCCCAGTTACAAATCTTTGCGAAAACTTGCTTGATGACTACTGTGTTGCCGTGACACTGATAAGGTAACGGAGTTTCTGCGTGCAAAAAATTATACATGCCGAAAGAACGGGAACAATCAACTTATTTGGGCACACGCGGCGTTTCGGAAACTTATTAAACAGGCTTTTTTAGCTATATACAATGAAGTGCTGCCTTGGTCGGCAGTATAATGTACACCGTCGCGCATAGCTCACCTTAGCCACTTCGCTACATCATCGTGTAGTAGCATATGTAGCCAGAGACCATATTTTCCACGGTGGTCTAGCAGCTAAGGCACTTGGCTGCTGACCCTGAGATCGCGGGATCGAATCGCGGCTGCGTTTTAGATGGGGGTAAAAATGCTTGAAGCCCATGTGCTTCGATTTGAGTGAACGGCAAAGGGCCGGTCAACAGGCTCCGAAACGCGCAGGAAAAGCTCGTGCATCTTTCGTACGCCTGACCAACCTTCTTCCACGCGCACTGACTTAAACTCAATGATCGGCGACGTTGAATTCATAACTCTTTGTTCAAACCTGGTTTAGACCAATCAACGAGCTGCGTGCTGCGTCACGTCGCCCATCGCCGAGTTGAAGTCACTGCGTGCATATAACGAGGTTGGTCACGCGTAGGCAAAATGCGAGAGCTTTTCCTGCGGGTTTCAGAGCCTGTTGACTTGCTCTTTAAAAATCCGCAGGTGGTCAAATATTCTGGAGCCCTTCACTAAGACGGCTCTCGCAATTATACGGAGGTTTGGGTACGTTGAAAACCCAACCATGATTAGTAGTCAGAGATGATTCTAAAGTGGAAGAATTGTTCTCGAGACCGGAAGATACAAAAACAAAAGCGGCCCGCTCACCTTGACCGCGGCGCGTGTTACATTGTAGACTGTGTTCAGGAACTTCGGTTGCAACTGGTTAGAGGGTTTCTGCAGCACGGACTCGGCGAGCTTCGTGTAGAACGCACCGTGAGTGCTCAGTTCGCTCGTCGGTACCACGATACACGCGTGCGGCGTCTTTCGGTGGTTCTCAGAGGTCGGCACGCAGCCTCTGAACAGGTCTGGCCTATGCGAGCTGATGGCTGGCGTGCACAGCAGCAGGAGTAGGGCGAATTGGAACATGGCGATCGAGCTCTGCGGTTTTCTTTAGAAGGGAACTTTCTCGCTGAAATCGGTTCGGTGAACCACGGAACGTAAGAGCAGGCTGACTCGTTTTATAAGGCTCTTCTAGTGCCGAGGCTTCCCTTAACTATAGGGGATAGTAAAGCGAAGTGTGATAGTGAAGATTGTGAGCGGACAGTCGATGAACCGTGCTGTTTTAGCGTTTGACCTTATGGTGACGCTGCAAAGAGTCACGTTTGGATGTTCTAAAGGCCTCCGATGAAAAACATGGGGTGCGCTTTCAAGTCATGTGCACAATGTGCTCACGCATACGCGGTTGAAAATGATAAAATTCTCAAATAAATATTCTGCAGGGCACACGTGTCAATCTTTTATGTTTATCTGAGTAATAATGTGCAGGAGTAATCTGGATGAGTAGAGTTTTAACATGTTATATATTTCAAGTGCACTGGAGATGCCTTTATGATGTCAACAGCGCGTGAAGCAACTATGTTCGGCTCGCCATCACAGCCAAACGACGCATGCGCAATAGCGACACGTTCTGCTAAGCCTTACTTTTTATGTAGCACGTGATACAGCAGATTTTTTCAGTTATGCCACGACGCTTCTAAGCACGACGTCGTGCGTTTCTTTGTTAGCTGTGGCCGCAGCAGTTCGACGAGTCCTAACCGTAAGAAATGAACCTGTTTGATTATATTTTACGTCCGGAGACCACGATATGGTTATGAGACACGCCGTAGTTGAGTGCTCCGGAAATGTTTCGACCATTCGGTGTTCTTCATTGAGCACTGACGTTGCAGAGTACACGGTGCTCAACCAATTTGCCTTCATCGAAATGCAATCGCCGCGGCCGGATCGGACCTGTTATCATCCGGTCAGCAGCCCAGCACCGTAGTGACTGTTTCACCGAGGCGGACCAAACTGTAAGAAATCCCCATCCACTTTTCCTTAGGTGTATTATACACATGCAGTGAACGTTGTCAAGTTTGATCCTGAGTCACTTATTATGGAGTGCATTCCTCAAAGTCGTGCTTTACGTTTGGCGCTTTAAATGCTACAATTTAGTAGATTTATATTGTCCACGGAAGCCCAACGTTTCACACCGCGAGAATTGGGCTTATTTTGCGTAGGCGTGGGGCCGTCGCACCTGGAATAAACTGTGGTATTTAGTAAGTTTCCGTAACAACGCAACAAGTGTTGTGTGTAGTATAAATGTTTGGGAACCTTTTAGACGAAACAATATTATATGTATATTTTTGATACTAGCGATTCTGCCCCGCCGCGGTAGTTTAGTGGATAAGGTACTCGTGTGCTGACCCGCAGGTCGCGGGTTCGAATCCCGGCTGTGGCGGCTGCATTTCCGATGGAGGCGGAAATGTTGTAGGCCCGTGTGCTCAGGTTTGGGTGCACGTTAGAGAACCCGAGGTGGTCGAAATTTCCTGAGCCCTCCACTACAGCGTCTCTCGTAATCATATGGTGGCTTTGGGACGTTAAACCCCACAAATCAATCAGGTAATCGAAAGTTCCGGAGTCCTCCACTACAGCGTCTCTCGTAATCATACGGTGGTTTTCGGACGTTAAACCCCACATATCAATCAATACCAGCGCTTCTGCCTAAGAATATGGTTTCGAAATAACAAAAAAAGCGTCAATATTATTTTCCTGTCGTTATACGACGCCGCCTTAGGATTGGCCTAACTAGCAGTTATCAATATCACTGACAGCGCGCTATGCTTACAAACGCGCTTCTTCCTTAACATACAGTATGTGAGAAGGGCATAGAGAGATCGCCCAACCTGTACCACCAAGGTATCACAGGTACATACAGATTGTGAGAAGAGCCTGCACCACTACTGTATCGCAGGTCACAGGTACATACATGTAATATGGTGGGGAAATTTAAGAAAAACGGAAAAGAAAAAGGCCCCAGCCCGTGCCACTAGGTATAACGGGCTTAATCCAATTAAAAGGAAAATGAATAGGGTTAGCACCAAAAGATTTTGTTTAAAAAAAAAAAAAGGGGGGGGGGAGAAGAAAAAATTGAAAGGAGGGAGGGTAAGGAGGGGAGGGGGAGTCTACCACCCGCGGAGCCAAGCCAGGGGAACGGGAGCAAAATCAGCGGCTTTTATTAAAAACTGGATATTGTAAGATGTTGCGTTGACAGTAAAAGGCTTCTTTCCTCTTGATTAACAAATGTCTTCTCTTGACCTTGTCTTGAGGTGAGGTTCCTTGTCGGATTACGTTGATGATTTGTTCATTCGGATGGACTTCCCGAGTTCCGTTGAACTGGGAAAGAAACTAAAAAAAAAAAGAAAAAAAAAAGAGAGGTAAGTACGATGTGTCTACGTTGGGTATCAGTTTTGGTATGATGCTGATTGCTCCTTCCTTTTCCTCTTATTTCTCTTTTTTTTTCTTTCTTTTTTTTTCTGCCTTATCCTTTCCTATTTTCTGTTCCTTCCCTTTTCTGTATGCCTTTCTCTTGCTCCCTTTGTCTCTTCCCTTTATTGTAGTCTCTCTTTTCTTCTCTTTCCTATTCTTTTTTTTTTCCTTTTCTCTTTTTTTTTATTACTATTATTATTGCTCTGTATGGATTAGGATGTGCAAGGGTGTACTGTCTTAATTTGATTTTGGCGCCGCCTAGGGGCGGGGGATTTCCCCACCTCGTTTGGCCATGTAGCCCCGTCGGCGACCAACCAAGTTTCAGTTATTATGTTACGTTTTCGTTTATATGTTTTGCCATTTTTTCAAGAATCTTAGCTGTCTCACTATTCCTAATAATTTCCGGTTTTGATCTCAAAAGGTCCGAATATGTTTTTTGGATTTCTTTGCGGTAAGATACTGTTTTTGTGCATGTCGTCATATAATGGTCAAAAGAGTTGGAGTCTGCGCCGCACTTGCATCTGCAGTCTTCGGTTATGTTGAATTTTTTAAAATAAAATGGAAATCTCCCGTGTTCAGTAAGTGCTTGCGATAGGTAGTAATTTGTGGGAAAATGTTCAGGTATTTGATGTATGCTTCTAATCCAGTTATGAAGTACGCTTTTTTCAGGGTCTGCGGTCCATATTTCGTTCCATTTATCGTAGGCTTCTTTTCGTAGTTGGGATTTAATGAAAGCTCTAGTTATAGGGATTGACGTCGGTTGTCCAATTTTCGCTGCCCGTTTTGCTAGTTCGTCTGCCAGTTCATTTCCTGCCAGTCCTGAGTGACCCTTAACGTGAGTTATGTGTATCTCGTGTTTTTCGGAGGTGACTTTGAATAATGTTTTTATTTTCTGAATGAACGGGTTAACATTGTTTGGGTTATTTAGGCCTTTTATACATGACTGGCTATCCGAGTTAACTTGAAACCGTTCATTTCCTGGTAATTTATTAATGTACTCTAAGGCTTTGATTATTTCCAGTGCTTCTGCTTCAAAGTTAGAACTGTAGGGCGGAAGTAGGAATAGTTGTTGATTGATTATCTGATTTAGTTGGTTTAGATGGACGAAAGCTGCCCCAACATTTTTTTCCGATTTAGATCCGTCGGTGAATATTTGGTTGTTTATGGATTTCTGTGCGTTTTTTGTTTCGAGAATTACTATTTTTTCCGCTGGATGAATTAGTTTAATATCAATTTTATTTGCTATTTCATTCTTCGAAAATGCTTTCCCTTCCCAATTAAATTTGTCTCGACCGTGAAGGATGTTGAACATTTTTATTTCTTTTTCGATAGTTAGTTTCACCGGGGGAATTTTTGCTATTATCGGTAAGAGTTTATTGGGAGTAGTTCTAAATGCTTTAGTTATGTGTATAAGTGGGATTCTTTGAATGGCTTGAAGCTTTCGATGTGTGTGTGTGTGGGATCTGTACCATGCAGCGGCTGCGTATGTAATCATACGCTCTGTGGCTCGTATATATATATCTTTACGCTGTTTCGGTGACATTCCCCAGTCTTTTCCCGTGAACTTACTAAGGTTTATTGTGAGTTTATTTACTTTACCTTTGATATATTCTAAGTGAGGTAAAAATGATAATTTTTTATCGAAAATTATGCCGAGTATTTTAAGTTCTTTTGAATATTTAATGTTTTGGTTGTTAAATTTAATTATTGGTGGTCGTTTTTGGTATTGATTACCTATAATCATAAATTGTGATTTCGATAAGTTGAATTCCACAACGTTTCTTTTTGACCACTCATTTACAATTTCTAGACAATTTTTTGAAACTTCCTCTATCCTTTTCCGAGTAGGTGCTCTTATTATCAAGGTGATGTCGTCAGCGAAAGCTTGTATTGTGCAATTTGATGGGAATATAGTGTTTAATAAGTCAGCTATTGTTAGATTCCATAATAATGGGCTAAGTGGTGATCCTTGAGGTGACCCTTTCGATAATGGAATAGTAATTTTCAATTGATCTGAATCGTAGGTTATTGTTCTGTTTGAAAGCAAGTCATTCACAAGGATCGTGAGGTTGTTAGGACATTCTGTTTTGTTAAGATATTCGGTGATATTAGATTGGTTGATTTGGTTAAAAGCATTTTTAACGTCAAGTGAGATTATTATAGAAGTTTCGCGGTTGGCCTGAGCGATTGATTCTTTTATTTTTAATAATGCTTGCGTAGTTGAGGTGTTGTGGGTAAAACCAAATTGGTTAGGTGGGAGATAATTGTTTGTACATAAGTGGTGATATATACGATCGTTTATTAGTTTTTCTAATATTTTTCCGAAAATGGAATTGATAGCTATGGGTCTAAAGTGATTAGGTTTAGGATTGTTTTTGTCCAGTTCTTTTTTTGGAATAAGAATTATTCTTGAGTTTTTCCACACCACTGGGAAGTGGCCGAATTTAAGGGCTGCATTAAAAATTTTTATGAAGAATTGTTTATGATAAGTGTATAGTATTTGAATAAAAGTAGTTGTTAAGTTATCTGGGCCGGGGGTGACATTTTTCTTAAGGTTGTGTATTACAGAATCCACTTCGAGCTCTGTAAATGGTAGGTCATTGCTAGTTGCGTTAATTGAATCTTCTGTAGTGTGTTCATTAGGATTCGGTGATTGTGTTGTATTTTCACCTGTGGGGAACAAGGTGGTCATGATTAGTTCGATTGTTTCACTGAGTGTTGATGTTCGAGTTCCATCTTCCTTTTGAATAGACCCTAGGAGGGTTTTTGTTTTGAGTTTGTCTGCTGCTATTTTGTATGGTAAGGAAAAAGGATTGTTTTTCGAGATGCTTCCGCAAAATTCTTTCCAAGAAGAATTCCGTGCTTTTGTTAAATTTTCCTGATATGTTGCCAGATTTTTAAGGTATATGTCTCTGTAGTGTTCTCTTATTTCTCCACGAGCGTTCTGATATCGCCTTCTGTGTGCCCTTACTTTTTTCCGTTCTATTTCCAGTTGTGGAGTCCACCATTTGTTGGAGGTGCTATGGGTGTTGTTTACGTATTTTGAAAATTTGCCTTTCAGCTTATTGATTTTCTGATAGAAGTGCGTTATAACGTGATTTAACCGTGTCACAGAATTGATATCTTCATTTGAAGTTTCGATGAGCCAAGGGTCTGATTTTAATATTTCCAATATCTTGAGCTCTCCATTCTTAGTTAGTTTTTTAATTTTTTCGTATTCTTGTTCGAATAGGTTGTATGATAAATATTTGTGGTCGCTGTGATTTATTTCATCTAGAACTTTCCAATCAGTTAAAAAATTTGAAAGTTGGGAAGTTGTAAGGGTAACATCGATCCAACTTTTGCCATTTGCTGTTTCAAAAGTTGGGGGACTGTCGGGTGAATTCATTAATTTTAGGTCCTTAGTAGTGATAAATTCGAGTAATACTTCTCCTCTGGCATTATTCTGCGGCCCGCCCCATGTTGTGTTGGATGAGTTGAAGTCCCCTGCTATTATTGTTGGATCATCAGTTTCCATTAATGATTCAATAGTGTTAAGAGTTATCTCTATTTCTTCTTTTGGTGGTGCATATGTGTTTATTATTGTGAAACTATTATTTTTCCATTTTATCTTTACCATTATAATTGTGTTGGATATGTATGTGGGAAAAACTTGAATGTCTGGATTGTGAATGGTAATGGCTGTTTTTGGTGAGGGACTTGCTATTATTTTGTGTTTTATGGGAAATCCTATAACCTATGTTTGTAATAGTATGGTTCTTGTATTATTGAAATATCATGTTGTATTATGTGCTGTTGTATGTTTAGTGCTTCGTTTGCTTTCATACAGTGTGCCAAGTTAACCTGAATTATGTGGAGTGAGGTGAGAGAGGGCTTTCTGTTCAACTTGTAAGCCATGTTTCTAATGTAGAGAAAATAGATGTAGGTTAGGTAATGGGAGAATAAAAAAAATATATATATATATATAAAATAAAATAAAATAGGTTAGTGCTGGATGCGTTAGTTCAGTCGGGCTAGAATTTTCCTCTTCTCAATTTCCAGGTTGTCCTGGTAGACAGGACACTGCCAAGACATCATAGAGTGGGCTCTATTGCCCGGGTGGCGCTCAATCTCACATACTCTGCAGAAGGGGTCCTCATTGCATTGGTCCTGCCTATGTCCCCTTTGCCCGCAGTTGGAGCAGCGGAGGGGTTCTTGACAGTCAAAACGTGTATGTCCGTTCTGTGCGCATCTGGAGCAACGAGGAAGCAAGATGTGTTCGAATATAGGGCATCTATTCCAGCCGATGTTGATTTGTTTCCGTCCCTTGAGTGCGTTGTATCCTGTCTTGTTAAGGGCAAGAACCAAAGTTACTCCCTGCCTGCCCCTCCATGTTTTTTTTACCAGAATGTCATCGGGGTTGCACAGGAGGTTGTTTTGCTCTATTAAGCGTTCTGGGAGTGCGTCATTTACCAGTTCTTCGTCGACCCCAACTACTTTGACATTGAACCTGTTCTCTTTAGGTTTGTTTACTTTTAGTTGTTGGAATTCTGTCCTTGCTCGAAGGTGGTTCTCTAGTTTGCCAGATGATTCTTTCGATGCTGTTGTTAGAATTATTCCCTGTCTTCCCTCCTTCATTGTAGCGTCTGGGAGGCCCAAATCAGTGGGGTTGATCTTCTTCTTGATCAGTTCTGCCATCTCGCGCTTCCCCATGGTGTCAGAAGTGAGAACCAAAGCGTATGATTTCCTCTCCTCTACCATGACGGGAGGTTGGAGTGCCATTGCCTGTTCCTTTTCTTCTCGCTCCTTATTTTGTGTGGCTCGTTTTTCCAACTCAGAGATCCTCCCTCTTTGGAATGCGATCTCTTGGCCTTGTTCTATTATGATTTTTTTGAGCTTGGAATGTTCGGATAGAACATTGTCGATTTGTGCTGCTACTTCTTCATTTTGGCCGGTGCTTGTCGCTATTTTTATGAGCGCTTTCATGATGGCCTTATCAGCTCTGGCGACTCTGGTAAGCAAGGTGATTTTGTCATGCTGTTTCTCCTCGTGTTGAACAGGAGGTTCTTCATCGGTGGGATTTGGTTTAAGGCGTGGAAAGTGCTCCTGACTCATTAGTTCTTCATTGTCGGAAGTGTCTTCCCAGGAGTCTTTCGGTTCTTGGGGCTCCTGTGATGTTGCTCCTGTTTTTTCTTCTTTGTCGTTGTCCTCTGCGTCGAACCATGGAACGTTGGCCATGGTGGGTGAGATCTTTCGTTTGGTTCCGCTTTGTGAGGTGTCGTCAGAGCGTTCCTGCCTGCCTTCCTTCGTCTTGATCTTCTTGGCCGTTTTCTCTTTCTTCCGCTCTTCGGTCGGTGGCTTGTGCCGAGGAGTTGCCTGCTGAGATGCGCAGCCTGCCTGTGATTCCGACCTTCCCTCAGTCAGTGGCTTGTGACGAGGGTTCGCCTGGTGAATTGAGGAGCTCGCCTGTGCATTTGGCATGATTTTTTTTTGAATGTATCCCACTGTGGGAGTAATTTTGCCAAAGATGGCGTGGACAGACGGGGGGGTCTGGCAACTGTGGAGCCGGTTTGTGAAAGAGTGCGAATTCTCGCGTTTCCTTGTGTCGTGCGTTCGGGGTTTTTCCCTGTACTATCTTCGTATTTTTATGGTTCGATAGGTACCAAGATTATCGTCTTCCGACGCCTGGAAGCGAAGTTATGCTCTATTCTTCTCGTCAATGCTCTGTCGCACACAAGATGGCGGCCCCCATGGGGGAATGAGGTGCGAGAATTGTGGTTGTTATTCTTTTTCCGGCGCTCCAATTCCTTTTATTTTGGCCCTGAATCTTCAAAACATGTTTCCAAACATCTCACAAGAACTTGGGCGGGTTTTTCGTTGTTTTTTTTTTCCTGTAGTTCAATCTCTAAATGTCCAGCGGTCGCCCCTAGCGTGGACGGATGTGGGGGTCTAGCAACTATGGAGCTCCTTTGAGAAGAATTGCAATTTCTCGCGTTCTCCCTGGTATCCTGCGCTCGGGGTTTTTCCCTATGCTATCTCCGTATTTTTACGGTCTCAACGATACCGGAATTGTCGTCTTTCGACGCCTGGAAGCGAAGTTATGCTCAATTCCTCTCATCAAAGCTGTGTCCCTCACAAGATGGCGGCCTCCATGGGGCTTGTGGTGCCAGAGTTGCGGTTGTTATTCCTTTTCTGGTGCTTCAATTCCTTTTATTTTGGCCTTGAATCTTCAAAACATGTTTCCGAACATCTTACTAGCAAAGGGCGTGTTTTTCGTCGTCTTGTTTCCTTGTGGCTAATCCCTAAGACGTCCAGGGGTCGCCAGCAGGTTTGATGGTGTCCTGGTACATACAGTAGTCACCACAACAATGTGCTGGTAAAATGAGCCAATGAGTGTATTGAACCAATGGGTGGTCAGAGAGGAGGCAGCGAGCCCTCGCCGTTTGCCGTGCACTGTACAACTGTCCTTGACGAACAGCTGGACCTCGTCTTCAGGCTTCTGGACCTCGTTTTAATCACCTCCCTTCTCGAAGTCCTCATTTAGATAGTTACTCTCTGATGTGCTGGGAACGACATACGTCCGTCCAAACTATTCATCGCATATACTATATTTCCACTAAGCTCCGTGATTGTGCCTTGGTGTTAGGAAATTATTTCAAAATATGTTAACGTAAACGTCCGCGACCCTTTTGGCTCATTAGCTTCATGATTCGATTGTTGCGCTGCGATGTCACATGATACAACAGGGCTTGTTGGGACGAATTAGGCTTAGTTTCCCACAGTTGGAATAGTTAGGCTCCATTTAAAGGCACATGGACGCTTTTTTGTTTGTTGACCTACAATTTCGCCGAGCTATGCCACCAAGTTAACTAACTTCGGTTGACCCACCGCTGATGCGTAGCCATCAAAGTTTTTTGTTGTTGTTGGCGGAGTTCAATCATACTTTATATGTAGGTTCATTGGTGCGTTTGCACGTGTGCGTATATATACAAACATGCAAAATATAAACGTTTCGGGGCGAGTGAAGGGTGAATCCTCCTCTCCAAACCAGCAACGCCAGTGACAAAATGAATAGGAGTATTCTTCCGCAAACTTAAAACCGGCATATCTGTTCTCGGCAGCCCCATTGTACGCCGTGTATCCCGAAAGGTAACGATACGACTACAAATTCTGCTCTACACCGAATACACGTGCAGATTTCGGTACTAAGTACAACATAGGTTATACAGCTCGTGGTCTTTAGAGTAGGAGTTCGGGCCAGTTGGTGATGCATACATGGTAAAATAAAGCGCGGTAAACGGAATAAAAAATGTGACCGATAGCGGAGAAAGAGCTACCTTAACTTCATATTTATAAGGTTGGTGGTGATGGTCAATAGAGCTTTCATGCGAAAGAGCCGTTTGGGCAAGACTGTCAAATCATTTTTCGTTTCTGAAAGCACCAGTGCCAAGTCGTTTCTCCCGTTAAAGTGCGCGCGCGCGCAGGCACGCACGCACGCACACACACACACACACACACACACACACACACACACACGCACACGCACGCACGCACGCACGCACGCACACGCACGCGCACACGCACGCACACGCACGCACGCACGCACACGCACACGCACACGCACACGTATATATATATGTATATATATATATATATATATATATATATATATATATATATATATATATATATATATATATATGGGAAGGCCGCTGTGGTAGCTCCGTGGTTAGAGCATCGAACGCGTTGTTCGAAGGTCGTAGGTTCGATTCCTGCTCACGGCTGGTTATTTTTTCATCCACTGTTCTTTCTAATTTACATTCCATTGGTTCTAATAACTTCCCCTGTACATTCCTTGGCATTACTGTCTGTTAGATCTCACATCTATATATATATATATATATATATATATATATATATATAAACACGACGGGTAGATTCTGCTTCTGCACACGCATAAGAGTTATTGTGCTTGCACTGTTATGCTTATACGGGTGCACGCACTAACATCCGGAAATATTGTATGTGCAGGGTAGTGAATATGTCATTAGGCACTGCATTGTCGGTCCCAGCAGCTAGAATAAAGAAAAACCACGACAAATCAGAATATTGAGTCCGGCTTTATTTTTGTTCTGTTCAGTAATTGATCGCACGTCATTCGCAAATAAAGAAAACAGTATTTGTTCAAATTTCTTATTTGTTCTGATTTGGACCACACGTTACTTTTCTTTGGGCTTGTTACATGTAGGTAGCTTTGGCGTTGACTTTGTGGCTCTCAATTTGTTGCGCCGGAACATGTGTAGCTGGTCACTTGGGTCGTGTTCATCCAAGGAACAACGTAGACGATTGCCGAACACTTCCCGTTCACCTGTCGTGGGAAATAAAATTGTTCAGTGAGTACATGTGATAATACACGATGATGAGGTGGGAATATTGGAGCGTTGTGATAAGACTTCGCTATTGTAAAGTCACTGCTCTGCCGAGTCACGAGAGGATCGATACGTGCTTTGGATGCACGTTCATAACCAGGGGTGCTACTTTCCCATCATCCACTAAGTGCACCAGGTCACTTCATGTAGTTCCTCAATCGCATTTGACCTGTTAGCATCCTGAACAGCTCGAATACAGTAGTGTGTCCCGAGTCCATGCGTGGTAGGTAACTGTAGTTGCGCACTTGCAACAAAAGGACGCGGCAAACATGGACGAGCGCAGTTTGCGCTCCTCTGCGTCTGCGGTGTCCTTTAGTGTAGAAGTGCGCAATCAAAGGTACTTACCAAGTATGAACCAACTCACCAAGCAGCAAGTTTTATTGGTCCATGCGAGTGCGTGTAAGAAAGAGTCCTCCGAAATGGGCAATGAATTTCAAGCGAAATCATCTTTTTTTTTAGATACTTGTGTGACAGGCTGTATTAAGTGAGGTACGTGGACAAGCATACGCATGTGGGCCCTAGAGAGAGAGCTGCCCCCCTCTAATAACCTAAGAAGGTGGGGACGCAAAGCCTGCCCCATTGTTCGCCTTAGTTATTGCCAAGCATTTTTTTTTTACTATAGCTACGCTCGAAGGTTCTGATGCTGCATTCCGCGAACTGTTTACTATCCATCTTCAAGAAGGATCAAAAGTAGGCCATCGTGAAAAACGCGATGTCACCCAATTTTCTTTTTATTTTTCATGCATTGTGACCCATGTTGTAGTACTTTGGATTCCACCAATAGAGGGGGGGGGGGGGGGTGCTGCGTTGAGGTTTTGCCTTCCCTCAACCTTTTGTGACGAATCCTACGCACGACTGTGAATATACGCTTACTCGCATAGCGTATGCAAGGATGGGTCAAGGGGTGTGCGAAGTGGATTAATTTTCACTTGAAGACCAAGTCGGCCCATTTTTAGACCATGTTCATGTAATGGTGTTTTTATGTTACTAAGACACTCTTGCCATGAGCCAAACTGAAATGCTAAAAAAATTAGAAAATATTATTTAATAGGCAAAAAGGAAACAACCGAAACCAGAACCCAACCGAGCGCACTGTCTACGTATGATGAGCTATTTGGTAAGAACCGGAAGTCGTATACTGATCCCTCCGGCGCATAGTATGAAAAATTTGAAGACCAGACAAGCGACGCGATGGCCAGACACCTCATAGAAGGGAAGGAAGCTTTCCCTTGCTAAACACCATCGCCGTTGCCATGTAGTTAATACAATAGTGCAATAAACGTAGTTAAACATAAAAGTAGTAAACAATAAAAGTAGTTAGTTCAATAAACGCGTTAGTGGCCGAAGTAGTGATGCCATCAGCTGCGTCATTTCCGTTGACATGCTAAACATAACGTCACGCAGACAGTGTTGTCAATAATTGTGGGAATCGAGATGAACTTTTTGAGGAAATCTTTAAAATAAGCCTCTTTCGCCACCTCCGTTCGTGAACTCCTGTGCTCCCGAGAAAAGAGACCACATGTTGTGGAATTTTCGCCGAATTTCGCCGGGCTCAAGCTTCATGTAGCAGCATTATCACCAGTACCACCACCGCTCTAAAGCAAGTTATTGTGAGTAGCAAGTATTTTCGTCTAATATTTTATATCGGCGAGCAGCATGCAAACACGATAATGAGGATTAAAAATATAGTTTAATAACATATAGGCCATGCGCTCTGTAATAGAGAGAGTGACTGTGTGTGCTAGGGTGCAGTAATTGATGAAAATCGATAATTATAGCAGTCCCAGATTAAGGTGTGTTCAATTTGGAAGCATCCCAGTAGGCAGAAAACTTACATTGTATGAGGCCTTTGTGTTCTGTTTGTTTTGGCTTTGTTTACTGTGCGCATTTATATCAAGGATGAATTGAATGTAACTAGTTGGGCTTTTCGTTTTGATATATACAATTACTCTGAGTAGGGCGTCACAAGCATCTGTTTATGAGCAAGTTTATCAACTACGTGTGCGGTCGAAACGATTACTTTTCTGTATTCGGATAATTATAATACCTCGTCACTCTTATTAGAACGCTGCCTCTTATAACTCTATAACAACTTATAACCTAAATTTTTAAATCCTTAAAACTTTTTTTTGTCTGAATGCTGAAGAAAAAAAGCTGCGTCGTCAAAAGTAGAACGTGCTGGGACCAGTACGCATTGAGCTGTGCGCAATCGGTAGCCTAGCTTCGGTTCTCGGTGCATGCCTCAACCGTGACACCAGAAGACGAATTCATGTGAGGGTTAAACTGGCTGTTTCAAACTATCCTGGAAGGCCTAATGCATATGCAGTTGTCAAATGCCCACTCCGCCATAACCTTTCCTTTTGCGGCCGGGGAGGGGTCCAATACGCGTTCGTAAGGAAACACGCGAAAATACGCGGCTGCTACCTTTGTGGATTCTTTTGCAGCAGCTGATGATGGTTAAATATAGCTGAGCGCTTTGTAACAGGTGCGCCTTCAAAACACCACTTGTTGTACATTTGAAGGCACTGTGTAAGCCCTACACGTCCCATGCATTTCTGGTCATTTTGAGTTACCGCTTTCTCAGTGAATAGAAAGAATATTCGCAGAAGCTATGCATCTTTTTTTTCTAAATTTTCTATTCTTTTTTTACTGAAGTTTAAATAAGAAAATCTGGATAATAATACAATTTTTGTGAATGTTGACCACTGGGACTAAACTTTTGGGTTCACCTTTGGGCTTATACGAAACTTTACAAAATCTCCAAAGTGCATTACTTCAATTTTACATTAAAACTGTATGCACTTATGCCGAATACAAGAAAACATAATGAACTGGCTATCCTGAAAAACATTGAAAATGATGGTACCTAAGAAATAAAAAAAACACGACTTTGAGATAGTCGAGTTGAAAATTAGAAAACGGTAAAAAGTGATCACACTTTGCCACCAAACACTATTTGCCTACCTTATCTAGTAGCTCTAAGCTTGGTAATTGTTCCCATTGCCATATTTTTACTTTGGAGCCTCTTGTAATGCTTGTGTTGCTTCTTTATTTTTGTGAGATGTCATGTGAGATGTCACCATGGAGCGTGGTCAATGTTTTCCAGTATATAGACTCTAGCTTGGTCTGGCTTCAATTCTAACTACTTCAGAATTTCGCCTCGTGTGATACTGTCATCAATAAATGCAAGAACAATAGCCAAAGTCCCCATACTTAAGATTCTAAACCTCAAAAAGAGACAGCAGAAACTCTGCGACTCCATTCCCATTAACTCAACACTTACACCGGGTCCATTTCCCCTTCCCCAATGCAGGGTAGCAAACCAGACACTTGCTTTCTGGTTAACCTTCTAGCCTTTCTTCATACCATCTCTCTCTCTCTCTAAACCGGCTTGCCCTCACGCGCTATTCACTCTAATTGCATCGCAAATAACGCTCGTCTATCACAGCATACTCGTTGTCTGATGCACGTGATTCGCCTCGAAGGACGCTCAAAAAGCAGAGGAGTTCAACAATGAAGTGCTTGCTGGTTCAGCGGCTCAGTGCGCCACTAACATTTATTCACATTAACGAGACAACTCTATGGGTTGCGGTGAAATTCACTCTTCCTGAAAACCTTTTTTACCGCCAGTATTTAGGCTTACTGACAAGCACGACAAACACAATAAAGCTACGACTGGGAAGTGTTCGAAGCGATGCGCTCTGAAGACGAAGTGTGAATATAAAGGCACACAGTGTCATCGTAGTGCCTTAAAAGTTACCTGACAGTTTTCTATACGCAGCTGACTCTAGACAAGCATTCTTACTTTACTACTTGAAGATTTTTATATATGTTTCTATAGAGCCCCGCCACGGTGATCTCGTGGCTAAGGTACTCGGCTGCTGACCCGCAGGTCGCGGGATCAAATCCCGGCTGCGGCGGTGCGTTTCCGATGGAGGCGGAAATGTTGTAGGCCCGTGTGCTCAGATATGGGTGCACGATAAAGAACCCCTGGTGGTCGAAATTTCCGGAGCCCTCCACTACGGCGTCTCTCATAATCATATGGTGGTATTGGGACGTTAAACCCCACATATCATCATCATCATATGTTTTTACAGAAATGGGAGGCCGTAAGAACAGAGCACATACGAAGGGCTTGCGCTAGGGTGCCTTTCCATTCTTTACTTGCTTTCGGGAAAACTAGTTATGAGCCACGAAAAACTGCTGTTTTGGAAAATAATGAATGTGGATAGTATGCACACAGGGCAACCCTTTAGAAATGGACAAGAAAACAAAACGCGATTTTTTCTTCATGTTTCGCCCTACCCTGTCTTCTTCACATGTTTCGAAGCCTGGCACAATTCTACGCTTCGGCCACGCAATGTTACTAACGCTTCAAAAAAGCAAGAAAAAAACTTAGGCCTGGGTTTAATTTTTGGTCGAACCAAACATTTTCGATGTTTCTTTAATTTTCACCTTTGCCGATTTATCGGTCAATGACAAGATTAGGATTTTCTCTCGCAACCATCGACGCTGACGGCGCAGTTTTGGCGAAGTAAACTCTTTAACGCTGTTGTGTTAAATTGATTATTGATGGATTGATTGATAGATTGATATGTAAAGTTTAAAGCCCTAAAACCACCATATAAATCATGTCAAAATGAGTGAAATGCTCTTCAAATTGTTCGTGCAGAACAACACTTGCGCTGCTACACCGTGCCATAAACTGTCATCTGTATTATTAAAAAAAGGGCTGGCAGGCTTTCATGTCCTCTATAGAAACGTGATACCTCAATCTGAACTAAACCTGAACTATCGATATATCACTAAACCTTACACGTCTCAGACTTCAACGTGTAATGACGGTGCACCTCGTTAGATGGTGACGAAAACTGGCTTGCGAATGGGACACCAGAGAAAGTGGATTCCCCTGCGCGTAGTCCCTTTAAGCATTACTTGAAACGAGACATTGAATCTATGCACAACAGGCAAAGAACGTACGGGCATGACACATGCGCAACCGCTATTATAGCTGCGTACGCTGTGAAACCTACACAGTTAAAGTGCGCAATTAAATGACAGAACATGCGTGATTGTTACAAGAATGGCGTCGCCAACTCGAACTATAGGTAAACGGCATAGCGGATAATAACCGGCTGAGTTCAGCTGATGCAGCTCAACGATTGGATTACAGACAATTCCGAGGGATGCAAACACACGGGGTGCACGAGCGCTTGGGATTCAAGCGTGGCCGTAACAAACAATAGACTTGAGGTAAGCTTGCACTCAATTAGGTTGGATCTTGATTCACGAAGCCCGTTCATGCCATAGAAAGCTTAGAAGATATACAGAAACGACTCCTTACACGACGAAGTATGCTTGAGTGAGATTTGCGTATAGCTTTTCAGCTTTGTCTATGCAGTGTGAAGCGGGTATAGGTCCTTGATTTAGAAGCGCACTGGCTTGCTAGCTTACCGGTCCGGCTGGAGGACATTGAGTGGCCGAATATTGCACTTGACCGATCCTGCAGCTTGTCGGCGCCGTAGTGAAGGTCAGGTTGTAGTTCACGCCAGCAACAACCTGCACAAATGTAAGGGTGAAGAGGTGTTGTTTTTGGTCATATGGGCTAACATACTCAATATACACAATCAGTCATGAGGGGCACTGTAGGGAAAAGGTTATGGATTAATTTAGGCAACTACGCATTCTTTAAGGGCACGTAAAGGATATCCCTGGAGTATTCTTGCGTTGCGCTCTCATCAGCCGATATGCATTATAGCCGCTTCTTGGATCAGAATCCGCGTCTATATATGCAATGAGCCAGAGAACCGGAAATCACCGAACAACTAGGCGGACCCTTGAAAAAGGCGAGATATCGGGCTTGTTTAAAGAACATTAAGGTAATAATTTTAAAACGAGCATTACCTATGGGGCACATAGAGCGAAAACACCAAAGAGGACAACATTAAATTATGTTTTAAGGTGTCGGAGCATATTCAATGGTTTTGGAAACTGCTGCAGACACTCCGGACGAACGGTGGTGGCTAGTCGCCGGCACAAGCCTTAAGCACCTCTTGAAACACGTAAATTGATTGTCGCCCTCAACTCCAATGATGTAAAAGAGCGTCACGCGATGACGTCAATGAAATGCGCCATACTGGCTCAGATCAGCACTATGGGTGACGCCATCCATGACAGCATTCTGACGTGCCACGACGCGGCGTCACACGATGACATCACAAACGACAGCGTCACCCGAATGCGGGCCTCTCACGGATGCAGCGAAAACCAAAGAGAAGTGCGGAAAGCTTGCAATGCCTCCTATTTTGGAGGCAATGCTGAATCACGCTAAGTGCAGGAAGCTATCGGAAGGGAGCGGGGGAGGATCAATACTTAGGAGGAAACGAGTAGCATGGATTTCGCTCTCGGGTCGTCTTAAGCAAATACATAAGGAACCATGCGAGTTTTTATTATTCATTCAGTTCATGCATGTGGCACATAGATTAGAAAATTATGCCGGTAAAGGAAGTAATTGTACAAAAGTAAACGGAAACGCTGAAGTGTTGACGTAAGAAGGGGCTTGTCACTACGTGTGACAAAAAACAAGACAAAAACAGAAAAACGCATTTGATATTGTGTTTAGTTGTGAAAAATAAAAGGTCACAAACTTCAAGTTGAGGAAACTAACAAAAACCATCATTACTTGGCGACGACGAACTGCTCCCAGGAACGACAATTTTATCAGCGTTAGATGAAACTTTGCGGGCAGGAACAGTTAATACGGCGCTCGCGTTCGGACAATCATAGCGCAAATGATTGCGCTCCACAGTCAAAAGTCACGCTGCTTATGAAATGTTGCCGATTACGCTGAGTGAATGCACCAATGACGGTAATTCTGACGAGACCTGACGGATGCACTTCTAAGCACTTCTAAGCACTCGCGAGATTACACTAAATATTGACTGAAAATTATTCACCTCCCTGTACTTAATTTTAAGACAAAAGATTTGTACAATTTTGATCACACTCTGCCTTTATTTTTTTTTGTTCTGGTCAAGTTCTGGTCATTTTGTTACTAGAATCGTGTTTTGTATACGACTTTGGCGCTTTCGCTTCAATGAGATAAATGCGCTGGATGGTTGGCCATACTCAAGAGTTTCTCACCACGACAAGCACCATATTCATATTTATACAGTGCAGCACCAGTCTTAAAGTTATTGTTTATAGGGTCCGTAAAATGCCTCTGACAACACAAAACCAAGCGAGTTATTCTCTCTTCGTGTTTCTCGTCGTTTAGGCGCGCATAGTGACTTCGGAACGCTGATTCACGTTACCTCATTAGAGCACGTACCCTAGACTGGTCCACATACATACGAGAGATGTCAGTTGTGTATTGTCTCCAACCTGCTTTACCATGCAGTCACCCACCCTTTCCTTCTTGTCTCGCATGACTATTGTCTGCGATCAACTGATTTCACTTCATTTAGTAAGCTTCCAACTGCACAAGCGGAAACGAAAGCGCGTAGCGAGAAAGCGCGAAGTCCTGCTGGACTCTACGCTTAGTCCTGGCATTTTCCGGGGATTTTATAACGAAATAGGCAGCTAGAAAGAAATAGAGCCCGTAGAAAGAGTAGCCAAAACCACAAGAGAAACGACTCCCTCGGTCCTCCGAGTTCGGCACTCCGAACTTGAAAAAGTACTCCGAAAAAAGCACTCCGAAAAGTACTCCGAGTTCGGCACTGAACTCGGAGTACTTTAGGATCTCTTTAAGGTAAATTGTATCTCACAATATTCGTGTACACGGGCCTGATTTCGGGTCGCACAAGCGGCAAGTAAACAAATAAACATACAAACAAACAAAGAAATAAGCAATGGTCCGCTCTAACTTGAGTGGCGACGTTAGTGAGGTTGACGACCGTGTTGTATACTGTCTCGCCCTCTGTTTGCGTGGACACTGCGTAGTGGGCAAGCTTCAAGTACTTGGGGCTTCCCTGGGGGTTCTGCTCGGTCCAGCCTCCCACCATCGTTGAACCGGTATAGCCACTTCCCAGCAAGGCGCTTGTCCACAAACCAGCCACCAGAAGCAAGCAGGTCTGCTTGATCGCCATCATGGCAGCTGAAAGCTTTCAACAGGTTCTGAAACCGATACACACCGTAAAGGTTAAGGTTACACTTTATTTTCATCGAAACATACCCTGTCCTACAGCAGGTGTATCTACCACCTCATGGCAGCAAATAACCCACTGCCATCGCCACTACTACTCCACACTCAGCTATGCTATTTTTTGTGTGGCATAGACAAGCGACGGTTACAGCCTGGTTACCAATCTGGGCCTTGCGCCTATCAAGTTCCTGTCATTCAAACATTCAGTTTGTAAGGAAAGCAAAAGGAACATTTCGGACATCGGCTATATACCGAAGATGACGCTCGCAAATGTTAGTCATGCGGACAATAGAGTGGTCGTTAAGCAATACTCGGGAATTATACTTATTTATTGTCGCAAAGAGAGCACAGTGAGCGAAAAACAAACAAACAAAGGGGGTTAGAGATGTCATAGTTGAAATCGGAAGAAAGAAAAATGGCAGATCCCACGTACAGTGGGAATCGATGATATGCGAAGCATGAATTAGAAATTTTGATATGTCACTTTGAATCAGCACAACGTTTTGAGGTGGAGGTAAATGATGCCGCACATGACTACCGTGTCATTATTATCATGTCTGGATGTGTCGTATACCTTCATCTATTCATGCCACGTGATACCAACTTTAGTATATGTGCAGCTAGCAAAACGGCCGCGAGCATGCTATGAGCGTTGTATGTTGTCATGTTCCTCCCACATAACACGCGTGTCACGATTATCATGTTTGCACTAGTCACATAGTTCGTCACCATTGACGTCTCGGAACACCAAGTTTGCTATATATGGAGCTAGCAAAACGGCCGCCAGCGCATCATGAAGGGCCCAATATACTCCAATGAAGCGTTGACGAGCGCGCACGCTGGGCACAGCGACGCTACGTTAGCGAAACGTGAACACTCCGTAGTCTGACACCAGGCGCGACCAGCGTCCATCGGCGCGGCCCGACGGCAACCGGCGCGAAAAGAGACATGCTGCATTGCGCGCCAATGCAACAGAGTAACATTACTCTATGCCGATGCGTTACCCAGACAACACTGCGTCTCTCTCTTTTCGTGACGGAAGGACACCGGATGCGCTGAAATGCGCATGCGTCAAAGCAACGCAACGCGGCGCGCGCCTATAAGTGTATGGCAAGACCGGCGCTTGGCGGGGCAACGCCGGTCCGCTCGAAATGAACGCTGACGATCATGCACACCACATCATGTCGAGATGTATTGGCGGCTTCACTATGGCATGTAGTCGTATTTTCATATGACACGCATCTCATGATTATGATGTTTCCACCAGTCACATACCTTCAGCACCATTCACGCACAGTAATACAGAATTTGGTATATGTGACGCTAGCGAAAGGGCCGCGAGCGCATCAAGAGCGTGGCATGTAGTCATGCTGTTACATCACACGCATGTCATGATTTTCATGTTAGAGTCTGTCACTTGTGTTTACCATGCAATCATGTCGTACCGTACAGTTTTGCAACATGCCATGTGAACGAAATCACAGCAAGAGCTACATAACCATGAAATGTAAATCATGACATTCATGACATACATGTCAGGATTTTCATGTTATGACTAGTCAGATATGTTCTTCATACAGTCATGTTATGCCATACCAAGTTTTGTATCGCTACAATCGTCGAAACGGCCAGGAGAGCTAAAAGTCGTAGGCTGCTAGATAGATAGATAGATAGATAGATAGATAGATAGATAGATAGATAGATAGATAGATAGACAGATAGACACATAGATAGATAGATAGACAGATAGACACATAGATAGATAGATAGACAGATAGACACATAGATAGATAGATAGATAGATAGATAGATAGATAGATAGACACATAGATAGCTAGATAGATAGATAGATAGATATATAGATGCGCTCAAAGTCGCTGAACTTCGCTAAAAATGCATCGAATTTAAAAGGAATATTGGCAGGGCACGTAGCGCATAGGCAGGCTGGTCGCTGGTCACTAAGCGTAAATGACTAGATTGCAGAAAAAAAAACAAAACAAATGCGCGACGGGGAAACAGATTTGGCCGGCAGAGGAGATTAGGAAGTTTGCGGGTACAATAGTGGCAGCACAAAGCACATGACCGGTTTGACTGGCGAAACATCGTAGATACCTTTGCCCTGCAGTGGGCGTAGTCTGGATGATGATGATGATGATGATGATGATGATGATGATGATGATGATTGCAATGAAGCTGTCTTAGCCTAAGCTGTAATGTCTTCATCATCACCGTAGTAGCAGCAGCAGTAGTGGATGTAGTATAAGCGTCACGCAGGTCATATGATTTGAGGGGCGAGAGTGAAGCTGCACGAGGGCGACCAAACAAACGTGGGCGTCATCGGCAGGAGGGTGCAGAAGGGGGAGGACAAATGCAACACCAGCTGTTATCTACTTCAAGTGCCAGTGTGCCACTTGTCCCCCCCTCCCATCCAAACAAACATTACCCTTCACCGTCCAGCCGTTATGCAGCACAATTTTGCCACACCAGCCGACGCCAATGAAAACAGACGCTCGCTCAGGGAGAAGGCGAGAAGCGTTGGCGCTCAATCGGTCGCATAGAGAGAGGGAGTGAGAGGAGGTTAATAAATGTTTGCGGTAAGTAGGTCAAGCGGGAACGAGATCGCAGTCCTGTACATCGCATTCTATAGGTTGAATGCATGCGATGCATTAGGGAGCCTACTTGAAAAAAATTGGCAAATCCCACGTACAGTGGGAATCGATGATATTCGAAGCACGAATGAGAAACGTTGATATGTAACTTTAAAATCAGCACAACGTTACTAGGTGGAACTAAATGATGCCGCACATGATTTCCGTGTCATGATTATCCTGGTTGGATGTGTCGTTTACCTTCGTCATCTATTCACGCGACGTGGTACCAAATTTAGTATATGTGGAGCTAGCAAAACAGCCGTGAGCACGCTATGAGCGTGGTCTGTTGTCATGTTCCTACATGACACGCGTGTCAGAATTATCATGTTTGCACCAGTCATAGATTTTGTCATAAATTGACGTCACATAACACCGATTTGGTATATGTGGAGCTAGCAAAACGGCCGCGAGCGCATCATGAAGGGCCCAATATACTCCAATGTAGCGTTGACGCGCGTGCACGCTGGGCACAGCAACGTTACTTCAGCAAAACGCGAGCACTTATAGTCTGACTCCAGGCGTGACCAGCGTCCGTTGGCGTGGCCTAACGGCAACCGGTGCGAATTGCGACATGCTGCATTTCGCGCCGATGCGTTACCCAGGAAACACTGCTTCTCCCTCTCTTCGTGACGGAGGGACGCCGGACACGCTGAAATATGCGTGCGTCAAAGCAACGCACTGCAGCGCGTGCCTGCGAGTATATGGCAGGACCAGTGCCTGGCGTGACGCGACGAAATGAACGCCGGCGAGCACGCGCACCGGGTCACGTCGAAATGTATTGGCTTCTTGACTATGGCATGAAGTCATGTTCTCACATGATACGAATCTCACGATGATCATGTTTGCTCCCGTCACACACCTTCGTCATCTATTGGCGTCACGTAATACCGAGTTCGGTACATTTGAGGCTAGCGAAACGGCTGCGAGGGCATCAGGAGCGTAGCATGTAGTCATGTTTTTACATGACACGCATCTTATGTTTATCATGTTTGCACCAGTATCAAAGCTTCGTCATTCATTCACGTCCCGTAATACCGAAGTTGGTATAAGTGAAGCTAGCGAAACGGCCGCCAGCGCATCATGAGCGTGGCATGTAGTCATGTTGTTACATGACACGCATCTCATGATTATCATGCTTGCACCAGTCACATACTTTCGTCATCTATTCACGCACCGTAATACCAAATTTGGTAATTTGACACTAGCGAAACGGCCGCGAGAGCATCATCAGCGTGGAACATAGTCATGCTGTTACATGACACGCATTGCATGATTTTCATGTTAGGGTCTGTCGCTTGTGTTCGCCATGCAATCATGTCATACCATACCAGTTTTCTAATACGCCATGTGAACGAAACCACCGCAAGAGCTGCAGGACCATGAAATTTAAATAACGACATTCATGACATACATGTCATGATTTTCATGTTATGACTAGTTGAATATGTTCTTCATATTGTCATGTTATGCCATACCCAGTTTGGTATTGATACCATTATCCCAACGGCCAGGAGAGCTAAAAATCGTTGGCGGCTAAATGGACAGATAGATAGATAGATAGATAGATAGATAGATAGATAGATAGATAGATAGATAGATAGATAGATAGATAGATAGATAGATTGATTGATTGATTGATTGATTGATTGATAGATTGATAGATAAGATAAATACGCTCAAAGTCGCCGAAGTTGGCTAAGAATTTCTTCACATTTAAAAGTGGTCATGTAGACTCCCTACGATGCATCGTCTGCCAGCACCATGGCATGCCCGCGCAAATGGCATTAAGGGAGGTGAGGCCGTGGCGGAACGCTACCAGAGTGGCGGTGCATGCCAGGCAATGAAGTAGCACTTGCAACAGCTTGATGAAGAATTCCAACAGAAGAAGAAAGACGAAGCACAGGAAAAGAGTGTCTTTCGGATCTCACTCCTGTGCTTCGTCTTCTTCTGGTTGTGCTTATGGGCATCGAAATGTTTTCTCAAAGCTATGTACCGTAATATGCGTTTTGGGTGAACGGGTGGGTGAATTGGAGCACAATAGCACTGGAACACTAGCGTCCCAATCATGCACAGTCTTGATTGCTCATATGTCGCAATGAATCCACATTGCTTAAAGAAACGCTAAAGAGGAAAACGATTTTTCACCTGTTAAAATAGAATTTCCCCATCCTGAAAACACCGCTGTTACCACTACTTGACATTTGGTGAGAGGGAAAACGCGCGAAAAAACAACTGCAGGTGGATACGCCTCCGTGAGATTACCGCACCAAACAACATGATGTCATAGATTTCGAAAGCGTCTACTGGGTTTTACGCAGTTTTTAAGCAATGAAATTGAAATACATTGTCATTTGTAAGTGTCATAGAACCAGAATACCAAGTTTAGAAAAATTTGATCGAGCCATCGTCATGAAAGCAGGATAAACACATTCTGAAAATTTCGACGTCATACGCAGAGATTTCAGCGCGAAATTTGAAAATGAAACGGCAACCTTGGCATCCCCCGCTAATCATAAACGTATGATAGTGAAACTTATGGCAGTAGAGTTCTCAGAGCTGTATTAATCAATTTAAATCAAGTAATCGTTTTTCTTTTCTGTTTTTTAAACCGAAGAACAATTAAACAAAGAATAAATTTTAGCGAAAAGCTAGTCGGAACGAAGGAGTAATATGCTGGGCTAGATGACAGGCATAAAAGCTTCCTATTTGATGGTCTTCGCGCTGTAGAACTAGCTGAAAGTTTCGTTTTAAAGTACACATTCCCGTTTACAAAATGTAGTCTGTATGTTGGAAGTGAATTTACATGAAAAGAACACTGAGTGCATACAAAAGGGTATCGAAGCGCAAAAACTTAGTTTTGAAACTTTATTTTAGTTGCAGGTACGGCAGCTCCTACAGAGGCTCATGAAGGAGCGTACGCAAAGAATACAGACAGACAATAACAAGTACCTACATGTAAATGCAGAGCAATGTTCTGTACTTATCGTAATACTGCATTAAGACTTCTAAGACACACGTCAGTATCACGTACAGCTGTGCTTCAATAATCAAGAAATAAGATAGGTGCAAGAAACTATTTTGCGCCATCCGTGGCACATTTCGGGTCTAGCCTGATGACGCACTAAGAAGAGCCAATCACCAGTAATAAAACTACTCGTGAAAAAAAAAAAGATGGCTGCACTGAGCACAAAACCGCATAAAATGCTGCTCGCCTATTACTGAACAATTGACGACGCAAGATGGTTAAAACATACCCGAAGATGCGGGTGGTCAACGTGGATGGTTTCCATTTTGCCACAATGTCCAAAATAAGACCGGCCGACCAGGTCTCGTCCAATACCACCTGGATAATTTTAGGCCTGCTCACTGTCTCTGCCGCGGGCTCTGACGTCACTCTGTTTAGACCGCACTGTTTCGCTGCACAATCATGCCAACGCTTGCTTGCGCTCGTCACTCGACAGGCACGGATCGCCAAGCCTGACAAACATTTTTGTGGTGTACTGGTGTGCTTGTGGGCGACTCTAGAAGACCGTGTTTTTGTGTCTGTGAACTGCAGCGTAGATATGTGACGCGCTTTGTGTACTGGATATTCGCAATGTGTACACGGCTGCAAAGTCGCTTAGTTTGGCGATGCTGCGTGGCGAATTGTCGGGGCAAATAGACCGAAGTTGCGAGTGTTCTCGTTTCCTATAAGGACAACCGAAAAACGAAATGCGAGCGGGTCGTTCGTCAATCTCTTTTCTCCCCTTCATTCTTTCCACCAGTGCAGGGTAGTAAACCGCACGTGCGTCTTGTTAACCTCCTTGCCTTTTCTTGCATCTCTCTGTCTTTTTCTATCGGCTATTGATCCATGATAGATAAACCATTGGATAACTCTTGATTGGTTCTTCATCGGTTACCGATCGCCTATTCATTGGTTCTTACTTGGCCGTAGTTATGCATTTGTGCCCTGTGAAGCGCAAGAAAAACTTTTCTAGATTTTATAGGATATTGAATGATCAACGATTAGCTATTCAGTGTATATTGATGACCTATCACTGGGCATTGATGCTTGGCAGATATTCACTTCGAAGGTTTTGCGAACGCCGCACGGTGAACATAAAACACCAAACGCTCTTTTTATTACTGCTCAAAAGACGCAGTACGCAACTCACTGAGCTTTTCTCACAGGCTGTAAAGATAATTGCGAAATATTGAGATGTGCTTTTTCTTGCCTTGTGGTTATCTGTAAGTTCTTTTAAGACATCGATTTATATGGACGCGAAAATAATAGATTTCCGCAATACATTCAAATCATACATTATTGTCAACTAATAAATAACTAAATGAAGCCGAGTAGCTGCCGTTCTATTGTATTAAGTTGAAGGCAACAGCTCAACACAGAAAAATAGGAGCTTGAAATATATAGGATGATATTTATGCCTGAATCACAGTCAGTGCTGTCTAGCTAAAGACCACGTCTAGCTAATGGGTTCATTGCTATATTTTGCTATTAGCGAAGCAATGCCAACAGCATATGTTAATGAAATTGAATGATGTCAGTCTGTTTTGTAATTACAAATCTTTTTGTACTCCTTCCGAACAAATTTTGATACGCTGAGTTTTGTTATCATTTTATTCCAACTTGGTTTTAAGTGGACGAAGGTTATAAAGTTAAGTCGATAGTGACTTTCTATCGTACGTTGTATATGCTGGACAAATCTTTACGCATTTTCGGTTCACTAAAATACCGAGTACTCGTTCATATTGACTATTACAGTGAAGTTCCTAAACAGCTATAACATCGCTGCTTTTTTTTGGTTTAATGTAGTTCATGTGGCCACAAAGAAAGTTCAAGTTCCAATTTTCATAAGTACGTTACCCGATTGGTAAATGAATTTAAAGGTACTGTAGGGCAGTTTTATTCACACCAAATTTCTCAGGTTTCAATTGATGTTTGTATGTATTAGTCCACTGATTACTTTTTCTGCTTTAATGTTTTGCGTTGCGGGAATTTTTTTTATCTATATAATGTCTAAGGAGTTAGATGATGATGCACGTGGAAGGTATCGGCTACACTTTGGCCCTTGAGTCAATATTGAACATGTATATTTAAAAGGAACTACGAAGAGCAGTACACGGAGAGTAAAACACACAAGCACACGTGTAAAAACCCACTCACAAGCATATGTCGTTTGATTTCATTCGGACTTTAAGAATTTACACGGCTATATTTTGTTTTTATAATAATATTATTATGTGATATCTTACGTCCCAAAACCCACGATATGATTATGAGAGGCGCTGAAGTGGAAGGTGTCTGAAATTTATACCATCTGGTGTTGTTTAACGCGCCCTGTCACCGCACAGCATCCGGGTCCCTACCATTTCGCTTCCATCAAAATACTACCGCCGCGGCCGGACTCGAACCCGAGACCCCCGGGTCAGCAACCGAGCAATGTAACCACTGATCCGCCGCGGTGGACTATCTTTTGTTTTGCATCAATGAATCTTGTGCCTTGTAAGAAACGGTACATCTTTTTGCACCGTCGAACTGTTGCCGTATGTTGTAAAATACTTCGGGTTTTGGCCTGTATATTATCTAATGTCATATAGCGTTACGCAGAAAAAAAAAGATAGACAGCAACAGAATACGCACGTTGCTCCTTTGATTTATTTGATGTTAATGCGCTTTCTTATAGCATATTTTCTTTCAGTGATGCGAATGTGTACTAAAAATAACTTGAAATGCTTTTTTGCGTCTTTATATAATGCTTCACTGAATACATCGTGCATACTAGACCATAGAGTCCGCTAATGTCCGCAAGGTGATAGAAGACGGAAATACAGGTTTGGATTACAAATCGCCAAGGGCGAGCTGGTTTAGAGCTCACGCTTGTTGAATCAGCTCACGTTAGTTCTGCAAGTCAAGTACATAGCAGCAATATGTCGTTCTTCCACACTTCATCGTTCGATCTCTGCATGCGGTGTTCGCTATTATTTACCACTGACGCTACATGCAGCACGTACGGTGCTACCGAACAGAAAACGTTCGTGGTACTCACCCAAGAAAAACGGGAACTCGAACGTCGAGATAAAGCGATCGTCGCAGGATGAATCGGAGTCGGTGTAACACGACCGCGAACTATAAAGCCTTCTGATTGCGGGCGCAGTCGTCCGAACGCAAACACGAAGCCCGGAGGAAGCGTTTGACAGCTAAGCATGGGCGAAAAACCCTGCGCGCCGCAAATGTCGAATGCTTGTAGAAAAAAGAAGAAAAAAGAGAAGTGAAAAAGCTTGCACGCAAGTCCGGCACGTGCTTGGCTAGCGGTGTAGGAGATAAGTGGCCGTGCGATGAAGTGTGCGTTGCACGAATTCTACAGCTGACGTTGCGCAAGGACAGACGTCAGACAGGTGCACTGGACGCCTTCTGTGCGAAAAACAAAATGGTCTACAGGCGGGGGCTGTCTCGTCGACGGTTGTTGGTAAAAGTAAGGGAGGCTCGGTCAGTGGCGTCGCAGATGCACACAGACTATTCTGCAAGCACGTGCGTAGGCAAGGTTGGGGTATTCGCCAGCTTATATACACACGCCCACATACAAATGTACGCGAGAACGTATATAAAACGTTTGAAGCCCCCCGCCCCCCCCCCCCTCGCTTCGCGAAGAAAAAAAAATGGCAGCATATCCACGGAGTGAATGATGGAGAGTGGGGCGAAGAATTCGTCCGTCCATTCGTTCTTGCTTCCGTCCGTCCATGCGTCCGTCAGTGTGACCGTCCATGCGTCCATCAGCCCGTCCGTACGTGCGTCTGTCCGTGCGTCCGTCCCTGCGTTCGTCCATGCAGCCGCCGCTGCGTCCGTTCATGCGTCCATCCATGCATCTGTCTATGTGTCCGTTCGTCCATTTATTCAACACTCCAAGTACCACCATCTCGCATCTTTTCATCATATACGTTTTCCATATAGAAGCACCGCCATCCAGCGGACATTCAAAGGACTAAACGAGAGGTGGCACACGCACACTTTCTTACGGCTTGCGCTTCGGGTCCACTTCCCACCTTTAACCACCTCGAGTTCATGGTATATACTGGTTCACTGTATTCATGGCACTGCGGCCGAACGCTCGCTAAACCTTTCGAAAACCAAGGAGGTTACGCCCAGCGAGTATGACGTAGCAAACTTTTTCAGTCAGATAGTGCTCAATGTACATGCCAATGGCTGATAATGGGAAGTGAGAGGTGGAGAATTCGGCTTTTACTTTCTTACGGCTTGCGCTTCGTATCTACTTCCCATTTTTAACCACCTCGAGTTCATTCATGGTATATAGAAGTTCATTGTATTAATGGCACTGCGGCTCAACGCTCGCTAAACCTTTCTAAAGCTAAGGAGGTTACACCCAGCGAGTATAACGTAGCAACCATTTCTTGTCAGATAGCGCTCAATATACATGCCAATGGCTGCTAATGGTGATCGCAGCCTGCGCGTTAACTAAAAGCCGAATGCTCCTGTCTCTCATTGCCCATTAGCAGCCATTGACATGTACATTGAGCACTATCTTTTATTGTTCAACAACGCACAGAAGAAGTCTCTCACCGGCACCACCTTGGAGGTCAAAATGTTATACTTGCTGCATACTACGGGAGACCAACGGGTGCCGCTATAAAAAGCTTCGGCCCTAAAAAGACGTGCGGCTACGCTCCTGAATTTCAGAAATCGGTTTCGGTGATTTCTTATCGGACTGTTATGTTCATCGTTTTGTACCTTCAACTACTAACGAACAGTGCTGCGGTGAACGCATACGTGTGAAAACAGTTGAGTAGGTAGATTTGGCACCTATTTATTCACTTTTTTATTTATTTATTTATTTTTTTATTTATTTATTTATTTATTTATTAGCATATCCCCAAGAGAGAGAGGGAGTTACAGAGGGCGTAAGCACAATATGAACATAGCAAAAATGATGACAGCAGCTAAGGAAATACTACAAATCACAATAGTTAAAACAAGAACAACAATCACAGCATGTCCACGGAGTGAATGATGATTGGTGAGGCAAAGCGTTCACCAGTCCGTCCGTGCTTTCGTCCATCCATTCGTTCTTGCTTGCGTCCGTCCATGCGTCCATCCGTGTGCCATCATCCGTGTGACCATTGGTGCGTCCGTCCGTCCCCGCATTCGTCTATGCGTCCATATGTTCGTCAGTTCATTCGTCTGTCTGTCTGTCTGTCTGTCTGTCTGTCTGTCTGTTAGTCCGTCCATCCGTGAGTGTTTCTGTGCGGCCATCCCTCTGTCTGTCTATCTGCCCATCCGTCAATGCGTCCATCCTTCTGTCTGTCTGTCCGTCCATTCCTACGTCCATCAGTTCGTTCATCCATCTGTATTTCCATCCACCCGTCCGTCCGTCTACCCAGTGAACACTTCTAGTACCACCGTATAACATGTTTTCATGATGTATTCATCATACACAAGTACCGCCATCCAGTGGACATTCTAAGGACCACAATTTTGGATAAGTGCCGGCAGTGGTTACGCACTACAACGAGGGACGCACAAGTCACGCCATAATGAGCTTCGTTCCTCAAAACAAAGAACAATAGTAGTCAGCAGTTCCCCCATAAAGGTTTGTGAAACTACCGTCATGAAGAGCACTTGGTCCTTAGTGGCAGCAATAGAGGGGGACGGCGGTTCCAATCTGTACTTGTCTTTGGAAAAAAGATTGCAAATAGTGGTTCGTGCTGCAGAAAAGAATGGCTACTTTAATCAGGTTTGTCAACATGAGATGAGAAGAATGCAGGTTTCTAGGTGAATTCCTTTCTCAGTACTTGATTATAGAAAAAAATGGCAGCATATTTACGGGGTGAATGATGGAGAGTGTGGCGAAGCATCCGCCCGTTCATTTGTTTTTGCTTCCGTCCGTCCATGCTTCCGTCTGTGTGACCGTCCATGCGTCCATCCGCCCGTTCGTGCGTGCGTCTGTTTGTGGGTCCAGGCGTCCATTCGTGCGTCCATCCCTGCGTTCGTCCATGCATCCGCCCCTGCGTCCGTTCTTGCATCCATCCATCCGTCCGTGCAGCCATGTCTGCGTCCGTCCATGCATCTGTCTGTGTGTCCATTCGTCCATCTAGTCAGCACTCCAAGTACCACCATCTCGCATCTTTTCATCATATATTCCGCATATAGAAGCACCGCCATCTAGCGTTCCATTCCAAGGACTAAACGAGAGGTGGCACACGCACACTTTCTTACGGCTTGCGCTTCGTGTCTACTTCCCACCTTTAACCACCTTGAGTTCATGGTATATACTAGTTCACTGTATTCATGGCACTGCGACCCAACACTCGCTAAACCTTTCTAAAACCAAGGAGGTTACGCCCAGCGAGTATAACGTAGCAAGCCTGTAGCAAATTTCTGGAGCCCTCCTTTAAGGCGTCTCTCATAATGATATGGTGGTTTTAAGACGTTAAACCCCACATATAATATCAATCATTGTGCCATTGCTGAACAAAAATAGCCTAGAATTGGTGGCAAATCTAGCTGAGGACCGAGTACTTTCATACGAGGAGGTTCGCGATCTGATTCTGCATGAACTGAAGCTCACACCTGAGGAGTACAAACGCCGCCTTTACGCCTGTTGGAAAGGTGATGAAACATGGGTACAGTTCACCACGAGACTCGAGATTTTGCTTGATTATTATCACCACAGTAGAGAAATTAGCAGTGTTCGGGAGCTGCTGGCGTAGCTCATTTCAGACCGAGCCAAGCAACTGATGTGCGAAGACATGCGTACATACGTGCTTCAGCATGAGACAGCAGAATGGCTATGCCCTCATGACCTAGCGAAGCTGGCGCAGGAGTATGATGAGAGCACGAGTTATAGAAAGCCACGAAATCCAGCTACTGGACGATCTAAGAATGGTGAAACGTTTAATCACCGCTCAACAGTTAGGCTAGCTCAGCGAAACGAGAGAATTGGCTTCGGATACGATGCTTTCAGAGAGAGAGGACACTATCTGTGACAGGGCTCCCAAACGACACAGACGGCAGTGGAAGAGGCACAAGACCGTTTGTCTCCGGATAGACTAACCGCGCGGGTGGCATGTGAACAGGTGGAGGAGAGCCTAATGCATGGGCACGGTGGTGCTGGAATATCAAGATTAATGTAAATGGAATTGATAAGTGTGGGTCGCAAGTTTCACGCGTGCTTAGATTCAGGGGCGGATATAACAGTGACCACGGAAAAGTTAATCTCGCAATCAGCGAGACTTCAGAGAGTAGGCCAAGTACGCTTGAGAGGAGCATTTCGACAGGCAGTTGTAGCTAACATAATGTACGTCCCGTTAGCCCTGTATATTCCGGGTGGAGGCTCAGCTCCGGAGCTGATGGAACGGTGTGCGGTCACAGATGAACTCGTGGAAGGAGTAGACGCTCTACTCACACCGGACACGCCGGACAAGCTTAAAAAGACACGAAGCGAATAGCAGGCTTTGGCGGTTTAGATACCCTTACAAAAATCCTATATATGAACTTATATAAAAATCCCCATATACGGCTACATCAGGAATTGGGCATATCTGGCCCATATATGGAATCCCCATATATGGGCCGTATATAACCTGATATGTCCAAATCCTGATATAGCCATATATGGGCCTTATATCCCCATATATGGGTGTTGCTGTATATGGCTATATATGGCTATATATAGAAGCATCCATATAAGGTCTTACATGGGTGCTTTCATATATGACCTTATATGGATACCTTTATATAAAGCCATTCAAATGATTCATCTATATTAGTTCAGCCTGTGTCACCGGCAAAAAATGTAGCTGCTCAAATCATTCTTCAGCTAGAAATATACCTGTTTGTTGAAAGGTCTGCATGCAGTCACTATCATCTCCAAAACAAAGGCAGTACATACCCCCTGAACATTCTTGTTCAATTAAGTTATCCTCATTATATCTCAAGTTATTCTCAACAACTATTTGCTAGAATGTAACTTGGCATCATATTTAAAGTTTGTGACGGGCACATGTCACTGTTAGTCCACTTTTCCTGAAATACATTCTTTGTGCTTAAATTTATTGCTTACTTATCGACACTTTTTTATTTATCTATTTATTTCATTACCCACAGCACCAATTGGCATTACATTGGGGGAGCATTTACAAAAAGTAGAATACAAAAATTACATAGTCAGCCAAACAAATAATCAGTCACCTGAATCACAATCTGCAAGAGAAATTCATATATAAATCGGAACATGTTCTAACATATAAATCGGAACAATTATAACATGAAATAAAACAAATATTTGGGAGTGTAGAGGCAATGCTAGAAGGCAGCTGGTTCCATCTTGTAATTTTTTTGGTAAAAAATCATCTTGAAACACGTCAGTCTTGCATGCGATTATTCTTATCTTGAACCTATGGTCAACACGGTCTGAGACATAGTACGGTGCAAGTAAATATTCCGCTTTATCGTTCCGACTTGACAAAAATAAATAGCATAAAAAGACCCAATTTGAGTTTCGTAAAGATATTTTTCACAGTGTGTTATGTTTAAAACTTTTCTCGTGTGTCCATGGAGCGTCCATAGTCAGTCAAAACGAAATATTGACTTGCTATTGACCGTATGAACTGCGTGTGCATTGAATAACTTAAATGAGTTCATAATCAACTTTTAAGAAGTTTGGTCGAAAGTGATTGGTATGCAAGCTTGTTATGTACAAGTATTGTGACTAATGACCTATAGAACGACTGCTAAAACTAGTTTCTATAGGTCTCTGTGCGCGTGGGAACGGAGGCATTTAACAATATTTCTTGCCAACGGGACACTAAAAATGTACTTTGTAAACGTAATCCGCTTTCCATTTTGCCAATAATGCATAATTAACGTAAGAGAGGTAAAAAGCTCATTCTGCAGAAATTCCGGTGTAGGCATCGGTGGCTCTCCGTGAAAAATCGTCTTGTCAATGATCTAAAATTGAGAGAATGCAAATAAAACAAATATTATAAATTTTAGGGTCTGAGTGATGATCGAAATCATGCAGGCAATTTGCATGGCATGCATCTGCTTGGAAATAAAGCATCAATAACTTCCTCTTGTTGTAAATGCAAGGAAAATAACTGTCATGCTTAACAAATACATGTATCCTGCATACAGGTTTCACAACACAACATTTAATATTGCAGCTATATTGCATGATACAAGCGTGCATTGTCATCAAGCATCACAACACGTTATTACCAACGGGACTTCGCGGTCTAAAGACAGCCAACCATTACAAAAGGCACACTGGTTAATGCACGTATTCCCTCACGACTGCGTAGTGGGTGCATAAAGTTCTAAAACATTTTACACACATTATATTCAGAAGCACGTTCTGCTGGGCGAGTTGGTACTTCATCTTAACTTAGTTGCGCGAAAAAATTTGAAGTGCGGAAGGAAGACACCTGGACACAGCGCACACTAACAACTGAAACTTCATTGGAGAAAACAGACATATGTATGCGGTTACGACAACACGTGAGGTGGAAAAAAATGATTAGATGAGCAGACATCTGATCATTTTCTTTCACAGTGTGGACATCGTGTGGTGGACGGCACTGAGCTGTCGTGTGAAAAGTATTATTTAGAATTTATTTATATAATTGTAGATCACAAAGCTTCTCTAAAGGAATTAACAACCATTCTCTAACCAATCATCATATTGTAGAGAGTGTGGCTGCGCGCCCTTGTTTGGAATACGGTAGTTAAAGCTAGATTCAGTGACACGGTATAGCGCGGGAAATCGGAGAGGCGTATTTCATAAACAAAGCTGGGGATTCATGTGTCACGTAACTCTCACTTATGTTGCTTGCTACTGAGGTAGCTTTCCTGGAAGCGCATCATTTATACAATCTGTCTGCTCATCTAATCCTTTTCTTTCACCGCACGTGTTCTCGTAACCGCATATATACGTATGTACAATGTTTCAGTTGTCAGTGTGTGCTGCATCTGGGTGTCTTCCTTTTGTATTTCAATTTTGTCGCGCAACTCAGTAATTACACAATATTTCTTGTTCTTTAAACTATGTTACCCCTTTTTTACCTAAAATGCAGCCATGTGCGAAACCTTCATTGAGACACTATCAACCTTCTCAATTACACAGTACTATTCCACAATTAAATTTTTTCAAGTAGCATCATGCAATAAAGAGTACACACTAAGTGATTGAATTACGCACAAGAAACAGGATCGATACTGCTATCACGTACAACTGTGAAAAACGGAGCTTAACGGTCCCCCAGTTTTTTCACACAGTAGCAAGCCCTAATGCATCATACCAGTTTATTTGTCGGCTTGCGTAAAACTATCTACAGTGTTCACGGATTAAACGTGACATCACATTATTTTGTGTAACTATGTATGCGGGTATGCGCAGTTCCTCAAGATAACCTCGCGATGTTGCGACACCAGTAGCGATAATGTCGCCTGTGATGTACGCATTCCAGTCAAATTTACACTTATATCACCCTGATTGTAGATGGCGGAAACGAAATTACGGGCTATTCTTAAGTTTTTCCATTTGGATCCGTGACATAGCACCCTGTTTTGAAGAATCAAACTAGCAACAAAATTTTAACTGCGTGTCCTTATCAAAACACACGTAAATATAAAAACAAGTGGAACGTAGACGAAAAAAGATAAATTCAAACGCAAAACAAATTCAAGCGTGGGCTCATAAATCTCATGACACCCTTGGAGTTGGAGATATGCAACTCTTTTTTATTTGTAATTGCGCAAGTTGTACTTTATTCTTGGTTTTTCCTCAAGCGTTAAAATGAGAAAAATACAACTCAAGTATATTTACATCAATATATTTATGAAAAGTACAATGGCACGAAACCAACATTTTCCTGGCGTAGATTTTTTGATTAAATAGAGCACTGTCTGGATCAAGTGAAAAAAAAAAGAAAGTGTTGTCGTATCGCTTAAACAAAACAGCCTAATGACGTAACCACGATTAGCATAAAGTTATTTACTCAGCAAGCATGCAATGTGGTATGTTTTCGAGTTATCATAATATTTATGAACAACGTGCGATGGTAATGAAAATGAACTTACCTTAACATTTAACCGAGACTTGTCTTTCAAGGAGCCTGTTAATCCTGATAACCTATTCACACCTTAAAGCCACCACGTCCATTCGTACTGCTTTAGGAAGAAGTTTTGAAGGAACGCTTGCCCGCAAGCATGGGTATCCATTTTTTTCTCGCACGAAAAGTTGACGATCGCCAATCCAGCAGCGTACAGACGCACACGCACACAAAAACACTTCCACGTCCGTCCACAATTTCGCCACGTACAGCGAAGTAGATTCTTGAGAGCTGCGCGATTATCTTGTGTAAATTCGAGCAGTAGTTGAGCACGAAATAAGAGCAAAAGGAATGAAAATTAACAAACTCGGTCAGCACGGCACCCATGACTCCGGCGAGCAAAAAAAAAAAACAACAATGACGCGAACGGATACAGTGCATGCAGGCTTGACAATGAATATTGCAATGGACACTACATTACTACTTGAGATCAATGATTTACGCACTCTTCACTAGAACTAAACTTTCCTGAGCCCATTGGCGAACGACATTTTATTTTTTTAACAATTATTGACGCAATATTATTACCATACGACTGAATGTTTGTGCAAACTATTTTCTTCGTCGTTACTTGAAATGGGCCGCGGCACTCTCTTTCCTGCTGTGTCGACAGACTGTTGTATGCCACGGCAGGGCTACATGGTGCCTACGCGCCGCGCTTCTTCGAACAACTTTCTCCGAATTTTCCACTCATCCGACGGGCGCCCTTTTTTTTGTATTTTTTTACTGTGCGCACCCCTTGCAACCTAGCAGTCAGGCGAGTTTTTTCGGACAATGGACTTCAACTTCCTCCCGCGGGCCCAGAAAGCTGCACGTGCAAGACCTTTGAGACAGGCATTCCGTGGAGCTGAAATCGCTGCTTCGTGTACGCTGGCTACGAAGACGCGTTTTTGCTGAATTTTCATCTTATTTCGCAAGCATTTATAATGATAATAATAATATTCAATGAACCAATAATCAATCAATCATTTTTAACCTACCCAAGAACAACCATAGGGTCTTTCATGCTGGCGCGCGCGAAAAGAAAACAAAAACAAACAATACATTACAGACTGTCCACAGAAATGCAAATCAATAAAAAGAGCAAAAACGAGCAGTCGAAAAGAAATCAACGCACAATGGAAACAACAAACAAAAGAGTAGATATTCATGGAATGGGACTGAAAAATAATGTGGAATATACATAACCGTGCCGAAGGCTTCCTGAAAGATGGAAAAGGGAAGAATCTGTGCATGTGCAAAGCTACGTTAGGACAGGGCAGCCCTCACTGAGAAAAAAAATGACTGTAGACTATGAAAAACATAACGAATTAAGAAAGTTGACGTTAGATAGACTCGGTATTCTGTAAAGGATAGACTGCTGAAAGAATCTGGCAGGTACAAGCAACGGTCGATTCTCTCTCGATAACTTACGCGGAGTTTCAAAATTATTACAACCGAGAAGGGCAGAATATCTCACCCTGAACTAGCTTGTAAAGAAATAACAGCTCAGCATGATTTTGCCGGCCGTTAACTGATGGCAAATATAATATTCCAGCAGTGTTGAAAGGATTCTAGTGAAACGATGAGGGTAAATGCTTATGACATTTTTCTGGACTCACTCAGTGGCGCTACTGCTGCATTTAGCAAGGCCATTCCAAATCAAATATGCATATGTACTCAAGTTGACCATGACATATCACGGTGTACAATTTGTAGAAGGCTGTAGGAGAACCGGATTCTCGCGAGATGTTGAGCCAACAGGAAGAGAATGAAGGCCTCGCATGGCAGCACATTTAATGCAAGTAGAAAAAATTCAGCATGCTATCAAAAAGAACACCAAGATAACTGATCTCATAAAACTTACATAACGACACAGTATGACAGCATATGGATTTGCTGTTGGACGTTTTGCGAAATACAACAACAACATTAATAATAATAATAATAATAATAATAATACACTCATATCATTCTGACATGGCCGAAAATATCTAGCCACATTGAATGAAATGCCAGTGTCCGGGTGCCCATGAATCTCTATACGCGAGTGTGCACTTGCGCAGTTTGGTGGGTATGTACCGGCATACATATCTTATAAGTAAGTGCACTACCGTGTTGGTGTTGAAAGGATATGTCCGCAAGCAGTTTGAATCGTTACGCGCCTGCACAGCAAGGGGCTGTTTACATAATGTAGAGTTTGGCTTAGGTATCACGCCAGCCCGCAAAAAATGTGTCATACTAATTGTATTCACAAGGCAATGTTTAGGCTAATCCTGATGATGGCACGTGCGCTTTAGTGACCTCGACCAAGTAATGACACACCGACACAAAATAGAAGTTTTGTGAATTCGGCAGCCTAGGTTAAATGTTGCTATAAAGCTTCAGCATTTCATTACATGGTTCATTAAATATGTATCACGTGTGAGTCAGTTGCACCTTTCTTAACGTACATGTATATGACGTGAGATTTCTTTGACGCTTGCAAACATTACACTAAATTAATTGTTTACTTGTGCAATCATAAAATTTTCGATAAATTTACTATGTGCACAGCCAGGAACATTATACGTAGCCAAAGGAAACGCAAGATGTATTTTTGCAATAAATTAGTACAACTTCCATCTTGAATGTAATCATAATAGTGCCTGCAAGTTGCATTCACGTAAGTTCTTTTTGTTTTTGAAAATACTCCCTTAAACATTGCACTGCGCATGCAATTATAGTAAATGGCTGCTGAAAGCAATCGCAGATGAGGGGTCAACAGGATTAATAGAAATCTTGTTATATGAAGGGAGCATATAGCCATCAAAACCTTCAAATAATCAGAAATTTTGTCCACCGATGTGGAAGCTAAAAGTGCATTGAAATTACTATTTCTTGCTGCCACTTTAAACAATGCATTAATGTGAACAATATAAGTTGCATGCATTTTGTCTTTACATATACTATATAGGATTGCTCTATAATAATAGCGAGGTTCGGAAGCTTCAATACGTTTTGTGACTTGACACGATTCCTTCTTCGTAAAATATGCCTGCTCTTGTATACATTATTTACGTCGTATTAATTACAACTTATTGTTTCAAACCTAAATGCCATGAAAATGTACGAGTTAAATTACACGAATGCATGCATATATGCATTCAACTGAGTTGCAACTATCACGTACCCAAAGCTGACCTGAAATTTCGGTTTTTTTGCATGGCACAAACAACATATATATTTAATACTCCTATTGTTATGAAAAATAAGCAGGTCAGCTTTGTGTACAAATTGTTATATATTACGTACAATTCGCATAAAAGTGTGATCACGGTGCTAAATATATACGTGGGTCATCCCAAATAAGAGAGCACTTCCACATATAAGGATCCACTTGATATTTTATATATGGTGTGGCCGCGTGCCTTATTTGGCCGGATTTGACTCTTTATATGGGCCAACCGCGTCATATATGGCCGTATATAACCCCATACATGAACCGACTCTGCCAGATATACATCCATATATGCCTATATGTGGCCACATATGCTGCCATATATGCTTATATGTGGCCACATCATATGCTGCCATATATGCTTATATGTGGCCACATATGCTGCCATATATGCTTATATATGGCCAGATATAACTTATATATGGGCCATGTATGGCGTTTCCGTAAGGGCTATAGTGAGAGCAGTGCAGAACGCTGCTTAGGAAATTGACCGGGAAGAATGAGGTCAGTGCTAAGGAGAAGCCGGAGTACCAGCCAGATCCAGCGGGATCTCGAGCAGTTTCTTTGACAAGGCAAGTAACGGCTAAGAAGGCTTATAATGAAATGTTCACAAAAGACCAAAGAGAGGACAGATCATTGCTTTCGCCGTGGGAACAGACGCTTGAAAGAACACACGGAATGTTCACAGAGGGGGTCCTATTTTTCCACCGGGAACTCTTGAACGGAAGGCAGTGTAACCAACTTGTGTTACCTAAATAACGCCGCAAAGATGTGCTGGCTCTCGCTCCTTATGCACCTATTGGTGGGCATTTTTCAGCAAAGAAAACGAAAGAGCGCGTTTTTAGTGTATTCTTTTGGCCGACAATGGTGTCGGTCATCAAAAAGCATGTCAGTCTTGCCACACATGCTAGAAATTCGCCAGTAGGAAGGTGGCCGATCGAGTGCCAATCGCTCCCCTCACACGACCACAAACACCATTTCAAGCAGTGTACCTTGACTGTGTCGGTCCCGTAGAACCTGCACCATCATCGTGTGGTTATGGGTACGCTTTTTGTGCATGATTGACTTATGCTTGATGTGGCCTGAGGCCATCCTGCTTTGAGCTTTGACCGCGAGCGCAGCTTGACAGGTGTTGTTGGATATATTCTCGAGGTATGGGGTCCCAGAACTCATATGCAGTGACAGGGAACTAACTTTACAGCCACGTTGAATCCAGAGCTGACAGAAAGGCTAGGAGTAGAGGTATGCTTTTTAACACCGGAACATCCGCAGAGTAACGGCTTAGTAGAGTGGTGGAACGGAACATTAAGGCGATGTAAACATACACGATCACGATCATGCGCGTCATACGCGATCATGCGCGAGATTGGGACCGTTACATACCATGCGTCCTGTGGGCGTATCGTGAGATCCCTCATAAGACAACAGGGGTGTCACCATTTGAGCTGATTTGTGGTCGTATGGCCCAAGACCCGTTAAACATACAACAAAACAAGCTGGACGGGAGATTGGCAACCTCCAATAGGTCTAAATAAGTCTGCGACTGCTTACTTGACGGAGCTACGTGTTCGAATGGCAGAAGCAGCTCGCGCAGTTGACGGCCGCGCAGAACGAATACAGCGTGATGTCTGAATGTTCAATAATTGCAATGGTGCACCAAGGAATGTACGGGACAGAGTCCAACCGGCGAGTTACGATCCGACCAGTGCGCGAGTGAGACTACTAGAATGCGTTTCTCTGCATTTTTTTTTAAATTTTCGAATGTGTGCCCCTTCTTGTTGTCTTCTGCGTGACTGTGCGTTTTGGTGACCACAAACATTTTGAAAGGGACACTTGTGTGATAGTGCTTTGTAACGGTGTAATGACGTTATAGTGAATTCTTCGTAACATGTTTTTGTTCTTTTAGTTACTTTTGTATGATGTTTAGCGCGACTCGAATTGTCGGCAGTGAACTTAGTGTGACCCCCCCCTCCCTCCGTGCGGTATGAGGTTCTTGAAGCTGTATGTACAACAAGCGTACATACAACATTCTTGGTTGGAAGGAGTTATGTTTGGGGCACGCGAAGGATGGCCAGTCGCTAGACGGCGCCCGACGAAAAGGGAAGTTAATGAGAGAGGCTGCCAAGACGCGGACTACGCCATTCGCTTCGGAACGCGTCTTTGTCGTCAAACCCAGTGAGCCTTTGTTCACCACACCATGTGCTGGGGAGTATGAGCTTGTATAGTTCTGTTGCTTCATCAGTAATGCGTGACCAAGTACATTCATAAACTGCCCCATTGAGACAATAGTAATTCACCAAGTTTTGTCAGAGCACTAAGCAACTTCGCATGGAAAATAATTCGAATGTAGCCTACAAAGAATATAAACTTTATTTGTCGAATCCAGACGATTCCAGTCCGGCGTTTATTAGTGGGCCTGGGCACCCACCGCGGATGCGGTTCCGAGACCTTGTCTCGAAGCGGCTTCCTCGGCACGCTGGACGGCCCACAGTGGTGCTGTCAGGTTCGAGCTGAGCAGTGCGGCCTTCCAACGCGAGCGGAGGCTGGCGGTGAAAGAGTAAGACGAATCAGCACTGTTCGAATTGTTTATTAGGCCCTGACACTCCCACAGCATGTGACTAAGGGTGGCAACCTCGCCACATGACGTGCATCTGTTTGTAGTGCATATGTCTGGATACATGGCATGCATGAGTCTAGGGTTTCTGTATGAATCTGTTTGTAATTGTCTGAAGTGTACCGCTTGCATTCTGTTTAGCCTTTCGTGAGGAGATGGGTATATGCGTCTTTGTAACTGGTAATGTGTGGTCATATCGTGAAACCTGGTCATACGATCCTCCCATGCCCAGATGTCTGCAGTTCCCCGCGGGGGCTTGTCGTCCTCCGGCGATGCTCGGTGAGTGAGGCCTCGAGCAACGCGGTGAGCCGCTTCATTGGGGGGGCTCAGTTCGGTATGTGCCGGGATCCATAACAGGTGCCTTCAGTTATCGAAGTCGACCTCTCCTGGATGTATGGGATGTCGTTGGAGTATGTGAAATGCCTGTTGCGAGATGCGTTCGTTGGAAAACTTGCGAATTGCTGTTTGCGAATCACTAATCACGTATGTGGCATTGGTCTGTGTGAGGGCCAGTGCTATAGCCGCTTTCTCTGCCGCTTCAGCGTGTGCCGTGTTCACAGTGAGGCTTGTGATGTACTTGCCACGATGGCCGGTAACTACCGCCACGAAACTCTTTTTATTGGTGTAACGCGCAGCATCAGTGAAAACCGCTTCAGTGTCGTTGGAGTAGCTTTGAGTAATGCGTTGTGCCCTGACTTTACGCCGTCCCGTATGGTGTTGGGGGTGCATGTTACGAGGCAATGGGGGTACGTATACTTGCTCGCGTACCGATCTTGGAATTCCGACTTTGATGCCGTGCTGCATATGGTACGTGATGCCAAGTTTTTCGAGTAGGTGTCGGCCTGGGCGGGTCTTGGATAGGCGCTCGAGATGGGAAACTTGTTGCGCCTCCACGAGTTCCTCGAGGGTGTTATGCAACCCGAGCTCTAGGAGGTTGCTGGTGCTCACTCCGGGCGCCAGTCCCAACGCGAAATTGTACGTCTTGCGTATCAGGGCGTTAAACTTGTCTTTTTCCGCAACTGTCCATTTGTGAAACGGTGCCTTGTACATTAGTTGTGAAATAACAAAGGCTTGTATGAGTCGTATGACGCTGCCTTCGCGCATGCCCGCATGTTTGTTCGTGATGCGTCGGATGAGTTGCATGGTGCTGGTGGCCTTTGCCATTATCTTGCGCAGTGCTTCACCATTGCCGCCGTTCTGCTCAATCATCATCCCCAGTACCCGGATCTTCTTTACCATTGGAATTGGTGGGCCGCTTGAACATGTTAGTTTGATTTCTTGTTTCTCCGAAGGTACGTAGTTTTTGGGCGGGCGTCCCTTTTTTCACCGGTCTACATAGCAGTAATTCGGATATTTCGGCCGAGCAGGTGAGTCCCGTGCCTACGAGGTAATGTTCCACGCATTCTATGGCCGCCTGTAAGCGATCCTCGATCTCTCCGTCACTGCCAGTTGTCGTCCAGATCGTAATATCATCCGCGTATAGCGTGTGGTGCAGTCCATCAATTTGATGTAATCGCTCGGGTAACCCCAGCAAGCCGAGGTTGAAGAGCATCGGCGAGATCACCGAGCCCTGCGGTGAACCCAAGCTTCCAATGTTGATTTGATTTGATTCTAGCTGTCCCACTCGCATGCGTGCGGTTCTTCCCGTGAGGAAGTCTCGGACGTAGTTGTACACTCGCATTCCGAGGTTCAATCTGTCTATTTGTCGCAATATGGGGTCGTGACGAACGTTATCGAAGGCCGTCTTCACGTCCAGGCCAAAGATTGCTCTCGTTGAGCACCCAGGATTTTCTATGATTTGATATTTTAGTTGCAGAAGAGCATACTGTGTGGAGAGATGTCTTCTGAACCCAATCATTGTGTGTGGTAATAGGTTGTTGTCCTCGAGGTAATCTGTTAGTCTATTGAGGAACGCATGTTTCATCAGTTTACCTACACATGATGTTAGGGAGATAGGGCGCAGGTTCTGCAGCTGCAATTTCTTGCCGGGTTTCGGTATAAGTATGATCTGCGCTTCTTTCCATGGCTGGGGTAACTATCCACGCACCCAACACTCGTTAATATAATCTTTGAGTTTCTCTAGCGATCTGTAATCGAGGTTGCGCAGTGCCCTGTTCGATATTCGATCTAGGCCTGGGGCTGACTTGGTATTGAGTTTGACGAGGGCCACCTCGATTTCGGAAATTGAGAATTCTGCGTCTAGGATAGCGTTGCCTTCTCCCCTGTAGTCCGGATGTACTTGCGGGGGCGTTTGGGATATGTAATGGAGTTCCGCTTCCCGTAGGAAATCTTGCTGCGTTCCCCCGTAAGCGTGTATGATTTTGCATATGCCTTGCCTCTGTGAGGTCTTGGTGTTCGCGGGATCTATGAGGTACCGCAGTATCTGCCATGTGCGACTCGTAGTGAGCTGACCATCTATCTGCGCGAATTTCTCTTCCCATTGCTGTTGTTGCAGGTTAAGTGCGTGCTTTTCTGTTTCTTTGTTGAGCTGTGCTATTCGTTTTCGCAGTGTCCTATTATGTCGTTGTCGTTTCCAACAGCGATGCAGTTGGGTCTTGGCTTGTCACATGTGCAGTAACCGGGTGTCTATTCTATCAAGCCCAGCTATTGACGGCATCATTTGCGTCGCCCTCTCAATGTCGCGCCGAAGTTGCTCGGTCCATTGCTCAATGTTTTTGATGTCTTCAATCTGTTGCTTGTCTCAATTTTTTCGTAGTAGTTACCAATTAGTGATCTTCATTTGGTGACCGGCATTGTGTTCCTGTGGGCCGCCTTCTGCTTCTATAGAGATGTAATGGTCACTGCCCAAGTCTTGCATGGTGTTTCTCCAAGTCACCTTTCGTGTATTGCACGTAAATGTAAGGTCAGGCGTGGTGTCAGTGCTGACGCTGTTGCCCTGCCTAGTTGGTACCGCTGGGTCAGTGACCAGCTCGAGGCCGGCGAGTTGCGCCGTTTCCCACAAATGCCTGCCTTTCGGCTGATTGTGTTTGTAACCCCACGCCGTATGCCCCGCGTTGAAGTCGCCTCCAATGAAGAGTTGTTGCCCCTGGGCGATATCGAGTGATCGTTTGAAGAGGACGTGAAAGCGGTGTTTGCGGCATCTCGGACTGCTATAGGCGTTGAGTACGAAAATGCTGTCGGGCGTCTTACGCGGTGGAATTAGCTCTACGAGGACGTTTTCAATATCCTTGACATGGGTGTCGTGTTCGATGACCGTGAGCTCTCGCTTGACCAGTGTGGTGACGTTTGGATTTTCCTCCTTACCTGTTATAGACTGGTACCCTGAAAGTTTGGCGGGGCCGTTTAGTTCCTGCAGTATGATGACGTCTGGGCGTTCGGGGATCGTTTTCAGGTATTGTTGTAGGTGTGCTCGTTTGTTTTTGTAACTTCTGCAGTTCCACTGCCATATTGTATGTTTTTGTTTCGAAGAGTGTCTTGCCATGGTTATGTGGTACTACATGTGTGGCGCCGCTTCGCTATGCGACGTCACCAGCGCGCTGTTGGCAGCTTCTAACCTGGACAATCTGAGATAAATGCTCTCCAAGCTCTGTTGAATCGTATGCGTGATAGTCGCGGCGATAGTTTCCTCGAGACAGCTCACGCGAGCCTCGAGTGCCTTCACTCGGGTGTCGCCTGTTGCTGCGCGCGTACGCTTGGAACGTACTGATTTTTAAGGGAGATAGCCGGCCCGCGTTTAGTATCAGGGCCTTCGACCTCACCGTCCTCTACGAGTTCTTCTTGTGTTTCCTGCATTGCCTGTTGATCAGTCTCGCTGTGAGCGGCAGACTGGAGCTTTTGTATGAGTTCGTCCTTTGCGTGAATCTGTGCCTGCATGCATTCAATTTGTTTTTGCATAGTTTGTATCGTCTGTGTTAACTGAGCTATCTCCGCCTCTATCTTAGTGTGTATTTTTCCGCCAGCCTCCGCGTTTGTTGCGCGTTTTCCTTTGACCGCATCTGCCAAGCTCACCGAATCAGTTAGCTTCGCGTCCCTCGTTAGGGTCTGTCCAGGTGTTCGGCTGCGAGCTCGGCGTTGCTGCTGCTTTCGGGGTCCTGGTATGCGGCTACGAGATCTGGAGTGGCTTCGACTGAGTGTCCTGGATCTTCAGCGGGGCTTGCTGGTGGAATAGTTGGTGGCAGTGGCCTCTGCCTCCTCGTTGGCCCTGCGTCGTTCCCACTGTCTCTTCGTCACAATGTAGGGCGTTTTGTACCTTACACGGCAGTTGCGGTCCGCCGTCATGTGTGCGCCCCCGCACAGCTTGCAATGAGGGGAACACTGGTGATTGGGGCCTGGGTTAGGGGCGTCACAACCACGACACACTTTGTCCTTGGGCTTTGGGCACACGTCCATGCGGTGACCAAGTCTCCCGCAGCAGTGACACATGTTGATTTGCTTGCGATACAAGGTGCAGCGAAGGAGAGCGCCGCCATAATTGACGTAAGTGGGCACTCGCGGTCCTTCAAACGCCACTATGACGGTCGTGGTGCTACTGAGCCGTTTGGCTGCCAGGGCGAAAGGGTTACGTGCGTGAACGATGCTGGTATGAATGGACTTGGCGTCTTCTTTCAACGGGATACCCTTGATTATTCCCTTCACCGTGTTGTCGGGGGCCGTCTAGTACGCACTAACCTCGTGGTGGCGGTCGCCGATGGTGATAGCTTGTAGCTTGGCGCGCTGGTCGCCGAAGAGAGCGGACGCGCATCACGTCGGCTCCGTTTTCCAAGAACTATTTGCCAGTGATTTTCGGTCATTCAGCCCATGAATTTTACAACAACGCGTGCGGAAAGTGACCAGGATTTCACTGACACCAAAATTCCTGGTTGGAAAGGACTTTTTGCGGGATTTGAGAGGTTTTCAACCCGCGCCCCTTTGGCCCAACGCTCACGAAAGCTGGCCACCCGACGAGACGCACTGAGCGTCTCCTTTGACGCGGGCGCCTTCTTCGCCCAACAACGATGGAAGTCCAAGTGAACGAGGAGAATATCTCCCCCGAAGAGTTTCTGGAGGGCACGGATTGGTGCACCATCGGATCTAAGACCCAAGTTAACCGCGCAAACGCGCAGAGGAACACCCAGAACGGAGCCCCCTCCTGCACCGGTGAGGGAGCGGACTTCAACCGACAGCGTTCGCGTCGACAACCGCGTAACATCAAGCAGCAAGTCATTAGAAAGAGCAAAATGCCACTACTCCCACGGAGCGATTTCAAGATCGTGATACGACCACGAGGAGGCTTCGACGTGGCCACCACTGGAACCGTGCGCCTCGCATCGGCGATTTACCGCGCGCCCAACGTACCGGCTCCATGAAGCAGGGGAGGACACGGTGTGTTCCAACAACCATCAAAACATAATCGTCTTGAGCACACCCCATGCCTCTCACGCCGATAAGTATAGTCTACAAAGCCACCGGTATTATAGTTCCGCTATGTAAAGAAAAAAAGGTATTCATACGCAAACTTTCATGATTTTGGCCATTTTAATTTAAATGTAAATAAAATACTAATTACTTTATGTTTATTATAACCTAACAGAAAATTGGATGACACTTTGTCTAAAGACACAGTAACTTCCGTTTTGTTACGTTGAATAGTTTCAGTACTCGCAGTACAACGGAGGCTTGTACAGCGAAAATGCTTTTGTTGCCCACACTATTTTCATTGCTACTAGGTAAGGCTTTCGACCAGGCATCAAAATCAGATCTCATTGAAAAGAGGGGACAACAAGCTTTTTGAAGTAGCCCAATGCAGTTTTATCTGTGAAGCGCAGCGAGCCCAGTGCATGCGCAAAGAATGCGTAAAAGGCGGAGTGGTTGCGGATGGCGAGGGACCACCACCGGAAATTTGAAGCGGAGGTGCTGTCATCCTGAGACTCTCAGCTCGTACTCGTTCAATTGAAGTGTGGTTGCAAGACAGTTTCGAGTGGCGCGTGCTTTTTACAGCGCAGGTGCACACTCGTGCGCGCGTGGCGATACTGCCAAAGGAGTGAATGGCGATACCACATGTGGCCCTGTGGCTGACATAACGATGCAAGCTAAACCGAAGCTACTGAAAACTGGCTAAGAAGGCCACCTCAACACTTCGTACATGCGGTGGACCTTTGGAGATATTTTTTGTAGAATAGGCTTTCTCCGAGCTTTCTATTGAATACCTGGCATACATTTCTGATGAATAATACTACTCAACATGGTCAGGTTGCGAAGTTGGCACCATAATGTGATATTTGACTTGCATAGTTTTTTGAATTACAGAGCATTGATATTACTGTATACTATAGCATAACCACGAGGGGCACGAACTTCTAACAAGTTCCCCTACCAAGTGCATTTTCTCAATAACACACGCACATTGCTTCGCGTAAAAATGGTCTGTCAGAAATCATTACGCTGCCAGAATGGGCAGGCTCAAACTGATTCTGAAAGCTCAGTGGCTGGAGTAACTACTAGAAAGTGCTGGATTCGCGAGAAGTAATTTCAACATACCGATATCGACGATCCAAAGGATTGATCACCGCTGTTTGATGGGAGTAGGCGGAGTAAAGAAAGAGTTAATGAAATGAACATTCTACAAAGGCAAAGAACAAAGTAGTGCGTTTTTTTCCCTTTCCACACAAGCATATTTCACCGTGAAATGTACACGATACTGCATGTACGCGATAAGCATCCGATACTTTGTTGTTACCATCTTAGATGATGAACGGTTGCACCTCACAAGCTTTTTAAGAGCCCTCTAGCGTCGCGGCGAGACGCCAACTTCGTTCGATGTCATCGCGTCTGGCATACGCAATGATTGCAGCTATAGCGCCGAGGTGGCAGCACCAGCCGGCAGGGATCAGCAGACTGCGCTGCTGCGTATGCGAGTCTTTTTTTTTTTTCACCAGGAAAAGGAAGCTTTTGCACAATGCGAGCGCTCAGTGTTCCAAGTAGCGGCACATGTAAAAGTGCCAGACGAAGCGTTCAGTGAGGCCCATTAGCACATCCCCATCTATAGAACAATGGAGTAGTAGACGTAGTCTCCCATTGAACAACTGAGAACATCAATCTTCGAGGAAATGAACAATATGTTTTCAGCTTTGCTGAATGGCAAACTCATCTACTGGTGGTCACTGCCGGGCGGCTTTGGGAATAACGAAACTTAGGGCCATACAAATATATTGAGTGACGAGTGGAGCTCACAGTAATTGCCTTTAACATTTTGTAAAGCGGGCTTATAGTTCACGACGCGCGTACTTCCCACATGAGTTTTTTCCGAAGCGGCTACGTTTTCTTCAGCTCAGTTGACAGCGATGGGAACGAATATCGTACTCGTAATTTCGACCGTCTGATGTAACAACATTGTCGCTGATAACGGTGGTGTTAAGTTAAATATATCAGTTCGTGAGTTTACATAGAAAACAGAGAAAAGAAAGAAAGATAAAAACATTTGTAAATGTGAATAATACTCAAGTTCAAGAGTCTACCATTCGTGCGTAAAAGACCAGAAAACGCTGATTGCACTGCTTAGACTACAAACCTTCTGCCCACTAGCTTATCTGAGTAGTTGCCTACCTTTCTGGATGGCACGAAATTCTTCCTGGAAGCCTCAGACGCGCGTTGCGAAGTGATGACACGGTGGGCATCGTCGGTGTACACGGGATATCCGTCTACAAGATGAGCTGTTGTTCGTTCTTTGTAGTTGACTGTTTCCGGTTGTTGATCTTACCTACATTCTAGGTGTGTGGGAAAAGAAACAGAACGAAATCTTGAGGCGTCCTTGTTTCCGCGATAACCCGAGCGAGTTGTAAAAGCGGGCGCAGCTGCTGCGGGCCGCCGACCGTGTTTCTGTGTCGCGTACTCTCGACACCAGGCGGAACGTAAACAGACTGGGCACAGCTGCGTGTCGCTCAAACACGTTGCGTTGTTTGATGGCGAGCTTCATTCCTGGGAGACCCGCGGGCTCTGAGAGTGAGGGATCCCGCATTTTGCTCTCGACGAAGTCGTGTTGAGGAACAGCTGCTGGATCTTGCTTTGCGACTGCTGATGTATGCGCTTGCGAAAAAGGCTGATGACTGATGCTGAAAAAGACCCAGATGGCTGTCGACGAAAAAGATGGACTTGTTATTTCAGCTATGGGCGTTATTTGTTGCGCCAATGTTTGTGGCAACACAACTGTATGAAACCTCACCATATGGTAAGGTGAAGTATATTGAGACGCTCGAAGACAATTAGTATAAAAATAAGTCATATATTATGACCGTTGATGCATCCAAGGTCAATTATTACATGTTTCGAAACTGTGAACAAAAAGGGGTCGAAAACCTATTTCCACTGACATGAGTGCATGCTGTATCATCGAAGCACGACTATGTGAGGTGGTGTGAAATAATTGAAATCAAATACTTAAAGGAATTTTGCATTCATCATCATCATCATCATCAGCCTGACTACGTCCACTATAGGACAAAGGCCGCTCCCATGTTCCGCCAGTCAATTCGGTCCTGTTCTTGCTGCTGCCAATTCATACCCGCAAGCTTCTTAATCTCATATTCCCACCTAACCTTCTGTCTCCACCTAACCCGCTTGCCTTCTCTGGGAATCCAGATAGTTACCTTTAATGACCAGCGTTTATCCTGTGTACGCGCTACATGCCCGGCCCATGTCCATTTTCTCTTCTTGATTTCAACTATGATATCCTCAACCTCCGTTTGTTCCCTAATCCACTCTGCTCTCTTTTTGTCTCTTGAGGTTACACCTACCATTTTTCTTTCCATTGCTCGCTGCGTCGCCCTTAAGACGTCCCCCGCTACGCCACCCATTTCCAAAGAGAGGGAAGACCACTCAACCCCTTGTCTATCCGGTTCCCTCATGGCTATGTGTCTCAATCACTTCCCACATACAGGGATTCGTGCTGGGGCCGGGAAGTAAGAGACGCTACGACCTGTTCTTGTTTACTGATTCATTTAATTTATATTTAATTTATTACTAACTGCAAACATCGTATACCCGTGTACATCAACCACTACACAAAAATATAACACACGGTTTACACACTCGCAGTGTTCGACACAGGGCAGGCACATAAAGAAAGTAACTGCAACAATACAAGGATATGCATATACAAAGGAGACACACGACGACACAAATAATGACGTTATCAATGAATAAAGCCACGCAATGTCTCAACACGCCGCTTCCCTTACTGCAAAGCTCGTCTAAATAAGGTGCATAACGTTCGTCTCATGAATCGTCCATGTTGTCGGTATTCATCGTCCTCGTCGTCTCTCTCAGCGATTTCCATCTAAATCTTCTTTCATAACGTACCGCAATCATTCGCTTCCTCGTTTCCCATCTCTAACTTTCATTCCTCGTCATACCATCCCTGCCTTAGTCTTCATCTCATCAACTCTCATCACATCGTCTCCTCGATCACCGTTCTGTAGTCCCTTTTCGTAGGACACGACTCCGCCCCTCTGTGGTACCTAACCAATCGCCACTGTTGACACGGCACATTTCTCTGTCAGTCGGTGTGTATCATCTTCGACGGCCGCCCCCGCGGCCCACACCAGTAGAAAACCCTCTCCCGAACAAAGCCGAGCAAGTAACAATGTACAAACTCAAGCCTCAGAGAGAGAGATGGGCGAGCTGTCCCAAGACACGTGAATTACGGGCGAACAATGGTCCCGATGCTTCCGACAAAGTGCGTCGTCTGTGATGGCCAACGCCCGGAGTTTGCAGTGTTTTGCCGAAATGTTTTCAGCCGAACCAATTGCCCCGGTTTCTGGTACTTGATTAGGCGATGTCCAGAACGAGTCTCAACGTCTCCATGCAGCTCTGTGTCTCCCGCGAAATTCTCCGCATCCGCCGCTTCTTCGTCATTCAACGCCGCGGGTGGCCATCCGCGCAGAACGCAGTAATGAGCCTTGGAGCCACGGAGGCTGACGGAAAGTCAGACCGAACCCGGCACAGGCGCTGCAGCAGGGTCACATTCACCGAACCAACAAAAGGTGCTCTGCTGCTCCCCCATGCCACAAATCTGAAGAGTGCGCGCGGATTATTGCCACCGTACACTGTCACACTGTCTGTAGACAACAAGGCGCCGCCCGGTCCTCGTGTTTGCGCGGGGAGGCTCGCGAGGACAGTAGAAATAATGCTTCCAGGTACTCCACTCCGGTATGCCTATTCGTTACCCCGAAGGTTTTCTTTTCATTTTTTTGTGGGTTTAAGAAATGAACATAAACATCTTGAAATGGCTGGGGTTCCGTCCGTGTTTGCGGGCGCGTTACAATCCCTTCATCTTGCAGAAGAATTTTCCCAGTGGGGAAATTCAAAGAAGAGAAATGCGAGTGCATAGCGCCTTCGGGTTGCGCAGCGAAATTGAGACCTCGCGGCAGTCTTAGGAATATGGTATATGTGAACACAGCACACCTGTGATTCAGCCCTGGCGGCAGCGGGTCGCTGAGAGGAACCAATCTGTGATTGTCGCTGTATCATCACCCACCACGAAGCACTTTGATTCCGTGTTTCTACCGCGCACAACACACTTGAAACCTTGAGTATCACCGCAAAAACTCGTGGATGACACGTGGACAAAATGCACACTGGTCACAGCTGCTCGTCGGATGGTTTGGCACGCAACGTTCAGTCAAGTGTGCGGAAGGTTCACTACCATGCGAGCACATCACACACTTCGCCTGCAGTGTCCACTCTCGGCACAACCGAACAGAGGATACAGACATTTCAATAAGCTTTTATTCCACACATGCACAAAATTTTAAAAACTTATCGAACATCTCAAACCAAACGAAAAGCGGGATGACGAGAGAACAAGGCCATACAGGCAGCAACATGGAATTACCCTCGCGTACCATCTCCTGCCCGGCCTCTGCTGCACCTGTCGGTGAAGGAAAGGGACCTTCAACGTGAATTGCGTGTTCGGATGGGCTGAGAAAGTAGCGTATATGCGGTCCTATACAACTGTGACATTTGGCGTTGTACATCAATACCGATCACGACGCTCCCTGCCTCCTAACGAGGTGCGGCACTTCCGTGCGGGGAGACGCCATGAACCCATTTCAATTTGAACTTTCACCTCGCCTCGTCGATACCGGGGCTGCTTCATATCTTCCCACAAGCCGGCCCTTCCCGCCTCCTATCGAGGCACGACACTATTGTGTAGGGAAAACGCCGTAGCTTGTCTGTGATCTTTACTTGTCCCATCTCATCACCTGTTGTAGCGTCTATTGATGTATCTCGACCTACCACTATGCATAATCTACCTAACTTGGGGCACAGATGCCAGTCACATATCCTGTCTTTCTTAACTTTCTCGTTTCTTAAAACAGTCCTTTTGCACCTTCCTTTCCGACAAATGGTGAGATCTCGGTAACCTCACATTCACTGACTATGTGTTCTTCCCCCATCATTAGGTGTTAATCGATCCCAGGTGGTACCACTCACTCAGTGATCAACATCAGATGTCGTAAACAACACAAAAACACAATAACCGAGCGAACTACCTGCCTCAGTTCAAAACACAATCGACAAAATAAAACAAGTGTACAAGCCAAAGCAAAAGAAAATAAAAAAAATATAAACTTCGACACAAGGTCTACACTAAAGTAACAAGTGCAATGACCGAGCAAAAATCTTAGAACATAAAATGGCATACAACATTTCGGACTCTTATCACCCTAGCTGATCCCCGGGCGCTCAGCGTGTACCCGTATGCAGACTTCTTCCCCGACTCCGAGTCACGGACCCTCGTTAGATGGTCCGAGCTTCCACCTACTCGACTCAGTCGCGGAGTGGGGCATATGCGAAGCTATCTTATAAGACCACCGCTGCGCATGCCCGGATTTGGTACGGTGTACATCGAGTGTGCTGCAGTTCCCCTTTGGCCCCACAAAAACCACCCCGTTGCGATCTAGGTACTCCTCAATCTCATCTACTCTCTCTAACGTTCGGTTTACCACCGTGTCGACCAAGACTCCGACAACTGCATCCTGGGAAAATCCATTCTCATCCAACTTCATATCTGCTACTCCTACTGGTAATGCCTCATCGTCTCGGGGGACCTTCGAGGTAGAAACCACAGCTAAACCGTCTGTATCCGCTCTAGCAACCTCGACAACTTTTGTTTCACCCAGTGGCACCGGCGCGTGCGAGCGTTCCCCCCAAACACACACTCGCTCAATGGCGGAAAATCCTCCTCGATCACGGAAATTACATTAACCACATCCCCACATGGTGAGCCGCGACTCGTTTTTACGGAGCTTGTTTCCTTGCGAATATTTACGATCGCGATTGACCTCTGCGCGTCACCGTCGTGAGGAGAAGTTGCGTCTAGAATTCCAGATTCGAACCTTGTCACCATCTCCTTGTCTTTGTGAATGCGGCTGCCACCCGTCGAATTCCACTTTCGTCGCCGGTATCGGTGGCATTCTCGCCAAAAGTGACCAAACCTGCCACAGTTATAGCACCCGGCGGGATAAGGGAGCTGCCTTGGGAATTCCTGCCAATTTCGTTTCACCTTTTTGCGTACTGCCAAGCTCTCCACAAATTTTTCGAGGCGGTCAAGACGGCTATGCATCTCATGAATATCCGTGTTCTCTTCTACGTATCGAACGGGTAACGTAAGGCTCCACGACACTTTCTAATTCTGTTCTTCCTGGACCACTATGGCAATGGCCTCGTCAAACGTTTTCGGGGCCCGAGAGAGAACAAATCTGCGGACCGGATCCCTCAGGCCCAGTAAAAATTGCGAGAGCAATTGCTCGGCCAGAATTTCGCGGCGCAGTGAAGCTTTCACCGGATCCTGACTATCGAAGCTCGCCAGGGGGGCGGTCCCGAGCATGCGCAAGCGACTCGCAAATGACCCCACCTCCTCATCTGCCTTCTGTCTCGCGTTTAAAAACCTTTCCGTTTTGAAGATAAGTGGCTCCATATCGAACCTCTTGAGGGCCAAATATTTGAACTCAGAAAACATTGCAGCCGCAGCGACGCCATCATCCCACCACGCAAAATCGTGCGCCACGCCTACCATCTTGCATCGTGCTATGCAGACCAGCTCACTATCCCGCCATCCACCCAAGCGACTAACCTGCTACAAATTTTTCAAGACCCTAACATCCGGACCCGTATCACCTCCCGTAAACGATGGAACCATGTCCGCTAACATTAACGCGCTCATTTCTAGTGGGTTGTCTCTGTCGCTCATCTTGGTAGCCTGCTCGTTCATTTTGCTGCCTCTCCTTCCCTAGTACGAGGGTGAAATCTCGCACCGTTCCCCCAGCAGTAATCCCACCGCTGCTACCACTGGAGACGTCCCCCGCTACACCACCGATTTCCAAAGAGAGGGAAGACCACCTAACCCCTTGTCTATCCGGTTTCCTCTTGGCTGTGTGTCTCAATCACTTCCCACATACAGGGATTCGTGCTGGGGCCGGGAAGTAAGAGACGCTACGACCTATTCCTGTTTACTGATTCATTTAATTTATTACAAACTGCAAACATCGTATACCCGCGTACATCAACCACTACACAAAATTATAACACATGATTTACACACTCGCAATGTTCGACACAGGGCAGGCACATAAAGAAAGTAACTCCAACAATACAAGGATATGCATATACAAAGGAGACACACGACGACACAAATAATGACGTTATCAATGAATAAAGCCACGCAATGTCTCAACACGCCGCTTCCCTTACTGAAAAGCTCGTCTAAATAAGGTGCATAACGGTCGTCTCATGAATCGTCCATGTTGTCGGTATTCATCGTCCTCGTCGTCTCTCTCAGCGATTTCCATCTAAATCTTCTTTCATAACGTACCGCAATCACTCGCTTCCTCGTTTCCCATCTCTAACTTTCATTCCTCGTCATACCATCCCTGCCTTAGTCTTCATCTCATCAACTCTCATCACATCGTCTCCTCGATCACCGTTCTGTAGTCCCTTTTCGTAGGACATGACTCCGCCCCTCTGTGGTACCTAACCAATCGCCACTGTTGACACGGCACATTTCTCTGTCATTCGGTGTGTATCATCTTCGACGGCCGCCCCCGCGGCCCACACCAGTAGAAAGCCCTCTCCCGAACAAAGCCGAGCAAGTAACAATGTACAAACTCAAGCCTCAGAGACAGAAAGATGGGCGAGCTGTCCCAAGACACGTGAATTACGGGCGAACAATGGTCCCGATGCTTCCGACAAAGTGCGTCGTCTGTAATGGCCAACGTCCGTAGTTTGCAGTGTTGTGCCGAAATGTTTTCGGCTGAACCGATTGCCCCGGTTTCTGGTACTTGATGAGCCGATGTCCAGAACGAGTCTCAACGTCTCCATGCAGCTCGGTGTCTCTCGCGAAATTCTCCGCAGCCGCCGCTTCTTCGTCATTCAACGCCGCGGGTGGCCATCCGCGCAGAACGCAGTAATGAGCCCTGGAGCCACGGAGGCTGATGGAAAGTCAGGCTGGACCCGGCACAGGCTCTGTAGCAGGGTCGCATTCACCGAACCAACAAAAGGTGCTCTGCTGCTCCCCCATGCCACAAATCTGAAGGGTGCGCGCGGATTATTGCCACCGTACTTTGTCACACTGTCTGTAGACAACAAGGCGCCGCCCCCGGTCCTCGTGTTTGCGCGGGGGGGCTCGCGAGGAAAGTAGAAATAATCCTTCCAGACACTCCATTTCGGAATGCCTATTCGTTACCCCGAAGGTTTTTTTTTCTTTTTTTTGTGGGTTTAAGGAATGAACATAAACATCTTCAAATGGCTGGGGTTCCGTCCGTGTTTGCGGGGGCGTCACACCCTCAATTTCAGCTGAACCCTTTTTGTAAGTCTCCAGGTTTCTGCTACATAGCTAAGTACCGGCAAGATGCAGCTGTTATATACCTTCCCCTTGATGGATAGTGGCAATCTACTTGTCATGATTTAAGAGTGCTTGCCAAATGTGCTCCACCCCAATGTTATTTTTCTAGTTACTTCAACGTCGTGGTTCAGCTCCGCGGTCATTACCTGCGCTAAGTAGACAGTCTTTTACAGCTTGAAGCGCACTATTACCTATCTCAAAGCGCTGCTCTCTTCCGAGGTACATTATATATATACTTTCGTTTTCTGCAGATGAACTTTAAGACCTACCTTTCTGCTCTCCTTGTCTAACTGCGTAATCACGAGCGTCAATTCGTCCCCCTGAGTTACTCAGCAATCCAATGCCATCGGCGAAGCGCAGGTTAATAAGGAACTCTCTATTAACTCTTATCCTGAACTGTTCTTAATCTAGGCCTCTGAAAACTTCCTATAAGCACGCGGTAAATAGCATTGGGGAGATTACATCCCTCTGCCTTACATCCTTTTTGATTGGTATTCTGTTGCTTTCTTTATGAAGCAATATGGTAGAAGTTGATCCCCTGTAAATTTCTTCCAGGATGTTTATATATACTTCATCGACGCCCTGATTGCGCAGTGTCTGCATGGCTGCTAATATTTCCACTGAATCAAACGGCTTCTCGTAATCCATAAAGGCTATGTATAGTGGTTGGCTATATTCTGAGCATTTCTTTATTACCTGATTGATAGTATGAATTTGGTCGATTGTTGAGTAGCCTGTTTGAAATCCTGCTTGTTCCTTTGGTTGATTGAATTCCAATGTTTTCTCAACTCTGTTAACAATTACCTTTGTACATAGCTTGTATACTACGGAGAGAAAGCTAATAGGCCTGTCATTCTTCAAGACCTTGTCATCTCCTTTCTTATGTATTAAGATTATGTTAGCGTTCTTCCAAGACTGTGGTACTCTTCCAGTCAGGAGGCACCTAGTAAACAAAGTGGCGAGTTTTCCTAACACAATCTGTCCTCCATCTTTCAGCAGATCTTATGTTACCTGGTCCTCAATAGCAGCTTTACCTCTTTGCATGCTCTCCAAGGCTTTTCTGACTTCATCTAACATTACTGGTGAGGTGTCATCTGGGTTATTGCTAGTTATTATAGTATTAAGGTTGGGGTTGTCCCGGCTACTGTACAGGTCTCCGTAAAACTCCTCCGCTATTTTAACTATCCCATTCATATTGGTAGTTACTTTGCCTTTTTTGTCCCTTAGTGCATACATCCGATATCTGCCTATCCCAAGTTTCCTCTTCACTGGTTTGACGTTTCCTCAGTTTTTCAGAACATGTTCAATTCTCTCCATGTTATACCTTCTTATATCGGATACCTCACGCTTATTAATCAACTTCGAAAGCTCTGACAGTTCTATTTTGTCTGTTGGACTTGAGACTTTCATGATTTGATGCTTTTGATCGCGGTTCTTCGTCTCCAGAGACAGCTTGCAAGTGTTTGCATTTTGCATTAGATTGTGTTCAATCGTAAACATGGCAGCGTAAACTAGCAATTTGCTGTCCGGCTACCTGGAATTTGGCTAAATAGTTTCCTGCCGCATTGTTAAGTCGATCGCCAGAAATGGAAGGCATACGCATGCAGTCCATTTAAGTGGACTTTCTTTGCTTCGATTAACCGGCGCCTTGTCAGCTAAACAAAGCATCGGTCAGTTTTATGGAGGTGTCGTGCGCGTATTTTTTCTAGGTTATTTGGTTATTTCCTTCGTTTATCTTTTTAGGGGAGATATATAGAAGACAAGCCAGCTCATATCAGCTGTAGATAACCGTTCCTTCAACTACAAACTGCTTTCGCTGCCACACGGACGCAGTGCCCTCGCTCTTCGTGACAATGAATGCGGCATGCTAAGCGAAAAAAAACCCCCTCTGCTGTGTGATCCTTTCACGGCCGGTGCTTCACTCGAGTGGTTTCCCTTGATTGGGCAACGTGAGTAATGATTATGCTCGTGAGTCGAATCATTATATTTTTTATGTGAAGATTGTTTTGGTGTGTACGGCAAGAACATTATTGGGATAGTAAATACAATCACCCATTCCTGGGCTAGCTGTTCTTGCAGTCCGTCTTTGTAATTCATCACTATATATATATATATATATATAATGTAGGCATCAATTGTGAACTTCATCCTCATCTGAGCAGCAATCAATCATTATCATAATTTATGGGTGTACGCTTCATCACCGGATCCGTGCCGCTTGTTCGCCACCGAGTTCGCGGCCAGGCCATATAAACGTCGTTATATCCGAGTCATCGTACGTGGTGCAGGTGGATTTACTATCCCCCATACACCCCTCACCACGTCTACTCGTTCGAGCTCCATTTGGGCCGCTGTTTGCACCCTCTGTTCCCCATTATGTCGTAGAACTAGTGACCGACGCCCATGCTACTTCTATCCCTAAGGCACAAGCCCCGCCTCTTTACGTCGTAATCAGCAGCGTGACCTCCCGATTTTCGCCGTTCTTAAAGGAGAAGATCTGGGGGACTGGCTCGGCAACTACGAGTAAGCAAGCGCTACTTATTTGTGGAACGACTTTCACAAGCTCCATCGCGCCTCCATTTATCTCATGGGTGTTGCGAAGACTTGGTTCTTTAACCATGAGATCGACTTGACCACTGGCCTGGCCTTTTTACCAGTGTAGCGATGTACTTAGTTTCCTGCTTTCTGTGCTAGCATCATATACTCCTGACATCTGCCCTACCGGCCAATCACAGCAGATGCCCGGCCCCTGAAGAACATTCGAGGTCGTAGGTGTTAGGGCCTCTTCGCATGACTGGCGCAGGAAATCTATATACGGTGACTGCCATATATCATCTGACGTGCTTCGCCGAAACAACGTCTATGGTTACTGCCTCATTCGCGGAAGTTGCTGAGTTCATCCTTCAGGTTATAATTCTACGTCATGGGGCACCTAGCATAGTTGTCAGCGACCTCAAAAAGGCGTTGTTATCCCAATGACTAAGTGTAGTTCTAGGCGCATCTGGCACTGTACAGAAGACAGCATCTAGCTACCATCCTCAAAACTAATGGTCTGACCGAGAGATTTCATCCAACTCTTGCCGACATAATCGCGGTCTACATTACATTGCACTACAAAAACTGGAATAACTTCCACGATTCTTCACCTTCACCTACAACACCACTGTTTAAAGCACAGCTGGCTGAACAAGTAAATGACTGTGCGAGTGTGTGCACTCGCACAGCCAGTTCCTTGGTTACCCGTTGCTCGATAATTTTCAACGAGAATGGGAGTTTTTTTTTTTCGTTTCATTGAGCTTGGCGCTGACACTGCAAAATTTTCAGCTGCAGAAGCTGGGATAAAAGACGATGGCATCGCTGTTTGCTTCACGTAGCGCCACAGACGCTATGACGAATTGGCGGTCGGTGGTGGTGGGTGGGATTTACAGCCGGCGCCTTCTGGACCTCGTTCGCGCACACAAATTATTTTAAGAGGCATTTTTCTTATCTGTGTAGGCGAAATAAACCTTCTCCTTCTAGTCCTCGCTGAAAAAGACACATTATTGGGTGACCGTGTCATGGTTTTTTAATTAGGCTCGTCTAGGTCTGTAAGCTTTAGTGTGTCCTGTAGGCTTACATTCACCAGCCTTATTGACAATTCGACTTGCCTTGTCAGATGTGACTCGTGCACACGATGACGGTTTTTTGGTATCGTGAGTCAGCATAACGAAAAATTTCACAGCTGTAGAACCAACACGCACTCTGTTCCTGTAGCCTCCATTATCAGTGGATGATGACAAGGATCGTGGTGCGCCTGTGAGTGCCCGTGGGCTGCCATAACGCCCGTGCATCAGTGCGAGGTCACGTGATGGTGGGTACTTTTTGTGGGCTTTATCTACCTGTCAAGAGATTAGACACGCAATCTGTGCCTTGTTCGAACAATTTAATTTTCAACATTCGGAACACGCAGCGTTGTACGTGGTAATTCAACTTGGCGACAATCGTCAGCTGACGTTTCATGGACAAGCCATCTTTATTGTACGGCCGCCTATGATGCCGCCACGCCTTTCAAGTGCATACCTGCGTTTGACTATTTGCGATGCACAGTCAAGGTTCAGAGGTGATAGGCTCCATCACATCAGTAAGAAAGAAAACTACTCGCCATAGTGACGCAAAGCATACTTTATTGATATTTACGTTACAAATGTTAAATGTATGCGCTGAAATCTTACCGTCGATTAGATTTTGAGGTCGTCTCTGAGTATGGCAACCGCGTCAACACGAATAAATCTGCTCCAGAACAGCTGAAGATGCGGCATGAAGAATACGCCCAATCCTTCCAGAAACTCGGTCAATCCCGGATTGGCCCCTGTTACGTAGAGCTGCGCGTCGTCGATTCGTTCGGGTGAGACGTTGTAAAGCTGAATTCGATGTGGTTCCTCGGGAGTCGGATCAACAACAAAGTAGAGTCGGAGCCTGGCGGCCGAAATCTTGGAAAGGTACAAAAGAAGCAATTGACTCATTAAACCATGTTGTGAAAACAGCTGGATTGTTATGTGCAAGAAGCTTACAACGCAACAGCAGGCGATCTATATAGGGCAAGAAAGAGTGTCAAAAACGCTTTTGCACGTCCTGAACGCTTCGCCTTTCGTTAAGTTAAAATAATTTTGCAGGAGAAATGATGTTTTTAATGAATGACACCTGGAAAGTAGAGAGATGGAAAGCTTAGAAAATGAAATAGGCATCGGTTTCAGTTTGCTTCAGAATTCGCGGGAACCTAATCGTCCTAGTCTAGCATGTAGTTTGACAAAGCGCAACATGAACAAATATCGACTTCTACCACGTTTGACTGAACTACAAGCCTCTAGTGAGAATCATGTGGTAGGGGAGAAATTGTGGAAAGCATTAGGTTGGAACATCCACGTTACAGAGAAGAATAACGTTGTTGCCAAACAATAGCTATAGCTTAACTTTTCCAGTAACTTTGGAATGCCATTAGTCGGCCCTCTTTGCCCCCACGAACATAGTTTTATAATTTTTCTTGGTTTTAGAAAGCACTAGCCCAAGGAATATTAGCTACAGCTTAAACAAAAACGCCAAGGCTGCGAAGAACGCGCTGCACAGTCCCAACGAAAGCTGGAAGAGTGGCCTTTCAGGGCATTTTATAATATTTGGGTAACTGCTGCCACTTTCTGGGTACCCACTACGCCATTATTAGTAAAATTTTTTGTGTAGTTGGCCAGCATTCACTGTGCCATCCTTCGCCATTTTTAGGAGAAGCGTGGTATTCGCAACACACTTGCTAGGAATTTTGCAAACTTTTTAATGCCATGGCTGACGACGATGAAGAATCATGCCTGCAGTGCGTATGCACCGCACTTAGTAAATGATAATGGAAAACAAGCATTCGAATGAGTTTGAGCATGAAACGACCCACTCGTTACGCCATCCGCAATGCGTGACACCTGGTTGTTCCTTTGGTGTTCTAAAACGCTTTATTGCTCACATTACCGCGATTCCTTTCCCGGCGTCAAGCGTACCTAAAGGCAGTTTAGAAACGAGTTCCAAGCCCCGGCGTGGCTCAGAGGTAGAATACTGCGCTTCCGCGCAGCGGACTCGAGCACGAATCTCGTTATGTCCTTGGTGTTTTCTGTTTACCGAGTTTTTTTTTATTTATTGCGATACTGCTTACGGACACCGGCGGTGGCAGCGGCATCAGCGGACAGCTACGGTGCCACACATAGCCCGTGTTCTTAGGTTTTACCTGCCCAAACCATGATGTGAGCATTATGCAAGCTATAATTGGGTTCTCCGTATTATCGATAAACATTTTAAGCGTGCCTTTCTTCTTGCTCCCTTGTGTTACTGGGGCTTTCTATCTCTAATTCTATTCCCTGTAAAATTAAATAATGTTTTTTGCCTGCCCGTCTCTTTAAAATGCTGGGCATACCTGTTTATGTATATGCCATAAGAATTATTTCATTCTATGAACATTCTACACGTTGTCGCGTTCTTAAAGCGCCATGTTTACGCATGCTGAAGTACAAGTAACCATTTCATCATTTTTCTTCGTATCCATCTTCGTCATTACCTGGCATGGCAACTAGGTCCTCAGTATATCGAGAGAATCCACTTCATCTAAATAGTATTTGTATAACTGTTACTGCAACAAAATGCGTAACTGTTACTCAGCATGATTCAATTGCAAAAAGAAACGCTATGTGGCGGAGTAACTACACTAATTCACACGTCATTTTATCTTGAACGAAATGAAAGCCGTGAAAAAGGACGACGAGCAAAGAACGACTAACATGTTCGAACATACTGTATTTCGCGATAATCATTTGTTCCAGATGGAAGCATACCAAGTGGTCCAAGTATCTATTCTGGTAAAAAAAAAAGCTTTTTGAAGCTAAACGACTTGCATTTTGTGTGCCCGTTCAACCATGCATTACTTTCAAAGTCCATCACATTAACTGAATACCGATTCAGTTTTTCCATGCGCCACAAGCTATGATTACGCTCTATAATATTCCAATTTGTAGGCTATGTTGATAGATGAATATATCGGTACAGAGATATTATGATGATCGTGTTTTGACTCGTCGACGGGAACTCTTTTACCGCTCAATTTTTATCAACGCGGCCTTGTTTAGTGCGAGGCCCATGGGGCGGCCTATATTGGTCTCCCACAGTAGAGCACGAAGTACTCTAAATCATTAACCACTTTTGCTTGACAAATTCACTATATGTACACATGAAGAGTGCACGGGGTGACAACCAAGATGACGAAATCAGTGCCTCTTTCTTTTTCTGGGAGGGAAGTAGCTCATAACAATAAAAAAATGGATGTGTAAAGGTTGAAAAATGCATGTAGAAGGTTGCCAGCAAAGCTATTCATTTCAGGAAACTCATTCAGTGAGCTGAGCTCTCCTCATCATGCGAGAGCCACGCAATGCATAACTTCAGCTCGTGTTATTGCGATAGAAAATATATGGACACTGATTGATATGTGGGGTTTAACGTCCCAAAACCACCATATGATTATGAGAGACGCCGTAGGGGAGGGCTCCGGGAATTTTGACCACCTGGGGTTCTTTAACGTGCACCCAAATCTGAGCACTCGGGCCTACAACATTTCCGTCTCCATCGGCAATGCAGGCGCCGCAGCCGGGATTTGATCCCGCGACCTACGGGTCAGCAGCCGAGTACCTTAGCCACTAGACCACCGCGGCGGGGCAAATATATGGACACTCTCGGCTGGATTTTGCTGCCAGCGCCGGCGTCACTCACCATACATGTAAAATATATATATATATATATATATATATATATATATATATATGTGTGTGTGTGTGTGTGTGTGTGTGTGTAAACACAAGAAAGAAAAGGAATCGGAAAAAGACTCCGGCGCGCGCAATCGAGCTTCTGAATCGTGAGTGCGAGGCGTTAACCAATGAGCCACCGGGAAGCACCTCCTGCAACGTTGAAACTGCAAGATATCTATATCTAACACATACCGCTGCTGACGGGCATATCGGGGGAGGGGAATTATCGTGTTTTCAGCATTACCAGCAAGACGGTGCAATGAGCGCGCGTCGCCACATTGTCATGACGTGGCGGCGCGCACGCTCGCTCTTATCTCTCATGCGTACGTTGTGGCAAAAAAGGAGGGGGGAGACGCTCATTTGCGTACGCTTATCTGGCGGTGGGCAGGATCGTACGTCTTAGCTGGCCTTGGGTTGTGACTGGAACGACTCTGTTGTAGTTACCGGATGCACAAAGATCACTGCAATCGTTGCACAGTCCCCGTTTGCGAAAAGGGCGCGCTTTTCAGACACAGCGAAGTAACAACTGAGACGCTTATTAGCGTCCATATGTACCTCTGAGTATGTTTCGTGTGTCAATTGTGCGTGAGAAACGTGGGGCACATTTCGATCTGCTTGTCATTCTGCGCATGACCTCCCAACTTGTTGCTATTTCGTTCATTGCTTCGACTTTGCGGTAAAGATGTGACTTCTTTATGACTTGACAAAGCGGTTGCTCAGGCTAGTATTGTCTCCTCTCTTATGCCCTAGTTTGTTGCGCTGCGCAAACATGTTTCATGATGGTATCGTGTGGGAGCTACTGGTAGAGGTAAAGGTAGAAGCGAGAACATGGACATAAAGGAAGGAGGTGTCTTGGCGACTTCGGAAATTTTATCCGCAATAGACCTTGCATGGGTTATGAGTGACACTTATGTTCGGGGGAGCGAAGACGAAGAAGTGTGTTTTGAATAGGAGCTGCTTCTGCTAACTCCGGCGTATTTCAGTTGTAATTTAAGTCTGTTGATCAGTTTCCGCTGCTCCCTTGGAGGGGATGGAAGTAGACCACCCCGGGCGCCTGCCGGCACCAGCGGCGTCAGCGGCGACCGCCTCCAGGAAGCGGATGGGACAAGCGAGCGACAGCGACAGTGAAGATACTCATGCTTACTATCTCAGCAGTGAGGACTTCTCAATGACGGTTTCCAACCTGTGCTGAGCCGCAAGGCGAAGAGATGAGGACATCCTCATCCTCAACTATTCAAACTGTAAGTGAAGCGCCAAAATCGAACGCTTATACCATCCTGTTTCTGCCTGCACTTCCTACCGTCAGCATGAAACGCCTTAACAGACAGTCTGTGTCGAGGTCTCTGAAAACGCTCGTGCCAAATGAGATCACGGACATAAGAGTGAACGCCAGAAAGAATATACTGGCTGTGGACGTTTTGCACGCAAGTGCGTTGGGCGTTCTGCGCAGTGTAACTGACTTGGACGGCAACCAGGTGCGCTCTCATGTTCCCTTGGGATGTGATGTAGTAACCGGCGTGATCTACGACATTGATGTCGCTATTTCCAATAAGGACTTAAAGCTTCTTGTCAAGTCAACAACTGATACTCCAATTGTTGATGTCACCCGGCTAGGCAAGTCTCGCTGTGTGAAGATTGCGTTTAAGAGCACATCACTCCCCTCTCATGTGAAGGTGGGGTACTTCAGACATGTTGTGCGGCCTTTCATTCTAAAGCCTCTCCAGTGCCGTAAATGCATGAAACTTGGACATGTGAGCAGCGTCTGCGAGAATTCGGTGGTATGCCACCGCTGCGCCGAGCACCATGAAGCGGATAAGTGCGTCGCAACTGTCAAGAAATGCTCTAATTGCAATGGATCCTATGAAGCCACATCGAAGGCTTGCCCGCGGATTCAGAAGGAAATTGCCATCTTGAAGGAGATGGTGCGCGATCACTCATCTCATCGAGAAGCCGCAGCTAAAGTCAGAAGGCGTCGTTCACGTCGACGTCGGTCTTCGAGGACGCCCGCTACCTCCTCGACACGATTGCGTGATCCCTCATCAGATCCACCTCCTTTGCCTCCCAGACCACATGCCGCGGGAAAGGCTGTAAAGGACAAAGCCAGTGAGCATACCCTGACTGCGACAGAGTGGCTTGCACTTCAAAGGGAAGCAGCATCAAGCGAACCGAAGGAGCTTCATGACGGCCAGTCCGCGCTCCCGGTTCGAGATCTTTCCAACCAAGACAGGCAAGTGACTGCAATCGTCCCGGTTCGAGATCTTTCCAACCAAGACAGGCAAGTGGCTGCAATCGTGCAATCATTAATTGCCACGATTCGCACGCTACTGAGCAGCATACAATCTCCGTCTGCTAAGAGCGCACTGCAAATACTGGATGCACTGAATCCAGTTCTTGCTAACTTCGCATAAGCACAATGGCTCAACAAAATCTCCACTTCCGCACTGAAGTTAAAAGTGCGTCGATTTTTCAGTGGAATGCCAGAGGCATGAAGTCCCGTATCTCGGACTTGCGCCAATTTGTTCGGGCCAATCAATTTCCTATACTTGTCATATGTGAACCAAACGTGTCAACGCCTTATAGATTGTCTGGTTATGAAGCTTTTTGTTCAGCCGCTTGCGAAGAACGAAGCAAAGTAATTGTTTACATTCGCACAGACTTGACTTATCTTTCGCACCCAATAAGTTCAAATGACGACAATCAGTACGTGTGTCTTCGTGTGAAGAAGAATGGAGTTTCGTTCACGCTTATTGGTGGATATGTATCTTCGTCATCGCGATTTGACTGCGACAGATTAAAAGACATCCTAATGAGAACCGATGGGCCTTGGATCATAACCGGTGACTTCAACGCCCATCACATGCTTTGGGGGAGCACTAGGATGAATGCCAGGGGCCGGAACATTGTTACATTCGCTTCCGATTACGACCTTTCCATCATGAACGATGGTACCCCCACATATCTGCGGGGTCTCACGTATGGCAGTTGCGTTTATCTGACACTGGTGTCACGGTGCTTCTCTCACAAAATTAAGTGGTTTTGCGATATTGAGAATCATGGGAAAGATCACATACCCACCTACGTGACGATCGATGGTATCGTAAAAAATTTCTCTTCCGGTGTTGCAATTGGCACTGACTGGTCGATTTTGCATCGTGTGTTGAGAACGCTTGCCAAGAGGGCCTCGCCTGCAGCCTGAAAATACCATAGTGGAAGCTATGCGAGCGTCCAAATGTAAATTACCATTTTCGTCTAAAGTTACACAGTTTGACATCGAACTGGAAAAATTACGAGCTATACGAAGGCGTGCAGAACGACGATACAGACGCACAAGATCAATTTACGATCTGAGGGAAGCAACGCGGCTCCAGAAAAAGATTCAGCGACGCATTTACAAACTGGAGAGCGAACGCTGGAAAGCATTCTGCGAATCTCTAGACCCTCATAAACCGCTGTCATATATCTGGAGAAGAGTTCGTGGTCTTCGCTCCTCTCCACAACAACGGCACCCTTTTAAAGCTTTGGCACTCCATCAGGGAAAAACAGAACTCGAGGTGGCTGAAGAATTTTGCACGAGAGTTGCCGGGAATATTGTGAACGAGAGCATCGACGCCGTGATCGTTCCTGAGACGCGATTACCAGAAATGGACATTCCGTTCACCATGGAAGAACTGGAACGTGCGTTAGTCGCTTCTAAGCGGATGTCATCGCCAGGTCCTGATGGTATTACTTATAGTGCGTTGGGACACCTTGGACAAAAAGCTAGAAAAGAACTTTTAACATGCTTCAACAACTCCTGGCTCAGCGGCAGTGTTCCCCGAGAATGGAAAATTAGTCCGTTAATACCACTTTTGAAATCGGGAAAATCACCATTGGACTTGACAGCGTATCGTCCTATTGCCCTCGCAAGCTGCCTCGGAAAAGTGATGGAAAGGATGGTTCTATTTCGTCTCGAGTGGTACTTGGAACGATACACCAAATACCCTTCTTGCATGGCAGGCTTTCGTCGGGGCCGCTCCTCCATTGACTGTGTCCTTGATTTGTCGACATTTGTTCAACAAGAAAAAAGTCGCAAGCGCATATCAGTGGCACTCTTTCTTGACGTGAAGGGTGCATATGATAATGTAGCTCACGATGCCATCCTCACTTCTCTCGCAGCAATGGGCATTGGTGGACGAATGTTTCAATGGATAAAAGATTATATAACTGGCAGAGGTTTCTTTGTACAAACATATGAGGGTACGACTGCCCAACATTACACCTACTGCGGAGTACCTCAGGGAGGTGTTTTAAGCCCCACATTGTTCAATTTGGCCCTGATTGGTCTGGTGAAGGTTCTGCCAAAGTCGGTGTGCCTATCCATATACGCCGATGATATTTGCCTCTTGAGTGCTGCAGTTACTCGCCCTCAGGTGCGTGCACGAATACAGCGGGCAGCAACCCTCACAACAGCCTACCTTCAGAAACAAGGCCTAAATATATCAACTGTGAAGTGCGCGTTGATGGCGTTTACACGCAAACCAATGACGCCATACTCTGTTTACATCAATGGGCAGAGTGTCAAATATGCACGGACGCATCGTTTCCTTGGCATATTAATCGACAGAAGTCTTTCGTGGAGCCCACATTGTGCGTACTTGAAGAAGAGACTGCTATCTATTGTGCATATCATGAAATTCTTGTGCGGTAAAGCATGGGGAACTTCTGTGGCCTCCATGCTACAGCTGTACAGGGCCCTATTTCTGGGTCTATTGCGCTACAGCTTGCCGGTACTGACTAACACTTGCAAATCGAATACTCATTCATTGGAGAGTTTGCAGGGTCAGGCACTGCGTATCTGCCTAGGACTGCCCCGATGCGCTTCTACTTATGCCACAATCATGCTTGCCAAAGACCATCCGGTCAGAACATATATAGCTGTGGATTGCCTCAGAGCGCACATTCGACATTCTAGCCGTGTCCCCGACCACCACTTGGCCCTTCTACCTTCCGGAAGACCACGTGCTACGTTTTCAGACGTCATAGCCAAGCACCTAAACAGCATTCCATCAGGATATACGCCAGCTGCGAGAACGGCATGCCCTTTGTGGTGCCTCGACCAGCCGCAAGTACGTCTAGAAATTCCGGGAATCAAAAAGAAAAGCAATCACTCCAGAGTAGCATTGAAGCAAGCAACACTGCTAATATTACATGAGTTGTACTTAGACCGAACGCAGATATACACTGATGGGTCCGTCTCATCCAGCAGCTCATCAAGTGCCGCTGTAATTCCGGCTGCAGAAATGACAATCAAGTTTAAGTTGTCGCATATGACTACATCTACGGCATCAGAGCTTGCTGCTATAAGGGCTGCTTTACAATATCTCGTTCAAGAACGTCCAGGAAAATGGGTCATATTCTGTGATTCGAAGGCAGCGCTTCAGAGTTTGCAGTCTGCCATGCGTAGGAGGAGCCATGACCAACTGGTACAAGAAATAAGACATTGCCATCATGAAGCTCTAGCACGAGGGCATGATATTATATATCAATGTCTGCCTGGACATATCGGTATTACCGGAAATGAACTAGCCGATGATGCAGCCCGTTCAGCCCATGAAGAAACCCGTGTAGTCCCGATTCCTCTATCAAGGAATGATGCAGCAAGACAACTTTACCTGCTGGCTCGAGATCTCACACGCACGTTCTGGTCGTCTACCAGCTTCCAAAGGTGTCAATTTTATGAACTGGATCCTTCGCTAAAGCTAAAGCTACCATCACAACTTTCCCGCTCCGATGCGACACTGTTATGCCGCCTTTGGTTGGGTGTTGCATTCACAAAGGTGTACTCCTTTCGCATTGGTATGGCAGACACTCCTACATGCGACTACTGCGGAGATGAAGAAACCATCGAACACGTCCTCTGCAGCTGCGCTTGCTACGACACACAGCGATGCCAGCTACGGATGGTTTTGAATCGACTTGACCCCGGACCATTTTGTGTGCAGAAGATACTAGGACCTTGGGCATCTGCCTCAGTTGCGCAGAAAGCAACTAAAGCACTGCTTCTTTACCTTAAGTCAACAAACCTGAGCGACCGCCTGTGAACTGTGTGTGCTCACCGAGTGTGCTCGTGATTGTGTGTACCTTCTCATCTTTGTGCAACCTCTTTTCTCCCCTTTATCCCTTCCCCAGTGCAGGGTAGCAAACCGGATGTGCGTCTGGTTAACCTCCCTGCCTTTTCTTGTATCTTTATCTCTCTCTCTCTCTCTCTTATGTTCGGGTGCGCTTTTGTGATATGGGGGTCCGCAAAAAACACCTTATGCAGTATAGTTTATAGGTCATCGTTGCGTATACTGCTGCCTCGCGCTACGCGCGACTGCATTATTGTCTGCCCAAGCTTTGTTTTGAAAAGTAGAAAAGCTAAACATATTAAAAAAGGAGGAAACCAGGCGAGTCATTGCCTCCAAATTTCACAAGGTAGATCCACGCATAGTGTGTAGCATCTTAATCATTAAAGGCGAATAGAAGACAACGAGGTGATCACGTTTTGCCCTGCTTTCTACGAGTACCTCTATTTCGTTTTGCTCTGCGCTGCGCTTTATAAAGACTCAGAACGTCATTACTTATAAACTCGGCCAATCTGCTATACATGTGAAATTTGTTTTTCAATATTGTGGTAACCATGTACACATATTGGAGTCACAGACGTTCGATCGCTTCCTAATTTCAACGTTAACGCCACCGCCAAATAAGTGTGTTACTGCAAAAATTATTACCGTGGTTCCCAACTTTCCGGTGCCACCCGTGCAGCTGTTCCACTCCGCGTTGATTTGCAGTGGATCGTCGGCGAACGCCTCGACCTCAATGAGCGTGCGGTTGGCGACGCAGAACGTGTGGGGCGGCTTGTATGCCCACAAGCTCCCGAGGCCCGTCACTTCAGGTGTGGAAGTCTTGAATCCTATTATCCAATTCTTCTCCTTGCTGCCCGATATGGGGATCGACTGTGGAATGCGCCGCAGATAGGCATTGATGGTCGCTGTCCAGTCAATCTCCGGAGTGTTGTCACAGCGTGCTGCACATGAAGTCTCCAATTATTTGTCGATAGACACGGCGTCCGAACTTTATCTAGAGCCGAACATAAACATACCAAACCAACACATAACGAATCATTTTTCATATTGAACAGTTGTAAGATCTTCATGTGTATAGTTTCTATGTACAGTATATTTAAATACCGAATTACTTATACCTGGAAACTTTTTCTGATCTTTTTGAGATTTTATATAGCCTGGATTGAATTTAAATATTTCATACGCAGAGGCACGCAGTCAGCGCAGCACTTATGTTTTTCATCTCTATCTCTTCAGAAGTGGTTAGCATTAATCAAGGTTCCTCAAAAGCAATCAACCCGTTGTTTAATCCTCCAATTAAGCCTATGAGATACTGCAGGTCACATGGAGGCGACTAAATCTGGTGAAGAGTGAAATATGTATAGGGGGATGCTTTAGCTCCACTATCATGAATACTAGGAGAGTTTTGGCGCTCTGAAAGAGATTTCTTTGATGACGCAATAGCGGTGGCAGCCTTTACAAAATAGATTTAGACAGTCCATAGTGTCGGTTGTAGTCTAGTAGGTAAATTTGGTTTTGTGTCAATTTAGCATATTTTTTAAATAAAAGCAATTGGCAACCTTTAGAAAAAAAACTCTCGGAAATTGCGTGCTGTTTTGGTCTAGTTGTATTATGTAGATTGTTTATGAGCCTGAAACTGGCCACTTAGGAAAATGTGCTTGCGCTACTCTAACGTATTGCAGGAAGGCTGCGTTAAAATGCAGGCCAGCCTCAGGTAAATCTTCTTCCTTATATTCCCGGCTTCAGTCTTCGATGAGAGTTAGGGAAGGATGTTTCATCCACTAATGCGGTCGGCAGCTTGTTCAGCAAACTGTTGGATTCATAATTTTTTTGTTGATCGGAGGTGAGGTGTGGAAGATACCCAACTTTCGTGGCGCATACCAGTTTTTTGATGAGCCGTGAATATATGACACCCCGTGCCTCGACATTGAGCCTCGACATTGAGGAGCTTCGTACTGAATAACACTTGCCAGAGTCTTTTCAATAGGCGGTCGGGAATCGTTGCATATTCTGCCAAGCAGATTATAACACGCTGCAGATGCTTTGTCGGCGTAACAAATGCTGCCAGTGTATCGCAGTGGTGGCGGGCGGTGCTCTGCTGTTGACTCGAGCGTGTCGTGCTCGATCCCGGCTTTCGCATCTCGGCCGAAACGAGATGCCAGAGGCCCGTGTACTGTGCATTGTCAGGGCCCGTTAAGCAACACTGGTCGGTAGAAATTTCGCGAAGCCCTCGACTAGGGCGTCTTTGATAACGTTGGTAGTTACGGGACGTAAAAGTGCATCTGTAAACGACCACCTCAACCATACCGACGGAACAAGAAAAATTACGTGGATAACTCTACAGCGTGTTGTCGTCTAATATATCCGTTTTTCAACCAAAATAACTTATGCCGTTTAAAAAAAACAGATAATCGAGGTCACTGGTGTCAGAATTCGAGAGCATAACTGGGATACGAGGTTTCTGCTTCAAAGTTTGGAATGTACACTGATTAGAAAAAATTACTTGGTTTAGCTCTACCCATAAATCAGTGGCAATTATTGCCAAGAGGTGTACATCATCTCGACGTGAACGTAGGGGGGTGCTGAAAAGCTCGATTATTTTTTGTGCTAGAAATTACGATATCGAAGGACATCAGTATACCTAACACTGCCATGTATTCTGTGTAATCCAGACAGTTGTGTGGCTATAGTTAGCACCAGACTGCTACCCCGCCGCGGTGGTCTAGTGGCTAAGGTACTCGGCTGCTGACCCGCAGGGCGTGGATTCGAATCCCGCCTGCGGCGGCTGCATTTCCAATGGAGGCGGAAATGTTGTAGGCCCGTGTGCTCAGATTTGGGTTCACGTTAAAGAACCCCAGGTGGTCTAAATTTCCGGAGCTCTCCACTACGGCGTCTCTCATAATCATATAGTGGTTTTGGGACGTTAAGCCCCACATATCAATCAATCAATAGCACCAGACTGCCACTATCCCTCAAGAGGAAGGTGTATAACAGCCGAATCTTGCCGGTACTTAGCTACGGAGCCGAAACCTGGAGACTTACAAAGAGGATTCAGCTTAAATTGAGGACGACGCAGCGAGAAATGGAAAGAAAAATGGTAGGTTGAACCTTAAGAGACAAGAAGAGAGCAGAGTGGATTAAGGAACAAACCGGGGTTAATGATATAATAGTTGAAATCAAGAAGAGAAAATGGACATGGAACTGGTATGTAGCACATAGACACTATAACCGCTGGTCAATAAGGGTAACTAACTGGATTCCCAGAGAAGGCAAGCGGGCTATGGGGGAGACAGAAGGTTAGGTGTGCAGATGAGATTAGGAAGTTTGCGGGTATAAATTGGCAGCAGCAAGCACAGGACCGAGTTGACTGGTGGAAAATCGGAGAGGCCCTTGTCCTGCAGTGGACGTAGTCAGGCTGTTGATGATGATGATAATAATAATGATGAGTTAGCGCCAGCGATGGTTTCTTGTTCAGGGCTCTCTAGCTTAGTTCTCTCCTTTAAATAATACTGACGTTACTTTGTCTCGTAGCTGCATATTAGTCGTGACTCCTATGCTCTGTTAAACGAAACTAAATTAAATTGTAAACAGGATGACTGAAAAATGCTCACCTGTAACAAGGTTATAGTCGTTATTTGAGGCAGTGCCCAACTGGAACACAGCGAGTAAAGCGAATGTGAATGCTAGTGGCACCATGATGGCTCAGAGATTTTTTGACGAAGTCACGCAGCTGAAATAATGAGTTCGGACCACTGAAATGATGCAAAAACAAGAGCATGTTTGACGTAAATATATAGGACTTGCAGCAACCATTTGTCATCTGAAAAACTACATTGTCCTTTTGTTGAAGTATTATACAGATATAAATTTCAGGAATTATTTAGGAGCTGAACTACGTGAGAGGCACCAAATATTAGCTGACTACAGCACATCCAACTGTGCCAAATGCCCCCACGCATATAATAATTGGTTGGCTGATATAAGGATCTGTGTCGGTGGGTCAGATTTAAACGACTAGCGTACTGAGCTTACGGGAAACCTCATTGCGTATTTGCTTCTACGCCAACTCATGCCTCATCCCTAATAACTAGCACTGAAATTTTCTTTAGATTTGTGTTGTCGATCCTAAGAGAAGTGTAGAAAGCGCACGCAAGACCATTAAAATATATGAGCTTATCAAATGCCATACTTATGGGCTTTTTCGCCCCATGTTTTCCTGCTGCTAGTTATGGTAAAATGTCTACAACTCACTTGAAGAACTATAACCTCCTTACCTGGCATTGAATTAATATAACATTTATTATTAAACATCACCGCCAGCCTATTTTCCACAATAAATTTGGAGAAATTTATGTCATACACTGAGATGAGCTATGAAGTGGACTCTTAAGAACTGTATATACATATAGAGTACGCTAGTATTGTGTGGTTGGCTCACCAGAAGGTGTTGAGGACAAAAATAGAAAGAATACTAAAATTAGCAGTCCGTTTCATAAGCGGTAGATACCGACACACACACTCAGTGACAGCTTTGTTAAAGTCCTGTGAGCTTGAGTCTTTGGAATGTCGCAAGCGCAAACATCGCCTTAAATTTCTTTTTAAGATTACAAGCGGGCAAACAAAAATAAATAAGGATTTATGTCTTCAGCCCCCTGCAAGGTGATAAGATCGTCTTAAGAATAGTAGAGCAATTCAACCTTATTGCATACGCACGAATGCTTTCCACCACTCCTTTTTCCCAGACACAATAGATATGTGGAATAGTTTACCCAACGCGGTTACGCAACAAACAACGTCAGTGAATTTTTAAAATGCATTAGACTGTTTTCTTTGTAGTAATGCGTGCTGAATTCTGTTGTGAGCATTTATTCGTTGATTTTTATGTGTATTGTCACTGTTTTTTTTTATTTTTCTGTTGTTGGTTATTCATCTCGTAGTTAAATGTGCTTTTGAATTTTTATTTTATGTGCGAACGTTACGTACTTTGTGACACCCTCCCTGTAATGACCCCAAACACGAGGTTGACAGCATCAAATAAAATAAATAAATAAATAAATTAATTAATATTTAACCATCATTCGCTGTTTTCGCCCGCAGCTACGAATTATGATAGCCTGCTTCGACCTGATGTCGTGGGTTCAATCCCGATCGTGACCGTCGAATTTCGAAGGATTCGAAACGGTCGATTTCCGTTTGTGGTGCTATGTCTTTGCGCGTTAAACAGCTCTTGACGGTACAAATTTTCGGTGCCCTCCACTACGTTGCAGCTCTTAATCACAAAGTGTATACTGATGGTAACCAATGTGTTTCTGAGAGTGGAGACATATTTTTGATGTTGTTTGTGAATAAATATATAAATATGTAACTATTGTGCGCTGTCCATTATTGTTTTTCACACTTACTATCGTCGATACTAAAGCTGTCACCATGTACACCACTAACTGATGTTCGGCAAATATACGCTTCGTGAAATGATAACATTTTGAAGCTTACCACAACATTAGTTAGGTGTTTTATCTTACGATGTATTTTTGCTAAACAAAAGGCAGCACGGTGGTCATGTTGGAGCTATTTCGGTGGAATGCATTATTCAACCTTGATACCCTGTATACTCGAAACACAGACATGCTCCCATCATATGTCTTAAAAATTTAAGTTGCTTACCTTATGTCCCGTGCGCCTCAGTTCGACGTTTGAAAGTGCGCCTACTCATTGGCGTACCACGTTTATAAACGCTCCAATGTGTTTCTTCAAGGATGTGACCGCCACAATATCGGGTGCATTCCGTAGCACGGCGGAAAAACAATTTGACAAAAAACACGGGCCCACGTCCTAAGGCTTGTGGCAATCTCGACGATACACGCATTGTGGCGACTAATTGATGCCTCATGAGGGTCTGCCGTTGCGCGATATGCTCGGAGTTCGTAAGCCGCCGCAGCAACCACGTCGCTTCCTTCGTACTCGAGGACTGATTGAGAGCGGCCTTGCCACTGAATTGCGTCCGTTGCAGCGTGACCGCGAAAGCGACGCCGTATCCGGCCTGTGCTGTTAGCCTCGCTCGACGCAGATTTTGATATGCTTTCTATATTTGTCGAAGTGAAAGCCTTAGATGTGTCATCAAACGCTCTGACCGCTGGTGCCGGTAGAGGCATTGAAACGCAGTAGGAGAAAACGTATCATTATGCGATGCCGTCACTATAACGTTATACGTATTACATGACGCCAGAATAGGACGCATTATGTGTTATCACCGCTTCGTCAAAGGTGCCCCGAAACGGTGGCACTGTGAGACGTTATGAGGCAGAGAAACCTTGCGAGACCATCGATTTCGGGAGGAAGGGCGCAACTACGTTCGGGGAAGAACGCTTTGGGGTAACGGGATTCTATACAAGCGACAGCGAAAAGAAACAAGATGGCTTTACCATATTCGAGTCTCTTAAAGTAAATCGAGAAGGGACCGTGTATGATTTTATTCATTTGTTTATTTTGTTAAATTGTTCACCAGGGCCTGACTGGTTATATTTAACGCAGAACCTCTGACAAGAATGTACGTCGACTACACACTGTTAACAAGTTCAGCGAAAAAATTCGCAGCATTTTCGGAACGCCAACGCAGCGAGCATCGAGGTAATTTACACAGTAGATGGATACCACAAACGATATAATAACCTAAACGACAGTATTCAAACTGAAAATGCAATTAAAATATTATCTATAGTTAAAAGTACATCATATAGATAACATTTTAACGCAACGCTTAATGCATGCTGCAACGTACACAATACGCGCACTTGAAATGAGCTTGATGATCATTTTCTCGTAAATCTTAGTCAATGACTCCGCACATAAGGTGAAATGACGGTACAAAAAAAGAAAGACATGCAAAAGCGCTTTCGTTTTTGTTTAATGCCATCTTTTAGCGTGGTGTGAACTCTCATATGCGACACTCAAATTACGAACTAAAGTCATAAAGGTCGTGGTTTAAATATGTTGGACGGTTGTGTGTTTTCAATCAGTGACCTTAATGTTTTATTTTAGTAGACAGACCGACCAAATGATTGCTTCTATCAAGAACAGCTCATCTGAAAACAAACAAACAAAAAGATATGTTCTATTTTGACACTGTAATTCATTAGTTCTCATTCAATAGCTATTTGTGTCAGGACGCAGTTGAGGTGTTTCGTTGTGAGAGGTCATTAACCAAGTGTGTACACACTTCCACGTTTTTAAGGATACATCGTTCACGCTTTGACCGCATGCTGTGTCAGCACCCCAAAAAGGCCTTCAACACATCCAGAGTGGCCAGAAAATGCTGCCGATTACTAACAGACAGTGCTGACAATACTCTACAGCTCAGCAGGTGGCAAGGAAATTACAGGTATAATTTAAAGTCGGTTCGATATAGTCCCTTTGTCTTTCGACAAATGGTAGCACATACAGAAATGGCCGTGCCACATTCCCGTATTCGTGGGTGTATGAGGTGAGTACATGTATCCGACTGGCTGACCTGAGCATCGTTGACGCCCCGCCGCGGTGGTCTAGTGGCTAAGGTACTCGGCTGCTGACCCGCAGGTCGCGGGATCGAATCCCGGCTGTGGCGGCTGCATTTCCGGTGGAGGCGGAAATGTTGTAGGCCCGTGTACTCAGATTTGGGTGAACGTTAAAGAGCCCCAGGTGGTAGAAATTTCCCGAGCCCTCCACTACGGCGTCTCTCATAATCATGTGGTGGTTTTGGGACGTTAAACCCTGCATATCAAATGAGCATCGTTGACGGTGCAGTTACCGGTGACTCGGTGAGATGCCTCCACTTTCCCGTGCATGCGAGCGATCGCATGCACTGGAGGTAAGCCATGGGTTCGAAAAAAAAGAAAAAAGGGGGGGGGGCGTTTCAAGGTCATCACGCTTTTGACATAAGTTTTCTCCCCAGTGCAGTGAGTGAGTGAGTGAGAATTTATTAGAAGGCAGAGAGGTCGGCCTGAGCTAGTTCGCTCTAGCCTGCTACTCTACACAGGGGTTAAGGGAAAGGGGAAAGAAAGAGGGATGAAGGGTGATAATGGGGACAAGAAGAGGTGGTGCGTATGTACAGTAGCCACTTAGTATAGTACCCTACAGTCTAGTTTCTAGTCCAGTGCTTTTTATAAAGTCTAGAACAGCCTTTGTAGCAGTTTTTGACACTGTTTGGTTGTTTATTGCTGACAATATGTGGCTTTCACTTAATGGTGTTCGTCCAATGCTTGCCAACGTTGCAGTTAGCATTTCTCTTTGTGCCACGTATAATGCACAGTCACAAAATATGTGAGCTATCGTTTCGCGCACTTGGCAGCGTTCACAATTTGGGCTGTCCGCACGGCCGATTAGGTGGGTGTAGTGACGAGTGAAGGCGACGCCCAGGCGAATTCGGTGCAGTATATTAGCATGTCTTCGGCTGATTTTATCTGGAAGACGAAAAGTCATACTGGGGTCTGTTTCCCGCAGGCGCTTGTTCCGGTGATCTGGTAGCAACCAGTAAGTGGCAGCGCATTCGCGCATTAGTGATCTCAACAATGTGTTGACGTCACCTCGCGTGTAGGGTACTTTGACGTACATAGGAGCGTTGTATAATGCCGCTCTTGCTTCGCTATTGGCTGTTTCGTTGCCAACCAGGCCGCAGTGTCCAGGAATCCCTTGGAGTGTAATCAAGTGACCACCCCTGTGTGTTAGGTCAAATGCTTGGACGATTCCTGACGTTAACTCGTAAAATTGGCCTCTTCTTAAGCAAGAATGGATAGCTTGAAGCGCTGATTCTGAATCAGACAGAATCGTCCATTTACGCGGTGCTTGGTCGTTCACAAATTTTATGGCTTCTTGTATAGCAACAAGTTCTGCAGCTGTCGAAAATGACCTATGATCTAATTTGTCCTGTCGGGAAATACCGAGTTGAGGGATCACGAAGGCTGCAGCTGAGGCGGATGAAGTTACGGATCCATCGGTGTAAATGTGCACAGAGTCGCTGTATCGGTCATCTAAATGTGCCAAGGTGAGTTGCTTGAGGGCAATATAAGAAACATGCGACTTATAAGAAATTCCACGTATGTGAAGGCACACCAGCGGTTTAGTCAATGTCCATGGAGGTGGTGCAGGGATTACGGCAGGTGCAAAGCCTGACGGGATCATGTGCCTATGCGTATCGAGGCATCGCGAATAGGTACAGCCTGGTCGGTCCACTTGTAGCGAAGACAACGGGTGCTGTGCATGTCAGGTCAGCAGACGAAGGTGCACTCGAAGAGGCTCACAGGACGTGTAAACCTGTATAGGGTAGGTGCGTGACTCCTCTATAGTGCCAGAGGTAGATGTGCACCGTGGCAGGCCAAGGCATATTCTCAGTGCTCGTGCCTGATGGCTCTCTAAAGTACGAAGGCACGTTGCCCGCATGCTGGAAAGCACAGGTGAGCTGTACCTTATATAGCCCACAAACAATGCCTTGTAGAACTGCAGAAGACTTCTCTCCGAAGGGCCCCATCTCAGTCCTGCTATAACACGATGAACATACACAAAACTGATTAGTTTGTTCCTCAGCACAGTCACATGCTTTCACCAGGACAGGTTGCGATCAATGACGACCCCTAAACAGCGGTGGTGCTTAACCACGGGAATCACTGCTCCGTGAGCGAAGATTGGGTACCGCGACATTGATTTCTTCGTAAATGCCAATGCAGCTCATTTTGCTATTGAAAGTTCCTGGCCCTGACGACGTAAGTACTTAGATGTTATTGATGTGCCTTGTTGTAGCCTTGCTCGCAGTTGTGGTCGCGTTGCTCCAGATGCCCATATGCATATGTCGTCCGCATACGCACTGATTCTGACAACGTCGGGAAGCTCAGCTTCAAGGCCAATGAGTGTTATGTTAAAAAGCATGGGGCTCAGGACGGCGCCTTGCGGAACTCCACGGCTTACGAGGTGTCTGGCCGTGTCACCATCGGATGTCTACATAAAAATGGTACGTCCTCTGAGATAGCTCCCTATCCATGCGTGTAGTCGGCCACCTACGCCGATGTCTTCAAGTGCGTCAAGAATGGCCTCATGGTAGACGCTATCGTACGCGCCCTTTATATCTAAGAAAATGGCCCCTACCAATCTCCGACGTTGTCTTTCCTTTTCAACAGAAGAAACTAGATCTACAACACAGCGCTAACTTTCAACAACAGTTTATTACACGCAGATCTCCGTGGTGTATGCGATCCACCACGCCAACGTCGCACGTGCGTAGCTCTAAAAACCATCAAATATAACCAACGCGCGTGTTCCAATACTTTACAATTTTATATTTTTCAATCTTTTTCTACTTTTTCTTTCTTCCTTTTATCCTATGTTACCACAAACCCTATCGCGAATACATGTAATCAAGTTCCTTATCTGTCAACACCACTGATGGGCTGCTCACACACGTGTCACCTAGCTCTGCAATTCTGCCGGCCTCCAATACCAACCGCGTCAACTCGTGCCTACTTCTATTGATTATAACCGTTTCCTTGAATTTCGGTGTGCAATTACATCTCTGGCAATGAAGGGAAAGACAACCATCAGGAACAACACTATTTACTTTGTTATTGTGCTCGCGCAAGCGATCGTTTATGCATCTACTGGTCTGACCGATATAACACTTTCCACAAGTAAGTGGAATGAGGTATACAACACACATGATGCACTCCACAAATAGGTTTCTATGTTTCTTTTGGCATACATTTGAATTTCCCTTGTCTGGTCTTGTGCTTCTGCAAAGACTCACCAACTTATTGGGTGCCGAGAAAACTACGTTAGTGCCACATTTTTCCGCAATCTTTTTTATCCTGTGAGAAACCTTATGCATGTATGGAATTACGGCAAAACTTTCCTTTCTTGAGCTCACCCTATCCATCCCTTCACATCTTTTCTCCAGCACTTTTCTGTGCAATCCTTCAGCAACGGACACGACGAGGCTCTTGGGGTACCCGGCATTGCTTAGCCTCGAGACCTGTTGTCTGAAGCTTTCATTCATGAGGCACCGGCAGGACTTCTTTAGTGCCTCACTCAAGCACATCTTCGCAATGCCTCGTTTTACCAGTTTAGTATGCGCTGAGTGAAACTGTAGTAAAGGCTTACTTGCTCTGGGCTCGTAACACCAGCATGTCTTTTCATCTGAGAATTGAAAGTTAATGTCAAGAAATCTGAGCCTTCCGTCACATGGCATTTCAAAAGTCACTTCAAGTGGGTTAAGCTCCTCACGAAAAACGCTACAAACGCTACTACATTGAGTAGCAAAATCTGCAGTTCTGTCATTGATAAACACTAAAAAGTCATCGACGTACCTAAATACGTGCACAACATTGTATTCATTTAGGCGTCCTGATAGCCTCCTGTCCATTTCAGCCAAAAACAAATTACTTAAAACTGGTGCTAAGCACGAGCCAATGCATACTCCTTGTTTTTGCAGATACAGGGTACCATTGTTTTCAATAAACGTTGACGACAAGTAAAACCTAAGTAATTCTAAGAAATTGTCGACGGACGTACCTGCTTGTGAGCTAAATCTAACGGCACCGTACTCATCGATGCATTCGCCAACACTTGTTAATACTGCTGATTGTGGCAGAGAATAGTACAGATCTTTGATGTCAGCCGAAAACGCTTTTAACCCTATGTTTTTTCGTTCCCTGACGAAACTTATCACCTGTTCCGAATTTTTTGTCAGGAAGGGGTCATTTATGTCAAGCAAGTTTAATGTTCTTTGCAGATACACAGCTACAGCTTTTTGCCACGTGTCCTTCTCCGACACTATCACTCTGAACGGTACTCCTTCCTTATGCGTTTTAGCACTAAAGAACACATCCAGACTGTCATTTTTACTTTTTCTGATACCGCTAAGCACACCTTCTAGATTCATCCTCTTACAAAGTTCTATTGCTTTTCCCCTCACTTTTTCAATCGAAATACTTTTCTTTTCGCTGAACACTGCCGTAATAGCACTTTTAGCCTTTTCTTTAAATTCATCATGCGAGAAAACCGCAAACCCTCCTTCTTTATCGACTGGAAGTACACACAGAGCATGCTGTGTCAAGTAAGTTTCCACGCGTTTGAGAGGCAAACTGCGGCATGGAGGCCTACACAATTTTAAAGCGTCCACACCTTCGTTGATGATCCTGGTGGCTTGATCCTCGGGAACCCGCTTCGACACTTGACGTACAATTGATACGAGTTCCGGCTTGTTCTTTTGAGGTTGCACGGCAAACTTTGGCCCAAGTCCCAATACTTCTAGTACAAAGTCCGGTAGGCAGATGCCTTCTGCCACATGAACGTTGGAGGTTGCACTCACGCGCACTTTGTCCACCAAATCACGTAACAGTCGTAATTGAAGCTTCCAGTGGAATTCTATCATTTGGTCTGCCAGACGTAGATGCTTTCGAAAGTGAATCTCCGCTGCATATGACTCGTAAGTTCGATGCATCTGCGCCCGTAGGTAGGCTCTGAAAAGGCGTACCTGTCGAAGCCATTCTGAGCGCTGAATTTTCATGATCCTCGTTCTGTGCCCATCTGAAGGGGTACACCCTCCGAAGAGCGCTCGAACATCCTCTGGTAGAATCTTGTTCCTTATGGAAAAGCTGAGCGTTCTTGCCTTGCACACGGCGTTGACGATGAGGGCTACAACACCCGAAGGATCTCGCAGTACATGAACGAAAGAGCCCGTTGAACGAGAAATGAAGTCAATGAGGGTGGCGATTTGGGCTTGTTGGTATGGTTGCATGATGATGGATGGTAGCGCAGACAACGAACACGGACAAGAGTAGGCACATAGACACAACACAGCGCTAACTTTCAACAACAGTTTATTACACGCAGATCTCCGTGGTGTATGCGATCCACCACGCCAACGTCGCACGTGCGTAGCTCTAAAAACCATCAAATATAACCAACGCGCGTGTTCCAATACTTTACAATTTTATATTTTTCAATCTTTTTCTACTTTTTCTTTCTTCCTTTTATCCTATGTTACCACAAACCCTATCGCGAATACATGTAATCAAGTTCCTTATCTGTCAACACCACTGATGGGCTGCTCACACACGTGTCACCTAGCTCTGCAATTCTGCCGGCCTCCAATACCAACCGCGTCAACTCGTGCCTACTTCTATTGATTATAACCGTTTCCTTGAATTTCGGTGTGCAATTACATCTCTGGCAATGAAGGGAAAGACAACCATCAGGAACAACACTATTTACTTTGTTATTGTGCTCGCGCAAGCGATCGTTTATGCATCTACTGGTCTGACCGATATAACACTTTCCACAAGTAAGTGGAATGAGGTATACAACACACATGATGCACTCCACAAATAGGTTTCTATGTTTCTTTTGGCATACATTTGAATTTCCCTTGTCTGGTCTTGTGCTTCTGCAAAGACTCACCAACTTATTGGGTGCCGAGAAAACTACGTTAGTGCCACATTTTTCCGCAATCTTTTTTATCCTGTGAGAAACCTTATGCATGTATGGAATTACGGCAAAACTTTCCTTTCTTGAGCTCACCCTATCCATCCCTTCACATCTTTTCTCCAGCACTTTTCTGTGCAATCCTTCAGCAACGGACACGACGAGGCTCTTGGGGTACCCGGCATTGCTTAGCCTCGAGACCTGTTGTCTGAAGCTTTCATTCATGAGGCACCGGCAGGACTTCTTTAGTGCCTCACTCAAGCACATCTTCGCAATGCCTCGTTTTACCAGTTTAGTATGCGCTGAGTGAAACTGTAGTAAAGGCTTACTTGCTCTGGGCTCGTAACACCAGCATGTCTTTTCATCTGAGAATTGAAAGTTAATGTCAAGAAATCTGAGCCTTCCGTCACATGGCATTTCAAAAGTCACTTCAAGTGGGTTAAGCTCCTCACGAAAAACGCTACAAACGCTACTACATTGAGTAGCAAAATCTGCAGTTCTGTCATTGATAAACACTAAAAAGTCATCGACGTACCTAAATACGTGCACAACATTGTATTCATTTAGGCGTCCTGATAGCCTCCTGTCCATTTCAGCCAAAAACAAATTACTTAAAACTGGTGCTAAGCACGAGCCAATGCATACTCCTTGTTTTTGCAGATACAGGGTACCATTGTTTTCAATAAACGTTGACGACAAGTAAAACCTAAGTAATTCTAAGAAATTGTCGACGGACGTACCTGCTTGTGAGCTAAATCTAACGGCACCGTACTCATCGATGCATTCGCCAACACTTGTTAATACTGCTGATTGTGGCAGAGAATAGTACAGATCTTTGATGTCAGCCGAAAACGCTTTTAACCCTATGTTTTTTCGTTCCCTGACGAAACTTATCACCTGTTCCGAATTTTTTGTCAGGAAGGGGTCATTTATGTCAAGCAAGTTTAATGTTCTTTGCAGATACACAGCTACAGCTTTTTGCCACGTGTCCTTCTCCGACACTATCACTCTGAACGGTACTCCTTCCTTATGCGTTTTAGCACTAAAGAACACATCCAGACTGTCATTTTTACTTTTTCTGATACCGCTAAGCACACCTTCTAGATTCATCCTCTTACAAAGTTCTATTGCTTTTCCCCTCACTTTTTCAATCGAAATACTTTTCTTTTCGCTGAACACTGCCGTAATAGCACTTTTAGCCTTTTCTTTAAATTCATCATGCGAGAAAACCGCAAACCCTCCTTCTTTATCGACTGGAAGTACACACAGAGCATGCTGTGTCAAGTAAGTTTCCACGCGTTTGAGAGGCAAACTGCGGCATGGAGGCCTACACAATTTTAAAGCGTCCACACCTTCGTTGATGATCCTGGTGGCTTGATCCTCGGGAACCCGCTTCGACACTTGACGTACAATTGATACGAGTTCCGGCTTGTTCTTTTGAGGTTGCACGGCAAACTTTGGCCCAAGTCCCAATACTTCTAGTACTTCTAGCCCAAGTCCCAGTACTTCTAGTGGTGAGTCTTTGCAGAAGCACAAGACCAGACAAGGGAAATTCAAATGTATGCCAAAAGAAACATAGAAACCTATTTGTGGAGTGCATCATGTGTGTTGTATACCTCATTCCACTTACTTGTGGAAAGTGTTATATCGGTCAGACCAGTAGATGCATAAACGATCGCTTGCGCGAGCACAATAACAAAGTAAACAGTGTTGTTCCTGATGGTTGTCTTTCCCTTCATTGCCAGAGATGTAATTGCACACCGAAATTCAAGGAAACGGTTATAATCAATAGAAGTAGGCACGAGTTGACGCGGTTGGTATTGGAGGCCGGCAGAATTGCAGAGCTAGGTGACACGTGTGTGAGCAGCCCATCAGTGGTGTTGACAGATAAGGAACTTGATTACATGTATTCGCGATAGGGTTTGTGGTAACATAGGATAAAAGGAAGAAAGAAAAAGTAGAAAAAGATTGAAAAATATAAAATTGTAAAGTATTGGAACACGCGCGTTGGTTATATTTGATGGTTTTTAGAGCTACGCACGTGCGACGTTGGCGTGGTGGATCGCATACACCACGGAGATCTGCGTGTAATAAACTGTTGTTGAAAGTTAGCGCTGTGTTGTGTCTATGTGCCTACTCTTGTCCGTGTTCGTTGTCTGCGCTACCATCCATCATCATGCAACCATACCAACAAGCCCAAATCGCCACCCTCATAGATCTACAACACCATCTATAGATGATCAACCTCTACGGAAGCCATTTATAAAATCTGGTAAGCCGACATTATTCTCCAGCAGCCATTCCAATCTTGTCAGCACCATGCGTTCCATCACCTTACCGATGCAACTCGCTAGGGCAATGGGTCTATAAGAAGACAACTCGTGTGAACACTTGCCTGGTTTCAGTAAGACCACTATGCGGCTGCACTACCAACTCTCTGGTACTGTCGCTGTTTCCCACGTAGAGTTGTAGAACGACAAGAGAGCCTGCCTTGCTTCCTGGCTGAGGTGATATAGAGCCGAATAAGTAATTCCGTCAGGCCCTGGTGCGGACGACCGTCGGGACGTAGAAATCGCAGCGTCGAGTTCGTGCATTGTGAATGGCAAGTCGAGGCGATCGTCGCTGGATGGCGGTGAGGCTAAATACGAAGGTGATATCGATGAGGAGGACATACCTACGAGTAAGTGGCAGTAATCTTTTGCAACCTCTACTTCAGGTCGACCTTGCTTTAGAGCCAAAGATCGGAAAGGGAACAACTGTTGAGTGGGTGTCTGAAGGCTTCGGACAGTTTGCCATATTCGAGACAGGGGTTTTCTGGGACCAAGAGAGCTACAAAATACCCTCAACCCTTGCCTATCGAGCTTATCGAGGTGTCGCAATACATGTCGTTGTGCTTGGCGTGCTGTAGATAGGTCAGCTGGTGATTTCGTCCTCCTGTATTTTCTCTCTGCCCGGCGACGAATTGCACGAAGGTATTCATATTGTGCGTCAAGTTGTGATCTTGGTAGCGATACATTCACAAGTTTCGTATGCGTTGTTAAGGCAGATGCAATTAGGCTTTCTATTTCAGATATAGATTGAATGTTCCCGCACTGAGCATTTACAGAAGCTTGGAATCCTGGCCAGTCTACGCTTTTCACAGGCCGGGGAGACGAACGATGGAAACCTTTTAGCAGTATATATGTAGGGAGATGGTCACTTCCATGTGTTTCCACGTCTACAAACCAACAGGTGGTAGGCAAGAGACTTCTGCTCACAAAACATACGTCTAGACAGCTGCTGTACGATGCACCACGGAGGTAAGTAGGTGAGCCATCGTTAATGGACATAAGGCCTTGATTGAGCACAAAATCGGCAATGTCCCTGCCGCGGGTGTTCATTGAGGCAGAACCCCACATGGGATGATGTGCATTAAAATCCCCAACTAATACATGTGGTCCAGGGCAAGCTTGGAGAACAGACAAGAGATGGGGACAGTCCGCGTGGCTTCTAGGAGGAATGTATCCACCAATGATTGATATTGAACGTCGCTTGTGCTTTATAGATAGGCAAATATAGTCGTTAGAAGCATGACGAGCCACGGCATGTCTCACGTACGTTAAATCTTGACGTACGCATATAATTACTTTGCTCGCATTTCGATAATCACGTGACCACAAAGTGACGTATCCGGAAATACGAAACGACGACATCATATTCGGCTCACATAATACAACCAACGGAAATTTGTATTTAAACATACGTTGTCGAAAGTCAGACAATCGGCTTCGCAAACCCCGTGCGTTCAACTGCATTATGGCAGAGGTGCGCACACGTTCATCGAAGAAATTCGCCATATTGTTTATGGAAGGGTCAGCAGTAGCAGTTTCAGCACGTTGAGGATCTGCACTGCTGTTTTCGCTCCTGGTGTGTGTAGCTCGTTGAGAATTGCACGAATAGATTTTATTAGATGCCTCAGCATAGTTTGGCTCTTCTCAGTGTCTTGTCTATCATTTTCCGCCCTCTTTGAAGTTGCAGCCCATGATGTGGTCTTTTTTATTGCTCCATTCGGTAGCGAAGGCCACTCAGTATCTGAAGCATCGGCGTGCAACGCGGGCGTTGGTCCACTTTCTGCATCCCTGGGACGTGGTGCATACAACATGGGTGTAGCGGCCTGGTAATGCGTACGCGTATGTTCATCTGTTGCGCATGGTGATGCATCACTCCTATGTCCACTATGCTTTCGCTGGTGCCTACGTTTGGACGACGTCTGTGTCGGCGGATGGACGTGACTGCCTCTCTGTGTGTCGAGTAGTCTCTGACCATCTTCCGCAGGACGCCAATTTCTTCTTTGATCTTCGGGCACTCTTTCAACGTTGCTTCATGTGCACCAGAGCAGTTTGGGCATTTCAATGGAACAGCAGTATCGCAGTTTTCCACCTTATGAGACCCGCCGCACCGCTGGCAAGTTGTCTCACTTTTGCACACTGCGCTGACGTGTCCCAACTTGCAGCACTCTTGACACTGCAAAGGCCGTGGCACGTAAGGGCGCACGGGATGTCTCACGTATCCAACCTTCACGCTAGGGGGCAGAGTCTCAAAATCAAATATTAGTTTGATGCAGCGAGACTGCCCGAAGCGGCGTATGGTCACGATTTTGACTGTCGACGTCATTTATCACGCCAGTCGTTGTTCCTTTCCCGTGAGCGAGAAACGCGCGAACTGAAATACTTCCGAGCTGCGTGACGGCCTTTAGTTTGTCAAGAATGGTTTTGTTTGTCACATCAACTGACAATATGTTTTTCCTGCTATTTATGCGAATTTCATTCACTTGAGCAGGTGCAACTCGCTCGAAATAATTAGTCAATGACTGCCTGTTTAGTGAGTTCAGGTTGTCTGATGTAGACATGGGTACATATGAGATGGTGAAACATCGCTTGCCTTTGTCTAGCGCCGGTTGTGGCTCCGCCGTTGATGACGTCCTGCGAAGCTTGCTTTTCAGCCGGCGGGTATGGAATGTCCTGAAGTCCGCTTCCGATTCCATCTCTTCCACTGATGAGCTCTCGGTAGAATCATCACAAGGAGCAGATGCGCCAACGCGGTCACCCACATTTGGTCCATCCTTATGCAAACGGCTAGGGCCCGCTGTCTCGTTGGATGGATGGTCCCCCATCCCGGGGGGTGACGTCTTCCGTTCCGCTTGTTCAGAGAAAGTCGGGAATTCTGACAGTTTAAGAAAAAAACGATAGTTGTTCAAGGCAGAATTATGCCCGAACGCACTTCTTCTTCCTCGTCTTCCACTTATCCCTCCCCAGTGCAGAGCTTCCAGTGAGCTCATTCATCCCAGTGCAGAGCTTCCAGTGAGCTCATTGAGATGAAAACAATAGGAAAGCAATTACAGCGTGCTTCAAATCTGTCTCTGCGCTTGTACTTGATATATATTTTTGCGGTGGTCAAGTCGTGTGGCAATGAACTCCTTTAATGAAGCCATACAATTTTCACTTGGGAAAAATGTTTCAGGGCCCGAATAACATATGCGAACACACTGGCGGTGCAGCTCTCACCTTCGCGCTGCTTCCGCTCGTGAACCGCCCCTTTTTCTTCTTCTTCTCCCACGGAGCGCCTACGTACTACCTCTTCTACCAACCAATTCGTCTCTCACCTTTCGCCGCTGCCGCCGACGGCTGCGTAAGCAAACCACCGACGCGCGCCTGCTTGTCTCCTCACACAGGTGTCGTCATACCAAACAGACGTTAGACAGTCATAGTTTAGCGTTAGCGTGATAGCGTAGGTTAAGTCAATGACGCTACCGTGCAGCAAACGTTCGTTGTAGGCAGCGTATTATAGTTTAGCGAAATAGCGCTTAAGTGGTTCACGTGCCCCCAAGTGGGATGGTGGCGCCACCTATTAGATGGTTAATAGGTTAAACAGTGAAAATGAAAATAAAACGAGAATGTTTGCCTATGCTAACACGCGTAGCATTGTTAGAAGTTTATTTTTGTGTTAATAAAAGTAAATAAATATGAACCACGCAGAAAACGCGAAAACATCTACGTTGCCGATTTGTTTACATTTATCTTGTATATAGTTAGGCCTAGGCGCGTTCGAAATGGGAAGCTATCTCAAAAACTACGCCAACTTATCCGTAATACTCAGTCATCGAAGCTAACTGAAGGCAAGCGAAGCCACTTTAAAGAGTCGTTTGTTGCAAACACAGTGAATCTTTCACCAACTACGCCAAAATCACTTGGAAGCGGGCGTCCGAGAGCGCCGCCATGTTTACGTACACTACCTGCACCTACGCTACCTTAAATCTGAAAAATACCACACGTACGGTAAGCAGTACGCGTAACGTACGTATCTGCGCATGCGCACTTCGATTCCCGTATCACGGCACGCCCGGTATCACGGTAAGCCCGGTATACTATCTCTCCATTGCTCTCCTCACCTTAGCGGCCTCTCCTCCTGTGTTATAGGGATATGCCGTGACCCGGCAGAGAGCCGCCATGGACGTTCACCTCAACGTGCGTAGTCTTGTCTCGTGACTCTCGCGCCGGCAATATGAAGCGTGTGCTGGCTGGTCTGGGTGAGAAAAAAATTTTGCCATCCCAAGGAAAATTTAGCATTTCCCTGCCGAAGTGCTATGCAGGATGGCCTGAGCTCGGCAAAACAAGGAATTTTTCAGAGCTCTGGCTGCACCCTCTTTTGAATGAGTCAACAGTACGAAAACCCACCCCTCGGTGCGCTGCATTTTATTGGTTAGAATGAAACCCGGCATCACGTCAAAGAGAGTAATAAAATGAGGGAAGGGCAGGGAGGTTAACCAGAAAATAGAGCATCCGGTTTGCTACCCTGCACTAGCGGAAGGGGGAATGGGGAAGAAAGATGGGAAAGAAAGCGAAGAGGGAAATAGACGTGCGCAAAATAAAAGGGGGGGGGGGAACTAAGGTGCTACAGTCTATACAATAGGCCGCTGCCACGCAAAAATTTCAGTAAGGCCTTCACTGATTTTCTGTGAGCACACAAATCATGTCGTCTTTCCAGCACTGATTGTTCAGACAAAGGTCTGCCGTCAAGGCGAGCTAACGCAGCAGCTAGTTGCCGTCTTTGCACGCTGTAACGAGGGCAGTGACGTCAAAGACGGTCGACAAAGCTGGGCGGTGTTTTCAAACCACAAGCATCTTTTTTCGTTTGTTTGTTGTTTTACTAAGTTCAGAAGTGCACCCATGCAATAAAAGTGCCGTAAACTTTGCTGATTACATTTTCTTTAAAAGCACGAGCTCTTTGAAGTCATTTTCAAGATTTTGAGGCTTGCACTAAGTCTTCTTTGGAATAATCAGCATGATGGCCTCCGAGATTAGTTCCGGCCGACTGGTTTACAACATCGCGACCGCGGCTAAACTAAACCCTTGGCCATGTGTTATTCATCCCGGCCGGCTTCTAGATTCTAGCGTGCTGCTCGGCCGGTGCGCACCCTCTTCGCCGTGCTCATCGTCTGCTAGCTGACTAAGAACGTGTGGACGGCTAATTAGCAATTTAGCAGAACGTTATACTTGGCTAGTTAGGCCCGGACATGCTATGACCAAGCTAATTAAGCCAAGTCGTGGTCAGACTAGAGGTATGCGCAGATGCGGTTTCGACTGGCGGTAGCGTGAGGGTCGTTCGGTGTTGGTGGCGGTGGCGTCGTCGGCCCCTCAACCCCGCAGCCTTACAACGGGTAACTCAACGCTGTAGCTTTTCAACAAAGGCTCTCCAAGTGCCGCCTAATCCCCTCCGTGATGTTGTAGGAATGCGTAACTCCCGAAATATGCACCTTTTTTCTACTAAGGGCCCTTCGGAGCAAAAAAAAGGGGGGGGGGGAAGAGGCAAGGGTTACTGAACAGTATTTTACCTTCCCATAGTCAAAAGGGATTACCAGCTTTTTTTAAAGCGTAGCAGCTTTGAAATCGCACGCCTGTTCTTGTCGACGGAACACCTTATTGGAATCAGTGCCGAACCACGGAGACAGCTGTGTCTCCTTTCCTCTTGCTGCTCCTTCTACCACAAGGGACAGGTCGCCGGAGGTCTGTGGGCATGCTGATGGCCGTCCAAGCATGTGTATCGTGCTTTGGCACTGCAAGTGAGGTGCTATGCAGTCCGACGAGGCAACGCGTTCCGCTGAAAGTACTGCAATAGTTCCCGGCTACGACACCCTCCTTGAGGAGAGCGGTGTTATGGTGGATGGAAACAAGCCCGATGTAATTGAGCGTGGCTTGCGCTGGTTCATTTCGTTGCTCCGATAATACGAGTGCGATATCTATGACCCAGCCGCCTTCTCACATCAAGAAATGGACATGTTGGCGACATAGGCAAAGTGTGGTGGTAATGCCTAGCGAAAGACGTCGACCTGGGTGAGCGTGGGCTCAGTGGGGACGAAATGTTCATTTGGTTTCACGATATGTTCGTCACGTAGAATAATGTTTGTCCTGTAGTTATTTGAACTAATTACATGCTCCCACAGTCTTCAGTTTGCGTAATGTTTGCCTAATTTGGACGTGACCATTGCGTTAGTCACCACTGACTTGCGATGCTGTATTCGAAGCGACATAACAAGGTTATCTCGAGCTATTGAGAATACCGCAACTGCATGTCTTGTTTCCATTGAAACGAAGGAAAAGCTTAGAACAGCCGATGAATAGGGCACATTAAATTTGTCCTTGCGAACCTGTTAACCGGAACGCTGAAAACAATACGGGTGAACCTGTTCTTTTCAATCAGGTGAAGGAGAGATTGAAGTTGGCAATACACTTCCAATAAAAGAGGCAATTACTTCACCCTCATCGCTGGGTTTTGGTAATCTACTGCACTGCCAAACACCACGTTGCTTACAATTTTATAATGAATCAGTTAATAATATTGAATTGTATCTGCCTTTGAATCGTATTCAATACGGTATATACTCAATATAACTGCAAACTTCCTCCTTTTGAATGTCTAACAAAGTCTACTATGCATCTCGCTGTCACGTGGTGGTATAATAAACTTGGTGTCAAAACTAGATACGGGTGTCTATCGGCAAACTAGTATACATTGGTAAAACAGGTGCCTCGCAATTAACAGATGGCTCTTTTGCCTTCAAGCTGGCCAACCTGAGCGTCTGGTGCAGCCGACGGACAACTTCGTCGGTTCTCTGCATACTTCGCCCAGCCTTTGCTTCACGAACCTCCTCGGACATTCTTCATACGAGTATTGGATATCACTGCTTGGCGGTCTACAGTGACATGAGCAAGTAGATTTTCTTTTTCTGGTGACTGCTTTGTAGGCTGTGTTTGCATATTGTCAAGCAATGATCTTCCATGTAGTGAAATATACTGCAGCTTTTGGGCTGGTCATCTCTTGAAATCCTGCCTTAGGAGATCATGTTAAAGGAGAACAGGGAAAATTTGTGGTCTGCACAAACCAGACACTCAAAGCATTGTGGTATGGGTGGCTTCATGGCCTACATACTGAGGGGTGGGTGGCAAAGGGTTGGTTGCCTCCCTAGTCACGTAAAAGGAGGGGGGCTCAGTCTACTTCCCTGCATTGACTTGATGGGTGAGGGGTGTGCCACAACAAACCTTCGAACCCCTCCCCCTCAAAGTTTGAACCCTGTGCACGCCTATGAGTATACGTTGTTTTATTTTCACGGTGTTAAAGGTGAATCAAGGATGGTTCGAAATTGTAGGCGCGAAAAAGACGCACTAAATGGGAGACGGACGCGGAGAGAGAGGCGCCTCGTATGTCTCTCCCCTTTTTCTTTTGTTGTCCTTGCACCTGCTATTTCGAACTGTTCTCGGCGAAACCTTTTGCAAACAAATTGCATCGGCACCAGTGTACCCTTGCCTGACAAAACTATATAGGAATTTTCATACGCGCCGATCTGATCAAGGAACTCTTCCCCAGACTCACTTGCATTATCTCGAGGTTATACCTGGTAAATATGCATGAAGAGCGAGCACAGACATGCAAACACGTGAACAGCTTTCTCCTGATACACGCACATGCCTTCAAAACTTATTACCATTGTTAATGTTATTAACTGGGCACCTCCTCCCTCCGCCCCCCCCCCCCCCCCCTGAAGTGGGCCAGCACATGCCAATGGGTAGGCTGTTCAAACTTAGCTGTGTGAAAGCAGCACTGAGAATGGTTCAAAATATCAGGTGCAATGATGACCACAATCTAAAATGTAGACACGAATATGAAGGTGCTCTGCACGTCTTTCCGCCCGACGTCTTTGCGTCTACCATTTCGAACGATTCTCGGTGCCGCTTTCACACCGCGAAGTTTGAACAACCTACCCATTGGCGTGCGTAGGGCACGCCAATGGGTCGTGCCCAGTTGTTCACTCTCACACTGGTAATAGATTTCGAAAGCATCTGTGTGTGTGAGGAGAAATATGTCCGTGTGCATGCATATATGTGCCCGTTGTCCCATGTATATCTACCTAGTACGCCCTTGAGATAATGCGAGTGAGTCTGCAGTAAGAGTGCTTGATCAGATTGGCACGCATCAATATAAATTCTTGAATGGTTTCGTTGGGCAACGGTATACCGCTGCACGTGCGATTCCCTAGCAAAAAGGCTCCTTGAGTCAGCTGCCGTAACTGATCGCAGAGTGACAGCCGACGAAATGGCGAGAAAAACATTGAAAATGACCTTTCAGACTGGAGCTTCAGGAAGAAGCCTGCCGGGATCAAATGATAATTAATGAATCCCTGGTGGATAGACGAGCATCCAGCACGTTGCCGCCATTTAGCATGTCGGCGTGCGACAAGTCATGGCATTCACAACACCTCACTTTCTGGGAGCTCTTGCTACGTGGTAATCGCGTTGGCAGTGGCTCTATGCCCAGGACACTAAATTCAAGAGTTTTATCAGCTACTGATAAATCGAATTAATTCATTAACAGACCTAGTCTCCCTATTCTACGTACCATTTTCATACATCTGCACTAACTACATTAGAACCTTGCGCTGCTCCAGCAATTATACTGCTGTGTGCATGTGATCAAGTCACGTGGTAATGCATGATTTTTTCTTGTAAATTAGATTCCAGAGACTGCATGGGCTCGCAAGTATCATTGCACTTAGTGTTTCATGGGTGCAACTTCTGATGCGAAATAGATTTTACTGGCAGTTTAACCACTGAGCTATGTAGTCCACGTTGAGCACACAAGTGAAACTGGAGAATAGGACGCGGAACTTAATCGTCACCTTAAGACCTTCCAAAGGATGAAAATAGTTACAGTTGCTAAAGACATTTCGCTTTCAATAGTGTCTGCTGGGAACTTGTTTTGTGTACCTCACCAAATGAATAAACCGGACATAAGCAATGGAAATCATAGGTGAACACTTTTGCTATACCACGTGGTAATAATTTAAATTTAAAGGAAATAATTTGGACGATGAAGCACCCATTCTATTTCTGGGAACTGACCCCAAAACCTTCAAAGTACACGTCTAACGCTGTGCCAATCAAGCTTGGATAAGTTCCCCCGTCGTCTTTAGTGTTTGTGCATTTAATCCCTAGAAGTGCTACCAAGCATCACTTGTGGGCAAGGCTACGTGTGAGGAACATTCTGGCCTGAGGATGACAGGCAACTTTGGCTCGAGACGGCTGATTACTAATAAATCCTCGTGCGCTAACTTAGACTGATAATTCTACAATATGGTGAGCTTCCCACTTCGAATGAAAAAAAAAAAAACAGGGGAATAGTTTTCATTGGCCTATTCTTTCTTAGTGATCAATCAGCCCAAAAAGAGCATTCAAGACATTCTAGTCTTCATCTTTATTTGTTACAGTCGAGTGCAAAGGAGTGGCCGTCTCCAAGTAACCTTGACAACTCTCTTTTGTATATTTTGTATTTAAATAAGAAAAAAAAGATGCAAATAACGGTACGCAAAATGTCCCTTTCTGTACATGGTATCGGAACCCCCAAGTTCCGCATATCACGTCCGATGCTCAACCACTTGCAGAAAAAAGGCCCTTCCTTCATTCATTATTGGGCACTTTGTAGGCTAGGCGAGCAGAAACTCGACATTGTCTCAAACATTGTGTTCGCCGTGATCTTGTGTTATCATGCGCACAATTTGTATGTGCACAACATATAAACAGGAATTGTTGGCGTCCTTACAGATTTCTGACTTTCGCTGTCATCAGGTGGATTATTGGTGGAAACCTGTGACCATGCCATCCCTTCGTCGACAGCGAGTCGTCTTCGGGTTCCTGCTTCTTGCTTGCCTTCTGGGGAATTAGGCAAGCAGCACAGCCCGTCGATGTGGCCTGCCCGTCTGCCTCCACATCGTTAAGAGACTCCCTTCTGTGTTGCTGCTCATCACTGCTCTGTGATCAATGGCGGATGTATAGTGGGCGACGGACTGGATCTCACCTCACCCCTGCGGCACATGCCAGCATTTTCCGGATCCATCCCGGGGCCCGTGAAATGCTGTGAAACTTCATCACGTCAGTGTGCGTCAATGTTATAGTATGGTGCTCTTCCAAGGCCAATCTCACGGCTTGCAGATCATGCCGCACCTCTAACTGTTACGTGGTTCGGCTGCTATATAGAGAATCTAGTGTTTTTATTGACTGTCATAATGTTGAACACTTATTGTTAATTCGCACAAGTGTAACATTTGGTGCATCGTTTTTCCATGCTTGTATTTCACCGCCCTATACGACTGCAGTGAAATTAGTCAACCTATTTGAATACTGTCTTAGCCATGACAGAGAGGTCATTTCACATTGTGGCATGTAGGGACATATTGATGCTATTTTCCTCTGAACTGCATGGAAAGTTGTGCAACTTGGCTAAATCGATTTAATCAATCTGTGTCACCGGGAGGTTCCCATCGTGCGTGCATGTGTTTGCACGTCTTCGTCGCGCATCTAGCGCTCTTCCTATTGTCTCATTTACTACTGAACTCGAGGCTAATTTACTTCGGTGTTATTATTGTGCGGACCCTCTCGGCAGGTGCTCGTTTGTCCAATGAAGAAATTCAGCTGAAACATCGTCTAGGTTCCTTTATTGACTTCATTGCTTCGGAATCTCTTCTGGTATCCTGTTTAGAAAGCGTCCGCAGCATTGCTGAGTTATTCTGTCCTAGCATTTGGTCTCCTGGTTATGGTCCACGACAATCACCCATCTACCTCTTACATACTTCAGTCTGTTTCCGCTGGTACTGAATTTCAAAATCGGCAGTGCGCTTTGCGTGCTTTCGTCTAGCTTCGCTGCGCCGGTAAACATGTAGGAGCATCAATGTGCAGGAACAAGCACAATGCAACTGAAGGGTATGTGGGGCCGGGCCAAGCATAATCATGACAAATAAAACAGTTCGCTATGACGGTAGTTGGTTTCGACATTTATGACGCGTTATGCTTGCCCTTTTTTGTCTAGTATGTTACTGTCTTCTTCTGTATGCTTTTGTAGAACACAGATACACAGGTTTGAGGACAATAAGCAGTACATTTGGGGGGTCGTGGATTTTAGGGTCTGAGTCGCGTCCCTCGCAGTAGTACGTCGCCGTAGTAGCTACTTCTAGTTTAAGAATGGCTCACTAAATGACGTTGTCTATATGTCCTTGTAAATAACATCACTAGATGGCGTTAGTGGTTTTCGTATAGTTCGCGGACGAACGCTTCGCCCCACTCATCATCATTCACTCTGTGGATATGCTGTAAATGTTTTGCGGGGAATTTTTCCCAGGAAAGATTTAGAGTTATTCCCGGGGGAACTTCCCAGGGAACTTCTAGTTTTAGGATGTTTTCGGTTGCCGGCGTAACTAACCTTGTGAAATTTGCAGGCAATTGCCCTACCCGGCTGCTTACTTCCTAGCTATATATATACATCGCCAGCATAGTTTGTGTAGTAAAGATAAATGCGGTGAATGCATTTTCTTAACCCTGTTCATCAATATGAAGTCGGGTACAACTTCAGAGGTCCGTACGAGCCTCACCCAGATACGCGAAAAACGACCGCCTGTCACCTGTGTCTAAGGAAATAGTCCTGCTCGTGCACTCTGTGACCTTCGCTGAGCAAAAAAAAAAAAAAAGTGGCCGGTTGTTGAGTTGTTGACATCCAGAGTACAAGCCCATCGAAGATGACTTGTGTGACATTGCCTTTGAGGGACAAATGTCGTTCACTTGCGTCAGTCAGTCTAGTAGAGGGCGAAGATGTATTTATTGCGCTTAGTAGTGAAACATCGATTTTCAGAAGTAATGGCGATTGTGTTTATTTATTATTATATGCTGCTCTGCACATTTGCATTTGCGCAATGTCTTTCTTTTATTGCTCCACATTCATCAAGCATGCTTTGGCACTTACAATTTCAATACTTCTTCCTTAACTTGGCTGAAGCATATGGTTCGTTACATATGGCTTGCTCAATTGAGAGCATATATAGGTATGCAATATGTTCACTCCAACTCATACTACCACCACATGCCATCTTCGCCCAGTAAAGTGAAAGTTCCCATAGCTTCCATATCGAACCTGACTACACATGCAGGTTTCTGAACAGATTATTCGTCCAAGGACTTGAGCTGTTGTGTTCGTTTACATACTTTGTTACAAATTTTGCGGTTACTGCAATACAGAAAAAAATTAATTGTACATTGGGTATTACGTTTTTTTATTTAGCGTCTGCTGGTGCTCGGCTGTTCGAGTGCTTCTCTGCTGCCTTGACGGGAACGACAAGCCTGATGTTGCACACAGCGTTTCTCAGCAAACCGTTCATAAAATAGTTGGCTAGACATTGGAACGACATATGAAACATGCTCACAAGATTGAAATAGGAACAAATCAGCAGATAAAAGACTTCAATAGGTGAATATTCAACGCGGCATGTTGGCGGAGCTGTTTTGACTAATTGTCCTACCTTCATAGAGAATGAGGGGGGGGGGGGGCGACTTGGACGAGACTGCTTGCCAAAAGGTCGGTTTAAGCCCAATAGTTTTTTATCATACGTAACCACCCTGTGTGGAAATATCTGTTTCGCCACCTGTTCTTTAAAGTACTAATTGTACACAGTTGGTGGGCGAGCTTACAGCTTAACATGCAGATGCGATGTTGCCATTTTCCGCATCTTTGCCGTGATATACGTGGTCTGGTATCCAACGACGATTGCTTGTAAAGCAGTAAAAACTTATTTATGGACAGGGCGTACCTGAATATTAAGATTTTGCGGGCTATAATTGATGTCACGCAGCTTTTTTATACCTGCCAAAATTATCGAACTGAGCACATTCCATGGGTTGTGAGCAAAGTTGATGTTGGTTCAGATATTCGTAAAGATTTTAAGTTCTTAAGGGTACAACGTAAATGGTGTTTACAGTAGTTGAGAAACAGTTAAGGTGCTGCAGTAATGTTTCGTAGCCGGAAATGCCCCAGAATCTTTCGAAGCCATTGTCGAATGTCCCCAAAAAGCCATTGCAAAGGTAAGCTTCGCCTCTTATACTTTCTGGATGTTACAAATCAGAGGTGCCGCCATCGGCTAGCTAGCTGCCCATAGAATATAGTTGCGTGCCTCACCTTGCACACCACCAATCCGCCCAAGAAATGCTTAAACACAGAATCAGTTACCTATTTACCTGTCTCCACTACCCCCACCCCTCCCCTACTGAATGAACTCGCTTTAAGTGGTTTCCCCTCCTACCCAATTAAAAATATCCTCTTTCTGCCCCTGTGACCAATTAAGTGTAATTGTTCCGTTGCGTAACATGACATGACAAGGATATTAGTATATTCCCGAGTAAATGATAGTTTGTGAAGCCGTAGCCACCCCCCCCCCCTCCTTACCAACCCGCACCCCATTAGGTCGGGGACGCCACCCTCAAGGAAACCGGGAAACGAAGTTCCGTCTGCATAAAATTCAGTGTACACAAAAAAAAAAAAACTGAAATAGTGGTTTGCTTTGTCGTACATATGCGGTGTACTTTGAATCCTCACTAACCCTTCAATAGTAAGTATTTGCTCTGAAACTCATTTATGCTACTTTCATGTATCGGTGTTACGGTGTTACCAAGGTACAGTCTAGCACATTTGCAGTTAGTCTCTTCCATTGCCCGGAAGGCACAGGCGAATCTTTTTTATAACCTAGTGGTGTTTATAGCCTAGCACACGCATGTGTTACAACGCGTCTTCGTGTGTGGCGTGTTGATTTTTCGTCGAGTTGCTATTATATATTACAAGACGGGGCACACACGGGTAGTGTTCACGCCGTACACGCGCTTAAGCGTGAGCCATAGAAGCAGCAATAGACAGATTGAAACACGGGAGCAAAAGCGAAACAAGAACAGAGACACTTTGCACTCTCTAGTACTCTAAATAATGCAGCCGAGCCAGAACAGCCAGGAATGGCCCGTGTGCCAAGAATGAAGAACCCTAGTACACCTGATAGGAGTATGTAACTTCAACAGAAATCAAATGCATCTGCTCCTCTCTCATCCCACTCCTAACATCTCCCTCACCCTGTCCCACTTATTATAGTGTGTTGGAAGATCTCCCTTTGCAGCTCAGCCCTAAAAGGCTCACTGCTGCTCGTTTCAAGGGGCCACACGGCGACAAACGCATTTGCATTCCCGTTAAAAGGAGACCACTTCGTTCCGGCGCATTCGCTGAAGAGCTCATTAAAAAATTTTTCATTCCTCCTTTAGAGTCGACGGTGAGTGGCAAGGGACAGGGGTTAATCTCCTCTTCTCCCACCTCCGCCAGTGAAAACTCCCGGACTTTAAATAAAGTTTATTCATTCATTCCTTCATGTAGATCTATAGCGGCTAATTAAGGACTTCACACGCGCTCGCAAGACGCCGTATATGCGTAAGCGTGTCAATGACGCAGTGTTGCGTGAAGCGGAGGCTCCGACATCCAAGTTCAGTTAGCCGAAACAACACGGTAAGAAAGGTTTCATAATACTACTGAAGGTACCAAGGGTCGCTGCTGGGTATGCCGCAAGGGGATCATCACGCATGGACAGCTTCGATGTACGGACATTTGCACGCTATGAACGGGCCATACACGCTCTCCCGTCTGCATCTCTCGCTTTCGAGTCATGTGTAAAAGTGCAGCACTCTTAAGCTATAGCACGTTTACTGCAATTGAAAAAATTATCAGAAATCATGGTGCTTTCCAGCTGACCCACTCACGTCGTTATAATAATAATAATAATAATAATAATAATAATAATAATAATAATAATAATAATAATAATAATAATAATAATAATATTAATAATAATAATAATAATATGAAAAAAAAAATAATAATAATAATAATAATAATAATAATAATAATAATAATAATAATAATATTGTATTATTGGTAATAATATTTATATCACCGGTACGGTGAAGGTACACGAAGTACTGACATTCGTGCTGTGCAGATGCCGGTGCATAGCTTAACGCCTAAGACATTTGCCTCCTGAGCGCAGGTGCTAGGTTCGACTCCCAACACTGTACGAGAATTTATTTTTGATTAAACAATAAGCAGTGAGTCTCATAGTTTTTTATTGTTTATATCCGTTCTAGATTAGATTAACACGGACAGACACGCAATTTTAGTCATTAATTGCATTGGGTTCTGACGCTCTCACATCATCGCTACAGGACGATAGACCATTCCACAAGGTTTTCAGCGTAGCGAAAGAATGCGACAATGCGCTTCGTTCACTATATCAAGCAATTATCGGACCATACTACATTGCTTAGGGTCATCGGGGCAATGGTGTCTACAATGGGAGAAACATGAGGCAAGGGTTCCCCTGGTGTGCTGGCTTCCCCGCACTAGATGGGCGAAACTAGTAAAAAAAAAACGTTGGGGCCCTTATCACCCCTGATAAGGCTCGTGTTTTGTCTGACGTCACAACTTCTCACGTGGGCGTACTGTACGTTTGTTCCGAGTGAAAGGTTCCCCAAAGAAGCTTGCTTCCCCGTAACGCATATTGAAAACCAGCGAAAAAATTGAGGCTCTTATCACTCTTGATGAGGCTGAACTTCTGTCTGACGTCACGCCTTGTCACGTGGGTGTACTGTATGGTTGTTTCAAGATACTGGTTTCTTCAATAAGCTGGCTTCCCCGCGAATCATGGTCAAAACTAGCGAAAAATTCTGAGGCTCTTGTCAGCCCAGATAAGGCTCCACTTTTGTCTGACGTCACGCCTTTTAACATAGGCGTACTGTACGTTTGTTTCGAGCTAAAGGTTTTCCTGAGAAGCTGGCTTTCCTGGAAGGCATAGTTGAAACCAGTGAAAAAATTTAAGGCCCTTAATATCTCTGATAAGGCTCAACTTTTCTCTGACGTCATTTCTTCTCACATGGGCGTAGTATACTTTTATTTAGGGTCAAAGGTTTCCCTAAACAGCAGGCTTCCCCGCAATGTCTTGTCAAACCAGCGAAAAATTTTGAGGCCTTTATCACCCTTGATAAGGCTCAACTTTAGCCGGACGTCCACTTTGTTACGTGGGCGTTTTGTACGTTCGTACCAAGCTAAAAGGTACCCTGAGAAGTTGGCGTCCCCGCAATGCATAGTCAAAACAACCGAAAAAGTTCAGGCACTTATCAGCCCCGATAAAAGTCGACTTCTGTCTGACGTGGCACCCTGCCGTGAAGAGCGCCCACGTGACAGGACGTGACGTCAGACAAAAGTTGAGCCTTATCAAGGGTAATAAGGGCCCTAAATATTTTCGATAGTGTTCACTTCGTAATGCAGAGAAGCCAGCTTCTCAGGAAAACCTTTAGCTCGAAACAAACGTACAGTAAGCCTACTCTGACAAGGCTAGACGTCAGAAAAAAGTTAAGCCCTATCGGGGGTGATAAGAGCCTCAAAATTTTTTGCTGGTTTTGACCCAACGTTGCGGGAAACCCAGCTTCTCAGGGGAACTTTTAGCTCGAAACAAACGTAGAGTACACCCATGTGACAAGTTGTGGCGTCAGACAAAAGTTGAGCTTTATCAGGGGCGATAAGAGCCTCAAAATGTTTCGCTGGTTAAGACGATGCGTAGTGGGGAAGCCAGCTTCTCAGGAAAACATTTAGCTCGAAACAAACGTACAGTACACCCATGTAACAAGGCGTGACGTCAGACAAAAGTGGAGTCTTATCAGGCCTGATAAGAGCCTCAAAATTTTTCGCTATTTTTGACCATGCGCTGCGGGGAAGCCAGCTTTTAAAGGAACCATTAGCTTGAAACAACTGACAGTATGCCCACGTGACAAGGCGTTACGTCAGACAGTAGTTGAGCCTTATCAAGGGTGATAAGAGCCTCAAAATTTTTCGCTGGTTGTCATCATTCATTGCAGGGCAGTACCCTGCCCTGAGGAGCCTTTAACTTGGAACAAACCTACAGTACGCCCTCGTGAGAAGTTGTGACGTCAGAGAAAAGTAGAGCCTTATCAGGGATGATAAGAGCCCCAACGTTTTTTTTACTAGTTTCGCCCATCTAGTGCGGGGAAGCCAGCACACCAGGGGAACCCTTGCCTCATGTTTCTCCCATTGGAGACACCATTGCCCCGATGACCCTAAGCATTGTAGTATGGTCAGATAATTGCTTGATATAATGAACGAAGCGCATTGTCGCATTCTTTCGCTACGCTGAAAACCTTGTGGAATGGTCTATCGTCCTGTAGCGATGATGTGAGAGCGTCAGAACCCAATGCAATTAATGACTAAAATTGCGTGTCTGTCCGTGTTTATCTAATATAGAACGGATATAAACAATAAAAACTATGAGACTCACTGCTTATTGTTCAATCAAAAAGAAACTCTCATACAGTGTTGGTAGTCGAACCTAGCAGCCCCACTCAGGAGGCAAGTGTCTTAGGCATTAATCTATGCGCCGGCATCTGCACAGCGCGAATGTCAGTAAGTCGTGTACATTCACTGTACCGGTGATAGAAATATTATTACCAATAACACAATTATTATTATTATTATTATTATTATTATTATTATTATTATTATTATTATTATTATTATTATTATTATTATTATTATTATTATTATTGGGTACGGCGGCATCACCACCATGTGGGTCGCATCTAATTCCTTCCTGTATTTTGTACAGATATTTGGCCTGGTGCACATCATCAACGAAACGTGCGCTGGTGCGACGAAAGTTGCGCCGTCGCATGGGTGGAACGCCTCCGACTGCCACAAACCGACTGACAATCTCCCGGCTTTATCGTGGACAAGCCCATCAGTTTTCCAAAGCAAGATACCACCACATCACCACGTGACCAGTAGCGGGGGGGACGTCATCTGCTGGTTCGGCTATAAAAGGCACTCCCGAGGACTGGGCTGGCACTGGGTACGGCGGCATCACCACCATGTGGGTCGCATCTAATCCCTTCCTGTATTTTGTACAGATATTTGGCCTGGTGCACATCATCAACGAAACGTGCGCTGGTGCGACGAAAGTTGCGCCATCGCATGGGTGGAACGCCTCCGACTGCCACAAACCGACTGACAATCTCCCGGCTTTATCGTGGACAAGCCCATCAGTTTTACAAAGCAAGATACCACCACATCACCACGTGACCAGTAGCGGGGGGACGTCATCTGCTGGTTCGGCTATAAAAGGCACTCCCGAGGACTGGGCTGGCACTGGGTACGGCGGCATCACCACCATGTGGGTCGCATCTAATCCCTTCCTGTATTTTATACAGATATTTGGCCTGGTGCACATCATCAACGAAACGTGCGCTGGTGCGACGAAAGTTGCGCCGTCGCATGGGTGGAACGCCTCCGACTGCCACAAACCGACTGACAATCTCCCGGCTTTATCGTGGACAAGCCCATCAGTTTTCCAAAGCAAGATACCACCACATCACCACGTGACCAGTAACGGGGGAGACGTCATCTGCTGGTTCGGCTATAAAAGGCACTCCAGAAGACTGGGCTGGCACTGGGTACGGCGGCATCACCACCATGTGGGTCGCATCTAATCCCTTCCTGTATTTTGTACAGATATTTGGCCTGGTGCACATCATCAACGAAACGTGCGCTGGTGCGACGAAAGTTGCGCCGTCGCATGGGTGGAACGCCTCCGACTGCCACAAACCGACTCACCATCTCCCGGCTTTATCGTGGACAAGCCCATCAGTTTTCCAAAGCAAGATACCACCACATCACCATGCGACCAGTAGCGGGGGGACGTCATCTGCGGTTCGGCTATAAAAGGCACTCCCGAGGACTGGGCTGGCACTGGGTACGGCGGCATCACCACCATGTGGGTCGCATCTAATCCCTTCCTGTATTTTGTACAGATATTTGGCCTGGTGCACATCATCAACGAAACGTGCGCTGGTGCGACGAAAGTTGCGCCGTCGCATGGGTGGAACGCCTTCGACTGCCACAAACCGACTGACAATCTCCCGGCTTTATCGTGAACAAGCCCATCAGTTTTCCAAAGCAAGATACCACCACATCACCACGTGACCAGCAGCTGGGGGACGTCATCTGCTGGTTCGGTTATAAAAGGCACTCCCGAGGACTGGGCTGGCACTGGGCACGGCGGCATCACCACCATGTGGGTCGCATCTAATCCCTTCCTGTATTTTGTACAGGTAAGCAAACGATACGGAAAGTGCTTTCGTTCTAGCAATCCATTCTTGGTGATGTTCCGTGCCCACGGTTGTTCGGTTGCGGAATATGTTGCATATTGTTTGATGTGGCGTCATCTGTTAGGAGGATCCTTCTGCTAAGTGGCGATATTGACTCTAACCCCGGCCCTACTCTAGAACAAATAGCAAAGCAACTTAGTGAAATTGCAACCGACATCAAGGAAATTAAGGAAAAACGCTTGACCGATATAGACAAAAAATTAGATTCATTAGCCAGCCTAGAAATAAAGGTCACGTCATGTCAGCAACAGATTGCGAATCTTGAAGCAAGGATTGATGATCTTGAAAACCAAAGCAGAAGGTCCAGTATCATTGTTTACGGACTACCTGAATCGGAAGAAGAGAAAAACGAGTCGCTAGAATCCACTGTGAACAATGATATAATAAAGGGCATTCTTGAGCTAGATCCGGTGACTATTGAGCGTATCCATAGACTGGGGCGGCCATCACCCGGCAAGGTCAGGCCCGTGATTCTCAAACTATTAGATTCAAGAAACAGGACAAAAATTTTGAAACAGTGTTTCAAACTAAAAGACACAGATTTTTCTATTGGAGAGGATTTCTCTGTAAGAGTACGGGAAATCAGAAGAAAACAATAGTGGAGCTGTAAAACGAATCGAGATAATGGCGATAAAGCCTCGCTAGTGTACAACAAGCTACATATCAACAAGAAGGAATACGTCTGGGACGAAGACAAAAATGATATAGTGCCCGTTCCAGAAAACGATGCCAGAAATACCGTAGAAACCGAAATCCGTCGGCCAAATACGCGAAGCCACAAGCCGCGACAATCGTAACTGAGGAATGTAATGCGGACCAAATGCCTTCTGTCACCCCTCCCTATAAAAACAAAGCTAGGTTGTGTAAAAATAGCGGGAACACAAACAAACGAAAAGAACTTAGACTAATTAACATAAACTTGCGCAGTGTCACTAATAAAATAGATTCCTTGGAAAGCATGCTTATGCAGTATGATCCCCATATTGCGGTGATAACGGAGACGTGGTTGCGAGAGGAAATTAGTGATGACGAGGTATTTCCCCCCTGTTACAACGTGTATCGAAAAGACCGATCTGCCAGAGGAGGGGGAGTAGCCATCCTTGTCAAACCAGATATCGAAGCAACGATTGCTGCTGATGTTGGCATTCTTGAATGCTTGTGCGTAAAATTGTCCTGGGGACATAGCTTTATCTTGTACGCATGTTACAGGCCTCCAGATGCGATCCCGGAGTACCTAACTTTTCTGAAAGAACATATGTCAAGGTTTTTTAATAAGCAAATCTTTTTGATAGGAGACCGAAATTTGCTAAGTGTAGACTAGGAGGGGCTGACCTGTTCCCAGTTCAGTAAAAATGCTAACACTTTATTTGATATTATGCTCGCTCACGATCTAACTCAAATAGTCAGGCAACCAACACGCGTGCAGGGACATGCAAGCTGTATCTTAGATTTGGTATTCGTAAAACGTGCTTTTTCAGGATATACTGTAGTCGTGGAACAGGGGCTTTCAGATCATGATCTTGTAAGCGTGACAATTCCTCTGTTTCAATGCAGTAGCCACGGAAAATCACCCATGCAGTATTTTAAGGATCATTCGAGAGCTGATGATGACCGTGTAATAGAATACATGGAAGCTGTACTTGCAGAATTTAACGATGACGCTTTAGGCACGTGTGCTCTTTGGGAAAAATTTGTTGAGACGTGCCAATACTGTATTAATAACTTTATGCCTAGCAAACCCAAACGAACGCATAAACGTACGCAATGGATGACGCATGAAGTTGTTAAACTAAAAAGAGAAGTTAAACGGCTAAGGAAGCAGCATGCGCAGCGCGCAGTTATCAAGGAGCACCAAAGAATCCTTGCTGAAAAAATGCATCGCTCAAAAGAATACTACTTTAAAACCTTAATGCCCGACTTTATAAAGAATGATCCTTCCAAGTTCTGCAATTATCTTAAAGATAGGAAGAAACCCATTTCAAAAATTGTACTTGACAGCCGCATAGTTACAAATCCTGGCGACATTGCAAATCATTTCAACACATACTTTCATAGCGTGTTTATTGTTTCCGGAGCATCTACGTTTTCTGTAGCGTCATCTCAACCATTCAAGGTCAATTTCATTTCATATGCTGGTTTGGTTTCCATGCTTGTAAACTTAAATACGAAAATGAGTTGCGGTCCTGACGAACTGCCCGATGCCTTTCTCCGACGTTATGCCGAATGCGTTGGCAAATTCCTCTTTATAATCTTCCATGCTTCCCTGTCAACAGCAACTTTGCCGCGTGACTGGAAAATGGCCCGAGTGGCGCCTATGTTCAAAAAAAAAAAAAGGCGACAGATTATCAGTACCTAATTACAGGCCAATATCGCTAACTTTCTTATGCTGTAAACTAATAGAACACATTATAGCGAACCAGATTACAGAATTTCTTGAAACACACTCTATACTAACACATTTCCAGCACGGGTTTAGAAAAAAGTATTCGACCGTGACGCAGCTTGTTACCGTTACGCATGCATTTGCCAGCGCCCTCGATGACAACATTCAGATAGACACCATATTTCTAGACTTTTGTAAGGCCTTCGATAAAGTTCCTCATGGGACATTAATCTATAAATTAAATAAAATAGGTCTTCCGAAGGTATTGGTAGCATGGGTAGCTGAATACCTGAATAATCGGGTGCAGTACGTCGCCATCGAGGGTCAAAATTCGAGTCTTTTGCCAGTCACGTCGGGTGTGCCCCAAGGCAGTGTATTGGGGCCCTTGCTATTCTTGTGTTACATAAATGATATTGTAGATGTAATTGAGCCAACCGTCCAGATTCGTTTGTTCGCAGACGACTGCGTTTTATTTCGTGAAATTCATAACAAACATGATTAAATAGAGCTACACAAAAATCTAGACTACATATACAAATGGTGCAACAAATGGGGTATGATTGTAAATACAGAAAAAACAGTTTCCATGTGTATAAACAGGTCAATAACTACAAATATCTAGGTGTTACGTTCACTACTAACCTGTCTTGGAATTCACACATCGAAAACACTTGTGCATCTGCTTTCAGAAAATTATGCTTCCTGAGACACAAGCTCCGCAATTCACCACCAAGTGTAAAACTTCTGTGTTATCAATCCTACATTCGACCAAAATTGGAGTACGCATGCGTAGTGTGGGATTTTTACACCAAATGTAACATAGACAAATTGGAAAGAATTCAGAGAAAAGCAGTTCGCTTTATATATTCTAAATTTCGTCACACGGATTCTCCATCTGAACTAATGTCAGCTAACAACATTCCACTACTTCAGTCTAGAAGAAGGCAACTGCGCTTAGACTTCCTGAGTTCCTTGCTTAACCATAGAGTTGCGATTGACCCTTCATTGTATTTAACCCCTTTGTCAACCAGATATACACGACATCACCAGCCAAACTCTTTTACACCATATTTTGCTAGAACAGATACATATAAATTTTCCTTTTTTCCGCGAACAGTATCTGAGTGGAACACCTTGTCTGAGTGTGACCGCCCTGCATAGTATGTATGTTTGTCTCATAGTGTATATTTGTTGATGTAGCACTGTATATATTTCCTCATCTTACTCACCTTGTTATTTATTACGTTCGTGATCAATCTTAGTCCTCTGTTTTTGTGATTCCTGATTGCCCGTCCTGCTTGGACCACGTTTTGTAGTCTGCAGTATGAATAAATAAAATAAATAAAATTATTATTATTATACCTCCAGTGGCGTCTTCTTGCATCTTGTGTTAGTGAAAAAGCACGCAATGATGGCTGCAGATGCGCCACTGGCATACCGGGTCGGGTCCACCTCCTGTTGACACAGGCCTAACTAAGGGACTTAAGCTAACTGCGAGAGCCTGCTCTACTTCAGGGAGGTAGAACCGTGGTGGCACTTTTCAAAGAACCCGTTCGCTGAAGTTTCACGCAACCTTAAACTTCGGTTGGACTGTGAATCTATAGCAAGTGATGTTCGCTGAACAACGCCCCAACACCTCGCTGGCTTGGCATGATAGGGAACTCCTTACACCAATTTGATGCCGGAGACGAAGCTCGCAGTGGTCCTCCTACATATCAAGCGACGTTGTTGGTGGTGGGCTGCTACGTAAGTCACACACACACACACACACACACACACACACACACACACACACACACACACACACACACACACACACACACACACACACACACACACACACACACACACACACACACACACACACACACACACACACACACACACACACACACACACACACACACACACACACACACACACACACACACACACACACACACACACACACACACACACACACACACACACACACACACACACACACACACACACACACACACACACACACACACACACACACACACACACACACACACACACACACACACACACACACACACACACACACACACACACACACACACACACACACACACACACACACACACACACACACACACACACACACACACACACACACACACACACACACACACACACAACGTAATCTTGACGACGGTTGAGAAGAAATCTGTATATGAGGTAAACAGACTTGCTAATCCGACATCATGCTAATCCGACATCAAGTGTAATGCTAATCTGACATCACGTGTAATATTATAAAGACTAGTAAACGCAACAGCACAAAATAACTATGTAAAGTCACAACAAATCTAGTATCTGAACAAAATGTCGACACTTATTTACGCGCTGTAGTATAAATGACGCCGATATATGACCCGGTACTGAAGACAGTGGAAACGAAAGTATGGGCGTTGCTTAACCCTGAGTAGTACAATTTGAATCACGTGGGACGTATAGAGTATGAACTTACCACTCGCGCATCCGTCTCTGTCGAATGGAAGGCAAAAACCATTTTTTTATTCGATGTATTGAACCTCCCGAGCTTCCCTCCGAAAGCTTTCTCCAACTAAAGCAGTTTTGCATTGCCCCCGGGATCGGGGGCGTTGTAAGCTTTTCTGCGCCTTATCGTGTTTTACTGGCTTGTACGTGAACATCAACCAACTAGCCGAGAAAAGAGTACTGCTAGACATTATCCACAGGGGTCTAAAGTATTCAACTAAGGTTTAAATGCGGCTTAAAAACACCAAGTATAAGCTACTGTTATGCGCAATACTTTGAGTGTAACCACGTCGTGACATTGAAAATATGGCTACTAAGGTTAATGTGGATGAAGTTGGCTCCTTTGTAAGCGTAAGAGCTACTCCACCGGCAGGTCGACAGCAGCTGTACCACTTACCCGAATTGGCACATTTCCTTCCGTTAGCAGCGATATTTCCTGTCAGCGCTCTACATATTTGGCAGGCGCTCGAGTGAACCGGAGGGAGTGCGTAATGGTCGTAATGCCCCGTTCCCATGTGACCACAAGATATTGTGCAACCACCGGAAACAATACTGGAATAGGCTATAGATACGTGTTTTATGAAATGATCCAAGCCACTTTGAGGGGCCGAAGTGTTTTTTTTTTATCTTTTCTCAGCTTTGGAGATTTCGACCCGTTATTTACAACAACAACAAAAAAAACTAAACAAATACACAAGAAGTAAGACGCCTTGCGCCTGTTTTTATTATCTTGTTACACATTCGCCTGAAATACTAGCGTCTCACTTCAATGCCTTCTTATCAATCATAGTTACCCGCCGCCACCATTGAAACGGACAAAGGCTTCTTTCCTCACAATTAATTTAAGATGGCAGGTGGATTTAGTTGCCTCCTTATGTCATGGTAATTGTAAGCAGAAACATAACAAACCTTGCGGAAGACCTATCAATCTGGTAAGTGTGATAAGGATTATTGCGGTTCTGCTTAACGCCAAGAAGCAGCGATATATAGCGATATATAGCAAGATGAAGCGGTTCGTGCACTATGACTTTCTTACGTTTCTGTTGCGGATTGTGGTGAGAAAGAGAGAACTCCCAGGGTCTTGTTGATAAGACACTGAGAGTTCGACTTTTATTATGTGGATATGGAATTATATGGAAAGGAAAATAACTTTACTGTGTCCCACAGAACGCGACTGGGTCACACCCGGTTCAGCACACGCCTTCGTCGTCCATTCACGTCCAGTAATACCAAACTTGGTATATGTGAAGCTAGCGAAACGGCCACGACCACATAATGACCGCGGCATGTAGTCATGTTACATGACACCCACCTCATGATTATCATGTCTGCACAAGTCACATACCTTCGTCATCCATTCACGTTCCGTAATACCAAATATGATATTTGCGAAGCTAGCCAAACGGCCGCGAGCGCATCATGAGTGTGGAATGTAGTCATGTGATTACATCACATGCACGTAATGATTTTTATGTTATGGTCTGACGATCGAGTTCGCCATACAGTCATGTCATACCACACCAATTTTCCAACATGTCATGTGAACGAAATCACCGCAAGAGCAGCAAGTCTATGAAATGTAAATCATGACATTCATGACATACGTGTCATGATTTTCATGTTATGACTAGTCAAATATGTTCTTCATATAGTCATGTTGTGCCCTACCAAGTTTGGTATTGATACCTCACCCGAAACGGTCAGGAGAGCTAAAAGTCGTAGGTGGCTAGATAGGCAGATACGCACAATGTCACCGAAGTTCGCTAAGAAATATTTCGAATTTATTATAAACAACAGCAAATTAGATCATCTAGCTACGCTCTATTTCAAGGCTTGGCCCAGCAAGTACAAAGTTATCATAGGTTTTTTTTTTTTTTTGCAGGGGGGCATACGAACTCCTTTTACATTCTTATGTGTGCGTGTATATATACAATAGCGATATTGAAAAAAAAAACAAAAAACAAATTAAAGAGTTTGAATCTCGTCCACCTGCTTGACTTCTCCAGTGGTGGATTATCCTCTTGCCTCGATATCATATCCCGTATCTTAGCACGATAAGTCAGCATGCTTTATTATCAATTCACCTACGATGTTTTGTGAAATGAAAATATGACAAAAGCATTCGTAATTATATAGCGCAGCGAGATAGGACATCTCAAAGGAACCTATTAGCACAGGTGCAGATATTTGGCCTTGTTGATAGGACATTATGCAGTATTTAGCGCAACGTAAAGCAAAGAGAAGAAGCATGGTCACAATAAGTTCGCGCTTGTTGGGCCTCCCCTTTTCGTTCTTGTATCTCAGTGTTCTTAATATGCCACGTTCCATTTCTTAAGTTTTGTTATCGCCCCAAAACACTACACAATTCTCAGCGAAAACCGCACCGGCAGTTTTCGAGAAGCTTCCAGACTTTAGTAGATCACTTCAATAAGATCACGCCCACTCTGCGAACTGTACAGATTATTCTGGAACCTACGCCGCCGCAAGCGATAACGCTAGAACATTCGATGGCTAGAGTATAAATGCCGACGCACTTCGCCGCTTGTCAGTTGTTGATCGAAGGCTGATGCTCCGTTCGCCAATATCAGTGCCTGCTACCGTAGTCCGATTTTCCTTTTACTGGGCATAGGTTCGCCCAAATAATCAATTTATTATTCGACTCGCAGTGTGCTCTATTCGTCCACGTCACGACCCCGTGAAAATATTGCATAGAGCACAAGCAACCATTTAAATTATGATAACAGGGATGCTTTTTCGAAGGTCTTCGGGTACAGAAGTTTCACACTGTTTTTGATGAAATTTCACACTGTTTGTGATGCTCAACCTCATTTCGCTTTATTCGTTCTTGCTTCCAGATCTTTAGTTAAAGCGGTGGTAATTTGTTGTTATGCCACATGTCTGTCAATAAGAGACTGCATATTGTCACGAAGGTAGCTCTTCCAGCCGAGCTCGAGGTATGGCATCCCCAAATTGCTGATGGCCCTCACGAATTTACTCATCCCGTCGCTGGCTCCCGTCACGAACAACGTCGGGTCCTCAAGGGTGTCGGGTTTGACGGTGTGAAGCCGTATTTGTACAGGACCGTTGGTGGTTGGCTGAACCGAGAACAAGAGCCGCAGGTTGGTGGCGGAGACCTTGGAAATGTGGAGAAGAAATTACTTAATCAGTCAACTAATTAATAAACTCATGTGTCTGATGCGCAAAAGACTGCTTCCGTAACAAATCTGTCTTCAAACACCCTACCTTGAGGCGTAGTGCCGCACGAATTGTTTCAAAAAGTAGAGTGCCTACTAAGAAAAAAACACAAGTATTTTAACGCGATAGCGAGCTCGTTTCATAGATATTCCGGCGTCGGCGTTGCTAACAGCGTCGTTGGTTGTGAGTGAAAAATCATCATCTTATGCGTGACCGAAAAATTGAGATTGGTGCAAATAAAATAAATAATATATCAATATCCTGGATCAGAATGGGGACCGAACCAGGGCTGTTTGCGTGGCAAGAGAATTTTCCATCACACGGCCACGCCTCGGCTTGTGAAAACAATGAAAAGAACTTCCTCTGCTTGGAAATGCAGTGAAAGTAGCCTTCATGCTTCAAAGACACACGCGTCCTGTATACATGCTTCACAATGCAACATGAAACATTGCAGTAATAATATGTGGTACAGGCGTCCATTGCCAACGTGATCAGAATATCTGAATATCACAATGGCTCCGTGGCTGAAAGCCGGTACCCCACCACAAAAGGCACACGCGCTACTGCGCCTATTACGTTAATGCCACGTAATGGGAGCATAGCAAGTTCGAAAAGGCTTCATGCACTAAGTGTATGAAGTACGCACTATAGGAACATGATGTTATCGCGTTCAACCCCTAAAGACGAAGGTTTAGAGTCCCCTAATTTTTTTAGACAACATGCAATCACTATGCATTAAAATGACACCATGCCACCGTGGTGGGCAGTGATTATGGTACTCGGCTGCTTACACGAAAACCTTGCGGTCCGATCCCGACTGTTCCGAGGGCATTTCAATAGAAGCAAAATGCTAGAGACCTGTATATTGGTGCGATCTCAGTGCAAGTTATAGAACCCCAGTTTTTCAACAATTCTAGGGGCTCCAGTATGACGCTTACCATACTCATATGGTGATTTTGAGACTATTGTGATAAATTTAACTTGATGGCAGTGACAGTGTAGATATATATATATATATATATATATATATATATATATATATATATATATATATATATATATATTGAAGTGTGTGCGTGTGTGTGTATCTGTAAATATCATCATCAGTGTGATTTAGCTCGAGCCTGGCTGCATAAATCGGTTCCTCATTAATAGTGAATGGTGCTTCTCGTTCCCCCAAGCCCTTTCGCCTGTTCCTGCTGGAGCTCCGCCAGAGTCGTCGCGCAACACCCCCTGCCATGGCCGCCCAAGAAGATCTTGGCTCGTCTAACGCCACCCTCCCACTGCAGCCTTCGCCACCCGCTCTGCCCCAGAACACCCGCCTGCGTGATCCACATGTGTTTTCCGGTATCCGAGGTGATGATGGCGAAGACTAGATCCTAAACTACGATTTATCAGCGATTTGAACAGGTGGAACAATCCACAGAAGTTGCGCTGCATCTACCATTTTACTTGTTGGATGTCCCTAAATTTTGTGTCTAGAACCACCAATCGGATATTCCCGTCTGGTACACTTTGGCAAAGCAACTTCGTAAAATTTTCGGAGCCCCTACAGTTCACCCTGAGGCAGCAAAAAAGAAGCTCGCTGAATGCATGCAGCTGCCGAGTGAATCTTGCATCTCGTATGGTGAAGATGTCCTTGCATTGTGCAAGCGTGTTAAGTCCACTATGTCCCCGAACTACCAAATACGTCACGTTAATAAAGGCATCAACAGCGTCGCCTTTAACGCCCGCGCCACGCAAAATCCTGCCACCACCCAGGTTGTGATAATCTGCCAGCGACTTGACGAGCTTCAGTCTCCTCGCCTCTACTACGATGCCGCCGTTCTCGCCCTCGATTCACTCACCCTCTTGAATAGACACCATTCTCTATTTGAATTGAATTCGCCAGTCAATAGCATGACTAACACCGCTACTCACAGCAACCAGTCTGACGGCTCTCGTATTGTACTACATTGGCGTCCATATCGCGTGTTTCGGGCAGAAGGCAAGATCATCGAAAAAAAAAAAACGTCCAGAAACACTACGACGCAACATCATACGTCCTTCCTCAAGCTCCTGGTCATCCCCAGTTGTTCTCGTTCAAACAAAAGATGGAACAGTTTTTTTTTCTGTGCTGATTACGGTGTGCTAAACAAAATAACGCGCAAGGATGTTTATCCTCGGCTCGGATTGATGACGCACTGGATTAATTACATGGCACCAAGTATTTTTCTACCCTTAACCTGAGGTCAGGCTATTGGCAGTTGCCAATGTCGGAGTCCGATAAAGAGAAGACCGCCTTTTCAAGGTAAGGTAGGTTGTACGAGTTTACTGTGATGCCTTTTTGACTCTGTAAGGCACCCGCCACTATCGGACTCATGATAGACGGCGTATTGCGTGGTTTCAAATGGAAAACATGTCTATGCTATATCTACGATATAGTATTGTTTTCATCCACGTTCTCGCAGCATCTGCAACGCCTTGACAAAGTCTTCGCATCCTTGCAAAAGCCGGTCTACAGCCTAATACCAAGAAACGTACCTTTGCAAGCAAGTCAATGAAGGTTCTTGATCACCTAGTCAGAAAATAAGGAATTCGGCCAGGCCCCGAGAAGCTTGCCGCCATTCTCGACTTTACTCGTCTACTATGCGAAAGGAACATGCACAGCATTCTCGGCTTAGCTTCATAGTTCCGGCGCTTCATACGTGGCTTCGCGAAACTTGCGTCCCCGCTCCATCAACTTTTCGCAAGTAACGTCACCTCCGCTTGGTCCGAAGACAGCGAAAGCGCTTTCACGGCATTGAAGCAAGCCCTCACGTCGAATCCGGTACTATGCCACTTCGATCAAAGTGCACCCACCATCTTTCACATCGACGCTAGTAGTCATGCTCTAGGCGCGATACTCTCGCAGCGCGACAACTCACGCGAACGCGTCGTTGCTTACGCAAGTCATGTTCTTACCGCTGCCGAGAGAGAAAAACTACATCACCAAGCAGGAGTGTCATGCTGTTGTTTGGGCAGTGCAAAGATTTCGACCATATCTTCACGGCCGTCACTTTATCGTCATTACCGACCATAGTTCCCTATGCTGGCTTTCGCTCAAACACTTATCGGGTGGCCTCGGTCGCTGGATGCTTTGCTTGCCGGAGTACGATTTCGATGTCGCCTACAGATCTGGGAAAAAGCATCAAAATTCTGATGCTCTATCGCGTATGATGCTTTATCTGATGCTTTATACACGCGAAGAGGATGATTTTTCGTTCACAACCAACGACGATGCGGACGGTGACACCAAAGCTGAATTTTTTACGAAACGAGCCATTTATCGCAATCACGTGAATACGAAAAATTCACCTTGAAATTCGACGTATGGCGTACAGTGCTTTTGGAGTGAAATAAAAAAAAACGAATATTTGGTGCTGATGTCTTAGCTGGCACCTATGATGGCGAATCCTTTGAGAATTTTCAGAGTACAAAGTAACAGTCTAAACCAATTTACTGAATCACTTTAGCATCCATTTAGGACGCTAAAGTAACTCTGGGAAAGCGACACAGAAACAGACGTACCGTGGATCCTAATGTTCCGTTACTGCTGGTGCAGCTCCTCCAATCCACACTGATTCGCAGTGGCTCCTCGGCGAACACAATGACCTCGATGAAAGTGTTGTTATTGGCACAGAATACGTACGGAGGTTTGTAGTTCCACATGCTTCCTAAGCCTGCCAGTTGCGGATTTTCGAGCGACAACGTGCTTAACCAACTGTCGTCCAAGTAGCCCATTCTCATTGTTTCAGGTATTTTCCGTAAGAAGGTGCTCACGCTGTCGGTCCAGTCATTATCCGGAGTGTGGTAGCAGGGTCCTGTTAAAACAATTTATCAAGCGTTTTACTGAAAGCAGGGTTAAGGAATTTCTAATTTACAAAGAGATCATACATGCAATGATGATGTGTAAATAATATGGCAGATTTATGCTCGTTGTCACGAGTATATAAAGACTAAAACATGAACATGGTAAAATTATGCTTTCGAAACTCAATATCTAATTTTATTTGCTCTACTGGTTTGAACACAACTGATGAATAAATTCTCAGCTTCTTGCTCAAAACAAGAGCATACAGCTCACCCTAAATTGCGTTGGCTCGTTTGAAATACGCTTATTACAGAAGCATGCACAGTTAACCAATAAAAAGAGAAGTGGGAAGAGTTTCTAATTTTTTTATCTGAAATGTATGAATGTACGAATATTTAGGTTTCAAACGAATTCGAAGTCAGCAGAGATACGATGTACTAGTTTCAGATTTACTTTGAATAGTATATATGCGTATATGAAGAAAGACAGGTCATATTTTTGATGGTACAGCTAACCTGAAAAGTTTTTTTTTTTCAAACATAACTTGTCCAAGTGTCAGTATTTCTTATTGAAAGGGAAGTACAAGGCACTTGGAATAATATCGGGATTAGACTTTCAGCAAAATGGAAGTTGTAACCTGTAAAATACGTAATATACTTGTAGCATATAAGCCAGCATGCCAAGCTTTTAAACTTAAAACTAGATTAATCGATGTGAGGATAATAAGTGCACTTATTCTTGAACGTGCCTCACACCTGTTTATATTATATTTATGCAAAGGTTCTATGAATGCATGGTAATTTAGCATTGCAGAGAATTTTTCTTAAAAAAAGAATGCAGTTGGTTTATGCGTATTACGTTCATTTGGAAGAGCACAGAATTTACAATATTAGCAACTTTTGTGGAAACTAATTCGAATACTGTAATATTTGTTTGAATAATCGAAGTGCTCGAACGCTCGCGCATAGTTAAAACAACGTTCAAGTTCAAGCTGCAGTTTATTCAATATCGACAGTATTAGTTGGCAGGAGAGTATTTACAAGATTGGTAATTTTCAAGGAGCCCCAAAATAAAAAAGAGGGGTGTGGGGCTACCACACAAGATGTTTACAAGAAAGAGGACATACAGTATCCTTGATGAGAAAAAAAAGCAGAGAGAAAATAAGTACAAATATACGTATATGTTCAACAGACAAAAAGAAAAAGATAACACAGAAAAACAGTTGAAAATTGCAATACAAAACTAAAGAGCACTCTAACACCTATAAAAAAAGAAATTGCTAGAATGAAGACAGTTCTCACAAGAAGTACTTGCTTTTTGAACGCGTGCACTATGACTGATTATTTAAAGTTATAAGTAAGAGAATTCCACAGCTTGATAAACCCCTATAGTTGCTCGATTTTTTAACTATGCTAAAAGAAAGCATTCATGATGTAGAAGAAACATATGCGGCAGGCATGTCAGAATGGCAACATTTTGAAAGTGGCGGCAAGGCGTAGCATTGCACCTGCACTCTTCAATAGTGTTGTAGGAATCTGGGGAGATGAAGTTGTCACCCCTCAGCAATACCAAAGCGATCGCTGCTGCACAGAGCAAATATATCCTTCGAGTGAAGCATTAGATCCATAGTTAATTAGGCTGATATGACGAAGAGTGTTCCCACCGGTGGTACCGGCGCCATATCAGAGGGGACAGAAGCAAAAGATTCACTTTTTGCATCATATTGCCTGCAGCCCCTATCCGAAAAAAATCCCCACTTCGTCGTGAAGTGTCCCTCTTCACAACGAAGTGTCCACTTCGAAGACATATGCCAAGAAAAAGGCCAAGACAAATGCTAGGGTTTTCGGGAACAATGTCAAAGCGAGCTGTTAAGGACGGAGATATGTGAAGCACTTAAATATCGAACAAAGTTGTTTTGCCCGTGCTCATTTGCATACTTTACCGAGCGGAGTACGAGTTAAGATTGGCGCTGGCGGCTTAGAAGAATACGCGAAAGGCAGCAGCGTATGCTAGCCACTCATGGCGACAGATGTTAACAAGTACCAGGGAGGGCGACTTGCCCTTAGGCAGACCGATGTGCCTTGAGACGAATCTCCTCAAAAAGAAAAAAAGTTGAAAAAAAAACTAGTAAAATGTCATTAGTTTATTCCAACGTGTACACATTCCTTCAGGTTCTTCTAGCAAACTTTATGCCAAGTTTCTTCCATTGGCCACGAGTGATCAAGGCCTCTTTTCCCTTGTTCAACATAGAATTAAAGGATGGCTTTGTGAAAAACGTAGAGAGGGTGTGTAGGGGTGCTGAGCTGAGAGGATAGTACGACTTAGTGTATAGTGGTGCTAAGCTGGAAGGGTAATGCGACTTACCTGCAGTAACCTTTGAGAAGACATTTTCAGCACTTCCGAAGCTATACGTGGCGAACATTGCGAGTGCAATGACTAGGGCTCCCATGTCGATCCGGAGAATTTGTGCGTAGTCACTAGAGGATTACAAGAGTAAATGCGATACATAGTAGTGTGAATGAATTCCTCAAAAAGGCATTTTCGTTTAACAATATTCTACTATAAAGCCGGTAAAAACGCCTGAGGGTTCGAAACTGCGCAGGAAAACTTTCGTTATGGTGAGTGAAGTAAAATTACCGTTTCTTTCTCAGTCTCTGTTCTCCTTCTCTACCAGATAGACATATGTCCATTCTTCATTTCAGGCCTTCTAAGATCTGGCGTACATCCTGAAGGGTGTGTAGCATTAGCACGTACTTGCCTTTCATGTAATTTCAGTCTTGCATGGTATGCTACACATCAATACGAAGCAGTAAAGCACAAGTCCATGAGAATCGATTAATCGTTCGTGAATTGATGTCACATTAGGGGCCTAATAACGTCATCGTGTAGTTTGTTTAACGTCATCATGGTGCAAGAACCTGCAAGTACGCTTGCTGGACAGCAGTTTGACGACGCAGATGCGCTCGTGACAGTAATTACCAGGAGTGGACTTTGGACTAAGTTGGTGAGAATTCATAATAAACGTAATGCAACAAACGTAGACGGCAGAGAGGAGAGCCATACATAATGCGCCCTAACGCTTAAATAAAGCTGAACTTAAAGCTGAGTATCCACTTTAACTTGCTCGTCAGATCAGAACAGTTCATTAACATCTAATAAATTATACTGCACCTGCTCTTATGTGGTGGTGGTCTAAACTAAAGAAAATTAATTTGCGAAAATGTGGTATATAACGAGTCAGTACTTTCGTTATTAGGAGTATTAAAGAATCAAGCTAGTCAGGTTTTTACGAAAAAACTGCTTTTCAGATGATAGTGTATACAATGTTTATGCTGCAGTTCCCACAACTTTAAGTCGTCTAAATGTAAGTAAATCACAACACGATGTAAATGTCTCATTCAATAGAGAGTAAATTCGTAAGCCTGAAACACCGCGGAGCAATACATGAAAGAAAGTTCGGTATAGTAATAGGTGAAAACTGAAAGTTCCAGTGAGTTTCGTGGCTGAACGCTTTTGTAGGAAGACACCTAACGAAAGAAGCATTTATGAGCGACAACGATATTTGTAGATTTTGTTAACTTCATCGAACCTACATCTACCAGCTGCATAAACCAGGCTGCGGAGGCCATATTTCCACGCTGACAAAACACCGCAGCCTCATGTGTTCAAATTTAGGTGCGCGTTAAATAACAGCTCGTTGTACGAACTTCTGGAGCCTTTCACTATAGTGCCTCTCAGCATGTCATGGTTTCGGCTAGTAGCACCCCTGTAACTGTTGTCACAACAAGAAATGTTTATTGCACAAACTCCCAAAACTTATGCTTGCAATATTAACAGCATAAACATGATTTTGATGTGCTGACATAGTGCTAGGAAACAAAAATCACAATACTCACCCCGATTTTCAGTGTTCTGCCTCAGCCTGCCATGACACGTGCGAATGGAGGCTTATATATATATGCCACTGCTGAGACCTGCAAATGCTTATGAGAGCTGCAGTCGTGATATCTCTGGCCAGCATAAAAGAAAATTAGCTACGCTGCATTTGGCATGTTAAAAAATATCTCGAGTAAAAAAGTAAAACTAACTAACACTCTTTGAGGAGAAGATTGAGGCAATCTATCCTTTGCACGCGCATCCTGGATTAAATGAAGGCTGATAGATATGCGAGCTCTTGAGACAGCTTTCCAAGCAGCAGCCCACCATAGCATGTCGAGTTTTCTTCTTAATGACACGTGTCGGCATCGAAATTGTGACACAAAGTGGCCGCGACGCATGTTCACGCCGATTACACAGCAACCACGGAGCACTACACATCCGGCGAGAACTGAATCGCATCCGTTTGCCCTAGCGTGGCGTGTATGACCAGGTTTTTCTTTTTCAGCCATATGTGAGGTCGGGTGAGTTTCGCCGATTTATTTCGCGACTATTACACGCAACCAGAAAAAAACAGGAGCAATTAGGGCTCAAACGAAAACATACAAGTCAGAATTTCTGCGTGGCACTGGAGCAATCCAGAACAAGGCCATACAAGTTTTTGACCAGATTCAGAAGAAAAAAAGACTCTATACAGGCGCTTTGTCGGTAGCTCAGTCAAGATAACCGATGTAATTTTGCGTGACACAAGAATAGACCTGCATCATGCACCAAACCATGATATTTGCATGTTGAGTGCGTAGGTAACACGACCGCCAATCACAAAATACAATGAGACAAGTCAGAATTACCCATCAGCAGCAGCAGAAGCAGTGATCACGACATCATACGAACACGCAGCTACGTAAAGGCTAGTAATGGCTTGGATATATGTGATCTATTCCTCACTACATCGCAAAATTTGGGTTTCTGGCATTGTGCGTAGATGACAACTATAATTTAATTAATAGACACCCTGAAACAGATGCTCGGTTCACAAGTTCTGCGTGCGCGAATCGACTGCGGCAGACGCTCCTGGGATGGTCACTCCTTGGGCCACTCCGCCGAAAGGCTAACTGGCCAACGCAGATGGGCGTTGTATGTGACCAGTGAGGTGAAATGGGTCACGTAAGGCGGCAATGCTTTGCAACGCCGAAGCCCGAATGCAGGTCATTCATTAAGCTTTTCCTGCCGGTGACACGGAACACTGGCAGTGTCGCAGTGTACGGCCTTCAAGGCCCGAACATGGAACACTGCTCAGTATGTGCAGACGTGGAACATGCTAGTGAGTAAGTCATAGTTCCATTCGTTTTCCGCCTAGCGGATGTGTAGTCTCCAGAGCCACCACTGATTGTTAAAGTACTGGAAATCATCGTGCCTGAACTTAACTTATTGATACTTATTCTGGGATCTATTTAATTGGTGCCGCGTCGCTGGAACAGGGTACAGCTGGAAAGCTTCGGAGTGCAAATGTTTATTTGCGAATGGCATGAAACGCCTTCTGAAACACTGAAAGTTGTGTTCGCTTGCGGCTACGAGTCAATGGGACAACAAAGCACCAGTGATTTGTGTGCCTGATCTATAGGCGCCCATGCAACTCGTCGGAAAGTTTGTTGCAGGCGAAGGGTCCGCACTTGACTTTCCGGCAACAACCTACCGCCTTCACGGGCAGTCCAGAGAACAGAACACCGTTTACGGAGAAAAGAGACTCTGCGCCTGAAAACATGAATGCGTCGCAGCCATGCCTAACACTGCCGTCAGTAGGTATCAACACCCTCGCTGAATTCAAAGGAACAATTCCCCAGTGGAAGAAGCTGGAGGTCATGCATGCTGACACTGTTCTCGGGAACGCTCATGGAGTGTCCTGAAGAGACTGACGTCCTAGTGCATCCCATAAATAATGGCAACGCCTCACACTGGCGTTGCAACCTAAGACCACTGAGCAAGCACAAGCCAGCCGTTGTCGACACAACTCTGGGCGAGATGATTGGTACTGGAGCCGTGCCCCTGAGCAAGTACAAGAGAGCCCTTGTCAATACAACTCTGTACGAGATGCTTGTCACTAGAGCCGTGCCACTCTCGGACAGTCCGTGGGTCTTTCCAGTGGTACTGGCCCCAACGAAAGACGGTATAAAACTTCTCAGTGTAGTCCAGCACAAGCTTAACGTGGTGGCGGTGACAGATTCCTATCATTTACCAGAAATAATGAGCATAATTTATGTGGTAGGAGACGCAAAGCTCTTCGCGTCTGTCAATTACTATTGCGGGTAGCTGCAAATCGAGGTTGGCTCTCAAGATATCCTGAAAACGGCGTTCACATGCCAGAGATTCTTGTTTGAGTCTGTGCGCATGTCCTTTAGTCTTTCAAATATTACGAATTTCTATCAGCGCATGATGAATATGAACTTGGGTGATGCAAAGTTTAATTAAGTCCTTTCATATCGTAATGATGAGACAGTATTTTCGTGCACGTATGAAGAGCATGAGGAACACGTGCATGCGATTCTACAGTGCATGTCAGCAGCAGGTATACCAACAGTTCATCCTGGAAAATTGCAGCTGAATACTAACAAAGTCAACCTTTTAGTTTGTTGTCGAGAGTAATGTATACTAAAACAAAGCCCAAATAAGCTCCTAGCAATTACATTTTTATACGCCACGAAAGAAAAAGAGTTTTTAATTCTTTCTGGGAATGATTGCTTTTTTATCGTGTTTCCACTGCAGTTCCCAGACATCACTCGACCACTGTCACAGCTGCTCAAGAAATGCGCTGAATGGCTTGAGAGCAGTGAACATGCAGCTTTTGACACGCTTAAGAGCGCGATAACCACTGCTGCTTCATTCAGCTGCCAAATCTGACCAAAATTTTTTAAAGACAATAATCTTTCTTGGGGACATTCGAAGCAAAAACTTTGGTCTGTCTGTCTATACGTTTGTACGTTTGTACACTTTTCATGGCACCGGGAACTTGAAACGGCCGACCTCATCCGCAGCGCCCATCATTGTTGCTCAAGGTTCATTGTTCATACTTGTGCAATTGTCGATTAAAAAACAATTATTGCGCATGTCTGGGGCACAATAACAGCACGTAAGTATTCTGCATGCGCGTCTTTTACAAGATAATGCATACATAAGTAATTTGAAGGACCATAGCGCTTATCACGCTGCGCTGACCATGCCATGCTTGCACGAAAAGGCGAGTGTTTCCAAAGCTTTGCTAAGATGAGACGGTGGTGGCACCTACCCGTTGCTTTGCGTTCTACATCTTATCACCTCTGACACGGGTGCGCACACCCGTCTCAAAGCCACGTGCTTTGTTTTGCAAAAAAAGCTGCCAGATGGCGCTCATGTCTCACGTATGAGACATGAGCGCACCCAAACAAACCCCAAAAGTGGGTGGGATGAGGAAGTTAAGAGAGCCATAGAAAAACGTCAGGAAGCATCTAGGGAACGCAGACATGCTAAGCAGTGGGGTAAAACGACAGATGATGTTGAAATAAAATGGGAAACCTTTCTAAGCTGTAGAAGGGATGCATCCCTTTTGATCAATGAAGGGATCAGAAGAAAGGGAGCTCAGTGGCTGGCAGAAGTACACAAAAAAGATAGAAAGGAAGCTGCGAAATTTTGAAACCATCTAAACTCCCTTAGAAATGAGACGAGCCTAGAGCAGAGGTTTATAACTACAGCCCAAGGTGCTAGGCTAGAAGGGACGAAGCTATTGAATATATAGGAACAAGGGTGACAGAAAAATTTCAACAAAGAAGTGCTTTATGCACCACAATAAACAAGGATGAATCAAGTGACGCAATGGCTCCATTTTCACAAGGAGAGTGGGAAAGGGCTGAGAAAAGGGTTCCTAGTAGTACATCAGCAGGCCCAGATGGCATTCCAATTATGCTGATAAAGACATTAGGTCGGAAGTGTAAGCAGGCTTTGATAGAGGCAGTGAGCAAACTAATAATACATGGTGAAGTTCCTGATGGATGGAGACTTAGCAGGATGAGCATGATCTATAAAGGAAAGGGGGACAAAGCTAACATAAACAACTACTGTCCTATAACAGTGAAATCAGTGGTCTACAGGCTGGCGATGCAGATTATAAAGGAAAGACTGCAGGCATGGATAGAGGATGAGGGGGTGCTGGGGGAACTGCAGAATGGGTCTCGGAAGCACAGGAGGTTGGAAGACAATCTGTTCTTACTGACGCAGTGCATCGAAATAGCAGAAAAGGAACACAGGCCCCTGTAGCTAGCATTTTTGGACATCAAGGGAGCGTACAATAACGTGGTTCAAGAGTAATTGTGGGGAATACTGGACACACTAGGCGTAAAACATGTAGTCACTAATAACCTAAAAGATATCTATTTGGGTAACAAGGCAGTTATAAAGTTAGAAAAACAGGTATCCAAGCCTGTAGAGGTAAAACGGGGGCTTAGGCAGGGGTGTCCCCTGTCACCCTTATTATTCATGATGTACCTACAAGGATTAGAGGCCGAATTAGAGGGAAGAGGACTGGGTTTCAACCTTACTTTCATCAAACAAGGAAAACTCATTGAACAGGCGCTACCAGCATTGATGTACGAAGTTGATAGAGTGCTGATGGCCGACAACAAGGAATATTTGCAGAGATTGGTGGACATCTGCGGTAATGGGGGAGATAGGATAGATTTCAGATTCAGTAAGGAAAATCAGCAATCATGATTTTTAACGACAATGAAGGCAGTGAGCTTAGAATACAGGAGGTCACGCTAGAGATAACAGGTAAATACAAATATCTGGGCCTATGGATAAGCAATGGGGCCGAGCACCTAAGGGAACACGAAATATACATGACGACTAAAGGTAACAGGAATGCAGCGGTAATGAAAAACAGGGCACTGTGGAATTACAATAGGTATGATGTTGTCAGAGGAATATAGAAAAGGGTCATGGTTCCTGGTCTGACGTTCGGCAATGCTGTCTTGTGCATGAGATCAGACGTTCAAGTAAGATTAGAAATTAAGCAACGTGGAATAGGTAGGCTTGCCTCAGGAGCTCACGGGAATACACCAAATCAGGGAGTACAAGGTGATATGGAATTGACATCATTTGAAGGCAGGGAAGCTAGCCGTAAGATAAAATTTGAGAAGCGATTGAGAGAAATGGGGGAGGAGCGTTGGGCTAGGAAGGCTTTCAGCTACTTGTACAAGAAGAATGTCGATACAAAATGAAGGAAGCAAACCAGAAAATTGACTGGTAAATACTTAGAAAACAGCAGGGGGCCAAACCAAAAGGAATTATTAGTTAAGAAGAAGGTGAAGGAAGCTGAGACCGATATGTGGAGAATTGGCATGATTAAGAAGTACGCACTGGAGGTATATCGTACTTTTAAGCAAGAAATTGCCAAGGAAAGGATCTATGATAATACTCGAGGTAGTTCTGTACTGTATAAGGCCAGGACAGGAGTATCGCGAACCAAGACATATCGGGCCAAATACGAAGGGGTAGACACGGTATGCAGTGCGTGTGGAGAGGAAGAAGAAACTGCCGAACACTTGATAATGTTCTGTAAAGGGTTTCGCCCTATAGTTCAGGATGATGGCGCAGTTTTTCAAAGCAGTTGGGTTTAGGGACGAGGAGGGCAAAATAGACTTTAAGTGGGTAGAATTAACTAGAAGGAGGTTATCTGACTGGTGGCTAAAGTCAAGGCACGAGTGAAAATTAAACCCTTCACTGCAAAGTACGAATCCTCAACCTTACTTTTTAAAAGGAAAAAAAAGAAATCTAGTTTTTGGTTCATTAGGTATTACGGCTTGGTGGTGCTAGCCACCGCCCGATCTAAAGGGTACAGCCATATCCATCCATCCATCCGACGTGACTTGATGCGTTCGTTCACCTCTGCTGCTCGCTAGAGGTAGCCCCGCCACGGTGGTCTAGTGGCTAAGGTACTCGGCTGCTGACCCGCAGGTCGCGGGATCCAATCCCGGCTGTGGCGGCTGCATTTCCGATGGAGACGGAAATTGTGTAGGCCCGTGTACTCAGATTTGGGTGCATGTTAAAGAACCCCAGGTGGTCGAAATTTCCGGAGCCCTCCACTACGGCGTCTCTTATAATCATATGATGGTTTTGGGGCGTTAAACCCCACAAATCAATCAATCAATCGCTCGAGGTGCTCTGACGCAGTGCCTCCAGAATACCGTTCAATTTCTTGCGCAAAACAATAAATAAATGTTTTGTTCACTCTCTCCACACGCAATACTATCGTCTTTCGACGGAATTTGCAGATAACATGCAGATACCGGGCCCATTTTTTGGTCATTACAGATAAATGTATGCGATTATGGCTTCACCGCTGTACTTTTACGGGAGTGCGCCAGCGCTCTAAGACCCATTCTTTTCACAAGCCACAGTTTCATTGGAGCAGAATGCAACTACTCGGCAACAGAGACTGAATGCCGTGCCGCCACTTTTGCCTAAAAAAAAGTATGAGATGTTTTGGGTGGCAATCAGTTTGTCAATGAGACTGAACTTCAGGCAGTCTTGGCTGAAATGATTACATAATGCCTTCGGACAATTGGCCTGCTGGGAGCCTATTCTGTAGCGTTACGATTATGTTGATAAGTAAAACAAGGGTAGCACTAACACAGTTGCTGGCGCATTTTCACGTGCGCCATCGCCTGTTAAACACCAGGGCGAGCCCGAAAGAGTGCGCGTGTTCAGGACACCACCTGAAACTATGAATTCACGTTCGGGTATTGTGGCGACTCAACAAGAGCTTTTTCTAGATAGCAGAGTGATAGCCTCTGTTGCAGTGTGCCCAAAAAGCATGCGACTTGTGATGCAGAGGACACAGGAAGCGACGAGGACACGGCCTGATACCTTCTCCGAGGAGAAGGCCTCTTGTTTTGGTGTTTCCCCAGGTGGACATGGTAATGTAAAATCACCGTTTCTTCCTCGCGAACTTCGCCAATTCTTTGTAACGTAGGGCGTACCACCACGACAGTGCTGTAGATGGTCATTCTTCAGGGCAGAAAGCCTGCGAGAAGCTGTGAGCTTCATCGATTTACACGTCCCAGACGGGTCCGTGTGGCCCCGTACGCCGGCGCCGCATTCGTTTTTCTTGGGGACCAACTGGAAGCTCCGCCCACTGATCCGGGATCACTCGGATGCATGTTCGTTTTTCGCGTGCCTGGCGGCCTGCGGGTGGCCCGGGACCGCCCGAACAATTTCTTTCGCGCAGCTGGCAGACGACAGTGCAAGGCGGATGCCAGTACGGCCATCTTAAGTTAGACAGGGAAATTTTCGACGTGCTCTTGCTCTCTCTTTGAGTTTTTGTGCGATTTTCGCATGTTTTTGGATTTCGCATTGTTTGCGCACCCAGTTCTTGTCATCGCTGTTCTGAGCCACGTCGAGGATATGCGTATTCACGAAGGTCGGGCAAACACGTGTTATCCTCGCTAGTAGAAACAGCGGTGCAACTACCACACCGGTCTACGAACGTACAGTACGTTGAATCACAACAGAAACAGGTATAATTCACTAAACTGCTGTGGAGTGAAGTGAAGAGAGCAAAACGATACATGCATGTCCGAATAAGCATCTAAAATGAATTAGAGTTTGGTTCGAAATTTAGCGCGTACCCACATACAGAACGTTAAAAAGTCTACCTGATTATTAACAAACAGCTGCAAGAAAAAAAGGGTGTAGCAAAATCAGACTCGCAGCTATAAATACGGAGAAAGTTATTGCTATCGTCGGACATCTAAATATCGTGCGCCAACTAACATTCTCAAGCACCAACAGCCTTGCGGAGGTGTAATTCCTAAGTACTACACATGTGCGAAAATCTGTCGAAGAATTGCTTACGACTACTTTTCCATCAGCAACCAGTTCAATATTGTAATGCACTCTTCAATGAACTTTTTTAATAGGCTAACCTAGGCAAAGCGAACTTGTGCCCGAGAATAATAAAACATAAAACAGCTAGATTGTCTCGAGGATTCCCTTCTGCCTCTTCTTCTACGTTCTTCTGTTTTTTCAACGTGGTTCGCGTGCAGCTGGGTCCTGCAGGCTCGTGCGTCGCAAACCATCTAGACGGCACAAGTATCGGCTAGCGCGCGTAATTTGAAATCACATTGTGTCATTGCCCACCTTTCCAGAGTGCATCGTCCCGATGCTTGTGTCGAGCTGGTTGCATGGCAGTCATTCACAAACCCTCGTCGGGGATGTCGTTAACGTCAAAGAACGTTGTATCTTCGACGTTTCATTGCCTGTCGTGATATGGTTTCATCCTGACGACATGCACAGTTTCCGTGCGATGCTGCTGTCGGGATGAAATATCCTGACCCTCTGGCATAACTTCGTAGTTGAGCGAGCCGACGCGGCGGAGCACTCTGTACGGACCGAAATAGCGGCGAAGCACTTTTTCTGACAAGCCACGTGTTCGTACAGGAATCCACACCCATACTCTGTCTCCTGGTGCGTACTGGACGTCTCTTCTTCGCAGATTGTATCGACGTGGGTCGGTTTTCTGCTGTTGGAGTATGAGATATCGTGCCAGCTGTCTGGCTTCTTCTGCTGTTTGTATGTAGTCATGAACGTCATAGTAATTCTCGGGCGTCTCGTCAATAGGTAACATTGCATCTAAAGGTGTCGTTACCGTCCGGCCAAAAACAAGTTGGAATGGCGTCATCCGTGTTGTTTCTTGCATCGCAGTGTTATAGGCGAATGTTGCATAGAGTAATATATTATCCCAAGTACGGTGTTCTATATCAACGTACATTGACAACATATCAGCCAGCGTTCTGTTGAGTCGTTCCGTAAGACCATTTGCTTGAGGATGATAAGCCGTCGTTTTCCTATGACTGGTGTGCGTCAATTTCATAATACATTTCATCAGATCGGCCGTAAATGCAGTCCCTCGGTCCGTGATCAACGCTTTTGGAGCTCCGTGCCGCTGTACGATGTTGGAGACGAAGAATTCGGCTACTTCAACGGCTGATCCTTTAACAAGAGTCGCTGTCTCGGCATATCTGGTTAAATAGTCTGTCGCAACTATTATCCACCGTTTTCCCAATGACGACGTAGGAAATGGGCCCAGTAAGTCCATTCCAACTTGTGTGAATTGGGCTTCTGGTGGTTCTATCGGTTGAAGGAGACCTGCTGGTTTTAGCGGTGGCGTTTTACGTCTTTGGCAGTCCCGGCAGGTTCTGACATAGTGTCGTACAGAGCTAAGCAACTTCGGCCAGTAGTATTTAGTGCAGATGCGTGCTAACGTTCTGCTTACTCCTAAGTGTCCAGCTGATGGATCATCGTGGCAAGCCTCCAAAATCTACGGTCGCAGAGGTGAAGGGACGACAAGCAGGAATGTCGCTGTACTGTTGTCAAAGTTCCTTTTATACAGGATGTTGTTTCGTAGAACGAACGCTGACAAGCCGCGGACAAAAGGTCGTGGAACATCAACAGACTGTTCTTCTAGGTACTTGATCAAGAGGAGTATCTCAGGATCGAATCGCTGCTGATGTGCCATCTCTGATGGTGTCACAGCTCCCAAGAAAATAAAATCTTCGCCATCCTCGGTGGAAGCAGAGGCAGCAGGTTGAATCGGAGCATGTGACAAGCAGTCCGCATCACTGTGCTTGCGACCTGACTTGTACACGAGCGTGATGTCATACTCCTGTAATCGCAAGCTTCATCGTGCAAGCCGTCCACATGGGTCCTTGAGATTAGCCAGCCAGCATAGCGAATGATGGTCGCTTATAGCTCGAAAAGGCCTACCATATAAATATGGTAGAAACTTGCTGATAGCCCATACCACGGCAAGGCATTCTTTCTCGGTCGCTGAGTAGTTCACCTCAGCTTTCGAAAGAGTGCGACAAGCACAAGCAATGACTCGTTCTTGTCCGTTTTGCCATTGGATGAGCACAGCCCCAAGACCTAAATTGCTTGCATCCGTGTGGATATCGGTTTCCGCTTCCTCGTCTAAATGCGCCAGAACAGGATGGCTTTGAAGGCACTTTCGTAGTTCATTGAAGGCATACTCTTGTTCGGCAAGCCATACGAAAGGCATTTCCTCTTTTGTCAGCCGCGTCAGTCGTTCAGCATTTTGTGAAAAATTTTTAACGAACCGTCGATAATAGGCGCAGAGACCTAGAAATCACCTAACAGCCTTTTTGTCTGTTGGCTTCGGAAATCTTGCTATGGCCTCAGTTTTCGCAGGATCTGGGCGGACGCCTTCTGCACTGATGACATGGCCGAGAAAAAGGAGCTCACGGAAGCCGAAATGTCATTTCTGCGGTTTTATCGTCAAGTTCGCTGATTTGATCGCAGTGAGAACGGCCCGGAGCGTTTCCAAATGTTGCTCGAAGGTAGCAGAGAAGACTACAACATCGTCGAGATAAACCAGGCATAACTGCCATTTAGGACCACAAAGCACTGTGTCCATCATCCGTTGGAATGTGGCGGGTGCTGAACAAAGGCCAAAAGAGAGTACCTTGAACTCGTATAAACCGTCCGGTGTCACAAACGCTGTCTTTTCGCGATCTCTTTCGTCAACTTCTATCTGCCAATACCCACTTTTAAGATCCAATAAGGAAAAATACCTGGCATTTCGCAGCCTATCCAGCGTGTCATCAATTCTTGGCAGAGGATAAACATCCCGTTTGGTGACGGCATTCAGCTTCCGGTAAACAACGCAGAAACGTAAGGTTTGGTCTTTTTTCTTCACAAGAAAAACAGGTGACGCCCATGGACTTGATGAAGGCTGGATTACATCGTCTTTGAGCATTTCTTTGACCTGATTACCAATAGCTTCTCTTTCTCTTGGTGACACTCGGTAGGGATGCTGGTGTATTGGTCTTTTTGACTCGTCGATAATGATGCGATGTTTGGCGATAGGAGTGCGTCGAACCTTAGATGACAACGAGAAACACTCGTCGAATTCCCTTAAAAGACCCTCTATTTGCTCTTTTTCGCTTGGTAGTAGGCCTGGCTCGATGTCGATGGCTGCAAGGACAGACTCCACGTCTTCGAAATCAGACTCATTGGTTTCTAATGTGCGCAGCTCCGTAACCTGGACGAAATCATTCAGACTGGCGATGACGGTTCCTTTTGCAACGTGCTGCACCTCATTTCCAAAGTTTGTGAGCAGAACATTTGCACATCCGTCACGTAACTTAACAAGGCCTCGTGTCATGCAGATCCCTTTTTGGAGTAGTAAGGCAGTGTTGTTGTCAGCAAACCATTCGAATTCACTGAATGCTTTGTTGGTTATTGCAACAGATATGCTCGATCTTGGCGGCACCATGACGCCATCATCTGGAATACAAAGGTCATATACGTTTTCTTCCGTTTCAAAAGTAGCAATCGCGTGCTTAGTCGAGAATGAGACGGAAGATTCTCGCAAGTTAATTACAGCGCCATTATCTCGTAAGAAATCCATGCTGATAATCAAGTCTCTTGAGCATTCCGGCAGCACAATAAAACTGGCGACGTACGTGAAACCCAGTATTCCGATTCTTGCTGTGCATATTCCAGTAGGGTCGATGAGGCGCCCTCCTGCTGTGCGAACTTGTGGTCCTTTCCAGGGAGTCAACTTTTCTTCAGTATTTTAGAAAGTCTGCTACTCATCACTGAATAATCTGCGCCGGTATCTACCAGTCCGATGACTTCATAGCCGTCAACGAACACACGTAAATCGGAAGTAACGTCACTATCGAAGCACCGGTTTCTGAATCGGTCGTCGTTCAGAGTCAGCAACGGAGGTTTTTTTGCATTGGCGTCGACAGCGGCCTTGCCTCCACAGGTCGCTGACTCTAGTTTTCCCGACGCGGGCTTGGGGAACGAGACCTTGGGGAGCTTGCTGAAGGTCGGGGGCTAGGCGATCTATACCTCCCCGTTGTCGTTACACGAGGTTGGTGTCGTTGGAAGCCACTTGAGGTTTGACGACCTGACAGGTATTCTTCAATTTCGAACGGACGTTCACCATTTCGTGGTCGAGGTGCATTAACAGAAAAACCACGTAGTCCTGCCTGGCGGTAGTGGCACGTTCGGTAGAGATGACCAGGCTCCCCACAGTGGTAACACAGCGGTATCCTGTCGGGAGTGCGCCAGACATCGCTCTTTTTTAGTCTCCTCTCTGGCGTTGGCTGCAGGGTGCTCGGTGGCATTGGGTACTGCATATGTGTAGCCGCCGCGACGTCTGCAGGTCCGGGAGGTCCTCGCAGTAGCACATCAGCATACGTCATTCTCGTCTTCTGTTGTAGTGGTGGCCCTGGCTGTGCATTGCTCGAAGGTTCGCGTACCACCTGCCTGACCTCCTCACGGATCACATCGGCCAGAGACGAAAGCATTGGAGCATTCTGGTCAAGACGCTGCTTCTGCAGCTCTTCTCGCACAACAGACCGCACCAGCTCGCGTAGTGCTTCCATGCCGTTACCGAAGACTGGTGGCAACATGTCCAAGGAAGTGACGATTGCATCCCGGTTGTATAACCTTGCTCGCTGTTGTAGCGTCCTTTCCATTGTAGTCGCCTCGGAACGAAACTCGGCGACGGTGCACGGCGGGCTTCGAATTAGTCCGGCAAAGAGCTTTTGCTTTACGCCTCGCATCAGATGGCGCAGCTTCCTGTCTTCGCTCATATTTGAATCCGCTCAGCGGAATAGACGAGACATGTCTTCCAGATACATGGCGAGAGTTTTGTTATTTCGCTGATTTCTTGTCTGGAGCGCAGCTTCAGCTCTCTGTTTGCGGTCTGTGTTTGGGAAAGCAGCGAGCAGCTCCTGTCGAAAATCATTCCATGACCGGAAGGTAGCCTCGTGGTTTTCATACCACGTTCGTGCGCTATCTTCCAGTGCGAAGTAAACACTTCCAAGTTTGCGCTCTTCTCCATATCCGTTAGCCTTTGCGACGCGTTCAAAGTGTTCAAGCCAGTCCACTGCGTCCTCGTAGCTTTCGCCGTGGAAAGGCTTTGGTAGCATTGGCTGGCTTACTAGAATGTTGGCTGGAGTGACCTGAGCAGTCAGGTCGGTTGCGTACCCGTTCACAGCCATTGATGTTCAAGGGAAGTCGATAAAGGTGAAAATTCAGGACCCTCACCAAGTAGGCGTCGACTGCAGCGCTGATGGACAGGCGTCAGTTCATTGGGTTGAATACGCTGTGGTTCTGGACTGTGCTCCGTCACTCGAGAGGGGCTTGGCATCACACCCAGCACTTCCACCAGATTTGTAACGCACTCTTCAATGAACTCTTTAATTGGCTAACCTAGGCAGGGCGAACTTGTGCCCGAGAATGATAAAACAGCTAGATTGTCTCGAGGATTCCCTTCTGTCTCTTCTTCTACGTTATTCTGTTTTTTCAACACGGTTCGCGTGCAGCTGGGTCCCGCAGGCTCGTGCGTCGCAAACCATCTAGACGGCACAAGTATCGGCTAGCGCGAGTAATTTGAAATCACATTGTGTCAATATTATTAATATTATTACCTGAAATTTCGCTATACGTATAGCAAAATCCACTGAGAGGAATGTATTATACGGGCTGAGTTTTTGTGCATGGACATAGAAAGAAAGATAAGGAGAACGAGGTCTATCAACTTGAAGAAGAATGGCGATTTGGGCTAGTTGGTTTGAATTCATGATAATAAGGGTTGCAGCGCAAGCACGAATGTGCTAGAAGAAACAGACGAAAGTCGAGGTACGGAAGGCAAAGAGGACAACACAGCGCTCGTGTTGTCCTCTTTGCCTTCCGTACCTCGACTTTTGTCTGTTTCTTCTAGCACATTCGTGTTCGCGCTGCATCCCTTATTATCATGTCTATCAACCTAATTACAAAAAGCTTGGAACTAATTAATAATCCTATGTACTAACGATGAGGAGCTCGTAACGGGTAAACACTTTCACACTTACGGGTGATGTTTAGTCATGCTCTGTGGGTCCAGCCGTAAAAAGTAACTCCAGAATTGCCCAATAATCGGCTTGCTTAGAACGTTTGTGAACTTAAAGGGACACTAAAGGCAACTACCAAGTCGCCGTTGATTGTTGAAATAGCGGTCTAAAAACTTCGTAGTCTTACTTTTGTACCAAGAAAGGGCCTATTTTGAAATAAATTCACGTTTTAGTAGTCCGAATCGTGTTAGCGCACTTCAAATTACCCACCTAAAGAACCGGACCGACTGGACAGATTCACGTCACTGTTGCCGTGCACAACGTTGCCCGGTTTTTCTGCGCTAGTAGCAGCAGTCCAAAAGCAGCGGGAGCCACAGCAGTATAACAACGACCATTGATCGATTTCCCGCCACTGGCTTAGAGATTGCAGACGCTTTTGTTTCAAGGGCGGCCCACTAGATGGCACCACCTGTCCCGTGTACCCACGTGGAATTAGAATTTTTTGACCACTCATGCCATTGCCCATAGTAACGTCCGGTGGTTATTTTATCCATGAATCAAACAGAAACGAACAAGCAGCATTTTATTGCGTTTCTTGATGCAAGGATTGGGTTTATTTGTGCAGTTAGGTCGATTACTAGTGATTAATTCTAGGCAGTCCTTCTGATGTCATCGGAATCATTTTAAAAATGTCCTACTGGGGCGCTTGTGTTCTGGTCCATTTACCTTAATTCCTCGGTAAGTATGGCACTGTTGATGATATTGTCGTTTTAGAAGCTGTCATACATTGAGATTTCAATCTGACGTAAATTGTATTTGACTTTAGTGTCCCTTTAAAAATATATGTGACCGGCTCGAGAGGTCCCATTAAGAACATTTGCGCATCTTCAAGGCTATCCGGATTCACCTTGAACATCTCGACATGCTGAAGATTGTCGTTTGTGGACGCAGCCTTGAAGACCAAGCGCATCTGACTCGTAGGTACCTCGTAAAAAAATTATTGTGTTCATTGTACAGCGTCAGATCACGAAGAGACTTATTGCGCATACATAGAATTTGTGTTGAATATCAACAGATATAGTTAGTCATGTCATTTCTGTCTAAATTTGTGTTCACTAGTGAACTAGCTAATTTTATCTTTATGAGGGGAGAATTACTGAAAGATCAGCTAGTTCATTAGTTAATCATTGACGCAGTGAGTGGGCCTTCTTTGGTATTCTAGTTTGATTTTTCTAAAAATGAAATGATCCTTTCCGACAAAAACCTTCTTTCGTTTTGCGTGATAAATCATCAATATTCAAGTGTCATTGAAATTAGATCTCGGTTTTTTGCAAGAAGTTAATTTTTCAGCATTTTCTTCATAGTCCGAGAAACTTCGACTGACAATATTGAGCACAGAAAGTTGTGGTACCAACCACACTGTTTATTACATTGATTTTATTATTTTTATGTCTAATGTCTATTTGGCGCACCGATATCCACAGCAGGAATGCCTACACTATCGAACAAAAGCAAAATTTATTTTCATCAAAGTAGTGTTGCGTCGTGCCTCTGTTTTCAGCCTTGAGCAGGTAATGTAGGTTTCTCGAGCCTTCTTTGGGCGAAAAAAAGTAAAAGATCATGCTCTATCGTAACCTTGTTGTAACACTTAACCTAAAAACACTGATGAGAACACCGGTGATAGTGAAAGAATTGTATTCGTTGTACCCTAAAGAGAAAAGAAAATACCAATGAGATTAAGAAACGTATGACGATAATATGCTTACCAGTGTTTTTTCTATTGATCTATATAGAGCTTTGTATTAGGTCATCCAACATGAATAAACATTTCTACAAAGTGAACACATCACTATAAACAACAGCCATCAAAACATTTTTGCAGAGGTGAAACTGACATGGAATATTCACTTTTATACCGAATTGACCAGAAGAGCCATGCAACTCTGTTAGTCTATGTTGAGCACCAGAGGTTCACGAGCGAAAGCAGTCGCCTCAAGAAATGTGTCCTCTCCTACGCAGTACGCTGTATACTACAAGCTCCCCGAGGCTCGAAAGCTGAAGTAAGCCAATCTCGATTCCAGCGAAGGATTCCTCAGCCACGAAGGAAAGAAGCGTGAGGTTGTTGGGGATTTGCCGTTGACCGTTCTTGATACTCACGGTCCAGTCTACTTCGGGAACGTTGGAACATGATGCTGTCAATATATATTTTTGATTATTTGTTGTCTACTGGTTAATATTTTTGCACTACTCTTTCTGTATACGCGATTTCCCCATGCCGATACATGGGAGTGTTAACAAGTAGCATGCGAACATCGTTGTTTGACAACTAAAGAAAGTAAAGAAGCTCTTGCCCCAGCGTTGTTGATCATGGATGAAGAATTGCAGTATTGAGATCTGATGAAGTAAAAGGTTTCAATCATGCAGCACTTTCTAGTCAAAGCATATGTTAAACACAGTAATATAGCTTGGTTTTATAGTGTATAACCGTAGCTAACCTGCCTAATCAGCGTACAAGAAAAGCAACAGAATTCGTGCAACACAAGTAAACCTTCCTAATCAGCATGCCTTTGCTTGTTTTTTTTCACTTTTTTATGACGGGAGAAGGTTTAAAAAGCAACACGAATCTAACTGTAAACGAGTAAAATGACACAAAGACATTTCATCTCAAGAAATAGGATATGCTCGCTGATATAGGTTGCAGATATCAAAAATGTACAAATTCTTCTTTAATTACGGTCATGAGCTGAGATACTAGTGAAATGAGAAAATACAATTTCATGATTTACATACACGCTCTATCAATCTTTAATTCACATGAATAGCACATCCGCGCTTGTTCCTTACAATGTTATTTCAGTACGTTGAGCGTCAATATCCTTTGTACATAGATAACATGCATGATGGTCGACGTTTAGTATTGAAGGGCAACGAAATTTGCCATTTGTAGTGCTCTCTACGTTTAGTTTATGAATCAAAATCTCACCAACAGCATTACGAACAACTGCAAGTATCCAAGAAAATATTGTGTTGCAAACTTTCTTGTAAGATAATATTGGCCATATTTTGCGTTCTAAACTGGCATGCGTAAAACTTTTAACTTAGTACAATTTATTCCAGGGGTTAGACTAACCTAATGACACGGTCGAGCTACTGTCTTGTAGATGTAGCCCAACAAGTATTGTCAGCAATGAAGAAAGTTTGCCTGTGGTGAATGACCCTGTAAGTATCAGGCGAAAATGTAGAATTTCACGAGCACGAAATAAGGCCCCATGATTCCTACAAAAGTCAAGTTCCGTTACACTGGTCCATGCAATAAAGCTAAGTTAAGAAAATGCATGCGATTCTAAAGTTTACCATTCGAACACAAGAAATAGTTGAACACCGTAGAAAAACCTGAAACTGGTACTTTACCTGTCCTAAAGTAAGCTATTTTGAGTAAAACAACGGATAGTTACGTGTGAAACAAGCAGTTATCATTAAGTGATCAACTACCTTTTAACAAGTGCTTCTTAAGAACGCACATGTTCAAGTGTGGCAGCGGGACGCTCTTACATGCTGGCAAGTTGTGACCTTGTAAGTACTGCTTGCAGCTTCACAACTTTCGTTCAGTGCGTTGGCTTCACTTCCTAACAGTTTTCCGAAGCATGCGCATGGACTGAGCATTTCCGAATGCTCTCTTCCACCGTTCCCTAAATACGCTTTCAGAAAGCTGCATGGCGAGAAACCATGGGCAGAAGTAAAAAGTCAAGACGAAACAAACTTACCTCTCACAGTCGAAAGCAGATTTCTCCAATCGATGGTCTATCCTGTGCAGTGAACTCTTCAGGTACCCTTTATATACACGAAGACGAGCTTTTTCTTGTCACTTGTTTGCTTGAATGCGCCGACTCAAACTAGTATTGCTTATGGAAGCATAAAGCGGCTTTCGTGAGTACGTGGTAAGCACATGGACACGTATTAGATTAGCCAAATACACATACCTCACAACTGTGCGCTTCCTGGGGATATCTTCTGCGCAGATTTTTCCTGTGTTTCATGATCGCCTCGTTTTAAAAGAAACGGGTGAACTTATTTCCATGTAATACGAACGGTGGTGTACGCTCAACTCCTTTTAAACGTGGTAATAAGCGGTTCGACGGCGGGCGGTGTTTGTTTTCGTCCAGTTCTGTTCTGTTCTGTTTTAATTGTTTTGCTGTGGAGAGGTTGAGGTGCCCATTGCCTCGGATACTCCATATCACAAAGTTCTGCAGCAAAAAATAAAATTATATTACAGAACGGTAGCCAAAATTAACAATACGGAAAAGAAAAAAAACATAATAGCACACTGAAACCAGTTGATTGATTGATTAGTGGGGTTTAACGTCCCAAAACCACCATATGATTATGAGAGACGCCGTAGTGGAGGGCTCCGGAAATTTTGACCACCTGGGGTTCTTTAACGTGCACCCAAATCTGAGCACACGGGCCTCGACATTTCCGCCTCCATCGGAAATGCAGCCGCCGCAGCCGGGATTTGAACCAGCGACCTGCGGGTCAGCAGCCGAGTACCTTAGCCACTAGACCACCGCGGCGGGGCCACTGAAACCAGTTCAAATATCTTGGAATTACACAGTTTTCTTCGCGCAGTTCACACAGTCATAAACTACTTACACGCACACCTTACTAATATAATGTCAGTATATACATCACCACTTTTTATATAATAACCATCTCTGGCTGTCAATAATAGGCGCTTGTCCAGTCCGGTCTCCACTAAAAAGTCTGTCAGGAAGAGTATTGCCTTTTTCTGGAGATGTATCTCACGCCATGGTCCAAGTAGATTCTTTATTGTGAGGGGCCGTCTGTCCAAACTTGCTAATTTGTTCTTTAATTTTTCTCTTTCATTCGCGTATTTAACGCACTCCAAAAGAATATGGCGAACATTTTCTTCTGCATGACCACAATGTCATTCCGGTGAGTTGGATCGAAGTATCTTGTGCAGGAAGCTGTTTGTGTATGCTACTTCCAATCTAAGTCGGTGGATCAATGTCTCTAGGTGTCGTGGGAGGTCTGTCGCTATGGAAAATTTTCTGTGTGGATCAACTTCCTGAAGTACCGTGTCCTTTGATTTAGGGCTCTCAAACCACTTCTCCATCGAACAATGGTTAGCTCCTTGCGATATAAAATGTCGAATATCCGCCCCAGACATAGGGATTGCGCAATCCCGTCCTTCCTTCAATGCGTTCTTCGCGAGGCTATCAGCATCTTCATTTCCCTTTATTCTAATGTGGCTTGGTATCCATTGGAATACGATGTAGTGACCCTGCGATGAGGCATATTCCACAGTTTCTGCAATACATTGTGTCATTTCACCATTTTTGTAAGGTGATCTCACATTTCTGATTAGCTAAAGAGCAGGTTTGCTATCGGTGCATATCACCCATTTCCGTGGCTCAGGATTCTCGCAGATAAGCTTAACTGCTTCAAAGATAGCCACCAATTCTGCTGTTGTCGATGAAGATTTGTGCGATAATTTGTACATCTTATTTATCTGAATTTCGGGTATAAAGACCACACAGGCTGACGCTTCTTCTGTGCATGATCCGTCTGTACATATCTTCGTTTTTTCATTATGCATTACATGAAGCTGATGAAGTACCAACTGTGCCGCTACTAGAGGTGCCATGTCTGCTTTCTTCTCTATGCCGTCTATTTCATGGATAACGTTGAGAAGTGGCAGCGTCCAAGGTGGTTTCGAAGGTTTCCATTGTTCAAATTCTGGTACCACTGCTTGAAATGATGATGTAGTATCCTGTAGTCTCACTGCCGTCCTTTGTGTTAGTGCTTGTTTTGAGGTAACCTCCACTTGCAGCTTCGCCGAAATCGGCCTTCGAAAACTACGTATATAAGATCCGCGGTTCTGATTTGCCCAACATAATAAACCATTCATATCGCATTTCAAACACAGTTTTTTGTCATTTGCTCAGCCTTCGTCTACCCGTAACTTCCACAAGCTCAATCTTGCTACCTATTGTGCACGCACTGAGACTTTCAAGTATAGTTTCTTTCACCGAAAAATATAACTATGGAATTACATACCTGGTCACATTCAATCCCTTCCTCTTAATTCTTGTTGCAAATGAGTATGTAACAAAAGCTTAATTCGTTTATTGTTATAATGTGTTTTATTGTTATTTTGTTGCAAATTTTTATGTATTTTTTTCCTGCAATTTTTTTCCGCTGTACAACCCCCCTACTGCAATAGCCCTTTTGCAGGGCTGTAGTATACAAAATAAATAAGTAAATAATAAAAACGACACAAGAAAGAAAACAGAAAAATAAACACGGCGTCGGGCAGTGTAGCATCGTTATGCGCTAAATAAGCACAATGACTTTACACCAACTACACTGCCAAAGAGAGAGAGAGAGATAAAGATGCAAGGAAAGGCAGGGTGGTTAACCAGACGCACATCCGGTTTGCTACCTTGCACTGGGGAAGGGGTAAAGGGGAGAAAAGAGGTTGCAGAAAGATGAGAAGGTACACACAATCACGAGCACACTCGGGGAGCACACATAGTCTACAGGCGGTCGCTCAGGTTTGTTGACTTTAGGTAAAGTAGCAGTGCTTTAGTTGCTTTCTGCGCAACTGAGGCAGATGCCCAAGGTCCTAGTATCTTCTGCACACAAAATTGTCCGGGGTCAAGTTGATTCAAAACCGTTCGGAGCTAGCATCGCTGTGTGTCGTAGCAAGCGTAGCTGCACAGGACGTGTTCGATGGTCTCTTCAGCTCCGCAGTAGTCGCATGTAGGAGTGTCTGCCATACAAATGCGAAAGGAGTACACCTTTGTAAATGCAACACCCAACTAAAGGCGGCATAACAGTGTCGCATAGGAGCGGGAAAGTTGTGATGGTAGCTTTAGCTTGAGCGAAGGATCCTGTTCATAAAATTGACACCTTTGGAAGCTGGTAGACGACCAGAACGTGCGTGTGAGATCTCGCGCCAGCAGGTAAAGTTGTCTTGCTGCATCATTCCTTGATAGAGGAATCGGGACTACACGGGTTCCTTCATGGGCTGAGCGGGCTGCATCATCGGCTAATTGATTTCCGGTAATACCGATATGTCCAGGTAGCCATTGATATATAATATCATGCCCTCGTGCTAGAGCTTCATGATGGCAATGTCTTATTTCTTGTACCAATTGGTCATGACTCCTCCTACGCATGGCAGACTGCAAACTCTGAAGCGCTGCCTTCGAATCACAGAATATGACCCATTTTCCGGGACATTCTTGAACGAGATATTGTAAAGCAGCCCTTATAGCAGCAAGCTCTGATGCCGTAGATGTAGTCATATGCGACAACTTAAACTTGATTGTCATTGCTGCAGCCGGAATTACAGCGGCACCTGATGAGCTGCTGGAAGAGACGGACCCATCAGTGTATATCTGCGTTCGGTCTAAGTACAACTCATGTAATAATAGCAGTGTTGCTTGCTTCAATGCTACTCTGGAGTGACTGCTTTTCTTTTTGATTCCCGGAGTTTCTAGACGTACTTACGGCTGGTCGAGGCACCACAAAGGACATGCCATTCTCGCAGCTGGCGTATATCCTGATGGAATGCTGTTTAGGTGCTTGGCTATGACGTCTGAAAACGTAGCACGTGGTCTTCCGGAAGGTAGAAGGGTCAAGTGGTGGTCGGGGACACGGATAGCATGTCGAATGTGCGCTCTGAGGCAATCCACAACTCTATATGTCCTGACCGGATGGTCTTTGGCAAGCATGATTGTGGCATAAGTAGAAGCGCATCGGGGCAGTCTTAGGGCAGATACGCAGTGCCTGACTCTGCACACTCTCCAATGAATGAGTATTCGATTTGCAACTGTTAGTCAGTACCAGCAAGCTGTAGCGCAATAGACCCAGAAATAGGGCCCTGTACAGCTGTAGCATCGAGGCCGCAGAAGTTCCCCATGCTTTACCGCACAATAATTTGATGATATGCACAATAGATAGCAGTCTCTTCTTCAAGTACGCACAATGTGGGCTCCACGAAAGACTTCTGTCGATTATTATGCCCAGGAAACGATGCGTCCGTGCATATTTGACACTCTGCCCATTGATATAAACAGGGTATGGCGTCATTGGTTTGCGTGTAAACGCCATCAACGCGCACTTCACAGTTGATATATTTAGGCCTTGTTTCTGAAGGTAGGCTGTTGTGGGGGTTGCTGCCCGCTGTATTCGTGCACGCACCTGAGGGCGAGTAACCGCAGCACTCCAGAGGCAAATATCATCGGCGTATATGGATATGCACACCGACTTTGGCAGAACCTTCACCAGACCAATGAGGGCAACATTCAACAATGTGAGGCTTAAAACACCTCCCTGAGGTACTCCGCAGTAGGTGCAATGTTGAGCAGTTGTACCCTCATATGTTTGTACAAAGAAACCCCTGCCAGTTATATAATCTTTTATCCAATGAAACATTCGTCCACCAATGCCCATTGCTGCGAGAGAAGTGAGAATGGCATCGTGAGCTACATTATCATATGCACCCTTCACGTCAAGAAAGAGTGCCACTAATATGCGCTTGTGACTTTTTTCTTGTTGAACAAATGTCGATAAGTCAAGGACACAGTCAATGGAGGAGCGGCCCCGACGAAAGCCTGCCATGCAAGAAGGGTATTTGGTGTATCGTTCCAAGTACCACTCGAGACGAAATAGAACCATTCTTTCCATCACTTTTCCGAGGCAGCTTGCGAGGGCAATAGGGCGATACGCTGTCAAGTCCAGTGGTGATTTTCCCGATTTCAAAAGTGGTTATAATCGACTTATTTTCCATTCTTGGGGAACACTGCCGCTGAGCCAGGAATTGTTGAAGCAGGTTAAAAGTTCTTTTTTGGCTTTTTGTCCAAGGTGTTCCGACGCACTATAAGTAATACCATCAGGACCTGGCGATGACATGCGCTTAGAAGCGACTAACGCACCTTCCAGTTCTTCCATGGTGAATGGAATGTCAATTTCTGGTATTCGCGTCTCAGGAACGATCACGGCGTCGATGCTCTCGTTCATAATATTCCCGGCAACACTCGTGCAAAATTCTTCAGCCACCTCGAGTTCTGTTTTTCCATGATGAAGTGCCAAAGCTTTAAAAGGGTGCCGTTGTTGCGGAGAGGAGCGAAGACCACGAACTGTTCTCCAGATATATGACAGCGGTTTATGAGGGTTTAGAGATTCGCAGAATGCTTTCCAGCGTTCGCTCTCCAGCTTGTAAATGCGTCGTTGAATCTTTTTCTGGAGCCGCCTTGCTTCCCTCCGATCGTTAATTGATCTTGTGCGTCTGTATCATCGTTCAGCACGCCTTCTTATAGCTCGTAATTTTTCCAGTTCGATGTCAAACTGTGTTATTTTAGACGAAAATGGTAATTTACATTTGGACGCTTGCATAGCTTCCGCTATGGTATTTTCCAGGCGGCAGGCGAGGCCTTCTTCGCAAGCGTTCTCAACACGCGATGTAAACATCGACCAGTCAGTGCCAATTGCAACACCGGTAGAGAAATTTTTCATGATACCATCGATCGTCACGTAGGTGGGTATGTGATCACTCCCATGAGTCTCAATATTGCAAAACCACTTAACTTTGTGAGAGAAGCACCATGACACCAATGTCAGGTCAAGGCGACTCCCATACGTGAGACCCCGCAGATATGTGGGGGTACCATCGTTCATGATAGAAAGGTCGTAATCGGAAGCGAATGTAACAATGTTCCGGCCCCTGGCATTCATCCTAGTGCTCCCCCAAAGCATGTGATGGGCGTTTAAGTCACCGGTGATGATCCAAGGTCCATCGGTCCTCATTAGGATGTCTTTTAATCTGTCGCAGTCAAATCGCGATGACGGAGATATATATCCACCAATAAGCGTGAACGAAACTGCATTCTTCTTTACACGAAGACACACGTACTGATTGTCGTCATTTGAACTTATTGGGTGCGAAAAATAAGTCAAGTCTGTGCAAATGTGAACAATTACTTTGCTTCGTTCTTCGCAAGCGGCTGAACAAAAAGCTTAAAACCGGACAATATATAAGGCGTTGATACGTTTGGTTCACGTATGACAAGTATAGGGAATTGATTGGCCCGAACAAATTGGCGAAAGTCCGAGATACGGGACTTCATACCTCTGACATTCCACTGAAAAATCGACGCACATTTAACTTCAGTGCGGAAGATGAGATTTTGTTGAGCCATTGTGCTTATACGAAGTTAGCAAGAACTGGATTCAGTGCATCCAGTATTTGCAGTGCACTCTTAGCAGATGGAGATTGTATGCTGCTCAGTAGCGTGCGAATCGTGGCAATTAATGATTGCACGATTGCATTCACTTGCCTGTCTTGGTTTGAAAGATCTCGAACCGGGATCGCGGACTGGCCGTCATGAAACTCCTTCGGTTCGCTTGATGCTGCTCTCCTTTGAAGTGCAGGCCACTCTGTCGCAGTTATGGTATGCTCACTGGCTTTGTCCTTTACAGCCTTTCCCACGGCATGTGGTCTGGGAGGCAAAGGAGGTGGTACTGATGAGGGATCTGGCAAACGTGTCGAGGAGATAGCGGGTGTCCTCGAAGACCGACGTCGACGTGAACGACGCCTTCTGACTTTAGCTGCGGCTTCTCGATGAGATGAGTGATCACGCACCATCTCCTTCAAGATGGCAATTTCCTTCTGAATCCGCGGGCAGCCCTTCGATGTGGCTTCATGGGATCCATTGCAATTAGAGCATTTCTTGACAGTTGCGACGCACTTATCCGCTTTATGGTGCTCGGCGCAGCGGTGGCATACCACCGAATTCTCGCAGACGCTGCTCACATGTCCAAGTTTCATGCATTTACGGCACTGGAGAGGCTTTGGAATGAAAGGCCGCACAGCATGTCTGAAGTACCCCACCTTCACATGAGAGGGGAGTGATGCGCTCTTAAACGCAATCTTCACACAGCGAGACTTGCCTAGCCGGGTGACATCAACAATTGGAGTATCACTTGTTGACTTGACAAGAAATTGTAAGTCATTATTGGAAATAGCCACATCGATGTCGTAGATCACGCCGGTTACTACATCACATCCCGAGGGAACATGAGAGCGCACCTGGTTGCCGTCCAAGTCAGTTACACTGCGCAGAACGCCCAACGCACTTGCGTGCAAAACGTCCACAGCCAGTATATTCTTTCTGGCGTTCACTCTTATGTCCGTGATCTCATTTGGCACGAGCGTTTCCAGAGACCTCGACACAGACTGTCTGTTAAGGCGTTTCATGCTGACGGTAGGAAGTGCAGGCAGAAACAGGATGGTATAAGTGTTCGATTTTGGCGCTTCACTTACAGTTTGAATAGTTGAGGATGAGGATGTCCTCATGTTCCTCCTCTTCGCTTTGCGGCTCAGCACAGGTTGGAAACCGTCATCTGAGAAGTCCTCACTGCTAAGATAGTAAGCATGAGTATCTTCACTGTCGCTGTCACTCGCTTGTCCCATCTGCTTCCTGGAGGCGGCCGCCGCTGATGCTGCTGGTGCCGGCATTCGCCCGGGGTGGTCTACATCCATCCCCTCCAAGGGAGCAGCGAAAACTGATCAACAGACTTAAATTACAACTGAAATACGCCGGAGTTAGCAGAAGTAGCTCCTATTCAAAACACACTTCTTCGTCTTCCTACACTGCCAAAGCTTTTTGTTGAAAGATAAGGCCAACAAGCAGTGCACAGAAAGACACAAAGTTGCATAATGTTTTTATAGCGATAGTACCGTGGTCTAGTGATGTTTTTAAGTATTTCTACATTCTACTATAAGATGTGTTTCATAAAATGCGACAGTGAGTAATTATTTATCACTCCCGCTTTCCCCCCTGTTCTGGCTTCCTGGCTTGTTTTCGAAGTGTTTGTAATTTTCTCTTTGATAACCATTGTCGGTACATTTTTAAAGAAAAATATAGTTATTTTACTTGTTTTCGTAAGTGCTCCCTAGTGTATTAACTGATAAGCTATAGCTGCAATAAGTCCACCGCAATGAATTACTGGTTAACTGGTAACGGTACTCGGCTGCTGATCCGACTGGTCGTGAGTTTCATCCCGGCCATGGCGGTCGCATTTCGTTGGAAGTGAAATGATTGAGGCCCGTGTACTGAGCGAGGTCAGTGCAAGTCAAGGAACACGAGAAGGTAAAAATTTTCGAAGCCCTCCACTACAGCGTCTCTCATAATCATATCGTGGTTTTCGGGCGTAAGACTCCAGATATATTTATTCTAGCTTCAACGAATGAAATCAACGATAATTATTCCACATCCAGCCACCGTACACACATTCTTCTCGATTCTAGTTTATCTGTGACGTTTTTTTTTGTCGCACACGTATACGCATGCACTAAGTCTTCCTACAGAGTCTAGACGCATTCTCCGCTCGGCTATGTCGATACCATACCTGTTACAGCCGTCACCGAGGCGTCACCGTGAGACTCTCTCAGCGTCTTCGCAATGTATCGCATTACACGCTCGTTCTTCCAATGTTAAACCGCGGCAATTGAAAACAGTCTTAAGGGAGATGTCAGCCTCGAGTACATGCAATATGAAAAATAAACACATCGGCTCGAGTTCTTTTCTGAATAGAGCACTTGGTGCACCACGTGATAAGTATAGGCCTATGTAGTTATGCATGTGCACGTACTCATACTAGTCATGAATTGTTATTCAATTATGTGTTCAAGACAATATTTATTATGACTTGTTATACGTACGTGTGTGTGCCCGGGTGTACTAATTATGTGTGTGTGTGTGTGTACTTGCACGTTTATTACTTGTTTTTATTGTACATTTATATTTTCCTGTTTGTAAAGGAGCGTGTATTGCACCCTTGTTAGCACTGCTGCAGGGGAGCGTGCAGTATCCTGTAAATAAATAAATAATAAATAAAAAATAGGAATGCTTATGTTAAGCACCTTGATTTTCTGCCACTGTCCACCGAAGAAAAATTGTATGGTGGCACAATTTAACGGGCCACTCTCTAGATAACCTTGAAGAGGAACGCTTGTGAAGTGCGTATTACACAAATATATGGTATGATTCAGCTTCAGTAAATGCACGGTCATGCGTTTCTGTCTTCCTTTAAGCAAAGAGTGCAGGAGCCATCCTCTAGGCATAAAGCCGCTCTTCAGACTCGATTGCTTGAAAAAGAGATTAGTTCTGAAAACTATTGCAAGTTGCATGTTGATTCGCTACGGACCACCAGTTTCTAACACAAGACGAGAGCATCTTGCTGTACTGCACCTCCAATAGATGAAAAGAATAAGTAGATATATTTTTTTAGGGGCGAAGCTCTGTATAGCGGCACCCGTTCGTCTCTTGTAGTCGTAGTATACTTCTGTCCGTTGTTGAACAATAAAAAAATTCGCAGCATGCGCGTTACTAAAAGCCGAATGCTCCTGTCTCTCATTCCCCCTTAGCAGCCATTGGCATGTACACTGAGCACTATCTGACAAGAAATGGTTGCTACGTTAAACTCGCTGGGCGTAACCTCCTTGGTTTTAGATAGTGTAGTGGAGCATACGCACTAACGCGTATGCGCCTTCAAAACAGAACGAAGAACCCCGTGCTCTGATTGCGCGAGAACCTGTGCCGCCTTTGCCAGACTTGCCGTTCGCCCATTTTCCGTCGCGACCTCGTTGCGACTCCTCTGTTCGAATAAACATCATCGCATTTGGTAGAGGCTGCTGAGATCCCTAAGCAGACCTGGAGCTCCGCTCTCGCAAGTTGGCCGAAAGGCCACCGTAAAACATGACTGACGCAGTCGCCAACCAGCCCATCCCAGCACAGCCAGCACAATCGGCTGCCCCGTTGACCTGCCCCGGTACTACCCGTCAGCGGGACCCACCAATCTTCAGCGGCAGTGGTGAGCAAGACGTCGAAGACTGGCTCTCCTTGTACGAACGCGTAAGTGCCAGCAACAAATGGGACAACGACTCTAAGCTTGCCTATGTTATCTTTTACTTGGCTGACGTCGCCAAGCTATGGTTCACCAACCACGAAACCGCCATCGCCAGCTGGTCAACCTTTAAGACCCTCGTGACCGAAGCGTTCGGCCGACCAGAGGTCCGCAAGCTCCGCGCTGACCAGCGTCTGCGCCACCGAGCCCAGCAGCCTAACGAGACCTTTACTAGCTATATTGAGGTTGTGCTCGACCTCTGCAGGCGTGTTAACTCATCCATGTCTGAAAAAGAGAAAATTCGACATATTTTCAAGGGCATCGAGGATGGCGCATTCCAGATGTTGCTGGCGAAAAGCCCGACCACGGTGGCAGTCCTCGTAAGCCTGTGCCAGAGCTTCGATGAATTGCATCGTCAGCGTTCCATCGCCCGACAGAGTGTCCCATCACCAGACTCGATCTCGGCCGTCGCACTCGCAAATGGCAACGTTCACCAAGGAACTCTGTCGAACCAGATTAAAGACTTCATCAGGGAGGAAGTCGCCCGACAGCTCTCCCTGCTGCCACATAGCGACGCACCCACGACAAGCCTCCCTTCGAATATGCAGCAGGCCATACGCACTGAAATTTGCAATGCCCTCCCTACAGTTCCGGCCTCTTACCCATGCACTTCGGTGCCATCTGATCTCTCAACTGCTGGCTACGCACCAACTGCGCCGCCTTCATCTCAGCTACGCAGCTGTGGTCGCGCGGCCCCCACCGCATCCAGTCGCCTTATCGGCTCCACCTCCTCCGGCCTCGCTTCCAGTTTACAGGCCCCCACCTCGCTTTTTCCGTCCATCTAATGAGTGGCGCACCCGAGACAATCGTCCCATCTGCTTCGCGTGTGGCATCGCTGGCCACATTGCACGCTTCTGCCGCCGCCGTCCCACACCTGCGCACGCATACTTCAGAGCTCCTACCTACGCACCGCAGCAGACCACCACGTCTGCATATGAACAGAGGCACTCCGACTCGGATCGCCACGCATCGACTGCTCGTTTCCCATTACCTCGTCGCCGATCGCCATCGCCTATGCGTCGTCGACCACCTCCTGAGGAGGGAAACTAATCAGTGCAGTTCCGGAGGCAAGAACTGCACCTTGTGCGCAATTCCCAAGGCCTCCATTTTCGCCGCAAAATGTTGTTGATGTCGATGTTGAGGGAGTCGCAACATTAGCGTTAATTGATACCGGGGCCGCCGTTTCTGTGATGAACGCAAAATTTTGTAGGAAACTGAAGAAAGTGACCACATCTCTCAGTGGCTTGGTGCTGTCCACGGCTAGCGCGCAACGCATTCATCCCTCGGCTGTGTGTACGGCGCGCGTCGTCATCCGAAACGTTTTCTACATCGTACAGTTTTTTGTTCTACCATCTTGCTCTCATGACCTTATCCTGGGTTGGGATTTTTTATCACGTCATGAAGCTATCATTGATTGTTCCCGTGCCGAAGTGTCCCTTGTGCCAACATGTGAATTTCCACCACCCGACCGCTCTCCTCTGCTCTGCAAACTCATCGCTGATGACATCACCCTGCCTCCTGAAGCTTCGGTCCCTATTAGCCTTTTATGTGTGGCGCAACCTGACGGCACGGTGGCGTTTACGCCATCTCCGGTTTTTACTGAACGCAAGGACATCGTTCTCCCATTTGCTGTTCTTACAATTGCGTCTGGTTTAACCGTAATGCTGGTTACCAACCACTGCAACTACCCCATTGGCTTACTTTGTGGTGAAACGTTAGGCTATGTGCAACCTGTCGACCATATCGATGATATTATTCTTCCCGACGAAACACCATGTCACATTGCTGCAATCACTCATGCGTCTGAGCCATCAAGTTCGTCAACCTTCGACAATGCTATTGACGCAGACCTTCTCCTCTCGCATCGGCGCCAACTTAGTGTCTCCTTAACAAGTTTCACTCTTCTTTCGACTTTCAGAAACATGCTTTGGGCGCACCACGACTGTCACTCATACTATTGACACCGGCTCACATTCGCCTCTGCGAGAGCGTCCTTACCGCGTTTCTGCCGAAGAGCGCCGCGTCATTACGGAGCAAGTAGATGACATGCTTAAACGTGGAGTCATACAGCCTTCTCAAAGCGCTTGGTCATCACCCGTGGTTCTGGTAAAGAAAAAAGATGGCACCGTACGATTTTGCGTGGACTATCGCCGCTTAAACAATATTACGAAAAAAGATGTCTACCCGCTACCACGAATAGACGATGCTCTTGACTGTTTACAAGGCGCCGAGTACGTTACATCCTTGGATCTGCGTTGTGGGTATTGGCAGGTGCCAATGGCTGAATGTGATCGCCCTAAAACAGCCTTTGTAACGCCGGATGTCCCATAGGAGTTCAAAGTCATGCCATTTGGGCTCTGCAACGCGCCTGCCACATTTGAGCGCATGATCTACACCATCTTGCGTGCCCACAAGTGGAAAACCTGCTTGTGTTACCTGGACGACATCGTAGTGTTTTCATCTGATTTCCCGACACATCTTGCTCGCCTCCACAAGATTCGGACGTGTCTAACTTCTGCAGGCCTACAACTTAACTCCAAGAAGTGCCACTTCGCAGCACGAAAACTAACCATCTTGGGACATGTCATCACAAGAGACGGTGTTCTTCCGGATCCCGATAAGCTTCGAGCTGTCGCTGACTTTCCGTTGCCCACATCACTGAAAGCCCTAAGAAGTTTCGTCGGTCTCTGTTCCTACTTTCGTCGCTTCGTGCGCAACTTCGCGTCCATCATCGCACCTCTCACGAGTCCGCTTTCCAACAGCAAAGGCATATCTGCATGGTCACCTGCATGTGACGACGCATTTCGCCAGCTGCGCCGCCTACTGACCTCACCACTTATTCTTCGTCACTTCGACCCTGCTGCTGCCACAGAAATTCACACCGATGCAAGTGGCATCGGTCTTGGTGCAGTTTTGGCACAACGGAAAGGCACCCAAGCTGAATACGTAGTCGCCTATGCAAGTCGCGCTCTCAAGAAAGCTGAATTGAATTACTCCGTGACAGAGAAGGAGTGTTTGGCCATAATCTGGGCGTTGACGAAGTTTAGCCCGTACCTTTACGGGCGTCCTTTCGACGTGGTCAGAGACAACCACGCTCTATGTTGGCTGTCCACCTTGAAAGACCCGTCCGGACGCCTGGGGCGTTGGGCACTTCGATTGCAAGAATACGACATCCGTGTCGTATATCGTTCCGGTCGCAAGCATGCGGATGCCGATGCACTTTCGCGATCGCCATTAACACCAGATGTGGCTTCTCTGTCACCCCTTTTTGCCACATTGTCACCCATCGACACCACTGACATGCTTTCGGAGCAGCGTAAAGATCCATACCTTGCATTGTTACTCGACTACCTTACCGATCCGTCTGCTGTCCCTTCCACGAGAGCGCTACTCCGGCAAGCAGCCCACTTTTCCGTGCGAGACAACATTCTGTACCGCCACAACTATATGCCTGGTGGTCGGAAGTGGCTCCTTGCTGTCCCAACTCATATGCGCTCTGACATCTGCATGAATTTCCATGCAGATCCCCAAAGTGCTCACGCAGACATCATGAAAACCTACGAAAGGCTGCGCCAACAATACTACTGGCGAGGAATGTATCGCTTTGTGCAGAAATACGTTCAGTCTTGCACCACTTGCCAACAGAACAAGACACCCGCGCGGCACCTTACTGGCACGTTACAGCCGCTCCCATGCCCGGCTCACCCATTCGACTGCGTGGGTATCGACCTCTATGGTCCCCTCCCATATAGTCGCTCTGGAAACCGGTGGATTATTGTCGGCGTAGATCACCTGACACGCTACGCTGAGACTGCAGCTCTTCCGGCAGCGAGCACCCACGAAGTTGCACTCTTCATTCTGCGCAGCTTCATTCTCCGCCAAGGGGCTCCACGCGAATTACTCAGTGATAGGGATCGAGTGTTCCTGTCGGAGGTCATACAAGCTATTCTCGCTCAATGCAACATCATACACCGGAAAGCTACCGCATACCATCCACAGACGAATGGTCTCACTGAACGGTTCAACCGCAAACTTGGCGACATGCTGAGAATGTACACCTCCTCCGACCACACTAACTGGGACGCTGTATTACCATTTGTTACATTCGCTTATAACACCGCGACGCAAGCAACTACCGGTTTTTCCCCGTTCTTTCTGTTGTACGGCCGCGAACCATCCCACCCATTGACACCATACTCCCGTATCGCCCTGATGCATCGGATTCGAAAGTCGCCAGATACGCGGAAGACTGCCGTCAGTTGGCTCGGTCTATGACAAGTGAGGCTCAAGGTCTACAAAAGACCCGACATGACGACATTCATCACATGGCGCCTACGTTTCATACTGGCTCTCTTGTGTGGCTTTGGGTGCCCCCGCACGTTCCTGGCCTTTCTTCTAAGCTTCTGGCCCGGTACCAAGGTTCATACCGTGTCATTGACGCAACCTCGCCGGTGAATTACATCATCGAGCCCCTAACACCATCGCCAGACTTGCGCCGTCGAGGACGTGAGACAGAACACGTCGACCGTCTCAAGCCCTACTACGACCCCCTCATTGTGCCTACTCCCTGAGTCGCCAGGATGGCTACTCTTCACCCCGGGGGTATTGTAGTGGAGCATACGCACTAACGCGTATGCGCCTTCAAAAGAGAACGAAGAACCCCGTGCTCTGATTGCGCGAGAACCTGTGCCGCCTTTGCCAGACTTGCCGTTCGCCCATTTTCCGTCGCGACCTCGTTGCGACTCCTCTGTTCGAATAAACATAATCGCAAAAGGTTTAGCGAGCGTTGAGCCGCAGTGCCATGAATACAGTGAACTAGTATATACCATGAACTCGAGGAGGTTAAAGGTGGAAAGTAGACACGAAGCGCAAGCCGTAAGAAAGTGTGCGTGTGCCTCCTCTAGTTCAGTCCTTGGAATGGCCGCTGGATGGCGGTGCTTCTATATGAGGAATATAGGATGAAAAGATGCGAGATGGTGGTACTTGGAGTGTTGAATAGGTGGACGAACGGACACACAGACAAATGCATGGACGGACGCACGGTTGGCTCCACGGACGGATGGACGCATGGACGGACGCAGGAGTGGATGCATGGACGAACGCAGGGAAGGACGCACAGATGGACGTGCGGACGCACGAACAGACGCACGCACGGACGGGCGGATGGACGCACGGTCGGCCACACAGACGCACGCATGGATGGACGGAAGCAAGAACGAATGGACGGACGGATGCTTCACCCCACTCTCCATTATTCACTCCGTGGATATGCTGCCATTTTTTTCACAATATTGAAAACTCAGATTAGTTGAAATTTGCAGATAAATAATCGTTGTGCGCTTCGCAACTTCCATATATCGGATTACTTCAAAGGAAGTAGCGCAAGAGGCAAAGGGAGCGCAGACATACTTTGCAGCAAAAAGAGCTGGAATGAATTTATCTGTACAAACCACACTGCTGTACTGAAGTTCCGCAAATATGAGTTTCGAATTAATTCACCGCCCTGAGGATCTTGTTCTGCGTAGATTTAAATAGATGGTTTGTTTTCACAACGTAGAAGCCACATTCTGTGGATGGCCGCATACGTATTGCATAATTTTTCTGTTCATGACGCAAATAAATAGACAAACTCCTCAGAACTAAAATGGGTCTATTCACGACAGTTATTCACAGTAAAAACTGGAATGTGAGCTTGCGAAAGTTTTTTTCCAATTGAACACCATAGCGTGGAATGTCGAGAAACTTGCACGATCTGACTTTCATGGTAAACGTAGGCCCGTCCCTGAGACAGTGTAGGGATCAGTTCACACAGATTCAAACGCGAAAAGTAACAGCCAAAAACTATGTAAAACGGTCCGGAGTATAGAAAAGTAAATGTGTAATAAATACTGAAAATAAAATTCAGTAAATTTCCAGAGTTTCCTTGTGTAACAGCTCACAAATAAACAAGAGAAACTCTTGCGAAGGCTCTTTATTTTGAGGGTCGGGCAAATCATCATAGCTTCCTTTTACGCCTCTTTGTCACCGTGTTTAACACCTGTCCATCAATGCAACTTAACGCATTCGCTACCATGCTCACGAAAATGTGCGGTTTCCCCGTCGTGTTTTAGAGAGAGGTGGCGACATCGGTGAAGTTGATAGTAATTTTACCACGAGGACAACAACGGTTCATTCTAAATTCCGCCTTGTTTCTTTCAGCCTACGCGCCAGACAACAAAAGCCCATTGTGCGCACGTGGCGCCGCCATTGCCGTGGTATGCGGTAATTGTGCCTAATTATAAGAGGCGCGAAGCGTTTACGGTCTCTACCCCGGGCGTTTACAATACACAAAGACAACCGGCTTAGGCGTGATTTGCTCGTCCGTAGTATAACATGCACACAGGCAAAAAGAGGGTGGTGCTCGTTTCTATATGAGCGCCTTCTTCCAGGTGACTGTTTATTCACAAAATTGCATAATATGGGCTCTTTCTGCAAGGTCAAAACAGTGGATTGCCGAAAAACTTGCTAAATATTGTAGCCTATCAGCATATGGTCTGCTGGCATCGTTGAGCAGAGCGTCAGCATTTTGCAGTTTTGTGAATACGCAATCGATTAGAAGGGTACGCTTGTCCTTGATCGCCTTCATATATTCTGCTTTTTATGGTTGGCCGTGTTTTGTTAGAAAACGGGACATTTCCTATTATAGGGTACCCACATTCTCGGTGGCTAGTATTTACCGACAGACGCGCAGAGGCTTGCGAGGTTACCACTAGCCGAGCAGCAAGGTGAAAAAATTTTAGAAAGTAGCATAGTTCGTTCTTCACGAGTAGTCAGGGATACGTTGGCATTAATTTTCTCGTATGACAAGCGAAAATTCAGGAGATTCATAAGGAGATTCATAAAGTTCACGTTGTCTTATTTGTAAGCTGAAATAATCATACATGACGTATCATGGCGCTAGCACCCTTAAATTTATGTTTCTTGATTCGGCCACCTTACATTCAACCCTCAGCGGCACCTTAGAGTTTGCCCTAGATGCACGTTTTCATAACACCAAACAAAGCCAGGAATCGACTGCCTCATTTACTTGTTATATACCAAACAGGACGTGGAAGAGTACAAATGTATGAAAACCATGCTCACAGGTAAGAATAGCATGACATGCTTGTTCTTTACATCATCGCTAATGCCGAAAAACGTGGAGCATGCTTGAGCTTCCCCATGAAGAATAAAAGGCGATGCAGCATTGGGGCCCCGTGCACATCGCCTTCTCAATGCAAGTGTGTCTTCTGTTCTCAGTGTACTCCTCAAACGTGCCGTTAGAAAGCGAGAGGCTGTGCGTGTAATATTTGCCGTATGAAACTATACTTGAATGCCTACTGGAAGTACAAATTGTAAGTGCCCACTACGCCATTATTCTTCTTTTTGCGAGCATACCAAGGGCAGTAGTATGCGCGTCTGTAGGCAACATGCGAACGTACACTGTAGCTTATTTTACTGATGCCATTGCAGCTGATGATGGTCAAATACGTCTGAGCACTTCGTGACTCGTTGAATTTTAAAATACCAACTCAATGTGCAAGTAACACATTTGATGCCCGAGTTAATGATTCTGCCCCTCACTATTGCATGCATTAAGAATACCACTCCCATTAAATGAGATTATTACATTTTTTCCGAAGCAGTTTCAAGCTTTAGCATAACCTGACTCTGTGGTTGAAGGCCTGCTTGTCACGCGGACTGCATTTGTTCGATTTTAACTCGTAGATAAGCTTTTATTCTTCAGCTTACTTTCACCTTTTGTCGATTTCTGGCTCACGGAGACGAGGATATTGCACTCACAATCAGTGACACCAACATCGTCATCGACAGCAAGGCTGAATATGGATTTCATGCGATACGAGCTGTTTAAGGCTGTCGTGGTGATACGAGCATTGTACTGCGGGTATGATTCACAAGTCGGCAACAAGCCATATGGATAGCGATAATCCCAGAAAAGCGTAGGTCCGGGGCTTGATCTGCAGATTCAGGCGACGTTTTCGGAACTAAAAAGCTCTGTTTGTGATAAATGCACACGGCCTTTTAAATACCATAGTCTTTCTATGGGTAGTTGAACGCAAAAATGTAGGTCTGTTTGTCTGTCTGTACATTTGTCTGTTTGTTTGTTGTAACGATACTCCAAACGGCTCCCAACAATATCCCGAACGGCCAACCTGATCCACAGCGCCCACCAATATTGCTCAAGTGTCAGCGTTCATACTTGTGCGATTGTCGATTAAAAATCAATTATTGCGCTTATTAGAGGCACCATAACAACACATCAATATTTTGTATTTGTGTCTTTATACTAGAGAAGGCCCACATAAGTAACTCTAAGGACCGTAGCGTTTATCACGCTGCGCCGATAATAGAACGCGATGCTCAAAAAGGCGAGTGTTTCCAATGCTTTGATAAGGTGACACGGTGGTAACACCTACCCGCCGCTTTGCGTTTTACAGCTTATCGCATCCGAGACCTTCTCCGTGGGCGCGCGCGCCTTCCTTTGTTTTCGAAGATAACTGCCAGTTAGCGCTCGCAAAAAGGCGAGTGTTTCCAACGCTTTGATAAGGCGAAACGGTGGTAACAACTACCCGTCGCTTTGCCTTCTACAGCTTATCGCATCCGAGACCTTCTCCGTGGGCGCGCGCGCCTTCCTTTGTTTTCGAAGATAACTGCCAGTTAGCGCTCGTATCTAAAATGCCACGATGCGCTCGTTCCGTTTCGCTACACGAATCGAGACACTCTAACTCAGCGCCTCCAGAATACAACTCACCGATTTTATCACGCGGAACATCAAATGAACGTTTTCTTCATTTTCTCCAGACGCAAGCCTATCGTCTTTCGACGGCATGTGGAGTGAAACGTGCAGATACAGGCCATTTTTTTTGTGGGTTCATGCTACAAGCAGGCGCTTCTAATTTTACATTTCTCAGCTCTCAAAATATAAACCTATGATAAAAGACAAAGAACAGCTTGAGAACACTCAGATTGATCGTCATCTTTTCAATTTACATCACTACCCTGAAAGCTATTGGGGAAACGTGTAATCTGTAATCTGTAATTTTCTGAGTCTTCTGTAATCAACTGCCTGTGCTTTATTTCGTCACATGCGCTTTGGTATAGACTAGGTTTATATTATCACCGCATGCGTGCTATTACATTCGTTACGATCATTCTTTAAATCACACAAACTAGACAAACTACCCTTTATTAGGTTGCAATAAAGCGGCAGCCTTTAGTACACTGTGTTGTTCTCACAAGTTGCAGTATGATGCCGAGGATAATAGATTGATCTGGTATGGTCATACTTTACCCTCAAGTCTCACCCCTTCATACCGTCAATATAGGTAGCGATGTTTGCTTGTAGGTCTGTTTTGTGTCCCTTTGTGTCGTGCTGCCGCAGCCGCTAGATTTTCAATTCAATAAACCAAAAGTGTCAGCGACATGATCAATGACTTGGTTGAGTTTCATTTATTAAAAAACAGAGCTCACCAAAGCCACCGGGTAACGGCCGTAATTTATTTTCATTAAATAAAATTTTTTCTCAAGCACTTGCGCGTACCTTGTTAAACACGGACTGAAGCAAAAAACGGAAGTGTGTCACGAGAAGGTGCATTCCCCTATATATTATCACAAACGCAAAGCACCCTATCTAGCGTTAGCGTTACCCTTTTTGTTTTCGGGGGTAAGAAGACGAAGTTTTTCCTGAGTGGAACGCTGGTTTCAGTCTCTGTTATTTTTTCTCGTTTCCTTTGGTGCTAGTGGAAGACGCCGCTCTTCTTCCTGCGAAAATGGACGTAGAATCACCAGGGCCTCCACCCATACGTTCCGCGTCGTCTGTGGCTACTCTAAGAAAGCGCTCCGGCCACCCAAGTGACGTCGACAGTGAGGACACGCTCATGTACTCTACGGCCAGTGATGAGAGCTCTGATGAAAGTGACTTTGTGCCCGTGGCAAGACACAAGGTGAAGAGGAGGCTGCTTACGACATCTCCTTCCCAAAGTAAGGCCACCACGAATATTCAAGAGCCACCGGTTCATACTATTTTGTTTGTCCCGCTCAATGCCGCTGACAGCATGAACCGACTTAATCACCAGGTCACGTCTATGTCACTTGAGGCGCTCGTTCCGGGACAAATAACAGACGTGAGAATCAATGGCCGCAAGAACGTTCTGGCGATAGACGTTACGCAACGTACTGCTCTCGACGAATTGACCAAGGTGAATGTGCTCGGGAACATCAACGTACGTTCTTTCATACCAGATGGCAAGGACTCTAGGGCAAGCGTTATCTACGACGTCGACACTTCTATCAGCGATATTGATTTTCCCACTCTAATCAAACCAGTGACGGAAGCTACTATAATCTTGCAAGCCCGCCGTCTCGGGAACTCACGATGCGTGAAACTAGTTTTTAAGGGTGACAGCCTGCCAACTCAAGTAAGAGTTGGTCATTTTCGACACACAGTACGGCCGTTCGTGCCGAAACCTCTTCAGTGTCGGCAGTGCTGTAAAATAGGACATGTGAGTGCTGTTTGCACAAGTTCTGCTGTGTGTTCCCGATGCTCGGAGTCGCACAACACGGAAGCCTGCCAGGCATAACATCGCAAATGCGGCAATTGCCAAGGTCCTCACGAGGCGTCATCAAAGCAGTGCCCAAATGTGAAGAAGGAGATGCAAGTGCTGAGGCAGATGGCCAGAGACGGTTCTACCCACAGGGAGGCTGCTGCCAAAGTGCGACGTTGGCGTTCGCGCCATAGGAAAACTCCTAGGACATCCTCTGCCAAGGCCAGGGATACACCGCTACCCCATATCACGCACTCACCACCACAAGCATCAAGTGCCAAGAACAAGCATCCTCAGAAAGACGCAAGAAACATTGACCCTGACGCGTGGCCAGCACTGCCGTCAGTGACACCGCCAGTAGAGCCACAGCATCACCCGCTGAAAGCTACTTCAGAGCGAGTAAGTCATGACAGTCAAGATAACGAAATAATAGACGTGATTAAGACCCTCATGAAGACAATTCGAGTACTCCTGAATAATATTCAGACTCCAGCTGCCCACAGCGCTCTTCAAATATTGGACGCTTTGAATCCGGTGCTATCAAATCTACAGAAGCACCATGGCTCTTTCTCTGCAGCCCTTCCGTACACAAGTGAAAGAGGCATCAATTTTTCAATGGAATGCCCGAGGTCTTAAACCCCGCATTTTGGATTTTCGACCATATGTTTTCAAGAATCAGTTTCAAATTATCGTAATTTGTGAACCACGCCTTCACAATGCTATACGACTTTCTCAATACGAGGCTTTCAGATCTGCAACCCGTAACGAAACCAGTAAGCTCATTGTTTACATCAGGTGCGAACTCACATATATTGAGCATCCAGGAACACCGGACGACAGCAACCAATACGTGTGCCTGACAGTTAAGCGTAAGAACGTGAACTTCACGCTAGTGGCAGTATATATTTCGCCTTCAGGCCGCTTCGACCCAGCAAGATTAAGTGCCATTATATCAGCGACACCTGGGCAATGGATTATTACCGGTGATTTTAACGCTCATCACCCCCTGTGGGGAAGCCAGAAGACGGACCGTCGGGGAAGAGCTGTGTCCTCTTTTGCATCTGACCACCAACTATATTGTTTAAATGACGGCGCTCCCACGTTTTTACGGGGTCTGACGTATAGTAGTTATCTCGACCTAACTTTTGTGTCAAGTAGCCTAAACACCAAGATGCAGTGGTTTGCGGACAATGAAACTCATGGCAGTGACCACATCCCCACCTATATAAAAATCGAGGGGCTAAGCAAGTCGCAAATCGCGCCCACTTCACGGATTGACTGGTCAAAGTACAGATCATCAACAGAGAAGCAATACGAGAGAAACCAAGAAGGTTCTCTTGAAAGCTAAGAAGGTATAATGAAGGCCGCTATTCAAGAGGCAACGTTTAATTGTGGACCTTTGCCAGAATTTTGCAAATATGAGGTGGAGTTGGAGCGACTTCGCGCACTCCGTCGTCGCGTCGAACAACGTTATAGGCGCACGAAATCCACATACGACTTGAGGGAAACGAGACGTCTACAAAAGAAGATTCAACGTCGAATCAATGCACTACAGTCGCAACGATGAAAGTCACTATGCGAGTCGTCGATCCCCATAAACCTCTTTCGCAAATATGGAGAATAATCCGCGGCCTACGAACATTGCCACAACAGAATCGTCCGTTCAAATGCCTTACTCTCCACCAAGGCCGGCGTGAAATCGATGTAGCGGAAGAATTCTGTGCCAGAGTTGCAAACAAGAGGTCCGGGATCAACATGAGTAACCTACGAAACGCGCCGGCGTTCAGAGACACTCGGATGAACAATATGTTTTCTCTAGAGGAGCTCCAGGCAGCATTGGCAGCATGCAAGCGCTCGTCATCGCCTGGACCCGATGGAGTCACTTACTTGGTCCTTGCTAACCTAGGACGAACAGCTCGGCGTGCCCTTCTAGCTGTATACAATGACTCGTGGAGCAACGGTTTGGTTCCTCCTTCGTGGAAGTGCAGCCGCCTTGTGCCCCTGCTCAAACCAGGCAAATCGCCTCTGGACATGCCCTCCTATCGCCCCATCGCCCTTGCCAGCTGTTTTGAAAAGGTGATGGAAAGAATGGTGCTGACTCGCCTGGAGTGGTACTTGGAACATAACAATATATACCCCGATGCTTTGACCGGCTTTCGACGTGGACGGTCTTCCATAGACAATGTTGTTGATCTTGTCACGTCTGTACAGCAGCAGAAGAGCCTAAAGAGATTATCAGTGGCACTTTTTTTATATTAAGGCTGCATACGACAATGTATTACATGAAACCATTCTGGACGCCTTGGGCAGCATTGGATCGGGAGGCCGCGTTTATCAATAGATCTACAGCTATTTGAAGGACAGAACCTTCTTCGTTCAGACAGAAGATGGCGCAACAAGGCAACATCATACTTATTACGGCGTACCTCAAGGCGAGGTCCTAAGCCCCATACTTTTCAACCTTGCGCTCATCGGCCTCTTTGACGTCCTGCCACACTCCGTACATCTGTCGATATACGCGGACGACAGCTGTACCTGGGCATCAGGGGTCACGCGTCTACACGTACGAGCCAGGCTTCAGACAGCGGCCACACTGACGTCAAACTACCTTCAAGGACGAGGACTGGAGCTGTCATATGAAAAATGCTCACTAGTTGAGTTTACGCGCAAGGCTATGACGCCATACCGCATCAGAATTAATGGACACACAATCAGCTATCAAAAGACTCACCGTTTCCTGGGAGTAATAATAGATCGTAATTTATCTTGGAGGCCTCATATCGCTTACATGAAGAAGAAACTGACCATGATCACCCACGTCCTGAGGTTTCTTGCGGGAAAATCATGGGGTGCATCGGTACGAGCCATGCTTCAACTGTATGCTGAACTTTTTATTGGCTTCATGCGCTACAGCCTACCTGTGCTTGGCAAGGCCCGCATAACAAACGTACACGTCCTCCAGTCATTACAAGCTCAAGCACTGAGAATATGCCTCAGGCTGCCGAGATGCGCATCCTCAGCAGCAACCGTCGCAATCGCTCATGAACACCCTACCACAACCTACATTCGTGTCGTGGCTTTAAGAACGCACATAAGACATGCCACCCGAATTCAATCGCATCACCTCGCCTCCCTTCCAACTTCCAGGCCATGCTCTGCGTTCTGCTCTATTATTGCCCCACATCGCACGGTGATTCCCACGAACTTCACGCACGCAGCAAGACCGTCGTTGCCATTGTGGTGTCTACATCCACTGGAAGCCCTGATAATCATCCCCGGAATGCAAAAGAAGAAAAATTTGTCAAATTTGGCCCTAAAACAAACAACATTATTGTTTCTGCATGAGAAACACAGCGGACGCATTCACATTTACACGGTTGGGTCGGTCACTTCAACAAGTTCAACAGGCGCAGTGGCAATTCCGGAGAAATCCATCACGATAAAGTTCAGGACCTCAAATCTGGCATCATCCACGGCGGCAGAACTCGCCGTCATTCGTGCCGCTCTGGAGTTCCTAGTTGAAGAACCGCAACAGACATGGTCAATATTCTCCGACTCCAAAGCAGCTCTCCAGGGCATTGCCTCGCCATATCGTCACGGACCAAACGAACAGCTAATTGCTGAAATACGACTGCTTCATCACCGGGCTATAGAGAAACAACATGACATAGTGCATCAATGCATACCAGGCCACTGCAGCATTGATGGAAACGACCGTGCGGATGAAGCAGCCCGAAATGCTCATGATGATGCCCCTTGTGTAGCTATACCGTTATCAAGAACGGACGCCGCTGCAAGGCTTCGATCACTTGCACGAGAACTGACACTCGCTCAGTGGAATTCACCGGCATTCACCAACGTTTCCTTTATAATTTGGACACACACCTACAGCTCCGTCTTCCATCAGGAATAACCAGAGCAGAGGAGACACTTTTGTGCCGTCTGTGGATTGGGGTGGCCTTTACGAATGCTTATTCGTTTCGAATCGGAATGGCCAGAAGCCCGACATATGACAACTGTGGCTGCGCAGAGACTTTCTCCCATCTTCTCTGCGAGTGTCCCCGTTTCAGCGTGCCTGGAAAAGAACTGTCAAAAGCTTTAGATAGAATAGACAACCGCCAATTGTCGGAAGAAAGGGCATTAGGACACTGGCCGAGACCGTCCTCTGCACGCAAGGTATTGAGAGCATTGTCGCGCTTTCTGCGGGCAAGTTGTCTTAGAGACAGACTGTAAACAGCGTCGTGGATTGTCTGATGACCTTCTCTCTCTCTTTTTTTACAACGTCTCTTTTCTCTCATCCTTTATCCCCTTACCCCCTTCCCCAGTACAGGGTAGCCAGCCGGTCTGAGAACTGGCTAACCTCCCTGTTCTTCCTCATTTATTCCTCCTCCTCCTCCTCCTTCTGTTTTCGCAAATGTGGCCTAATTATCCCAATGCAAACTTTTCTTTGTCCTTTTAACGTAGCAAAAAAGAATGGAATAGTAAAGGCCTCTAGTTCAGTAACGACCAATGATAAACATGTACCTTCTCATAGTGTTACAACAGTGAGAATGAGTAATGCCATCATTACACAATTCGTTTGATTTATAGTTTTTTGCATAGTACGCTAGTGCTACGCACTTATATATTGCACGGTATTTAAACATAAACGATACATACAGAGAGAGCAAAAGAACGTGATGAACATTGAAACATTGTGTTTTTGTGAATGAGCACCCACAGTTGTCACTAAACAAAAAAAAATTGTGTGCACCATGAAGTGTTCAAGTGTTTTGCATCCGTGGCAGATTAAAAGTTGCCTCCGGCTCTTAAATTGCTTGGACAACCTTGAAAGTTGGTGGTTATAACGGATGTAGGGCTGTGGAGAAGGACAGCGCGATTGGACCAGAGAAAATTGTCCATGGCAAGGTTGCATAACTTCGCGTGTTCCTGAACTTTAGAAGGGTATTTTTCACGGCACGTGTAGCTTCTCGTCGACTCGGCATGTGCGAATGAAAGGGAGTGTCGGAAAACACGCCTTTGCTTCGAAGTGGAAAGGTCAGTCACCGAGATCTTACCCAGGTATATATGCCGCAGCACGCTGGGACACTCACTAGAATTCTCTCCATGCCACTGAGAGCAGGAAAACGCACGGTGTGCAGAAAGCAGAGAAGAAGTGCTCACTGCAGCTTGGTGAGTGTTTATTTTGCTATGCGATTCGTTGTATATTTCCCCGTATCGAAGTGCAACACTATGATGGTGCGTCGTAACAAGTGAGTTAAAGATGATTCGCGTAGAAAAATAGGTGAATGCGTACTGCTATATTTGTAATCATGAAACGTGGTAAGTAGTGACAGAACTCAGATTGCACGAGCGTGCACTAACAACCTAGAGTGATAGCTCCGTGGCTATTTCTCTGCAACTCATGGACTTATCACAGATGACTGCGCGCTTCTACAAATCTACCATCAAATATACCAGTTAGCCACTCGAGTACGCGCACGTGATTCAGGGTTTCTGTGTGATTGACGTACTTACTGTAATCAATCGTGCAGTCCACTACGCCATAAAAATATGGTTCGATGTGAGCGTGCCAGCGTGCCCGATGCTTAATTGAGGTTGCAGTAGCCGAAATGGCAGCACCAATAAAATTTTGTGCGAATGCCCGTGGTATAGTTGGTAGGCATGCACGCAAGAAATGTCGATTTTCTGAAAGCAACACCCTGACAATATTGAACTATTTCCGCAAGCATTGTACACAAAAATATTTTATACTAAAGTAGAAATATGAGTGTAAAATAAACTCACACGTGTTCGCAGCATCAACAATTTTCATGGCGGCTGTGGCGATACTGGCAGTGTTAACAGCCTTGTCTCTCGGAGAACCAACAGGTGAGATTGAACTGTTTACATTGCGCAAATGAGGGAAACGCACTGCGTGAACTTAACCCTGTGTTCCTAACCATCAATGTTTTTTTCTCACAATTGTTCAAATAGTTTCTCTTTAGAAAAACGTTTCCTAACATTATTATTCAGATTAATGTGAAATTTTATTGTTATTTGTCTTGTCCTGACTTATTAAACCACTTTCGTTATGCAGGTTTGACCATTTGAGAAAACCGTAAAACATAAAGAACAAAAAACACCTGATTCTGAGATAGAAGTGTGCTTGAAGTATATACGACTCAAATAATGACCGTATTTTAAACAGATTTGTATACGCGGTCGTGTGCTCCACTCTCAGTGCTAGCTTAAGTAAAAAAGACAGGTACTTATATTTACATGTTTTTTCTTTCTTTTTGCAGATTCCGCGTGTGGTGGCAGAGCACTGAAAGTGTTTGACGCAGTAAACGAGTTGGTCAAAAAACTGCCCGCTGAATATACTGAAACCCTGAATCGCGAGTCGGATTGGTTTCCCGGAGTGACGCTGACAACGACGACGCTCAAAGGGCTTGAAAACTGTGAAATTTTGGGACCCGTTCAGACATACTGCCGAGGCAATGACGACTTGACTTTGGTAAGCGCCCTTTGTGACCTGCAAATTGAATCCGAGCGTTCTAGCATAACCCATGAGCTTACCGACATATGCAATTTCCTGCAATGCTAATTTCCTAATTTTGTCTCTCAACTGATTTTTTTCTCGTGATAGGCCTAATCATTCATTCTTATGAAACACCGTTTTGTCATGCAACTTGCTTTTATAGACTTATTGCATCTATTGTATTTATTGCGGAATTCCTAAGCTTAATTTTGTACGCAGTCGCGCCTCGTTAACCTGTTTGCAATGAGCACTTTACAATTTGTACAAAGCAGACTAAAATGATGCTTTGATGATTGAAGTGTATGCATGCTGTAAAGTGCATGAGGTTTGTCCTCATGAGTGGTTAATTAGGTTACTTACCTGAAAAGGTGGCTATAAATTCGCGCCTGATATGTTTTTCTAATGACTGCATAATTCTTGCATTTACAACGTATTGGTAAGAGAGATATTATGAAATCGGTGAGCTCGTTTCACGTCACACACCAAGCATTTAGAAGCCTCGGTGTTTTGTGTAGTACCTATATACCGATTTCTGTCCGTAAGAACTTGTAAATCACAAACTAGTTTTTTTTCCAGTTCGAGCTACACTGCACGCCTCTCTCCAACGCCATTAACTGGAGCATGTGCAAAGGGCATAACGGCACTCTGGTGTCCACCATTCGCTACGCCCGGATGAGTGTCGAGTTCTTCACCGAGTACACGAACAACGGCACGGACGTTAGGCTCGTCTCTGCGGGAACAGTGGCGCCATCTGAACTGACTGGAATCGGCATGACAATAAGCGGCAGCAGCGAGTTCGTTAAGAACGCTGTTTCGACACTTGCGGCGTCTTTCTCGGAGGCGGTTCGAGAAATGTGGCAAGGTACTCTCCCTGGATACCTGCTGAACGTACTACACGACATCAAGCGTAAGCGACAAGGCACGTAAAAGGAAACGTACAGCATAAATAAACGGTGAAATTGCAAATGTTCGCAACCATTTGTATCGAAGATGCTTGATGACAGTTCTACATATAATCTCTACTACAGCAGATACTTCACAGGGTAAGAGGCACACCTTATTTAAGTACAAGAACAACATGCAAAATAATGTAAAAAAAAAATAGAACCACCGCGTGCACATAATGTGAAGCTATGTGCCCACTTAAAAAAGAGTCACATAATTTGAATGACCAGCGTGCCCTATGTGTGTCTTGTAGAACTCGGTGAAGAGAACGTGCTATTGGCCTAGTTGACACTGCAGTCGGTAGCGTGTAATTTGGTAGGTATAAACGATGTGTATTTGATCACAACGGTTTATGTGTACGTTTATGAGGTACGGTTCTGTGCATTTGATTTGTAAGTGTTACTTTTGGATTACTGTAAGTGAAAAGTCTTAGCAATATGTGGTGTATTTGCCTCTAACACATGACGTACGTTTTCCCTCATGCTATAACAATATCTATATTTAACAGTGCGGTAACCGGTGGAGCCGTTTCTTTGTAATTATTTACTGAGAAAGCTAATAAATGCCTGCTTAGTGTACAAGTCCAGAGACCAGAGAAATAACAAAAATGATTCATTTCATACACGAGTATGACTGTGCCAATGACAATGTACTTATGGGAACACCAACAATACCAGGGTATAACTGATTACACGTCACAATTATGGAAGAATGCCATGTAGAAGTACCGATCTATTGTTATTGTATAAATATTATTTGTGATCTTAAACTAAACCGAAATGATTATTTTAAGTTGGCCCTGTGTGCATGTGTGCCCTTCTCGGCCATGTCATGATGTGTTACGCCAAAAGATTTACGAGTCATAGCAAAATGCTCCGGCAACGTGCCTTACCAAAGAGAGACGCGTATTTCTGAATAAGTCGGCACTTCACAAATGCAGCGTTGTCGCAAGCACACCTACAAAGGAAGAGCAGGCGCCTGTTCTGCGGTCGCTGTTTTGACTCTGTGAATGTCCTTGATCTTTACAATGAGCCACTTAGAAAAATGAAGAATGTGCGAACATATCAGCATGGCATTTCGGCTCTAGATCTCTGTACGCTGGGCATTTATGAGTGTTTTGTTGGGTTATATTTCCATAAATGTTGTCTTTATTTGGATTTACTTCAATTGTGAGAAATTATTCCTAGTTTACCTGGGTAAGCGATCATGTGCCAAAATAAAGCATCTCCAACGGAAAAGCATGTCTGCAAAAAAAAGCTGGTTCTCATCGACTTCAGGCTTTCATGCCTTGGTTTTCTCGGGGGAGCATACAACAAATACACGGTATTCCAGGTTGTTGCCGACACACCGTGGGATGAATGGGTGGTTCCACAGGTCGACGACCCGACATCTTTGCAAAACATCGATGGTTGTGAAGAATCAACGCTGACCCGTCACCGCACATGTATGTGACGATTTCGAGGGGTTATATGCGGTGTTTCAACATTTGTGTGCAAATCATCAAAACTCAGGAAAATACAATATTTATTTGATCTCTTCACATATTCTTAGCTGAAGGGTTTTTAAGATGTATATAGGCTTCACTCGGCTCAGGTAATAAAAAGGCCCAAATAAAAAGGCTTTAAATAGTGGAGTTAGGCGGTTATGTCATATAAGAGAACTAAAGTCTTCCAGTAAGATGGTAAGTTGGGCCAGTTGGTTGGGATTCATAGTGAACTTGTTATTAGCGCAACACTTTAAACACAGGACCGAGAAAGAGCAAACGAGAAAAGAAAAGACGGCAGTGTCTTTTCTTTTCTTTTATGCCCCTTCCCTGTCCTGTGTTTTAAGTGTTGCGTGGTCAACAAGTTAACTAAAGTCCTTCATTAGAAAAACCTATTGCAGCTTTGAGGTCTTTGAAAAAGCGGCTTCTAGAAACAATTGCGACAAAACGAAATTCAACCAAGTTCAATAGCAATACCTAGTTAGAAACGCGGAGACATACAACTGTGAAGTTTTTCAGAGAGATCCCGAAATATTGAGTGACCTCTACTGTAGTAGTGACCTTCTTAAGAAAGTAGATATCATCCTTTAAAACACTAATTAGGACAAGTAATATAACAAAGTTTTTATTCAGTTGAGGTAGGACGTTATATCGAACGTGAGAATTGGAGTTCTACTAGATTGAATTGGAGTTATCTACGCGAAAAACCAATGCTGGTTTTGAGATATCACACAACAGACCCTGTTAAGCGTTGTGGTGTAATGAAGTTCATAAAAATTCAATCATCAAAGGCCTTAGATTATAGTTGACTTTCATTGTAACAATGACTATTTTGGTTTTATTTGATGTAAATATTTTATAGGCAGGGTAATGTTCATGTGGGCCACTCAGAGCTAAAAAAACTACAATCCAAGAGATAGAGCACGCACTAGCAAAGGGCACAATGTCAGGGTAAAAAAACTGTTTTTACTCCTAAATACAAAGCATTCTTTAGCAAACTTCGGCGACTTAGAGCGTATCTATCTATCTATCTATCTATCTATCTATCTATCTATCTATCTATCTATCTATCTATCTATCTATCTATCTATCTATCTATCTATCTATCTATCTATCTATCTATCTATCTATCTATCTATCTATCTATCTATCTATCTATCTATCTATCTATCTATCTATCTATCTATCTATCTATCTATCTATCTATCTATCTATCTATCTATCTATCTATCTATCTATCTATCTATCTATCTATCTGTCTATCTATCTATCTGTCTATCTATCTGTCTGTCTGTCTATCTGTCTGTCTGTCTATCTGTCTATCTATCTGTCTGTCTGTCTGTCTGTCTATCTATCTGTCTGTCTGTCTGTCTGTCTGTCTGTCTGTCTGTCTGTCTGTCTGTCTGTCTGTCTGCCCGTCTGTCCGTCTGTCCGTCTGTCCGTCTGTCTGTCTGTCTGTCTGTCTGTCTGTCTGTCTGTCTGTCTATCCGCTTACATTTTAGTGTACTCGTGGTAACCCGCTTAACTTGGCGTGAACCAAAATTAGGTTAGGAGGATAAGATGATTTGATGAATATGACGTGCTGGTCAATACATGAATAATGTCACGATCCCCTCTCGTACGTTGTCAAACATTTCCCGCCAAGTAGTGGCACGTAACAATAGGCGAGTATGTGCTGGTGGTATGCGTGTATGTGCCACAGATGATTGACACTTAGTAGCTACCCAGGAACGTCGAGAACACAAAAGGACAATTTTGATGCGCGAGCGTTAAGAAATACCCGGCATCGGTAGCGTCGACCCAACGAAGGCATAAAATAAATGTCAGGGTCCCAGCTAGAATTAAACCAAAGCATTCTGCGTGGCAATGAAGCGTTCTACCATAGAGCTACGCCACGTGTAAGAAATACTTTTCGAATAGACGTTAATCTTCGTGAAACGTCACTGGTGGTTGCGCTGCTGCCTACCCAAGTTTATAAACATCACATATGTACACCTTTGATAGAGCGTCACGTCGGGTTAGCGTCACTTGCGATTATGTGCCATGCACTGAAGTTGGTTCATGTAGCTTTGTGCAGGACCAGCTTCTTCACGAGCATCAGCGCTTCATACCCGCTTCTGGTGCTGCTAGTACGCATGTTCCAGTTGACATCATTGCGTAAGTGAAAACAACTGGTTATATAAGCATCTGCAACTTTTTATTATATGTCTGTGCGCGCAACATTTGTAATAGATTTCATCATCAGCCTGACTACGTCCACTGCAGGACAAAGGCCTCTCCCCTGTTCCGCCAGTTAACCCGGTCCTGTGCTTGCTGCTGCCATTTTATACCCGCAAACTTCTTAATCTCATCTGCCCACCTAACCTTCTGTCTCCCCCTAATCCGCTTTCCTTCTCTGGGAATCCAGTTAGTTACCCTTAACCACCAGCGGTTATCCTGTCTACGCGCTACATGCCCGGCCCATGTCCATTTCTTCTTCTTGATTTCAGCTATGATATCCTTAACCCGCGTTTGTTCCCTAATCCACTCTGCTCTCTTCATGTCTCTTAAGGTTACACCTACCATTTTTCTTTCCGTTCCTCGCTGCGTCGTCCTCAATTTAAGCTGAACCCTCTTTGTAAGTCTCAGGGTTTCTGCTTCTTAGCTAAGTACCGGCAAGATACAGCTGTTATATACCATCCCCTTGAGGGATAGTGGCAATCTACCTGTCATAATTTGAGAGTGCTTGTCAAATGTGCTCCACCCCATTCCTATTCTTCTAGTTACTTCAATCTCGTAGTTAGGCTTCGCGGTTATTACCTGCCCTAGCTAGACATAGTCTTTTACAACTTCAAGTGCACTATTACCAATCTCAAAGCGCTGCTCTTTTCCGAGGTTGTTGTACATTACTTTCGTTTTCTGCAGATTTATTTTGAGACCCACTTTTCTGCTCTCCTTTTCTAACTCTGTAATCATGAGTAGCAATTCGTCCCCTGAGTTACTCAGCAACGCAATGTCATCGGAGAAGCGCAGGTTACTAAGGCACTCTCCATTAACTCTTATCCCTAGCTGTTCCCATTCTAGGCTTCTGAAAACCTCCTGTAAGCACGCGGTAAATAGCATTGGAGAGATTGTGTTCCCCTGCCTTACACCCTTCTTGATTGGTATTCTGTTGCTTTCGTTATGAAGCACTATGGTAGCAGTTGATCCCCTGTAGATTCCTTCCAGGATGTTTATATACACTTCACCGACGCCCTGATTCCGCATTGTGTGCATGACGGCTGATCTTTCTACTCAATCAAGCGCCTTCTCGTAATCTATGAAGGCTATATATAGTGGTTGGTTATATTCTGAGCATTTCTCTATTACCTGATTGAGAGTATGAATGTGGTCAATTGTTGAGTAGCCTGTTCGAAATCCTGGTTATTCCTTTGGCTGATTGAATTCTAATGTTTTCTTTACTCTGTTAGCAATTACCTTTGTAAATAGCTTGTATACTACAGAGAGCAAAGTAATCGGCCTGTAATTCTTCAAGTCCTTGTCATCTTCTTTCTTATCTATTAAGATAATGTTAGCGTTCTTCCAAGACTCTGGTACTCTTCCCGTCAGGAGACACCTCGTAAACAGGGTGGCAGGTTTTTCTAACACAATTTGTCCTTCATCTTTCAGCAGATCTGATGTTACCTGATCCTCACCAGCAGCTTTGCCTCTTTACATGCTCTCCAAAGCTTTTCTGACTTCTTCTATCATTACTGGTGGGGTGTCATCTGGGTTACTGCTAGTTCTTATAGTATTAAAGTCGTGGTTGTCCCGGCTACTGTACAGATCTCTGTAAAACTCCTCCGCTATTTTAACTATCCTATCCATATTGGTTGTTATTTTACCTATCCCAAGTTTCCTCTTGACTGCTTTCACGCTTCATCCGTTTTTCAGAGCGTGTTTGATTCTCTCCATGTCATACCTTCTTACATTGGATACCTTACGCCTTATTAATCAACTTCGAAAACTCTGCCAGTTCTATTTTGTCTGTTGTACTTGAGACTTTCATAATTTGACGCGCTTCTTAATGAGATTCTTTGTTTCCTGGAAAAGCTTGCCAGTGTCTTGTCTAACTACCCTGCCTCCAACTTCCTCTGCACACTACGTAATGATACTCGTCAAATTATCATTCATTGTATCTATGCTAAGGTTGGTTTCCTCACTAAGAGCCGAGTACCTGTTCTGAAGCGAGACTCTGAATTCCTGTACTTTCCCTCTCAGTGCTAGCTCATTGATTGGCTTCTCGTGTATCAGTTTCTGTCGTTCCTTCCTCAAGTCTAGGTGAATTCGAGAACGTACCACTCTATGGTCACTGCATCGTACCTTGCCAACCACTTCACATCCTGCACGATGCCTGGGTGTGCACTCATTATAAAGTCTATTTTGTTCTTATTTTCGCCATTAGGACTCTTCCATGTCCACTTGCGGTTTTTGGTGGAAGGTATTCAAATCCGTAAATTATTGTGTTCTGCGAATTCTGCTAATAGTTCTCCTCTGGCATTTTTAGTACCGATGCCATAATCTCCTACTGCCTGGTCTCCCGCCTGCTTCTTCCCTACCTTTGCATTAAAGTCTCCTATCAGTATTGTATACTGTGGTTTTACCTTACTCATTGCCGATTCCACGTCTTCATAAAAGCTTTCAACTGAAGCGTCATCATGACTGAATGTAGCCGCGTAAGCCTGTACCACCTTCATCTTGTATCTCTTATTCAGTTTAATTACGATACCTACCACCCTTTCATTAATGCTATAGTATTCCTCTATGTTGCCAGCTATGTTTCTGTGAATAAAGAACCCCATTCCCAGTTCTCTTCTGTCTGCCAATCCCCGATAGCAAAGGACGTGCCCATTCTGTAGCACCGTATAGGCCTCATCTGTCCTCCTAACCTCACTGAGCCCTTTTATATCCCATTTTACACCTTCTAGCTCCTCGGATAGTACAGCTAGACTTCCCTCACTAGATAAGGTTCTACCGTTAAACGTTGCCAAGTTCAGGTTCCAATGGCAGCCTGTCCGGATCCAGAGATTCTTAGCACCCTCTGCTGTGTTGCAGATCTGACCGCCGCCGTGGTCAGTTGTTTCGCAGCTGCTGGGGACTGAGGGCCGTGAGGTATTTGACGTATGCATGTGGGAGGTAGTGGCCAGATACTGCACCAGGGTGGCCAATCCTTCTTTGGTGAGGGAGTACGTTCCCGGCGGTGGTTAGCGCCGGGAACGCACTCCGCATTTTATCACGTGTCGCTCAATAAAAAAGTTTTGAACATGGTCACCTTCCCCACACATGCTGCGCATAATGCCGATTCCTAAGTATACGTGGGATCTGCCAATTTTTTTTCCTGCAGAGTTCTGCTTCGCGCGTGAAGTATTCTGTTTAAAGAGGTACGTCAACTCACTTTCAGGAACATTACACTTCTCTTCTGAGAGTCGCGTGGCCCAGGAGAGAGAGAATGTCTTTTTGGAAAAAGAGCTGTATACGTGGCAAGCTAGAGCTCTTCCAAAAAGGCTCAGAGGACTGTTTTTTTTTCTGGTGTTGTAGGTGGGTAAGTGAGACTACCAGTAATAACGGGGCCACAGTAAGCATAGAAGTCGGTTAATTGGAGATACTCGGGAAAACATTTCGCCCTGCTGTGGACGCTATGAAAGATAGGGTGCAATGTTCAGGTAACCTAGCTATAAAAACACACAAAAAAAACAAGTGGGAAGGCAGTCAGAAGAAGATGAAGTAGAAGATCTGGAGGGAAAGGAAAGGTAGCTTGGAACAATTGGTATGAACAAGAGATCAGCGAAATGAGAAAAAAAATGAAGGAACTGACACTGATTTTTCAGCAGTACGAATACGCAGTGACAATATTTTTAGATAAAATTAATCTATGGTCTCTAATACCTCTGCACGTCATTTTTCTAGTTCGCAGATTACCACTTTCATACTTGTTTTTTTTTTCTCCATTGGTGTCACCCTTGTGCGTTTGTTCTGCTCGTGCTGTAACCAACAACATTCCCCGTAAGGTCACATACTAAGTCCTTAAGCATGATACGCATCGCTGCTTCTGTTTCGTTCAATAGCACTACTGCGGGGATAGCGCCCCATCTTCCCGATTGAAAACATCATTTGATACAATCATAAAACAAGCTGCTGTAATTATGCAGGAACGAAACCAGCCTTCAATTACCTTATCTGATCGCTTGTTGGGCACGATTTTTTCGCCTATGACTGACTGTGTTTGAAAAAAGAAAACAGAAGTGTTATGGTGGAGGCTCTTGCGGCTCCAAGGTCAAGTTCTGTCTCTCTTTTTTTTTTGCCGCTCTACTTAGACGAATAACACGTTGGCTCCCTTGAAGGGGCACACTACTTATCAACGGCTCAAAAGGTCTGAGATAACGTTGACACACTGTCGTGTCATGGTACGAAGGATTGAAGTGAGCAGTCCACCCCGCACCTACGGTGCTATCAACAGGTAAGCAATATGCCACTAGACATTTGAATCTGTGATGCTTGTGAACGCTAGTTTACGCCTGCGTGATTGCGCTCTGCTTGATAAGCACTAGCACACGTATACGACTGCCTAAAAAGAAGTTGGAATATAGATTGCATATTGTATTTTTTTCAGAAAGAAAGGAACAATAGCGCATTGTGTTGTGCTAAAGAACAGACCCACAGTGTTCAAGAACTTGAAGGGCACTTGAGCTTTGTCTTCAACAGTGGAACGCGATAAGTGTAATTGAGCCGCGTGCGCATTACCTACTGAATCGGTAGCCTCACTTCGGTTGCCCTGCCGCGGTGGTCTAGTGGCTAAAATAATCGGCTTCTGACCCGCAGGTCGTGGAATCAAATCCCGGCTGTGGCGGCTGCATTTCCGATGGAGGCGGAAATGTTGTAGGCCCGTGTGCTCAGATGTGGGTGCACGTTAAAGAACCCCTGGTGGTCGAAATTTCCCGAGCCCTCCACTATGGCGTCTCTCATAATCATATGGTGCTTTTGGGACGTTAAATCCCCCACATCAATCAAGCCTCACTTCGTTTCCCGCTACATTCCACAACCATGCCGCTAGGAAATTATCGGCAGTGCGTTTGGCACTGGCTGTTTGTTTTCTAGAATCTGCTTAGAGATCAAGAATGTTTGCTTTTCGTTCGTAACTATTGATGATGCAATCTGCAGCAAAACTTGGCATGATTTCCCGAATGATTTTAAAAACCAACTCAATAAAATTGAATTGAATTTTATTGGTCCCACTTTTTACAAAAAATTTGCACACACTGCATGGACCCAAAGCCATAGGCTAGTTTGGGTCCAAAAAAAGAAAGATTTTCTAAAGGCACTTCGGAAAAAAGTGACTAAAAAGGTATACAATATCAATAAAGAATTAACAAAAGTTTTTGCAATCTAATGTAATGAAGGATCGGCAAAGAAACGTTACAGTGCAAGAAATAACCACACTAAACCGTTACAATTCACGAGAGAACGAAAACGGAATAAACACCTACTTACATATTGAAATCAAGACAGTCATCAGACTAATTATGACAGGACAATAATAAATCAGTATATTCTTCTAAATAGTGTTTTTCTAGTGCCTTAGTGAAATTTGAACACATTTTTATTTCAAAAGGAATAACATTCCAGATTTTATTACCAACAAACTGTAAAAGCCGTTCACCATATTCGTTGTCAGTTCGTGGAATATTTCATTTACTAAAGGTTAGTTGTCTAGTAGAACGAGAAAGGGCGGAAAACATCGACACATGAAAAGGGTGGTTGTAATTAGTAACTGCGTGTACGAATCTGGGTAGTTTTAATTTCCATAGCTTGTCGAAGGGCAAAATTATTAACCTGGAAAACAAATGTTTGCTGAGGTCGTTATACTTGGAATGGCTTCCCAGAAAAACTAGCCGTAATAAGTTCGTATAGGGCGTGACGAAAAAAAAAAAAACGCTGCTTTTCCGTTGGTGTGCGCTGACATTTTGCCATGCCGCGCTGACGTTTCTCCATGCCTTTATTTAGATGGTAGAGAAATTCCTTCATTTTTAAGACATGACTTTAAGATATCTTTTCTCCTTTGATTGAGTGTAAACAGCCTAAGACCCCATACGCCGCAAGCGCATCACTGTCGTTGCATTTCACAGTTACAGCGTTCTGTACATGAGCAAGAATCTTCCTCTTGGTAGGGCATATCTTGCGCGTAGTTTACATGTGTTACGAGCACAGAACATTAATGTTTAATTGTAACTAAGCATGAATTTCCCAGCAAGGGATGTGACGAAATGCATAAAGTTGGTGCACACCATGGGACGCACATATATGATTACACTGAAAAGCAGCCACATTTTGAACCTCATTTTGAGCGGGCTTGCTAAAACAAAGGCCTCAAAAGTATCAATGGGCCAGCAATATACTCACTTTCGCTTTTACGAATTGTCGCTATTCAGAAGCCAGAAGCCTTGGTCCAGCATTTCGCGGGGCTGGCTGCACAAAAAAGTGTGAATCGACAGTGGACACGCCCACATGAATTATCAAGTGTGAAGCGTTAAAGCGAGTGACGCATGTAGCCACGATTACTGGAGCATTGGCGAATTACCACGACTGAAAGGCTACGCACGTAATATTTGTACCACTACTCTCTCACGCATACAGCGTAGAGACCGTCGCACCGCGAATAGGAACGAATGGATGTGAAATTTTACGTGGGTCGTCTCATGTAGCTCGTAAGCGTGCGATTGCGTCGCAGGTTTCACCGAGTCACGCTAAATTGTATTTGGACGAAGCAGCCGATGCATTAGTACTCACTTTAAGGAGCATATATCAGTGTTCGAATGAGCCTTACACATCGCATCCAGTGTTGCACTGCATGCTTTCCTGTGTTTGTAGATGTTGGAGAACCTTATTGGCTCATTTTTCGCAAGCTAATCCGTGAAGTTACGGAAGCTACGCACGCCAACGGGGGACGAATGCATTAGCCATGCATTCGTAGCCAGATTTTCCTAACTGACAAAGAGTCTGCATATCTGCTTGGCGCTTCCACTATTAAGTCGAAATGCTTGGTGACCGACGAAAATGCTTGGTGACCGTTTGTTTCGATTCAGGTGCACATTCCCTACGTGATCAAAGTTTCAGGAGCCCTCAGGCTACGGCGTCTCTCATAACGACATTGAAGTTTTCAATTAATCGATCAATCATTTTACTTTCTTTAGATTAGGAGGAGTACAGAACTAAAAGTTCAAGAGCTTGACGAGCTTTTGACCCGGTTAAAAAGTCAGCAGTTTGAGATGGTAAATCCCAACATATATTTTATAATACTAATAATAACATCACATATTATTATTATTTTTAATAATATTATTATTATCATTATTATTATTATTATTATTATTATTATTATTATTATTATTATTATTTTATGTGACATGTTTGATTTTCTCACGGATGCACATGTAACGCGTGTGCCATTGGAAACGTTCAATGACGGGCTTTACTTTTTTACGATATGCGCATGGCTGCCCGGCCACGATTTTCTTACTTGCATGTGTTTTTTATAAATCTTTCCTATCGCTACACAGGCATCGTTGTCTGCAGACTGTTTCTTGCCTCACGTATTCACCTGTTAGTGTCTAACCAATCGTGCAAAATATTCTAACCAACCCAACTTTCTATTCTACTGCAATACTGTTTATACAACTATACCAGCTTTTGTTTAGCTGGCTAGCAGTACTTACATGCACATACAAAAACACTCCAAAAGGACTTGTTTTTGGGCTAGTTCTGCAACAAAAACACTCATTCACATCAAGATATGTAACAGGCCCTCCCTCCAGAAAACTTCTCTGCCTGTCTTTCCTTCGATATCAGTGATGGGAGGTGACAAGCTGTGTCCATAACCTTCTAGGCTGCCACAAACTCTTAGAACAATGTGCTTTAACTCACCCAACTCATCAGATAACGACCTCATGGCGTAGGGAGGACAAGCGAATGTGCTGGCGGACTCGCACAACGAAATCAAGAAGTTGATACGCTCTGCAACAACTACTTTATCACCCGAACTGCATGGTCAATGTCAGTACTCCAGACTCCGCTTGAAAAATCAATCCATGCCGCAGCAAAAAAAAAAAAACTAAATTTAACAATTGAAAATGAGAACACCTCGTTACAAAAGACGCGTTTGTCGAAAAAAATAGGCTTGCACGTGCACATGAAAATACTAAACAGTCGAAAACCTTTCATGAGAAATTTTATAGCACCGTGATCACATTCCTTTTATACCAAGCATGACCTCAAATATAAAATCGAAATACGCTGATGCTTATCCCGACGTACCCACATCCTCACGACACTGAACCTGTGAATGCTCATCCACAATTACGAGTGTCCTAGTGTGCCATTTTATTTTTTTTTTCACATGTGGCCCCTACTGCATTGCAATGGGTTATCATCACCAGTTTTTTCAACTCCTGGCTATGACTGAACAATTCCTTATTTCGCTACGGCCGATGTCAGCTAAGCGAGAAACATTGAGTGTTTAAATGTGTCAGTCGGTGTTAGATTTAGCCTGCAAATCCGACAGTGTCAGCTATCGCATGGGAATCTACACTAATATAGCACTGCTGCCATAAGTCCCTCAAAATCTGACGAACATCTTGTAATGCTGAAACAAAAACCCAATAGTAGGTTACTACCTAAAAATAAAATGTCACTGTTTTACCACGGAGAATTTGCGTAAATGCGTTACATCCTATTACACCATAGACAGTTCACATCAGTAAGAATTCGACAGAGCATCATGAGAATGCTTACTAATTGTACGTTCACGATTTATTGATACGTGGGTATAACATCCCAAAACTTCCATATTATTGTGAGAGATGCTGTAGTGAAGGGCTTCGGAAATTTGGACTACCTGGTGTTCTTTAACGTGCACCCAAATCTAAGCACACGGGTCTGCAGCATTTTCGTCTCCATTGGAAATACAGCCGCAGCAGCCGACAATCGATCACGTGACCGGCGGGTCAGCAGCCGAGTACCTAAGCCAGTAGACAACCACGGCGCGGCAGTGCACATTTACAAATATATAAAAACAGGGGTGCTATGCAGTATGATCCGAGGTTCTCAGGCAGACGAGTTTGCTTCGGGCTCGCTAAACGGCGGCCATGCATCAAGACAGTGCCAAACGCGTGATAGCAGTGTTGATAATGTCACGGGATCGTGACGTGACTAAAAGAAACACTCTCGATTTTAAGATGCAAACTGCTTATTCGGCTGAACGTCTGGCCAGGAAACTGAAGGTTATATTTGAGCAACACGCGGGCACTGATAGCGGTGAACAGAGCGTCGGCCGGTGATCAACTGGCAAGCGGCGATACATGGGTCATCAAGTATTCCAGCTTAATCACTGGTGTTCACGCGAGATCTCGAATAATCTCGAGTGCTTGCGTCTAGCGGGTAATCTTAAGAAAACAATCTACAGTGATCGCGAACGTTCTCGAACAATAATGCAAAGTTTGAGCTGAATCTAATTATGGCCACTTCTACGCGGCTCCGTAGCCGTGTCTCAGAGAAACCGGCCCGATTTGAAGTGGCCTTCAGAATAGCCGGGACAAGGCTAATTCGAAATTTTATATCAATGTTTCCTGACATGAGACGGCCTGCGGTTAAGGTGAGACATTTCCGTACGTACGCTGCCTGGCCCTAATGCGGTGGCGAAAAAAATCCATTATTTGACGCAGTCGAGAGTGGTTTTTCGCCGATAATGTGGTGGATATTAGGACTATTCGTGATTAGAAAACCAATAGTATGACAACCTACATCTCAGTTATTAACATGCAAAGCACACTCAGCCCTGAAATTGAACTCGGTACCGCACACACGTCACGCAGATGTCTTACCCATTGCACCACGACATGGAGCCGAGTTTTTTGCGGGGTATATATATATATCTACCAAGTAGCTTTTTTTTAAAATCGTCGGTGTGAACCTTGAATTGTTGTTGTGCCATGTGCATTTGTTTGCACCTGCATTTGATCAGCGAATAGTTTGTAGGGCTTCATGAACTCGAGACAACTACGGTGAGCTCTTTAGGCTCCGACTTCGGTTTTTGGTGCACCATTCCACAAGAACGATAACATGTGTTTGTGCGTCGTTTCGTTGCTTCTTCGTGATCCGCGGGTGTTTCGCTCACCAAAATTCGCGAACGAAGCTGTGTCCGACTATCAGAACCTTGCGTATGTTTCTCGCACGCGTGTGCACTGTGAGCAATTTCGCCGATTTGTGTCGGCAGGTACACGCGTGTCAGTGACACCAGCCTATTCTCAGCTGTTTGAAAACAACGCGAATTTGCACGTAAACGTTGCATGGGTATTTTAGCGTGCCTACTCTAACCTTTGCATTTCGTACGCGCGAACAGCCGCGAGCTGCACACTAGGGCAGCGGCACCTATTTAGCATTTCGACGATAACGTATTTTCGCAATTAGTACTTGTGCGCATTATTTCGCAATGTAGAGTGGTTTTTACTCATTCGGCATTTAACTGATCTTATTTATGGGGAGTGGCTACTCTTACCTTTAACGGTTCTGCGTAAGGTAATGCCGCCTACTGGCTCCAGGCTGGCGCGACAGAGGCGGTGGCGGTCAGCCCCCTTTTTTCCTTTCTTGCACCCGCTCTTACCGGCTGCATGCGTTACTTCCGCGCCACGCGGCTGTCACGGGAATGTTTAATTGCTAGGCTCCCCATGGACAGGATTTTAGTCAGTACGCAGGAGTGCGCCACCTATACGCCGTTCGTTATCTGGCACCTGACTGAGAGTCTAATATTCACTTAACAAAACATAGACTGTTAGCATAATTCAGGTTGATGACTTTGTCACACAGGGACATGTTCATAGCGCTGGTTATCTCTTTAAAATTGAAATTCCGCCTTGTTTAGGCAAGGAAGTACTATTTATCCATCAATCACTGTAATTTTTATTGCCGAGACAAGAAAATTTCATTTCATGCGCAGTCTTTGCATTAGCAGCCGGGAAGTACCTACAGTGTGATTATAAACCACCTAGCATGACTGTTCTGTGAGATGCACGGCAGGTGCACCGCCCTTTTGTTTGGGGCAGAGTATGTATTCATTCTTAGTTTGTAACAGCTTACCAGTGAATCTTTCTCGAGATACAGTGTTTAAAAGAAGTGCGTAACAATTTAGACTGCGATGTACTCTACTGTGAAAGAGCATATAGCCATGCCGCTGGCCTCACACTTGATGAGCCTGTCGCAGAAATTTCAGTCTGTCTGTCTTTTTGTTGGTTGGGCTGATGAGCGCATTTTCACCTTTCGCTATACGCCCACCCGTCTTGATCGGGTGGCTGCGTTCCTACTTGTCAATTGTCAATCAAAAGTATATATTACGTACATTCGAGGTGCAATATCATTATGTAGGTGTTAGGTAGTGTGCCTTTTTTGGAAATTCTTAAAGAAGTAATTCTCAACACTGAAGCGTTTATTACGCTATTTCGACAATGCCTCGCTATAATCCAGAAAATTGACTGAGTATTCCCAAAGGGAATGATGTCAAAGGAGCTTGCTTGGAGATGATCAGGTAACCCTCGAATCGTCAGCTTATATAGTTGTGATAACGTTGTCATATCAACATTACATACACAATGCTTATTATTATGCATTTGGATGCATCATATACACTTTAATGAATTATATATATGACATATATTGTAAGATGACGTCCAGGACCCTCAATTGAAAGAAATTTATGTAGCGCGAGGCGAAAAAACGAACACAGGAAAGAATGGACTGAGAAGACAGGGCCTTCAAGACTCTTTATTGTCTCGAGTTAACAACTGGAGTGGTGGTGATGAGTATGTACAGATGAAAAAATGGGACGCATAAATAATGCTCACGCTTCTTTTCTCCGTGCACTTGAGCGGCCGGCCCGGCCAAGACTTAGAACCGTGGACTACATGGGACGCATAAATAATGCTCACAATATATACAAGAGATATGTTGGCGAGCCCTGTTTCCTCCTGTCTCCCAGGCTGCTGCTGCTTCATTGAGAGCTTGCCGCGCTGCTGCCTTGGCTTCTGAGGTGTTGACGCAGCCGAGCAGTAATGAATAGTGTTCACTGCATGAGGTCTCGGCGAAGAGAGAGGAAGCGCACGCGTCATGAGTGGTATGCGCCGCTTTGCGCCGCTTTGCGCCATCTAGTGGGCATTTCTGAAATCTCAGGAGAAGTGTACATACCACCGCCGGACAAAATGCGAGCTTAAGAAGGTTGCCGAGGAAGCTCCTCAAAGCGGGTGTTCCTATATATTTTTTTGCAGTTCACACGTTCACAACTATCACGTACATTGTGCGATGATACAGCCGACGAGGACACTCCGAAACGACCCGCGTTTCGGCTTGGACTCTACGCGAAGCTGGGTAATCACAGCTTTCTTCAGCTTCGTCATGGCCATGATGATGGTCGGACAGCAAGCGGCGGGAGTGATTTTCTACGGCATCGTCCATACCTTCGATGTGAGCAGGCAGCAGGCATCATGGCCGATGGTGCTCACCACCACTATGAATGCCTTGTCAGGTAAGGCTAGCACTTCGCGAGGCAGGTGCCTGCTGAACTGAAGTAGTAATAGCGTTCGTTAATATACTGGGTATTTTAATACTTTCATCCATTTATTGATTTAGACCATTTGTTGGTAAGAGATTAACAGACATTATTGCAGCCATTCTAGATCCTTGTATTATAACAGGTGATTTAAAAGCACATCATCCGTTGTGGGGAAGCTTGACGACAAACTCGAAGGGGCGCTCACTGATATCGTTTGTGCCAGACGCCAACTTGCGCCTTCTGAGTGATGGTAGCCCGACATCCCTGCGAGAGACGACGAAGAGCAGCTGCCTCAACCTGACACTGGTGTAGTGTTGCTTAAGTTCAAAAGTGCGGTGGTTTACAGATATCGAAACCTATGGTAGCGATCACATTCCGACTTATGTCAACATTGATGGGCAAGAGACCTTATCCTTGCCGGTCAATCGGTGTATAGACTGGACACTTTATGAAGATCAAGTAGAGGAAACGTGCACAAATGATTCCTCGTGTGGGCTAGAAGAAGTAATTGCAGATGCAATGAAAAATTTTACGCGCAGCTTCACACGTTCACAGAAGCACACGGAGCTTGATATCGAATTAGAAAGGCTTCGGGCGTTACGTAGACGTGCTGAGAGGAGACACAGGCGTGCAAGTCGATTCTTGATCTCAGAGTAGCAAGGTGCATGCAGAAAAAATTACAACGCTAAATAGACAAACTGCAGGATCAAGGATGGAAAAGCTTCTGCGAGTCGTTAGACCCACGCAAACCATTGTCTCGTGTATAGAGAACTATACAGGGTCTACACTCAGGCGCCATGCAACATCATCCCTTCAATGCTCTTGCACTTTGTCTAAACCACCGTGAAATGAATGTTGAAGAGGATTTTTGCACGAACATCACCGGCGGGACAGTCCTATTCTCCGATGTGCTTTCAAGCGATATCCCCGGTCCACGAGATATAAGTATAGATGCTCCATTTTCTATGGAAGAGCTAGTAGCTGCATTGACACTTTGCAGGCGTTCTTCTTCACGAGGGCCCGATGGGATAACGTATACGGCTCTGCGTCACTTAGGCCAAAGAGCTAGACGACAACTGCTGAATTTATTTAACCGGTCATGGGAAGATGGCGTCGTACTTCAAGAATTGAAACAGAGTCGTCTTGTGCCACTTCTAAAAGCAGGAAAATGCCCTCTGGTGCTGACATCATACCGGCCTGTAGCTCTCGCCAGCTGCGTTGGGAACTCGTGAATCGCATGATTCTCACGCGCCTGGAATGGTTCCTTGAACGGCACAACATAGCTTGAAAGCGAAACTGGTATTTATTGCCCACGTCCTGAAAGTAAATTCAGTAGAAATATTGTCGAGTGCTTGCTCAAGTAAGACGATGGCAGTTGTGCATGTGCCATGTAGGACTACGAAATGAACAAAAAAGAACTCGCTTGTGCATTTTAATTAAAAAAGATCGACCTGCTTCTGGTGCCTCAATATCTGCGGCAAGGCCTCTGTTTTCACGTCGTGACAATATCATCGTGTAGGAAAGGTACAGTGAATCAATTGCCACCACAGTACTGCGTTATGAAAGCGACATAATGCGAATAAAGAAAGCTGTAAGACAAGGGAATATGATTTCCCCTGTTATAGTTACTGCGTCGTTACAGGAGGTTTATAGAGGCCTATGATGGGAAAAATTAGGGATACGAGTTTATAAAGAGTACCTTAGTAACCGGTGCTTCGCTGATGATATTGCATTGCTCAGTAACTCGGCGAGAAAATTGTAATTCATGCTGACTGAATTAGTCAAATAGAGCACAAAGGTAGGTCTTAGAGTTAATCTGCAGAGAAGAAAAGTAATAAACAACAACCTCGGAAGAGAACAACGCTTCTAGAAAAGTAGCAGTACACTTGAAGTTGTAAAAGAGTGCGTCTATGTAGGACAGGTAGTAACCACGGAGTCGAACCACAAGATAGGGTAACTAGAAGAGTACGAGTGGGGGCAGAACATTGGGCAAATATTCTCAAATCATGACTAGTAGATTGCCACTGCCTCTCAAGAGGAAAGCATATAACGCCTGCTTCTTATAACCGGTGCTTACTCATGGAGCAAAAACCTGGAAAATCGCTTAGAGGGCCCAACCTAAGTTCAAGACGACACAGCGAGCAATGTAAAGCAAAAATGATAGGTGTAGCCTTGATGAACAAGAAGAAAGAGTGCGTCAGAGAACAAACGGTTGTTATTGAGATCATAGTAGAAATCAAGAAAAGATGGTCACGGGTAGAAAACGTAGCACAAAGGCAAGATAACCTCTGGTCATTAAGAATCATAGACTGGGTTACAAGCGAAGGCAAGCGGATGAAGGCGATAAAGAAAGGTGGAAAGACGAGATTAGAAAGTTTACGGGTATAAAGTAGCAGCAGCAAGCACAGGCCCGAGTTGACTGGTGGAACAAGAGAGAGGCCTTTGTCTTGTGGTGAGCGCAGTCAGGCTGACAATGATAATAATGATATGTTGATACATCAATAGTTTTTTATATTAAGGTTTATTTTTATTATACCGTTTGTTAGCTACCTGTATTGGGGAAGGGTAGTTTGAATCCCTGCCCTAAAAATAGACAGGAGTACTTTAGCTTTGCCTAGAAGAGTTGAATGCGACAGCGACATCCTTTCCTCAGTGCGTACTTAAACACTTAGCGTATTGAATGCTTCGAACTTTCGATCCACTCACTACGTTGTTTAGACGGAATACGCGCAACAACGTGTGTGCCTTTCGTAGTGAGTGACCGGCTTTAAATCATCATGATATTCATGTGTTCTAATGCCAGATGGCAATGTATGCTGGTACTTCGTAATATTACTGCAACAATTCAAGTTGCATTTTTGAACACATATACAGAAACACGTGTGTTTCCGAAGCATGAAAGTTAATTTCACTGCATTTTTAAGGAAAGGAACGTGGGTCGCTTGCCCCTCAAACGACCCGTTTTTGATCCCAACTCGGAGCCATAATGCTTCATTATTATGTTTGCATATTTCTTGATTCTTTGGTCTCCCACAAGATGCCGTTTTTTCGCTCGCAACCAACGACGCCGACAACGGCATTTCTGCGAAACAAGTTGTCTTACGCTATCACGTTAAAAACTTTCTTATTGGGTTTATTGCGGGTTTCTCAGTGCAGAGATGACTTGTAGGCAATATACACGTCTTTCTTACTGGCCGATGAACAAGGGAGCAGGAAATGCATGCCACAGGTAAACGTCGTCCTAATTTCATTCTCTCGGGTCGTGCGCTCCGCAATATTGTTCATCGCGCAAAGAAGGGACCTACAGCGGCAATTGTAGTGTTAGGCCACGTGGAGTTACGTCGGGATTTGTGACGTCGCCGATTTTGCAATCTGGGGCTTTCCGACATCACGTAATGATGATTTTCTTTTTTTTTTCAGTGCTCGCCTCTGATGCCACGGGATGGTGAGCACCAACGGTCAAATTTTCTCGTTTCATGAGGTATCCAAGGCTTTCCCTTGAGCTATTTCTGTGACACTCAATACGCAGCCCAGCAATCTCTGCAAAACACTTCTCAACTATAGCAATCAAGGCACTCGGCTGCTGACCAGCAGGGTGTGCGGTATAATCCCGGCTGCGGCAGCTGTATTTTTGATGGAGGCGAAAATGCTGCAGGCCCGTGTGCTCAGGTTTGGGTGCAGGGTAAAAAACCCCAGGTAGTCTCAATTTCCAGAGCCCTCCACTATGGCGTCTCACAACCATATGGTGGTTTTCGGACGTTAACTCCACGTTTTCGGACGTTAACTCCAAAATCTCAAGCTAACATGGTTAACTTAGCTCCACGCCGCAATATTTCAAGACTGTGTTTGTTTCACACATTTTATCTTGCATTGCAGCTAAACCATGTTATCGTTCCAGCCCATCGTCTTTCATGCCGTATCAGCCATTCGAAAGTGGTTTATCCACCCCGTGCGCATACCACTGCCCATCACTCTTCATTTTTTGTGCAAACATCAACAGAATGGAACGATCTTCCTGCTGACATCGTGCACCACCCCAGCATCGCCCATTTTAAAGAAGCCATCGAACAAATCATCTGTTTGTGAGCTGTCTACGCCCTCATGTAACACCCCTTGACTGGGGCCCTTGAGGTATTATAAATAAATAAATAAATAAATAAATAAATAAATAAATAAATAAATAAATAAATAAATAAAACAAATAAATGAATAAATATAATCAACTCCATCATATAACAGTAGCAGTACAAGCCCTTAACATTGTCGAATCACAAATTTCGCAAGCAACCTGTAAAAGAAGCGGTAAGGAGAATTATCTCTGAAATATTTGATTAATGCAGAATAGTATGGAATAAACTGCAATAAAATGAAATAAAAAGCGGAGATTTCGCAAGAGATGAGGAGAAAATGAAGCAACTTTTCGTATGGCCTTTCAGTGGCTTGTAGCCCTGTCTTATGCTTATCTTGCAGCTCCTCACTGATGCTATAATGAAAACAAAGCCTAGAGATTTCCATGTCAACGCAGTGCCCCGTCGATAATATTGTAACAGCCAGTTTGTACAAATTCTATTTGACTTGAACGTAAACATTCGAGAGAAGTCTGTTTGGTTGGGTATGAAACTGGGAGAGGATTTAGACTCCAACCAAAAGTATTGAAGAAACCCGACGTTTCGAAACCGACTTGGTTCCTTCCTCAGGGGTGATTTGAAAGCGAGCCAAACTGGAAGAGAAGGTTGTTACTCGAGTCGTGGCGCATAGAGAGGACAGCCCATAACGTCAACCACTTTCTCGGAACCCTTCCCCCAGTGTATACACACAGACTGCGCTCCACGGCAAAACAAGAAAGAGAGAGAAAGAGAGGTCATTATCCAGCCCGCGAGTGCTTTGAAGACGCCGCTGCTACGTAGCCTCCACGGTCACCCCTGAGGAAAGAACCAAGCCGGTTTCGAAACGTCGGGTTTCTTTAAAACTTTTGGTTGGAGTTTAAATCATCTTACAAATTCCATTTTAACTAAAATACAAAATAGTTGAGTCGTCAAGTGACAAGCTAAATTACGTGGGGAATGTAGTGCCACAGTATTTTATGTGGATTACTCCATTATAGGTGACACTACCACGAAAAATGTTTGGTCAGCGAATCAACAGTACTGAATTGATGCCTTTAAAACATAGTAACTGGCTGTTCTTTATCTCAACTCTTCGCATACCTTTGTAACGTGTGGGCTGTCTCTAAGCTGACTGTGAAAGCACATGAAGCTTCTGAGTATTAGGCTAGTTAATAACATAGAGTCACTAATTTCAAAGAGATCAAAAGAGGGCCAAATTTTTACTAATACCTATGGTCTGCATATACATATGCTTCAAATCTAGCCGAAATCTAGCTACATATCTTCTTCAGCAGTAGCATGCACTTCAACCCCTTCCGTAAATACTTGTTTGGCTAATTTATATTATGCGAGAGAAATAGTTCTCTTGAGGTTCTGCATTATGCCCACTGCAGTAATATATTGATCACATTCAATGAGATGAACGGTGACAGAAAAGGAATCAAATGAACCTTAAACCGACTTTGTGTGGTAAATTTATTGTTTGCTCAAATCTAGCTTTCTTGTTCCTAGCCACATTTTATATAGCCTTAAGCTTAATCTTTGCTGCCTGGAACAGCAAAAAGAGTCTTCATGTCGAAGTTTTCAAATGTGTACCTTCAGTTTTGAAGTTACAATTTCCTTTCAGAATATACTTTCTTAGGTTCACAAATATACCAGAGTGAACTGTTTTTTTCAGGGCCCCTAATTGGGCAATGCTGCCATCGATACGGCTGCCAAGCTGTTTTGTTCATCTCTACTTCAGTTGCTGGGATTTCGGTCTGTGCTTGTTATTTCGCCAGGGCAGTCCTTCCTTTGTCTCTTCTCTATGGAATCGCGTATGGCAAAAATTTCCTCTTGCCGAAAACTATAGGTCTGGCATATGTATCATGCACCATAGAGTTTCCCAAAATTAACTAGAGGGCACTCTGGTGCTGCGATCGTTCAGCGACCAAGGGAATGATGGGTAGTACAGACATTTGCCTAGTCTTCGTACTTGCGGGCAGCGAATCGTACTTGCGGCGTCGTTTATTACTGGTTACGGTTTTGTTTTGAAAGAAAAAACCAACCCTTTTGAACTTAAGGACATGATTCAAAATATTAAGCTTAAAAGAATAAGGTTGTGAAGCGCAAACGGTGAACATTTGCTAATTTATGTTTTCGTGAAAAAAACAGCTCCAAGCCACACGAACACACACCGAGCCAGAAGTACGAAAATTAGACAAATGTGTGTACTACCCATCATTCCCATGCTCGCTGAAGCGCCGTGAATTGCAACTACCATTGACACTAGGACCAGAGTTCCCTCTAGTAATTATTGTGGGAAACTCTATGATAAGCACGAATAATAGAGCAGTTTTGCTGCGAAAGTGTGTTTGTTTGAGCAGAAGCAGCGTGAACTAATATTACAATCAGCATGCGAGTATAGGCAACTGTTACTCTTCTGGTTTCTCTAATGAAAGCGCATAAGAGTTTCACTATCCTTACAATTTTTAAGTTAGAGCAGCTGAGCACGCTATAACGGGCATTTAATTCAATACGTCAAAACATAATATCGATGCTCCCACTCCACGATGTGTTTGGGCTAACGCTTGTAGAATTTGTCGATGAAGTGGTTTGAAGAATGCCGCCAAGACTCCCTGCTGGAGCCTTAGTACATAACTAGTTCAAGACATTCTTAAGAATTTCACACACTATCTTCCACTGGTTGGGCTCCGCTGTTGGAAACTTGGCATCTTTTCTTGGACATTAGTGCTTTTGCTTCTTTGGAACATGATCGGCACATGTATATAAATTTTTTGACAAGAACGTCTATGAGCAACCCAATTTACCGTCAGAGTGTTTCGTCGGAGTCGGCATATAGGCACTGAAATCTTCAAATCTCTGTATTGCTGCAAGCTTTACATTTACTTGGAAATATGCGCAGTAATTCTGAATACCCACATATTGATGTCACACTGTAATATTTATTACGTTCAATTAGAATTAGCCTTTACCTGTTCATGTGGCTATGACAGAGGAGAAAAATGAACGTAAATACGACAATACCATTTGTCACAACACAATTTTTTCTGCGTGTTGCGGAAACAATCTTTACACTTTTCTGAAACGGATATTACCTGACCTTTAATTTGTGTGGTAGCGTGTTCATGAAAAACGTACCTCATCTATGAGCTGAAAAGAAATCGCCGCTCCTGCGTTCACACACACACAAAAAAACGAGACAAAACAAGTGCTTTGTTTACGAAAGTTGCGAAAACAATTTTCATTTATAAGATACATGCAGGATTGGAGCATTACAAATTTATTCAGGCCTATACCTTTCATCACCAGCTGTCAATAGATGTTACCCTTACGCTCGTATTGCACTTGCTTTTCGGCTGTCTCCTCAATGATCACTGTATTGCATGTCAACCTGCCGTTGGCGCATCGCGAAGCCAAGCTACCCTAAAGCCAGCCTACATCATGGCGCCACTTCAGAAGCACTCTACTTGAAGGCAATTGTCCTTATCGCTATGGTTGGTTACAGCAACAAAAACAAAGCTAAAAGAATACGTCACGTAACATTAAGACGCGTGTATTTGAATACATAGCCAGCTAAAAAAATTAAGCGGGTATTGTTTCCAAGTTGCTATAAAATCCCAGCAATACCGAGAATAAACAGTGATTCAACGCCCGATGAGGTCTAACCAACTAGTCTGTGCTTTATATGTAACGTTGTGTGATTCATCCAGGAATGGATAAATCTGCGTGTGTTCCTTATTCACTTTCATAAGAGAAGTTGTATACTGAAGTTGCGTCCACTTATTTGCATTTCAGGAACTGCGGTTGGTGGTGTTTTCGTTGGCGCCACCGTACTTTTCTCCCAGTACTTCGATAGACGGCGCGCTACGGCCACTAGTCTCATTTTTACGTTGAGTGGCGCCAACATGATCTCAGTGCCTTACTTGGTTGAGCTATGTTGTGCAACCTACGGCATCAAGGGCACATTCTTGTTGTTAGGTGCTGTTACGCTTAATGCCTTCCCACTGGTTTTCACCCTCCACAGTCCCAAACGGAAGGGACTTGAAACCACTCCTACTATTACAGACCACAACGACGCCGATAAGCAAGATCTCGCAGGAAGCAGCAGTAATCACCCTACCATTCACATTGCTTCACAAAGCTTATCTTCCGATTGTACGAAAACGGTTGGTGTTAACAACACCAACATCAAGCTCGCAGAAGCTCTATCTGAAAGGCACCCAGAGTTACTTCATTCGCGAAAACATCAAGAAGATTGTCAATAAATAAGCCTTATACCTAGACAGAGCTCCCAAAGCGTACTGAAAAATTTCGCCACAGTGAAATTCGTCGTCATTGCGTTATCGTTCTCAGTCATAGCGTTCGGAATGGCAACATTCCTCATGATAGCGGTGGACCTTGCGACCGACAGGGGTGTCGCACCTTCTGATGCAGTCCTCCTTTTGAACGCATTCGCTGCTACCGATATTTCCATGAGACCTACCAGTGGCCTCTTCATTGACGACAAGGCTTTGTCCCTTGAAATTGTCATTTTCCTTGGTTTTATTCTTCAATTCATCGCCTGCGAAATGCTTGCCCTTCTCAAAACGCTTCCGCTCATGCTGGCAGCTGCGGTAATATACGGTGTTAGTAACGGCAGCAGGTTCACTCTCCTGGCGCCATGCCTCGTGAAGGACTTCGGAGTAGAGCCACTGCCAATCATGATGGATGTAGTGAGCTTCTGCAATGGACTCGTGCTTCTCACAAGGCCACTTCTAGTTGGTACGTGCACACAGTTCGTTAAACCTCTGGCACAACGGAAATCTCCTGGCACAAAAATAAGCATATAATCAGTCGTGAATGAAAAATCAAAAAATAGCTAACTAAAGTAACTATTTTGTATAAAATATTGTCCCATGAATGACTCAAGCTACAGATATTTTAAGGCCTTTGTTTTCTTCGAGTAACCAAAGATCAGAATTGCACTCAGACAGATGGTGCATATAAATTTTTATTGTCTTATATTATTATATAGCGCCTTGGGGCCTTGCTAGTTTTGGCATGGTATTGCTATATTTACTTCTTAAGACTAGGTAATAATAAATAATAACTTTCCAGCAAACTGTGAATTTGATCCACAGAATCCAACAAACGTCTGCACAAAGAATACCTTTTTTTTGCAACATGACGCCACCTTTTTCAATCACACACTCTTTTATTCTAATGCATCCCCGTTACAATTTTTCAGTGCATTTGTTGGCGCAGCTGATTTAAAACAAAATTTTATTGCTCATAAAACTAGCGTCGCATGGCTGTCTGCAACATTGGCAACTCACAATGTTAATTGCGCTCTGAGCACAAAATATGGATTGTGAAAATAAACACAAAGACAGTTTTCAATGTTCATCTTGATCAACCTAAGATGTAGGCCTTCTATGGTTAATGCAGCTTTTTTTCATGTGATAAAATTATTGTTGATATATTCAAATGGTAACGATTGTGCTGCACCAATGAGTGTCAGATCGTACGGGGCAAGTCGAGATGCTTTCTACTGCTGATTCATCTAAAACGATTTTGATTTATTACACTGTTCTATGCCTGCATTCTTTTACGTCACAGGAGCAATGTATAACAGTGATTTCTGCTCATGACAGATATACAAGAGCGAAGACTGATTACTTAAACTTGCCCTCTGAACTTTCCTCTAATTTAACAGCAACCTGAAAGCCATTTGTTACCACAGGTTTCGTGCTTTAACTTCATTAAGCTGATTGAAAAATAGTCACATGGGTGCATTGAAGCTTTCATCGTTACTATATTATAATGCTATTATCAGATAAAAATAACGAAACAATAACGGCTTCTTTTTTTTATTTGGTCACACATGATTACTAACGAGGACCTCCGCTTTATTTGCTACAACTTGTAGATTTGGGTGAACCGGTTCATCGTGCGGACAACTGGAGGCAGTGCGAAAAATCGAGGACAACGAAGGCACACACAACACGTCTAGTCGTTGAACTGCCAACCGAATCTCTATTCAGTGATGCCACGAAAAACGCCTTGTTGCATAAAGAGTAAACGCCACAAATTATTGATGATCATGGTCTAGTGCATCGCTATACTGGTGTTTATTAAGAAAACATCTTTCCTAAAAAGTCAAAATAAGAGAGGCAGTACTGACCTTTTTTTATCTCCAGGTTTATTGTTATAATACGCATCTAAGAGATTTCGTTCTTTCTCGGAAATTATTGAACGGTAATTTGGGTGCCTTCCTGTGGAGCACATTCTTGATAACACAGTTGATAGTTTCTTCTGTTTTATGCTCCATTTCTTGTTAGTTGAACCTGTCTGCCATATCTGTAGTCATGACAGAAAACTGAAGCACTGATTGATGCGGTTCATAATTGAATTTCGGTCATTTGCGCTTAAAACAGATCTCAAGGCACTGGGAATATTCACTCCGTGAAGAATGGGGACGCTATTGTCGGGCCTATCTCGTAAAAAGGAAAATAGCCACCACTTCTGTACATAGTGCAATTAGCAGATTCTGTGAGCACCTGAGGAAGGATAGCCTATCGCAACAGGCCGAACTCCTTAAATATTTCGGTTATACAACTTCCGCCATGAGAGCTCTGTGTCCAACATTGCTGCAAAAGTCAAAACACCCAGGGAGAAAAACTGACGAGCAATAAAAAGACAAAACATCGTTTCCGTGATTTCATATGTTGATTGTTTGTCACACAAGAAGAAAAAGTGGCCAACAGGCTCGAAGTCAACGTCGTATTTTCTGCTCCCCGTAAATTTTCCATGCTCGATTATAGTATGAAGAATACTACGCCAAACTAACCACAAAAGAAATCACCGAGTGCTCCGCTGATGTCTATTAGATACCCTAAAGCTGTCGAAGGGTGTATATAAGACACAATGGGCAATGCTTCTATGATAGGGCTGGGAAACATGCGAACAATGTAAAAACATTGAGTATGGCAGCCACCAAGCTTCCTACTGTAAAAAATGAGCTTGCACAGTACAGTTCAGGGACACTAGATGCTTTAATGTTCAGAAAACCTCAAAAGAAGGAAATGTTGAAATCCTATCATATCAGTAAAGCGATAGATAAATATGTAAGCGTGGTGCCACTCGGTCTGGTATTTAGGAGAAATGCTTTCTTTGTTGATAAACACTGGTTAGTATGAGAATACGTGTGACGGCGATTCTGAATTATTTTGTGATGTTTTTTTTGTGACAAGGCATTTTTGATTAGATATGTATAAGTGATGAATTTTCAACAATTATTTAGTTGAAAATTCAGCGCTTGTACTGTTCTGTGATTCTTTGTTGTACTTTTTTTTTTCGCGCTGCTTCAAGTTATCCTCTTTGCTCTAGTTTGGTATAGACTATGGCACTTGTACTTCATTCAAGTTTTTTTGCATCAAAGCGAAAGGGCGTACTTTCACTCGTATCTGTTTTTTCTATGTGCTTAAGAAAGGTAGAGATCGGGAAATGGGGATTCAAGCGGTGAATGACCTTGTTTTTTCAGGGTACTGGCGTGACACAGTGAAAACGTACGTTGGTCTCCTTCACTTCATGGCCGGCGTGAATGCCGTCTTCGCTGTTGTGTGGGTTACACAGACATATCTGAAAAGACGGCAACAGCCAGCTGTACACGCTCCAACCTAAGCTGGTGTAAAAATCTCTTGCCGAATCAGTTGCGAATTTTGGTAAGAAAGTTGAGGCTGTACTTTTATTTATGACTGTTAGTATTTTTCCGATGGTTGCGTATTACTTATGCTTTACTATATTCCTGGCTTCCTTATATTCAGTTTCGCTCTGTTTTACATAGAGATGGGAGGTTGGGGGCTGAGGCGCTATATAAAGACGAAGTATGTTACGTCCACCCGATTCATTTCAAGCAAAATTTGCGTATATCTTTGTATTTCAATATGTATTAAAAACGTTTTATTATACCCAGAAACTTCACTGAACCCAAATATTCTGTAAAACAATACTCAGTACATTCGATACCTTGTGCGTGCACCAGCATTTATTGCATTAATTATTCAAAAATTACCAGGTTTGTACAGATGACCCATCCCCTCGCCCTTCAATGAGGAATGCGTCTCATTTATATAGGTATTATAGGTTATTGTATGTTGAGCATGTTTGTCAGTGATGCGTTTTTATTGGAGTGCGTTATGAGTATACTGTACCCAAAAATAATCCCGATGAAAGAGTACAACTTTTTGTAACTTGCACTAACTCTGGGTGCGCCAATGGTATAGAACGCGATTGCACCGTATAGCACAAACTCACTGATGCTAGGGCATTGCATTCGCAAATAACATAAACAGGCAGGCTTTTAAAAAGTCGCACGCAGTAGTTATGCGTAATTACATTACACGTCGTACATATATCGCATATTACAAGTATAGCGCGAGAATTGAAGCTGTGGTCACTAGATTACCGGAGGTGGCGCCCAATCATAGCAGCCTTAGAGACAAGGAAGCTTGGAAGTTTGGCCTTGTACTGAAGGTGACCGAAAACATTGGCCCGCCCTTTTACTACGTTCACAGGGTTGATGCACCTCGGAACATGCGTGGCTGTCTTGATAGAGAAAATCGAGCGATTTAACTGCGAACGATCAGCGCTGTGTGGTACCAGCAGTGGTGCCACTTTTATTATGCCGAGCTCAGCGATTCAGTCGCCAGGTAGAGCAAAGTTATGAACAAAGCATGACAGAGTTTTATACCTATCACTTGTTGAAGTATTGAAGCAAGGTAAGCAACCATGGCGCAGGAACCAGCATCCATGGCTACGAAGTGACAACGTTGGTAGACAACGAATTCTAACCATGGCCAATTATTTCAGTTGGATAATTACCAACTGATCTTTGTGCGCTCTTCTCTCCCATCTTTTTAACGATAGTGCAGTTGCACATCGTATCAGGTAATGCATTGCATAAAAATCGAATGACCTGCGCGATGTGCGTATATGGGGTCAAGAGTGGGAGATGCAACTTAACGACGAAAAAAAAAAGGCCGTTTTAACTTTTCCGCATAGTCTTTGATAAGTGCGACTAACAGAGGTAACCTTTTGCAAGTACCTCACCATCACGAGAACTAATGCACTTGGTCGGAGTGCATATTTCCTTCATTTGTTCGTCCGCGTTTTGTAAGCTGCGCCATTTGAGACACAAATTGAAACACACACTCCTTACGTATCATAACTTATATGAAGCTGTGCTTTTGTAAATAAAATTGTTTGACCCACATTAGAAAGAACACCACGAGATGTCAAACTGCTAACGTATGCCTTCGTTTAAGGAACAAAGCTTCAGTACGCTTCTGTTCCTTGGACTCTAAACAAAATAAAACGATATGTTGAAGCATTCAAGATCCAACTAAAACAAGTCAGTACATAGTGTCCTTTACACCGTTAAAGTGACGCGTCGGCTAAGCTAATGAATTCTTTATAAGCAATACTTACAATAAAGATGAAAAAATAACAGACCGAGAATTCGTCGTTCATTTGAATAATCGAGAGCTATTGCTTTATTGTGACCCTTACGAAACACTACTGAAAAAAAGAACTACGCTTTTGTTTCAAGTGTTTCCTTTTTTTGTTTGTTTTATTTTGTTCATTTATGTATATTTTTGCTTGTTTCTGTTGCCTATTGAGCCATGAATATTTTACTTTTGTAATTTAGGCAATAGGTCTTCTTTCCTTGTTTGTTTGCTTCTACTTTCGATGCAATGCATGTAGATATGTCGATATATTTCCTTGTGGGGGAAACATTTAGTCCCCCTGCTAAGACCTAATGAAGACCTACTCTGTCTTGTAAATAAAATAAACGGAAGCTCACTACAAAAAACTGTGAAAGAGCTTTTCGACGCGTCTGGGAAAGAGTTGCACCGTGGGCCTTTTTATCAAAAGTAACAGCGATCAATGTGTGAGTGAACCCTGGTGCTTTAAAAAACTGGCACAATCACCTTTGATAAAAAGCGTCATTTTCTTCTTTTTTTATATGGGCATGCGTGTCTGGGTGTAAAATGAAGCTTAATCATGGGCAAGTCAAACAAAAGGAAAGACATGATACACCCGGGGGCTCCGACACTATCTATCGGCGTCTGAAACAGGATGAGTATGTAGCAAACATTCGCAAGCACCGCCGTGGTGGTCTATATAGTGGCTAAGGTAATCGGCTGCCAACCCGCAGGTCGCAGGATCGAATACCAGCTGTTACGGCTGCATTTTCAATGGAAACTAAAAGGCTGTAGACCCATGTGCCCAAACATGGGTGCACGTTAGAGAATCCCAGGTGGTCGACATTTCCGCAGTCTTCCACTACAGCGTCTCTCATAACCATATGATAGTTTTAGGACATTAAGCTCCACATATCAATAATCAATCAATTATTCGTAATGTTCAGCGACTATCAAACAACAAGGAAGATGCCAAGCATACTTCCTCGACGAATATTAGCAAACTGCAAACTGGCCGCTCTGGCACCTGCTTCCTTGTTCATCTGTGCTAGCCTGATTACTAAGGAATTCGCAAGAAAAGAACACTACGACTTTGCCTGTTTCTTACATCAGCGAACGAAAAAGACTCTTAACGACATGATAAATATCATTTATTTTTGCGAGACGCAAAGTTTTCGTAAAGATATGTGGTAAGTCACGCTTACCACCATAGCCCACAGCCTACACATATGAGCTTCGCAAGCTTTTCTGCAGCCACGTAGGTCAGTTGAATGTGATTGCTTGATTATTTCAGCTGAACTAACGCTGTTGATTTTGTACATCTTGCGCTTCTTTTGTGGCTCCAAGCTAAAAACAGAGCTCAGACAAGGTAAAAAAAAAAAAAACGTTCCACTAAACGCTCACCAGTTTTCTGCAGAATTCTCCACGAAAATTTTTGATTATTTTTTTCAGAATAAGGGTGAGAGAATTGAGCAGATATTAGATGGCACTGAAATCGTACAAGAGAAGGAAGAAGTTGCCAACAGGTTCAATCACTATTTCCAGTCAGTGTTCATAAATACCGAAGACGATACCTAGAACATCGGTTACCTTCTCCACTGACACGCACAGAGGATGAAATCTGCATAACTCGTGAAGGAATATTCAACATGCTGTCACACGCAAAGGAAAGGCCGGACCTGAAGGTATAGCGACTACTTTTTTGCGACGGTGTGCAGAATGGTTGTCCTATTACCTGAATTTACTGTTTCGAAAGTGTTTACAATGTTACCCGTTACACCAAGACTGGTGCATGCAGTGCCTTAGTAGTACCGATAATTAGAAGTGGTAACCGATTGTCAGTCAACAACTATAGACCTGTATCTCTGACATCTGTGCGCTGTAAAATGATAAAACACGTAGTATTGAAGCGTGTGTAAAGGAGTTTCTAGAGGACAATATATTATGCCCCTTCCAGCATGGCTTCAGATCTGGTCTTTCTATGGTTTCACAACTTGTTGAAACAATTCACGACTTCACTACTTCTCTGGATGCATGTCAACAAATTGATGTCATATGTTGAGATTTCACAAAGGCGTGCTTGAATGGATTCGTGCATACTTATCACATCGTCAACAAGCTAGTAAAACTTAAAATGGGGTATCGAAGAATTTAGAAGGTAATTCAGGAGTACCACAGGGGTCCGTGCTAGAGCTCTCTCTTGTTCCTGATATATATAAATGACATAGCTTCAGTTATGGAATCCCGGGTAAAAATTAAACTTTTTGTTGACTACTGATTTATTTATTGCCAAGTGACATGTACAGATGACCAACTTCAAGTTGACTGCTGTCTTCAATGGCTAGGTGAGTGGTGCAGAGAATGGGGGATGTGAATATTTACAAGAAATCTGCTTACACACAGATTACACAAAAGGAAATTCCGCTTTCGTTTGAATATAAGATTGAGGAGAGACTTCTGAATAGGGCGACTAGCTCTAAATACTTGGGTGTAATAATTACAGACAATTAAAGCTAGACTCAGCACGTGCACAACGTCTGTTCGACAGAATACAAAAAATTGCGTTTTTTGAGGAAAAAAATACCGAGAACAACGAGAGGGGCTCTAATATTAGCCTGTCCTATTTTAGAATATGCTAGCGCAGTTTGGAATCCACATCTGAAGGTTCACAAGAAAAAAAATTGGAGGGTATTCAAACAATTTCCGCACCCTTTATTTGTTCAAAGTACAGGCAAACAGACTCGATAACAAACATGTTGATGGAGTGCGAGTAAAAACTATTGGAAGTAAGAATACAGAAGTGTAGTTTTAAACAATTCTTTCCAGGTATTTTATAGAAAAGTAAAAATTGCTAAGGATATATATATATATATATATATATATATATAGATCTAACAGACAGTAATGCCAAGGAATGTACAGGGAAGTTATTAGAACCAATGGAATGTAAATAAGAAGAAAGAAAAGTGGGTGAAAAAATAACCATCCGTGAGCAGGAATCGAACCTACGACCTTCGAATAACGCGTTCGATGCTCTAACCACTGAGCTTTCACAGGGGCCTTCCCTCTATCCACTTTTTTGGATTTATATGTGAATTTAGAAGTAGGAGTGTCAGTCAGCGCCTTCTATAAGCCAAGCGACGAGTGTGAAACACTCCTTTATGCGATGTTTGGCGTCACGTATCACGTGAACCTATTACAAGCGGGCAGCTGATTAATAGTCCCTCGTATACAACCTAATGACACCAAATCTACCAGTAAGAGACCCTCATTAATGAATAAGGGAAAGAAGTGTATACCAAAGGGCTCGTTTTTCCGTGTTTTAACACAATATTAATGACAACTAACAGACAGTAATGCCAAGGAATGTACAGGGAAAGTTATTAGAACCAATGGAATGTAAATTAGAAAGAAATGTGGGTGAAAAAATAACGAGCCATGAGCAGGAATCGAACCTACGACCTTCAGATAACGCGTTCGATGCTCTAACCACTGAGCTATCACAGCGGCCTTCCCTCCATCCACTTTTTGGGTTTATATGTGAATTTAGAAGTAGGAGTGTCTGTCAACGCCATCTATCCCTTATTCATTAACGTGGGTTTCGTACTGGCAGACTTGGTGTCGTTAGGTTGTCTACGAGGGATTATTAATCAGCTGCCCACTCGTAATAAGTTCACGTGCTACGTGACGCCAAACATCGCATAAAAAAGTGTTTCACACTCGTCGCTTAGCTTATAGATGGCGCTGACTGACACTCCTACTTCTAAATTCACATATAAACCCAAAACATTAGATGGAGCGAAGGCCGCTGTGATAGCTCAGTGGTTAGAACTTCGAACGCGTTATTCGAAGGTCGTAGATTTGGTTCCTGCTCACGGCTGGTTATTTTTTCCCCCACTTTTCTTTGTTCATATTTACATTCCATTGGTCTACTAACTTCCCCTGTACATTCCTTGGCAATACTGTCTGTTAGATCTCATTAATACTGTGTCAAAACACGGAAAAACGAGCCCTTAGGTATACACTTCTTTCCCTATATATATATATATATATATATATATATATATATATATATATATATATATATATATATATATATATATATGTATATATATATATATATATATATATATATATATATATATATATATATATATTAAACAGCTTAACAAACCAGCTCACTGTGCACTCAATATGAACGCGCACAGATTTGTTTTGTTTACTTTTTTGTCTGATGCCATTAACTTGTAAAAGAGTTTGCCAGAGGAAGCTGTGCAAACAAATGATGTATATGGTTTTTTTGGGATTTTTCGACAGGTGTTGTCCCAACTATAATTTTGCTTGTTAGTTGCCATTGTTATATGTTTGTGCTTAGAGTTTTTCATTGTGTCCTTCCTGTAACAACCCTCAAGAGTGGGTCAGCAGTATGATTAAATAGATTATAGTACTTGGCAGTTACTTATGGTTGATGGCGCCCATAACAATGTACCTGGGTAGTCGAGCGAGTGCAACCTGGCGACACTTTCAATTAGGGTGTTTTATCTTATATGAGAAAAGTGCTGGTATGATTTGTGCAGGTGACCTTTGAGTCTTCGGTTATTACGGCGCCAACTCTATCAACGGCATCCTTCAATGTGGCGCTTCAATGTGGCGCTTCAATGTGGCGCTGTGCCACTTTTTACTGCACGTCGTTTACATGAGGCAGCACGCTGCAAAGAATTTTCTTGTTGACAGTCTTGACTGTGAAATGTCTCCAAGCCCGGACCTTCATCTAATGGCAAACAGAGTGACTCTAAGAGGTGGGAGTTTTTCGCTGAACCAATTGCATCCTATTGCTCTAGTAGTGATGCTGACGAGGAGGTAAACCATGGCCAGCGAGGCAACGTCGTTTCAAGCGGAAGTCAAGAATGCATCTGTCTTTCAGTGGAACGCCAGAGGACTGAAGTTGCACATGTCTGACTTTAGACAGTTTGTATTTGTGAACCGCTTCCCCATTATCGTGATTTGTGAACCCAACCTGTGTGCTTCAATCAAGCTGTCAGGATATGAGTGCTTTATGTCCTCCACTCACAGAGACTGCAGCAAAGTTATTGTATTCATGCGCCATGACCTCACTTACGTTCACCACAGAGTCTCGCCTGATGAGGGAATCAGTATGTGTGCCTTACTGTGAAGAAGGATAAGTTTGCTTTCACGATTATCGGAGCTTACTTATCTCCATCAAGCCGCCTTGACTGCGAGCGCTTACGCGGTATTCTGACATCGACTCCAAGGCCATGGGTGATCACTGGCGACTTCAATGCCCACCATTTTCTATGGGGAAGCTCCAGCGACAACTCTAGAGGAAGAAAATTGGTGTCCTTAGCCTTGGAGTACGAACTCTGCGTTTGTAACAATGGAAGCCCTACATATTTACGGGGATCAGCCTATAGCAGCTGCCTGGACCTTACATTGATTTCTCGCTCACTTACCAGGAAAGTTCACTGGTTTTCGGATCTGGAAACGCGGGGCAGCGACCACATACCAACTTACCTGTGTGTAGAAGGTTTCACCAGCTCCAAGTCCTCAAGAGTCCTCAAGTACACCAATTGGCCAAAATTCAAAATGTTAATGGAATACTGCTGTACCGACGGCTCATCATATAACCTAGAGGACTCGATAAAGGATGTCCTGCAGAATACCACGCATACACATTTGACTAGTAACAAGCGCACCTATTTCGACATCGAGCTTGAGAAACTTCGTGCAGTACGCCGTCGTGCAGAACGAAGGTACCGACGGACAAAGTGCATAGATGATTGGAGGCTGGCTAGACGCATTCAAAAGAAAATGCAGCGGCACATGGATAAACTGGCTAGGCGACGTTGGACATCCTTTTGCGAGTCGTTGGATCCACGAAAGCCCCTATCACTGATATGGCGAACTGTCCGGGGTCTTAGCACAACCTTGGGTCAGCGACACCCGTTTACATCTCTGGCACTTCACCTTCGATGCAGAGAGATTGACGTCGCAGAATCTTTCTGTAGAAGAATTGCCGGTGATTCCAATTTCACAGTATCAAGAACGGGAACATTTGACAACCCACTGCCCTCACGTGATCCCCGTATGGAATGCCAGCTTTCTATGGATGAGCTAGAGGCGGCACTGGCTCTGTGCAGACGTTCTTCAGCACCTGGACCTGACGGCATTACCTATCGTGCCCTTCGTAATCTTGAAGACGAAGCGCGGAAGGCCCTCTTACGCCTATACAACGACTCCGGGCAGACTGGTACGGTTCCCCGGCATGGAAGTCAAGTCGCCTCATTCCACTTCTAAAGGCTGGTAAATCTCCTTTGGATATTGCCTCATACCGTCCTATCGCACTTGCCAGTTGTGTGGAAAAAACGATGGAACGAATGATTCTAACACAAATGGAGTGGTATTTAGAGCACTACGAAATCTATCCAGTATCCATGACTGGATTCAGGTGCGGCCATTTGTCAATCGACAACGTTGTTGACCTAGAGACATATGTTCAACACCAGAAAGCCTGTAAGAGACTGTGCGCCGCCCTGTTTCTAGACGTTAAGGGGGCTTACGACAATGTCACCCATAAAGCCATCCTTAATGCTTTGGAAACAGTAGGTCTTGGTGGCAGGATATATATGTGGGTGTACAGCTACTTACAGCTGAGATCGTTTTACATGATGACAGCGAATGGCCCAACACCTGAATATTACAGCAGCCGAGGAGTTCCTCAGGGAGGAGTGCTAAGCCCTACCCTTTTCAACCTAACTCTCATTGGTCTAGACGAGCAGCTACCTAGCACTGTAGAACTTTCTGTCTATGCTGATGACATCTGCATTTGGACATCAGGTGTGACAAGGCCTCAGCTACGCGCCCGCCTTCAGAAGGCTGCTACAACGACGTCGTGCTATCTTCGTAAACAAGGCCTCGACGTGTCCTGCGGAAAATGTGCAGTGGTAGCGTTCACGCGGAAACCAATGTCTGCTTACAGTATATCGATTAATGAAGAATACATATCGTTCAGCAGGAGCCACAGGCTCTTGGGAGTCATAATAGATAGAAACCTGTCGTGGACTCCACATAAGAACTATGTGAAGAAGCGGCTGATCGCAACATGCCACATGTTCAAATTCCTTGCAGGAAAGAATTGGGGAGTGCCCATACCATCCATGCTACAACTGTACAGAGTGCTGTTTATCGGATTCTTACGGTAGAGCTTACCTGCAATATCTAAAACCGGCAAGACCAACCTGCTCGCAATTCCGAGCATTCAAGCCCAAGCACTTAAGATATGCCTTGGATTACCCCGCAGGGCTTCAACGGCTGAAAATATTGCCATCGCTCAAGATCACTCGATAAAAACGTATATTATTACCGAGACAATGCGCATGCACCTCAGGCATTACGCCAGGACCCCTTCTCACCACCTGGTGAGCCTAGCTGCTTAAAGGCCCCGCACGACATACGGCACTATTGTCTACAAGCATCGTTCATCGTTTGCTGAGACATACGCACCTGCATCAAAGCCACTGCTTCCTCCTTGGAGCTTGAGCCGGCCGCGAGTTCACTTAATGATTCCAGGAAGGAGGAAAAAATCGGACTTACCGACACATGCCCTGAAACAACTGAGTCTATTCCTACTGGAACAAAACTACAGTAACCACGTGCACATTTACACGGATGGCTCTACTACGCTGTCTAGTTCAGGTGGAGCAGTGGTTATACCATCACAAGGGGTAACTCGGTGTTTTAAGACTTCACATGTGACAACTTCAACGACGGCAGAACTCGAGACTGCGCAATGCACTGAAACACATCAATTCAGAAGAAACACCAGGTAAATGGGTTGTGTTTTTTTACTCAAAACCAGCGTTACAGTGCCTGATATCAGTTCTCCGACGCGAATGCCACGACCAGTTGACCTACCAAACCGTGAAACTTCACCACCTTTTAATACAAAAAGGCCATGACATCGTCTTTCAGTGGTTACCTGGGCATAGTGGTATAGGCGGCAATGATTCTGCAGATCATGCTGCTCGCACATCACATAAAGAAGCGAACAGCGTTCCGATTCCGCTTTCAAGAGCGGATGCGGCGAGGCAGATTCGTCAACTGGCCCGCAGTCTCACAGTGATAGAGTGGAACACACCAAACATACGACGTATAAGACTGCACGAGCTCGACCCTTCACTAACACTCCGGCCTCCACCCGGCCTACATCGACGTGCAGCTTCGCTTCTCTATCACCTTTAGCTGGGAGTTGCTTTCACGAAAGCTTATATCACGTTAATCGGAATTACTGACAGTGCGGCGTGCGATGTTTGCGGCACCGACGAAAATATCGAACACCTGCTGCGCCATTGTCCTCGATTTGCCTCAGATAGACAAGTACTTGCCAACGCAATGCGGCGACTGGATGATCGGCCTCTTTCTGTGCAGGTGCTATTACAGCAACGTCCACATGCCTCGACAGCCCACAAGGCAGTGGAAGCCCTGCTGTGTTTCCTGAGAAAGACAGGCTTGTGTGAATGCCTCAGACATGCGGTAGAGTTCTACACGCTGCACTGAAACTACTGTCAGTCTCTCCCCCACCTTTTTTTCTTTTCCCTCTCTTCCCTCTTTCTCGTCTTTCTTGTCCCCTTCCCTAATCCCCCAGTGTAGGGTAGCCAACCGGATGTCTTTCTGGTTAACCTCCCTGCCTTCCCCCTTTTTGTTGCTTCCTCCTCCTGACGAGGAAATCATCTCGACGATGAGCATGTTTTGTTGGACACAGAAGGCTGCGAAAGCACCGTTTGAGAAAGGGACGATGAAGATCAGCTACTAGCCCACGAGGAGCGAGCTGCGCTTTACGTCCACTGCTGCATTTTTTGTTTGCCACGCTTTTTGCCGCATCTCTTCTGCATAATGGCGAGGAGTGAGATCAAAATGAATGCATAATTCCTCTTGTGCGTTTGATGTAGCGAAGCTTATTATGGACGTTATGAATTGCCACATGCCGCCCACACACTCGAGCTCCACCAGCGAAGCGAAAGGGCTAGCCATCAACCCTGCAGTCGCGGCCACAATTCCACTCTGTTAATCTGTACTTCACCAGTAACTTTCGACGACGTTGTTGAGCGAAGCAGCCCCGCCCGTCTATTACCGACCGGGCGAATATTCTCTTATTTGCGTACTTCACTGCATCGAAAAAGGCTTGTCGCCTGGCTGCCCGTGATACGAGCAGAAGCCGGCCATTATAGCACTTGTACTTTGGCAACACGCAAGAAACGAAGTAAGACCACGAGAGAGGACGACGCCCACTGAAGGAATGTCCGAAATGGTGTGCCTTGCTGAGCGATGGGAAGCCGCCCTTCTCAGTGAGGTTCTTGAAGACCAGGTGTAGGTCGTCCAGCCGGTCAGGGCCATCACCGAGGACCTCGGAAATCAAGCCCCGGTTGCAGCAACAACCATTGGACAAACAAAGCTCATTAAACTGAACTGAGCTCCATGGGATCTTCAATTATTACCAAGACAAATTGTGCACAAGGTTTACGTCTCCCGTCGTTATACCGAAGATAAATGTCTTCCGGGAAGGGCCCCACCACGTGGGTCACCCTTGTTTCGCAACTCGCTGTCGTCCGCCATTTATTTATTTATTTATTTATTTGCAATACCCTCAGGGCCAAACGGCATTACAGAGGGGAGTGGTTGCGAAAGAAAAGACAAACATTTCTACAAATGCAGCGGCGAAACTTACATCGAGCAGAAGACCTTAATTACACAGGTTGACTAACAGGCTTTATAGCAAACAAAAACGCGGGAATGATGAAAATTACATCAAGACAGGAAAAAAACGACAAGAAAATAACTACTGTACAGGAACAACATAACATCGGGTAATACAATACTTTGTTGGCTGTAATTACACATAACTAGCTAAGACACTTTTGAAATGAAGGTGATTTACAATGGTTGCCACTGATGCGGGAAGCCGGTTCCAGTCCTCGGAGGTGCGAAGTATGAAAGACTGAGAAAAGGCGCGAGTCCTGCAAGAAGGCAACCCGACCTTATGGGAATGATCCAGCCGGGGTGAGATATAACTAGGAGGCAAGATAAGATCGTCCCGCAGCGATGTGTGATGAAATAGCTTGTGAAACAAGTGGAGACGAAACATTTTACGACGGGATGAAAGTGAAGGTAAGTTGAGGCCAGATTTCATGGCTGTTATGCTAGCTGTCCTGTTGTAATTAGAAAGTATAAAACGAATTGAGTTATTCTGTACCATTTCAAGAGAGTGTATCAGGTTGGCATGACTAGGATCCCATACTGGAGCGGAATATTCAAGTTTAGGTCGTATTAGTGTAGTGTAAAGAAGAAGTTTCAAGAAAGAAGGGGCTGTTGAAAAGTTGCGGCGGAGGTAACCTAACATTCGGTTAGCATTTTTAATGACGTAATTACAGTGAACAGTCCAGGTCAGATCAGTTGTTATATGCACCCCAAGGTATTTATAGTTTGTCACGGATTGAAGAGGGGTGTTATCAAGGTAATAGTTTGGAAGTTGATGGTTCGCTCTCGAAACACGTAAAAATTGGCATTTCTTATTGTTTAATTCCATGAGCCATGTTTTGCACCAAAGAGAAATGGAGTTAAGATCATGTTGAAGAGAGGTAATATCGCCATCACAAGTTATCTCTCGGAAGATTACGCAGTCATCCGCAAATAAATGAATATTGGAGGTAATGCAGGACGGTAAATCATTAATGTATATAAGAAAGAGCAGTGGGCCTAGTACGGAGCCTTGTGGTACGCCGGAATGAACGGCACTTGGTTCAGAGCTTACATTATTAACTGAAACAAATTGAGAACGATTTTTTAGAAAACATTCGAGCCATGTTAGAAGCCTGGGATCTATATTAAGTTCATTTAATTTGTGCAACAGCAAGTTGTGACAGACTTTATCAAAAGCTTTGGAGAAATCTAAGAATATGCAGTCGGCAGAGCTATTTTGGTCGAGAATAACGTTTAATTTGTGTGTAAAGGCTACAAGCTGGGTTTCGCACGAGAATGTTTTTCTGAAGCCATGTTGGTGACGCGTAAAAAACGAGTTAGACTCAAGGAAGGTTGCAAGGTTAGAGTACAAAATGTGCTCCAGTATTTTGCATGGAATGCTAGTAAGTGAAATCGGTCTATAGTTTAATGGGGAATGCTTGTCACCGGACTTGTGAAATGGTACAATTTTGCCAATCTTCCATTCGATTGGTAATACGCCTTCGTGAAGAGACTGTTGAAAAATTTTAGTAAGAATGATGGATGAGTAGGCACAGGTACCTTTAAGGAACTTGGTGGTAATCAGGTCGCAGCCCGGGGCGGATGAAAGTTTGAGGGACTTAATTATGTTTTCTACACCAACAGAATCTATCATAATTGGGAACATGACTGGGTAGTTATAGCATATCTTAGGTGGCAGAGGAACATTAATAGTGCGACAGAAATTGCCAGTGAAAGAGATGTTGAGAGATGAAGCGCACTGCTCAGGGGCTATAGCGTCTCCAGAGCCATTGATAAGGGTTATCGTTTGTTCACTACTTGGGTTTATGACGCGCCAAAACTTTTTAGGATCGTTGGATAGCATAGATGGAAGAGTGGTATTGATAAATGTGTCTTTAGCAGATTGGATGACTCTGATGTACTCAGCAGACGCTAATTTGTAGGCATTCCATCGGGCAGCGTTGTTAGAACGCTTTGCTAATCTGTATAGACGCTTCTTTTTGTTAGATAACCGTTTAATGTGGTTATTAAACCAGGGGGCGTGTAAGTTTGTAGTGATAGAGCGGACGGGGATGTATTTGTTGGTCAGTTCATCTACCTTACGTATAAACAGATTCCAATTAGTTTGGACAGTGCGTTCATCGAAACCCTCCAGAAAAGTGTCAAGAAAATTGCACAGGTCATTGTTAATGCCTTCAAAATTTGATTTATTATAATCACGAATTATTTTGGTGCTCTTAAGCGGCTTCGGACGCGGGAGCTTAATGCTGAACGACAATAAAGAATGATCACTTAGGCCCGGTGCATAGGTAATGTTTGAAACAACGTCAGGACTGGTTGTTAGTACGAGGTCAAGGGTATTGGCGGTTGAAAATGTTGTTCTTGTTGGTTCATGAACTACTTGAGAGAAAGAAAATACAGAGCACAGGTCGACGAATTCTTTGGCTAATGTTGATAATGGAAGTACGGTAGGTGGCTCGGTAGCCCAATCAATATTAGGAATGTTGAAATCACCCAATAGAAATAAAGGCAGGCTAGGATAACGAGAAGAAACTGTATGTGTTATGTCATGAAGGTCATTTATGAAGTCGGAAGTGTGATCAAGGGGACGATAGCAAACGCCCACGATTATTTTCTGATAACCAAGTTCAATGATGGCCCATAAAATTTCTAAGTTGCTTGGGATATGTATACAGTGGGATTTGAGGTCTTCCGAAATTGCCAAAAGGACACCGCCCCCTTGACGGTTATTTCTGTCGCAGCGATAAATTGTGAAGTTACGAGTGGTTGGAAAAATTTCACTGTTCTGTACCTGCGAGTGTAGCCAAGTCTCCGTCAATACGACAACATCGGCGCAAGTCGTATCTATGGCAGAAGCTAAGGAATCGCGTTTGTTAATCACACTGCGAATGTTGGTGAAAAGAACTGATACGCAAGGAATGTGGCGACCACCGCCCCTCACGCCCCCCTATGCGCTAGACGAATGCGCAGCACTCCCTTTGTGTTTTACCGGCGCTACCGGGGTAGCGGTTGCACTCACGGTATCAGTTACAGAATTGTAGATATAGTGTTTTTTGTTCATTACAAGCTTGTTGTACCGAATCTGGAAATCGTCTGTGTGAGTCTTGGCAAATTCGTACAATTTCTTTCTTGCGTGACGCGTGGTAGGCGAAAAGTCCTCGCTTACTGAGACGTCTTTTTCCATCAGTTTTTTGCGTACGGAGAGTATTTTGTTTTTAGTCTTAAAGTTCGAGAATCGCACCATAATTGGGCGACATTTACCTGGATGATATTGCCCCAAGCGATGCGCACGCTCAATTGCAGTCTCAGGTAACGGGTCTAAAACGTCACGCAAGACTTCCCTTACGTGCACCTCGGTTTCCTCCCACGTTTCACGGTCGTCCGGTATACCTCGTAGAATGATGTTATTGCGTCGCGACCTGTCCTCCAGATCATCAACGCGTGATTGCAGGGTATCTTGTTTAGATGTTAATGTTTCGACGGAACTCTGAAGGTGCACGATATCTTCATCCATGCGACCAAATGTTTTCATTTTTTCTTCTACGGCGTCTAACCTCTTCTGAATAGCACCAACTTTTGTTTCAATGCTTTTCTGCCCAGTTTTTATGACTTTTATGTCGGCTATTAGCTCCGCGTGGTTCTTTGCCGATTCCATCTGCTGGGCATGAACCTCCTTGAGAAGGCGGAAAAGAATATTTGTATGCTGTGAAGGATCATCGGGTAAGTCCTCTAGGTCAATAAGGGCCGGGGAACGGGTATTACGCGGCCCGGGATTTGTCTCGATGTCACCAGAACACAGCAAAATAAGGATCATAGAAAAGCACTCAAAAAACGTTTCACATAATACGTGTGGGCAAGGAAGCAGCAGTAAATAGCGGTTATCACTTCGCTTAGCATGTAGCGAAAACCGTTTACACACCTGCGAAATGCAGAAGCGGGATGCGTGAGACATGATGTCGGCGCCGCCCGCTTGCCCACTGAAGCGGTAGTCGTGCCAGCAGCTGTTTAAGTAGGCCGCTGGAACTGGCGACGTCACCGAGGATGGTGCTGCGCAGAAATCCCGGCGCACCATGTCAGGCAAAACGAAGAAAAAGCCATGTTCTTGATTGCGGTCGTCCGAAGGTTGGCCCAGCGGTGGCAGCGGGACTGGATTGTCCGTTACCGTGAGTATCGTCGGTGAAAACGGTAGCAGTAGCAGCGTAACCAAAGCCTGCGAAATGCAGAAGCGGGATGCGTGAGACATGATGTCGGCGCCGCCCGCTTGCCCACTGAAGCGGTAGTCGTGCCAGCAGCTGTTTAAGTAGGCCGCTGGAACTGGCGACGTCACCGAGGATGGTGCTGCGCAGAAGTCCCGGCGCACCATGTCAGGCCAAACGAAGAAAAAGCCATGTTCTTGATTGCGGTCGTCCGAAGGTTGGCCCAGTGGTGGCAGCGGGACTGGATTGTCCGTTGCCGTGAGTATCGTCGGTGAAAACGGCAGCAGTAGCAGCGTAACCAAAGCCTGCGAAATGCAGAAGCGGGATGCGTGAGACATGATGTCGGCGCCGCCCGCTTGCCCACTGAAGCGGTAGTCGTGCCAGCAGCTGTTTAAGTAGGCCGCTGGAACTGGCGACGTCACCGAGGATGGTGCTGCGCAGAAATCCCGGCGCACCATGTCAGGCCAAACGAAGAAAAAGCCATGTTCTTGATTGCGGTCGTCCGAAGGTTGGCCCAGCGGTGGCAGCGGGACTGGATTGTCCGTTGCCGTGAGTATCGTCGGTGAAAACGGCAGCAGTAGCAGCGTAACCAAAGCCTGCGAAATGCAGAAGCGGGATGCGTGAGACATGATGTCGGCGCCGCTCGCTTGCCCACTCATTCCTCCATTACCCAAAGAGCCGTGCCCACTTCTTGAAGGATTCTCCTTTCAGTGTTGGACGATGATGGCCTAACCATCTCTAGCCTGTCGGAGCTCGTGCAAATTGGCAAGCCTAGAACTTTCTTTATGCCCTTGCGCAGAATCGCATTTCATTTCGTGTTTTTTTTCGTTATGGTCTATACAAGAGCTGACGCTATATAGTTAGGTTGGATTACGGATTAGAAAATAGAAACATGACGAGCACTTCTTATGGGGCTCAAAGAAGCACGCAGCCATGGCGCACCGGATAGCTGATTTACCCCATTACAAAGATCGTCAAGATGCGCATTTCGAACTTTCAGTAACTTAACAAGTAAGCCAGCCTGAGATTTTGTATGTTTCTTAAGTGGGAAGCACTTTAGGTTGGCTTCTCGATGTCACATGCTGTCATGTGCTGTCGCCGCCGCTTGGCGCAACACTCCATATATATAGCATTTCAAGCGTGCGCTTTCCAACGAGAAGTCTTCTGCGTCTTATTCTTCGAGGGTCTTTATATTAAGTGACTGAGGGCACGCTCGCGCCAAATGGAGAATCTTCGTCTTTTTGTTTTTTGAGCGCCTTGACAATCATCACTTATCATAATCAGCAAAAACTAAACGACAACTAGTGTGCTTGACGTAATGCAGGCAGGACCCCGTATAAAAATAGAAAAAAAGAGGAAGCAAACGCGAGTTAGTCAAAGAGAAAGAAGAAATATACAAAAAATATATAGATATAAACCGCAGAAAAGATAAGTAAACAAATAGAAATGGAGGAAGAAGTAAATAGAAATACTGGGAGAAAAGGGGTGTTGAAATAGAAAAAGAAAGAAAAAGAGGAAGAAGAGAAAACGAGAACTGAAGATAAACAAATGCTCTCCAGCTGTGCACTCCTTCTAGGTTCGGTTACAACACTGCGAATGTGCGGCATTTTTCCAATGAAACTTGCAAGTAATGCTGATTTTGCGTTCGTACATGCCACCTGCATTTCCAAAGGCGCCGGTGCATTGGAAATACTGAATGTGAGAATAACATTGCAAAGTGCAGCTTTCTTTCGCGGTGAACGTTGTCACCCGGGAAATCATGTCAAGCACGAAAACGTCTTATGCTCGTTTTAGGCCGCTCTTGTAAAATGTTTGATGTAAAGATAAGATATACTCCAAGAAAGAAAGAGACCGTGGCTACGTCCTCGAAGATAGTGGTGTCCAGTGCGCGGCTGTTACCGCTAAGTATACCCATACGAACCTATTGATTGATCGACAATGATCGTAAACTGTCTCGCCACACGCCAGTTTGCAGCGTTATTGTTCCTTGGTCATCTCAGAGTTTCATTCAGTCTTACTTGGCAGCGCCCACACATTATAATCTGTTTCTCACTATAGCTTGCTGGCTTGTAAGCACTCCACACTTGTTATCAATACTGGACAGCGAGACTTATAAAGAACAGCAAGAAATGTTCGACAGAGGTACAGTGTACATTAGAACAGCTACACGCAGATCGGAGTGTGCAGCCCCGTATTACAGTGGCTAGAATAGGGGAAGTGTGAAGACCGCGCCGCCTGCGCTGACGCTCTCCACCGATGCCTCGACCAGCGCTGTCTAGGTGGCGCTGGCTGTAGCTTACACGTCGCTCGCTCGGCGGCTCGCTGCAGCGAAGCTGCCATGTGAAGGCTGATTTGTAGCCGATATGGTTTTGTTTCTACCGTAAATTTTATGTGCCTCTACTATATTGCAGGGCGTAAGTGCATCAAATATAGATGAACTTCGCGGCAGATATTATCAAACATTATCACCGTATGGTGTGACCATACCCATAGCATCATAAGTGAAGCTTTACATCAATCGCAAACATCGCGGCCAGCTAAGCTTGCCACTGCTAGCGATCGTTCCTAGGTGCTCAGAAATGTAACCGATAAACATTTTGGGGGGATTGCCATTTCGCAAGGTTATAAGCAAGCTCAAGAAGCAGAAAATGCTACTGTGACATTGATATCAATTTCTTTATTGTTGTTATACTTAACATTTTGCATGAGATAGTTTTAAGGACTTAATTATTCTTGCGTATTCACAGTTGAAATATTTTTCGCTTAACAACTGCACAGAAAATCGGACAGCGTTTTACTTTTCTTACAAATTTTATGTGAAGTTGGGGCATTATAGTAGGGAACAAAGCTAGCACACATCACATCGTGTGATGCACTTCACATCGTTCTGCAAAGCTTGAGGTGCTTTCATCTTTCTTTTGCATAACTTCTGTTTTTTAGAGATTTTGTGAAGAAGTGAAGCCATGTGAGAACATAAAACTTGATTATGTTGCTCGTCAGATCTTGCTTGTGTGAGTCACACCCTACGGATGGTACGGTCTGCATTGAATTAAGAAGTTCAACTATAGTGTCCTTTTGGAGCTTATTATAACTGAACCACAATGTAAATGTGTCCCCCAGTGCCTCCACAAACGAAAATAGCTCAGGTGACGGGTACAAGAGCCCTCCAACATCACAGAATGCTGTGAATGACGCAAGGTCCTTATCTGCGTTTTTGAGGGATGTGAGCAGCTGCTCAAAAGAGTCCCGGCATTTCGTTGCCATAACTTTCCTCCGCGCCACATTGCCAGCCAAACAGTACACCAGTCTTGCGTCACTGACTTGCACAGGATACACATGGCCAGAAAGGACAGTCGATGCCTGTAGTACACTTGAAGCTCTGTCCAGGTTTCCAGTGTCCAGTAAATTGTCGACATGATTGGCCACTTCATCAGTTCCAACTAATGACGTAAGTATGCCACCTGCACAGTTTCCCATGTCTGGTGCTTTTACCAAATTGCAAAAGCTAAGGGAATACACGGCAGTAAGAAAGTGGGTCGATGTGGGATGATCGTTGCATCCGGATAACTGACGAATTATCCCACATAGCTTTTCGATTGGATCTTGGCTGAGGCGTGAAGTAAAAAAATATTTGTACTGCACTTCCTCTGACAGGTATGTTAAAAGGTCCAAAGTGCCTTGCAGAGTTACTCTTAGACCTTCTGCAGTGCTAGCAGACAAAAAGCCTGCCTTCGTAGGTCCGGTGCAGGCTTCCCAACGGTCTAAGTATGCTAGAACACCCTGCAGTACTCTTTCCTGTTCAGAATTTATTCTCAGTGCCGTTGAAGGCACTCTGGATGTCATCACAACAATTAGCTTTTCCATGAAGCAAACAAATTGTTCTGTCGCTTCTCTATATGAACATGACTTTGAGATTGCTTCTTTCTATAAGAAAAGCCCGCGTGTAACCTCAAGGCTGAAGACATCAAATGCATAATTAACTTTCATTTTTTCGAAGTTGTTGGGGTTCAAGTGCTCTTCTGTAATCTTCGGCATAGCTTTCAACGTTGTAGCACACTTGTACAAGTCGGGAGCTATCCTAATTGGCCTAACATCAACGTGCCCGTCTGGTGTTTTATAGTCATTTTTGATGAAGCCGTTCCTGATGTACTTAACTAAATGCGGAAAGTCAGACAGAAAGAAAAGCCGCCTCTTGACGTCAGTTGGATGAGGTGCTGAAGGCTTGATAGCTGATGCCGAACCAGATATGTCAAATCGATGCCACATTACATGGTTCCAAGATGCTCCATCCGATGTCACATAGTCTACTCCGAGGCCAGCATTATCTGCCAGGATAACTGCTTCTAAAATGATTTTGGAAAGCAGTGGGCTTTCACATTGCCTCTAGATGCAAATACACCCAAGATTTGGTGCCATGGACCTGACAAAGGTTGAAACATCATCACAAGACCATGATCGCGTGGAACACTTTTGTCAGCCTCGGGAGTGAAAGAACCATGGTCTACAAATACATCAACTTTTCCACTTCCCCGCTGAACACCAAAGTTTTCTGCAAGTTTCATTTCGTCAATGATCAGTCCACCATGACGTTTAAAGTCTCCCATATTAGCAGACTTCTTAGAAATGCCCGAGAGGACACATTTATTAAAACTAAAGCACGTGTCGTACTTCTTCACGAGTGCTCTGAGGCGTGTACGACTGGGTAGCGCAAGAATTTTCTCCCTACGCACATGCTTATAAAGTCGTGGGCTCTTCATGTGCATGATGACACACTCCAACATCCACTCCGGGCTGTAGCGCATGCCATTTCGGGACTTGCGCCTTGCAGCTTCAAAACACTGCATTTTAGCATTTTTTGTTTGGATGGGAGCTTGTCTATTTTGCTCAAGAGTGCGTTTTCTTCAATGTGTTCATTCTCTAGTTTTAGCTGTGCAATGGTCTGGTCGAGAGTCTTCACCTTGTTTCTAAGGCAGCGTACTGTTTGAGCTTTAGCTTTAGGCTTTGTTCAGTATTGAAGTATTTAAGTATTTAAGCTTTGTTCAGTGTATTTTATTTCATCATAGAGTCACGCCAAAAAGTATCATAAAGTACATATTTAAGTGAACATCTAGCTAGCCAACCGGCGGAAAGCATGTCATGAGTGCGCAATGTGAATCATACTGTACATGAAATGCGTGCAATGATGTCAGTGTTACCACGCGTCTTTTATGTTTGTTATCCAGATGTATCTCGGCACTGAGAGAGAGAAGAACAAGAAGGAAAGGAAAGGCAGGGATGTTAACCAGCCTGGAACGGTCGGTATGCTACCCTATACTGGGAAGTGTGGCAGCTTGGGCTAGTTGGTATGGCATGACGATAGTTATAGCGCGAGAACAAAACGACGACACAGACTCTTTCGTGTCCTTCATGTCTCTGTGTCGTCGTTTTGTTCTCGCGCTATAACTATCGTGATGCCTATACTGGGGATAGGAATTTGGGAGTTTGAAAGATGAAAAAAGAGAGGGAGAGGAGAGAATGCACATGTGTTGGGCTCAAAAATGCAGATGACTTAGAGCACGTTCACGCAGCACACTAACCGACGAAAGTCCGCAAAGATGTGGTTTTAGTCAACTGACGTTCCACTGAACGATGGATGCTTCCTTGACTTCTCAGAAATGATAGCGATCGTTAGCCATATTTCTACTCGAGCGATTCAAGTACTTGGCTTAAGGCGTCCAGCACTTAGAGAGCGCTTCGAGGAGAAGTTGTCCCCATATCCAACAATATCTCTCGGTTGACATTCATGAGAGGACGAAGCATGTTATGACTTTACCATCTTTCTTAAGTGTTTCATCAGTGGTTCGTGAAGAGCCCTGAGTGGATGTGGTCTTCTGACGTTCTATGGTTAGTGGACAACTTGGAAGAATAGACCATTCCTCTGTATCGATATTTTTCCCCGCAGTCTTCTTTGAATTTGTCGGTCCTGTTGCGGGTTGACCTAATGGTGCACCAGTAGAGGTGGCGCTGTCGTTTCAAGCTTGTGCACTTTTTGAGGTCGAACTATGTTGCCGACGCCGCTGCCGACGCCAGACTGTTTCGGCAGCATCCCTGTGGATTGAATTGCCTCTTACCATTTGCTCAAGCACTGCGTGCTCCTTTTATATTTGAGGGCAGTCTTTAGATGAGGCAGTGTGTGAACCATTACAATTACCGCATTTGAGAAATGTGGATCGACACGCTTCTTCCAAATGGGGTTCTGCGCACCGGGGGCACCGAAGCGAGTTTGGGCACACGCCCTTGACGTGACCTAGTTTAAAGCACTAGTGGCATTGAAGTGTCTTTTGCACAAAAGGCCGAACAGGATGCCGAGAATGTCCGACATTTACAGGGCATGGTCTGCAATCACCTTTGAAGACCACTTTCACACCACGTGACTTCCCAAAGCGGTGTCTGTGAGTGATGACAGTACCCTCATTTGCCGGTTTAATGAGAGTAGACAAGTCAGAGTCGGGAATCGCAATGTCTACGTCATATATCACACCGGCTATAGATGCCTTGTCAATTGGTATAAAGGGGCGCGCTTTGATGCCGCCTATCTCAGTCACTTGTTTGAGTGGTCCAAGCGCATTCGCGTGGAGTACGTCTAAGGTGTGTATATTTTTCGCGTATTTACTCTGACGTCCTTGATTTCATCAGGCACTACACGTTCCAAAAAAGCGGACAGTGCCTGCCTGTTCAGCAGTCACAGGTTTCCTGAAGACTCTTCTGGTACGAAGATGATGACGTGTGGCCAGCGTTCATGCCTTGACTTCATAGTCGCTGTACTCGCTGAAGTGTGCGAGGCTGCGTTGACGATCTTCCTCTTAGCCATCTTGCTCTGGACGGGAATGAAATCATCGTCGGATGAGTCATCTTCCGAGGCGGCTGAGTACAGCTCTGTTTCCTCACAGTCACTGAGTGAAGTTCCTCTCTTCCTCGCAGGGGTCCACCGAGATGACTGCTGGCCAAGCGATCCTTCGGAAGGCCTCACGTCTATGGCCTCAAGACGCGGAGCCGAGGCACCAGAAAAACGTGAAGGCGACGATGAAGTGTTCCGGTATCTAAGCGCTCCTCTCTGTGCTCTGTGATTTTTATCTCAGCACAGAAATTTTCACGAGGGTTCTACGGCTGCGAGCGCCTCCGAAACATTAGCTGGGTGAACAAGCTGGCCGTTCATGGGCGACGTCTACCAAAAACACCCGGTAGCGAAGCGAAAACGAATGTGGTACTTTTCTCTTTATAGTTGCGTTAGTGACAGTGGTCACAGTGGCAGATCACATGCGTCGGCATCCTTGCCGCTCTGAGGCGCCATTGACCAGTGACGAATTTGCCGACCTTTTTAGACCATCCGGAAAGCCGAAAATGCAACCCGGGTCCAAGGACTTCGATCCATAGCCTTAGCAACCGCCGTCATCCCTGACGAACGGTGGTATGGGGCAAAGCTTGATGTCTTGCACCCTCTGTCACCCTTTCCCAAAGGAAACTGCCTGATTCACTTTGAATAAATCTTATTTATCACGTTATTACTTTACCACAACTCGTTGCCATGATGTCACATATTATACAGATTTTTTGCGTCATCGTGACGTCATCAACGATACCTCATAATATGACATAGCTTGGTCAAATGTTGGGTGATCATAGAAACAGTGCAAGGCTAGGTGAGGAGCCTCCGATCTTTCAGGCGGTGGAAAACCTCGTCAGGTGGCGATTATGCTTCAAGAAGTAGGAGTGCAGGATCAATACATTCACGGAGAAGACAAAGGTGCATTTCGCTTTTGATTCATCTTCATCGAGAGCGTAGGTGACCATGTAGGCTTCAGTTTTTCTGAAAATGCAACTACTAAGCCATAAATACTTCACATCGACAGCAGCCACAAACATGCTACAAATACTAACCTTAAAGTGGAACTTCAGTTTCACCGTTTTAGTATTCACCGATATCAAGAAATTTTCGAACTAGTGTTCTCACCGCTATCGTGGGGATATATGCCAAATGTTACAACCGTAAGCCATTTATATATTTTTAAGTCACAGCTTTGCCACAAAGGCGAAGCAATGAACACGATATCAACTAATTGTAAAGTCACGCGCAGAATGGCAAGCAGATCGAAACGAGCCCCGCGTTTCTCACGCACAAATGACGCAGAAAACGTCCTTACAGGTACCGATGAACGCGAATAATCGTCTCAGTCGTTACTTCGCTGTGTCTGAAAAGTGCGCTCTTTTCGCAAATGCAGGCGGTGCAATGACTGCAGTGACCTTTGCGCGCCCGGTATTACAACAGGATTGATTCAGTGCACGCCCAACACAGCCAAGACGTATGATCTTCCCCACCAGGAGATAAGGGTGCACAAGAAATTTTCCACTTCCCTCCTCTTCGCGGGCCAAAGGATAATGCTGAAAATACGGAAGTTCCCCCTTAAGATGCCCGCCAACAGTGGTAAGTGGTAGATATAAATAGCTTGCCGTATGAACGTTGAACGAGGTACCCCTCGGTGGCGCAGTGGTTAACGCCTCGCTTTGATGACGTGGAGGTCCCACGTTCGATTCCGCGCACCGGAGTCCTTCTTCTAGATTTCTTTTCTGTCTTGCGTTTACACATATATAGATACTTATGCAAATAAGCTGCATGACATCGATGCCGGTGGGGAAATCCAGGCGAAAGTGTCCATATAATTGCTATTGTAATAAAAACAAGTGTGAAAACCGGTGGCCGATGCCGGGATCACACTGCATGCAGCGTTCGCAAATGGCACCAGCCGGAACGCTCGCACATACACCCAACCGTATTCTGCACAGAACGGTATCGTCACTTCGATAGAGTTTTGATGAAGGTCGCAGGGTTATATTTGTATCCGGAAGATGTAAACATGCCTAGGGAGAATTGTGGCTTGGAATCCAATGTAAGCATCCTATTTTGATCGCATATGTCGCACTTTCAGAAGGTTGTGTTGAACTTTTAAAATACGGTTTAACTCTGTATCTAGAAATCACTCCCAAAGAACATCAAGTCAGTGTAATGTTTGTCTTCTACGAATGCATCACGTATGCTCACTTTCACTTTCGAATCTTAGCAACACCACTCAATTAGCTTAAAATGCGAAATACGGCTTTTGCATGCTTAGTGTGAACAAAGAATTCCTATGGGTCCTAAAACGTCGCTGCGTTTTTTTTTACCTTGACTTGTTCAGAGACTGCATCTACATCCTCACCGTTATAGCCGATCAAACTAACTTTCGTCCAACTCTTGACTAATGTTCAAATTACAGCTGCATCTAAATGCATGCTACCGAATGAGTGTAACAATTTAATTTGATTTCGCAGGCTATTTCATTTGGCTTATCTGGAGCTAGGAAAATGGCCACGAGCGCGCTATCGCGCAGTATGTAGTCATGTTTTACATGACACACGTATCATAATTTTTATGTTTGGACGCGTCCTTTATCGTCATCGCCTATTCACCTCACGTGATAAGAAATTTGGTATATGTCGTGCTAGCGAAACGACCGTGAGCGCACTATGAGCGTAGCTTGTCTTCATGTTTCACATGACACGCACGTCATGATTATCATGTTTGGACCTGTCATTTACCTTCGTCATCAGTTCGCGTCCTGTAATACCAAATTGGGTATATGTGCAGCTAGCGCTAGCGTGTGGCATGTGGTCGTGTTCTTACACTACACGCATCTCATGATTATGTTTGCAGCAGTCATATACCTTTTTCATTCATTCACGTAACGTAGCACCGTAATTGGTATGTATGAAGCTAGCGAAATGACCGCCAGTGTACCATGAGCGTGGCGTGTAGTCAAAACTTACATATCTTGTATGTCATGATTTTCATGTTAGGGTCTATCACATGTGTGCGCCAAGCAGTCATGTCATACCATACCAGTTTTGCAATATGTCATCAGAACGACACCACTGCAAAATCAGCGAGATCATGAAATATAACTCATGATATTCATGACGTAGATCTCATGATTTTCATATTATGACTTGTCACTTATACTCGCCACACAGTCATGGTATGCTATACCAATTTTGGTTTAGATATCACTATCGAAACGGCTAGGAGAGCTAGAAGTCGTAGGTGGCTAAATCAGACAGACAGACAGACAGACAGACAGACAGACAGACAGACAGACAGACAGACAGACAGACAGACAGACAGACAGACAGACAGACAGACAGACAGACAGACAGACAGACAGACTCAAAGTCCGCTAAGAACTGCTTTGCATTTAGAACCAACTGAACGTACACGCTTCTGAAATACACGGAACAGCCGTATACTTTAACGCATTGCGCTTCCTTGGAATCTTCGACGACTTCGATCTTTCGATTGAAGTCATGAGTGATGTGTCATATGCTAGTCATAAAATGCATTTTACAAGCAGGAGGTAACCATCAGATAGAAAGAAAATTTATTGAAATGAGCAGAATGAGAAGCAAAATAGAAGTAGAAAAGTAAAAAAAAGAACGGAAGAAATTGAGTATTTTGCTAGTATCAACAGATATCGATAAGTGATACATTTCGTACTGTTAGTAGACGTGATCATCTAAATATCCAATCAGCGTGTTCTTGGTACTTTATAGCAAAGCGAGTAATCCTGACCACGCTTTGGAATGACTATTCCACACTGCTGAAGACCAGAATCACATTTTGTTTTTTCGTTCAATATTCACACCAGCTGCGTACCCCTACAAGTGTGCCTCCATGCTGGGAGTCACAATCGCTTAAACTTTGTTCTATATTTAAACACATATTTTGTTGGTCAAGGTGACCATCGCGACAACATATAGGCAAATTATCGTCGGGGCACCTCGTGCCGCTTCTGTAGCCATTCAGCAGTGAAAGATAAGATAAACGCCAAAAAGAACTAGTTTATCGCAGGTGAGAGCACCATGCAGCAAGCTGCTATCGCGTTGTTTCCTTGTATAACCCTCAGCGACTTGTTTTCTTCTGTCTGACAGTCTCGCGGTCATTGCTTAGTAGCTTGGTTGCCTGGCCCTGCATGGTATTTGTCGTTCATTCTCTAGATACTTTTCACGGCAACTGTGAAACGTATGAAAGTTCGCAATGAATGTTTGCTATTACTACACATCACAGCCGTGAACATCCTAACCAAAATATTATACCCCTGCGTGGAGCTAAGGGCACGAGCAAGGGCATAATAATGTGCTGGACGCCTCCAGGGACGCACGAGGGCCCCTCTATGCCGCCATCATCATTGCGAATGTAGTCAGCGGGAAGGTACACCGAAAGGGAGGTTTGGTCGATTTTTTACAACGTTTTGCTTCTACCAAGTGGTGAGTTTTTTGTCTGTTTTTACTTATTTGTCCGCTCTCTTACCTTAACTTAAATTGTCGTGGTACGACGCGAACAAAACACAGGTACGCCTTGAGACAGCGAAAGCAGCGTGTTCTCAACAGCTGAGCCACAAGATCGTCTTCTTCGTTCTCGAGTCAAGCCAGAGGCCCCCTACCTGGTGTCCACTAAATCCCCCCATCATCGTTTTCATCCACATGTAGAGACGCGTCATTTGCCTCCCTCTCAAAAAGCATCACCCCGATGCGAAGTCAGTAATCATGTTTTTTTTTTAATGAAACGTCTCACACAATCACTCGCTGACGTAAGGCTTCATGCGCACTACGTGAACGAGTTCAGGATGGTGCTGGCGACGCCTCGCACTATACGAACTTTCGGGAACGACTTCGTAAGTGACATCACTCAGTTTTCGCAGCACTCGGTATGGTCCACAGTATTTTCTTAGGAGCTTTTCGGAAATTCCTCGTTTCTGTACGGGCGTCTAAACCTATACTTTGTCGCCAGTTTGGTAGACGATTGTTTTGCGGTGAGTATTGTAGCGGTCTGCATTGTACTCTTCCTGCTGGCACATCCGTAAACGTACAAGTTGCCTTGCTTCTTCCGCGCGTTCCCTAAACATGTCAGCGTCCGGGTCGATGTCATCTTTGTACGGCCACATCACATCTAACATGGTCCGTACTTCCCGTCCACGAACGAGGCTGAACGGGGTCATTCGGGTCATTTCTTGCTTAGCCGTGTTCTACGCAAACGATATGTAAGACATGACTTCATCCCAACTTTTATGTTGAACATCTAGGTACGTCGAAAGCATGTCCTCAATGGTTTTGTTTAGACGCTCTGTCAGCCCGTTCATTTGTGGATGGTAGGCGGTGGTCTTACGCTGTGTTGTTGCACTGAGCATCAGGACGTGATCCAAAAGCGCTGCCGTAAAGGTGGTTCCTCTCTGTGTGATCATGACGGTTGGTGCACGATGCCTCAGTACAATATTTTCGATTAAAAATTTTGCCACCTCCGCTGCTATACCTCTCTGAGTAGCCTTTGTCTTGGCACAACGGGTCAGATAATCAGTCGCGCCGATAACCCAGTGGTTCCCTGCAGTAAAAGTAGGTAGTGGGCCCAAAATGTCCATGCCGATCTGGTCGAATGGAGTCGTCGGGACCTGTACGGGTTGCAGGAGGCCAGCTGGTTTAGTCAGTGGTGACTTGCGTCGCTGGCAGTCGAGACAGATACGAACGTGGTGCTTCCCGGCTGGCTTTGGTTAGTCTTAGCTGTACTGTGGTTAGCCTTAGCCGGCTGTGGTTTGTCTGAACTGTGCTGGGGGAGCATGCTAGTATGCTTCCTCAGCATAGTCATTTTTTTCATTTCTTTTCTGATTCATCACCTCCGTTCTCCTCTACGTGTTCCCTCGAGTCACTTTCCCATGACGCCTGTATTTTGAGCTGCCTCGCCTTCTGCGTCCTTGGCATTGCCGTCAACTACTCATTCTCAGCGCTATCTTCTCGTCTCCATCCTCCCCAACGACAATCTCTTCACAATCCCTTGATTCCACGGCACTTTCATTATCATGATGAAAATTACCTCCTAGTTTTTTTTTTTGCTCTGTGCCTTGTGGCATGGCGTCTCGCCTACTGTAACATGTCCGCGCCACGTAGTGTAAACGACAGACATCCCATCTCTCAGTGCGCGGATTGGGTTACACTCCCAGGGCACGCGCGTCCGGGAGCCAGGTAAATCAGAGGCTCTTTGTTACCAGCAAGACGTGTGATAAGTCGCTTCTTCTTCGCGTTACTCGAGCTCACGACATGAATAATTGGCCTCGTAGCCGTTCTGGCAGCCTTCGGCCTCGTCTTCAAAGATCTGCTCGCCCGTATCTACTCGCAACTCACGTTCTCCACGCCTTCTAATCTCCTGCTGCTGTCTTGTAGCCTTCGTTATCCGTGTCACCAGCGCCATCTGCGTTATTGTCGTGTCGTCGATGTCTGGCAAGGAAGCCTCAATTGCGGGATACATAGGCTTTCCGTCGATGGCTGTGTTGCTCTCGTCAAGTGTCTTCAGGTCGTCACTAGGTGCCAACCCGAGTAGCTGCCGCATTAGCCTATGTTTCCTGGGTTGCATTTCCTGGCATCAAGGCAGCACTGGTCATCATGTCTAGCATTTTAAATATTGGTTCCGTTTTGAGGCAGGTGGAAGGAGTCAGGTAGATTCAGAAACAAGACCGCTTCGCACGGTGAAGTACCGCAGTTACAAACACTGGCGGGCCCTGACTGCCCGCTTTTCCACCAAGCGCACCAAGCTCGAGTGCATTTTCGTCTAGCGCTTTCCCTGGCTGGCGTCAACGCACCCAAACAATATACAACTACAATGAGGATATGCTTCTTTTTATAAGACACGTTTTGATGATTCATGAACGTTACATTGCATATTATTAAAGGGTTTGAAAATGGATGTGCAAAGTCACTCACGCTTAATATAAAAGAAGCATTGGTTAGCTGCTTATCTGCAAGCTCTGCAGTTAAATATTTACTTCAGCTGTCATGTCTCAATGTCATATATTGTAGGATCATATGAAGAGAGGAATGAATAAGCAACAGTAAAACCATGATATGAGTATACTGATCTTAAAAGCGGCAAAGTCACTCAAATCCTTCCAAATACGTCCGTATGGAATCTCGTGATAGGGCTAGAGTATTTCTCGTTGACGATGCAGCACTTCGTTTCCGAAGCATACACGGACCAATATGACAATGATGCAAAGGAAATAACGTGCTGCACCTGCTTTAATAAATATGAATATGCGGAGGTAACTTACTGGTGGTCAAACTACCATGTAAATGCAACATTAACATTTTTTTTCAGACGTATTCCTCACTTATAGGACAAGCATCGCAGCCAGACACCAGTAGTGCTTACCGGTCAGCTGGCTCATGGCGGTCTCTATGGTCTGCGCGAAAAAGGACACTCGCTTTGGAGTGGACTCGAGGCGCAGTTGGGTGACCGCAGTGTTCTTAAGCCTCACATTGGCCGCAGTGCTCATTGGCCAGCATTCGGTGGGCGTGCTCTTCTACGGAATCGTTCACACGTACGGTGTCAGCAGGAAGGACGCATCGTTACCACTTTTGCTGTGCCAGAGTCTTTCTTTCTTGGCAGGTACTTTGCATACATCTTTGTTTTGAAGTGTTTGATTGATATGTGGGGTTTAACGTCCCAAAACCACTGTTTTGTAGTGTAAGACACTGCATTGAGGGGTGGGCTCTTAAACAGTTAAAATCCTGAGGGCACTTTCAGTAAGTAGAATACTTAGGAAATAAAACGCGGCACGTAATATATCATCCAGCCGCCATACTTGCAGGGCCGCCCGTTGAAGCGTTCGAAAGCGAGTTATATTTTGCACAATTATATTTTGCGCAAATGACAGTGTTTTCGGAGCATGATTTCTGCTCAAAGCCCGTTTTGCGCACCATAAGGGAGCTGGTTAACTTCCGGCCACCATGTTCTGGACCGAAACGACATGCACGAGGTCTTAGGTAAAATGAAAATTTGCTGTCAATCCTAGCTTATACAATAGCGATGCTGGCGAAATTACGGCAACCTAAAAGTGATATGACGCGAAGGTACCTGCACATTGATGACATCGGCCAGCAACTGATGCAGGAGCAAATGTATTCGCAACGCCGGATGGAACCTTTTTCTTGCATTAACATTTTAGCGATGGTATGAGATCTACGTGGTATTCATTCTCAGATCAAGTGGCGCGCCAGTCTGTGACGGCTACCGGAAACTCTCTGTTAGGTTAATTGTTTGATTTATGGGGTTTAACGTCCCAAAACTACCATGTGATTATGAGAGACGCCGTAGTGGAGGACTCCGGAAATTTGGACCACCTGGGGTTCTTTAAGGTGCGCCCAAATCTGAGCACACGAGCCTACAACATCTCCGCCTCCATCGGAAATGCAGCCGCCGCAGCCGGGATTCGATCCCGCGACCTGCGGGTCAGCAGCCGAGTACCTTAGCCACTAGACCACCGCGGCGGGGCACCTCTGTTAGGTTAGCTTAAGTTAGGCTAGGTTAGAAGCTCTGCTATACTGAGCTTTTTAGCGCACGTTATTATGGCAGCCTACAGTAGTCGATGGAGGCTTTCGCAGTTTAGTGCTCACGCGGCTATATTTATAGTGACGTGACTGCCATGCAATGGCGTTTCTCTGCTTCAGTATCTCGAGTGCTGAGAGAAGCTTACATATTTCTCTTATCATGTGAAAAGCTTGTCACTCACACTATATGCAGTATCTATTTTTTTTTTCAACTGCGACGAAGGTTCCAACTGCTGAGCCCTTCTGTACTTTTTGCGCGAAGTCTTTTAATTGAGTAAAATTGCCAATTTCACCACTACATTGTTTAGGTGAGAAGAAAAACAAAGAAAAATGATTCTATCGGTACCCTATTTCATTGCCTCAGTGAACCATGAAAGGGCTTTCTTTATAGTTTCTTGACGGCTTCCTTTTTAGGTCCGGTAATGGGATATCTTTGCAGCCGTTTTTCCTGTCGAATGGTGCTGCTTGTTTCTACATTTGCGGCAGGTGCCACAGTCTCCAGCTGCTTCTTCGTGGACAATATCTTGTATATAAACATCCTATTTGGAATTGTCTACGGTAAGTGCATAAATTTGTTTCCGTGCCATTTGATTGATATGTGGGGTTTAACGTCCCAAAACCACCATATGATTATGAGAGACGCCGTAGTGGAGGGCTCCGGAAATTTTGACCACCTGGGGTTCTTTAACGTGCACCTGAATCTGAGCACACGGGCCTACAAACATTTCCACCTCCAACGGAAATGCAGCCGCCGCAGCCGGCATTCGAACCCGCGACCTGCGGGTCAGCAACCGAGTACCCTAGCCACTAGACCACCGCGGCGGGGCGTTCGTGTACCAATTCAAGGAACTCTGAAAGATTTGACACTCCGTGACTGTGAGCGAAGAAAGAAAGCAAGCCAAATTCAAAACGTGCACGTCTTCGGGAAGTGCAAATGGCGCCTCAGTATAGGTATGCATAATAACAATTAAAACCAGCAGGTAACAAAGCCAAAAAGTATGGCTGACGGTAATTGTGCTGTTTCATTTACATGGTGGTGATTTTCATAGACATATAAAAAAATTACAGCGGACGAAAAGATAACTCGTCGCGGGCAGGAGCTCAACCTTCTACTTTCACGTCCCAAGATGACAAATGCAGTCCCTGGCGGTGGCATGGTACCTTTTCTTGCACTTTACCTGTCGGAGGCAATTACTACATAACACTTAAACTGCTACAATCAACGTCACCTGAGCCTTTGCTGCCTTCATTTCTGGCCGGTGTTAATTTAAGTTGGGTGGGACAAATAAACGAGTCCTCAATATATTCTTGATTCATTCATGCATATCTATAGCTCTTTAATGCAATAGAAGACAAATGTAACACTCGGTCACTCCAAGCTCAATGGCACAGGCTTTTTTCCCAGTCCCGTCGGCAGCACTGCTATGGGGCAAAAATGACAGAACACGTTTGCAGTTAGGAGCTTCTCAAAGAAGCCCAGGAGCTCAGGATAAATCTGGAGCTACCCACTACAATGATTCTTCAAATCATAACGTTGTAGTGCACTGTAGAACCCCAAACTTTAGTATAACGTCTACACATTTAGCTGGTTTGCGAACTTCTAGTACAATATCGCACTTAAGGTTTCACGTTAGGGCGCAATGTCATTCCCAGACATCCCATTCCCAGAAACAAATGAAACATATATCCCAGTTCACCCCCACCAAACTTGGCGTCACCTTCGCCACATTTATCACACTTATTCTTGCTTTCTTTAATGCGAGAACATTGGTGAAGAGCTTTCACTTACAGCAGAATGTTTAAAAGATGTCGAACTGCACGAAGTATACCCGAAATGAAAAGGTGTAATTGTAGCCCAGTTATACTTCCTTCGTTTAACGTTGTTTTTGCATCTCTATGCTCACGTCGAAAAATTTCAAAGAACTTGGAGCAGCAATGGTCTAGTGGCGCGAAGCTTGAAAAAAACAGCGAAGCTTTTCTTAATTATTCCTCCTCACTCCCACATCTCTCCTTGTCACTCTCATTTGTCATGTTCATCCCTTGATGTATGTATTATAATATACATGGGTAGTTGTCACTTCCTCGTTCTCCTTCTGCTATCTCGGATACTTGTTCGCGGTTGCCTTTCATACCCCTTGTTAAGCCATGCTATGTCTAGCTTTACCCTCTACCTCTCTATTTCCCGTCTGCCTCTCCCTGGTATCGCTCTTCTTCACCCCCAATTGACTTTCCAATGTCGCTGCTGTATTATAAAAAAATTGGCAGGTTCCATGCAACTTGGGCATTGTCGTTATGCGAAGCATTTCGAAGGAAGGTTACTGCGTTGTATTTTTTTTGTTGAGAGAGACGTAATGAAATGACGGGAAATATACGTATAAATTTTGCACGCGCGAACATACTTTGAACAGTTGCAGATGTTTATATAACCAGTCTTAGGCACTTGCGCAACGATGCCAACTGGAACACAAGTATTGCCAACACCAGAAGCGATAAACTGACATGAAGCGCTGGTGCTTGCAAGGATGGTAGCACTAGACAATTGTACATAAATACCCTCGGAGCGTGGCCCTTAATTACTGTTGACGTGAACCCGACATGACGACTCTATCATAAGAGTACACATATAATGTTTATAAAACTGCATAGTCAGCACTGCAACCACATTTGACGTTTCGCGAACATTAGAGTCTTTTTTGAAAAGTAGTTACGAGACCTGGCTTGGCTTTGTGGTAGAATGCTTGATTTTCACGCAAAATGCTTTGGTTGGATTCCTGCTGGGATCCAGACTTTTATTCTTTGCATTAGTCGGGTCAACGCTGCCGATGTAAGGTTTTCTTTAACGCTCGCGCGTTAAAGTTGGCCATGTGTGTTCACATCGTTTCTGGGTACATAACAAGTGTCAATCACCTGTGCCACATATCTGCATACCAGTGGCACATACCCGCCCGCACGTATCTGTCATTGTTTGGCGGGAAGTGTTTGATGACGCACGCGACGAGATTGTGACATTATTCATGTCTAGGCTAGTGCGCCATATACGTCAAACCATCTTACCCTCCCATTGGTTCAGGCTATGTCAAGAGGGTGATCACAAGAACACTAAGACGTAAGCGGCTAGATAGATAGATAGATAGATAGATAGATAGATAGATAGATAGATAGATAGATAGATAGATAGATAGATACTGAAAGTGCTCGCAACACGCAAAGAAATGCTTCGCATTAATTATACATAGATATACAAAGCTCTCTTTCTCTCTGTTTTAAAGGTGGAGCACTTCTTAGCGAACTTCAGCAACTTTGAGCGTATCTATCTATCTATCTATCTATCTATCTATCTATCTATCTATCTATCTATCTATCTATCTATCTATCTATCTATCTATCTATCTATCTATCTATCTATCTATCTATCTATCTATCTATCTATCTATCTATCTATCTATCTATCTATCTATCTATCTAGCCGCCTACGACATTTAGCTCTCCTGGCCGTTTCGATGATGCTATTGATACCAAACTTGGTATGGCATAACGTTACTGTATGAACATGTTTCATTAGTAATAACATGAAAATCATGATATGTATGTTATGATTGTCATGATTTACATGTCATTGTCCAGCAGCTCTTGTGGTGGTTTCGTTTACAAGGGATGTCGCAAAACTGGTATGTCATGGCATGATTGCATGGTGAACACAAGTGACCGACCCTCACATGAAAATGATCACATGCGTGTCATGTAACAACATGACTACATGCAACGCTCCTGGTACGCTTTCGGCCGTTTCGCTAGCGTCACATATACCAAATTTCCAAATTTGGTATTACAGTACGTGAATAGAGAACGAAGGTATGTGACTGGTGCTAATATATTAATTGTGAGATGCGTGTTGTGTAGCAACATGATGCGTAGGAGGCCATTTCGCTAGCATCACCTAAGCAAATAAGTTATTACGGAACGTGAATGGATGACGAAGGTATGATACTGGTGCAAAAATGAGAAACATGAGATGCGTGTCATGTAATAACAGGACTAGATGCTACACTCATGATGCGCTCGCGGCTGTTTAGCTTGTTTCACATGTACCAAACTTGGTATTACGTGACGCGAACGCACGACATATGTAAATGACACATCGAAACATGATAGTCACGACATGAGTGTCATGTAACAACATGACTACATGCCACACTGACCATGTGTTCGCGGCCGTTTCGCTAGCTTCACGTATGCCAAATTCGGTATTACGTCACAGCAATGGATGACGAAGGTATGTGAATGGTGCAAGCATGATAATCATGAGAGACATGTCATGTGAGAACATGACTACATGCCACAGTCAAGGCGCCAATACATTTCAACGTGACGTGGTGCGCGTGCTTACCAGCGTTCATTTCGTCGCGTCACGCCAGCGTTGCCACGCCAGGAGCCGGTCCTGCCTTATGTTCGCAGGCGCGCGCCGTGCTGCGTTGCTTTAACGCATGCGCACCACGCGGCGTTGCTTTGACGCATGCGCGTTTCAGCGCATTCGGCGTCCCTCCGTCACGAAAAGAGGGAGAGGGACTGTTTGATGGGCAACCCATCGGCGAGAAATGCAGCATGTTCCATTTCGCGCCTTTGCCGTAGGGACGCGCTGACGGACGCTGGTCGCGCCTGGCGTCAGACGATAGAGTGCTCACGTTTTGCTAACGTAGCGTCGCTGTGCCCGTTGGAGTATAATGGGCCCTTCATGATGCGCTCGCGGCTGTTCTGCTAGCTCCACATATACCAAATTTGGTGTCACGTCAGGTCAATGAATGACGAAATATATGACTGGTGCAAACATGATAAGCCTCACACGCGTATCATGTAAGAACATGACAACATACCCCGCTCATAGCGTGGTCGCGACCGTTTCGCTAACTCCACATATACTAAATTTGGTATCACGCGACGTGAATAGACGACGAAGGTAAACGACACATGCAAGCATGATAAACATGATATGGGAGTCATGTACGGCATCCTTCACCTCCACCGAGTAACGTTGTGCTGATTTTAAAGTGACATATCAACATTTCTCAATCTTATGTGAATCTTAAAAAGCAAAGAAGAGAAAAGTGAGCCCCGTAACTGTCTGCATCAGAGTGCGACACCTGAACAGTAGCTCACAAGGGATTGGGCTAAGGAGGGATCAAAAGGTTCATATAGAGAGAGAAAGGAGAGAGCGAGGTGCAGGGACAGCGAGTGACGGTAGTAAAGAGGAGATACGAAAGATAGAAACGGTCACTTGAGTCCGAAGATGGGGTACCACTCAGCGAGAGCTCATGTCGGCGGCAGGAGATGGCGCGGGGGGGGGGGGGGGGCAGTCTGCCTGAGCTGCGCTGTCGTCGGAGATCGCGGGAATACAACCGGTTGACTTGAAATCCAGTGAGCAAGTCACATTTCTCATTCGTGCTTCGCGTATCATCAATTCCCGCTGTACGTGAGATCTGCCAATTTTTTTCCTTTACTGTTGTCTCGAATTTAAATATTTATTTTTCCATTCTCTCTCTCTGTTTTCCTCTTTCTGCCTCACCCCCTTTCTTTTTCGATTTATTCCTCGCTTTCTCATCTTTCTCAGTCTTGTCAATGTAATTTTATGGTTCTCTTTGCATGCGAAGTGAGCGTTGGCAGCTGTGCCAAGTGGCAAGTGGTTGCTAGGCAGTGGGGATTAATGCTCTACGCTCTACCGACAACCGCATAACGTACACAGCTCTGCTGTTAAAACGAATGTAAATACAGCGTCTTCGAGTTCACTTATATGAAGGCTCTCATTAGTCTGCTCATGCTCACCGCAAAGACACCAGTGCGTAAATTGAGGGTGAGGCAGCTGCCAATGGAGAAGAAAATAGCAGGTGCAGCCTGTAGGGGCAACAAGAGAGCAGAGTGAGTCAGGTAACACACCAACGTCCAGGACATTCTAGTCGAAACTAAGAAGAAATATTCATAGGCAAGTCATTCGGCGTTTAGGCAAGACAACCGCTGGTTGTTCAGTGTACCAGGCATGTTAAGAAAATGCAAATGCATGATGGGAGGGGGGGGGGGGGGCAGAAAAAGCGGTGTATATATTGAACTAAGATCTGGCGTAACAGGGCCGCAGCAAGCTCATAACCCGGTTGATTGGCGGAAACGAAAAAGTTCTATTGGCCTCTAGTAGTTGATTGGCGGACCATGGGAGAGACCTTTGCCCTGCAGTGGGCGTAGTCAGGCTGATGAATATGACGACATGATTGCTTCAGGCGTTTTAAAAGGACGATTGGCCGTGTGGTGAGAGCGTTTGCATAATGACAGCTTGTAGGATTCACGCAATTGCATTTATTTCTCTTTTGTTGTAGGAGTTGCAGCATGTGGCGTCCACGTTGGCGCTAACGTCCTTGTTTCCCAACACTTTGAAAAACGAAGGGCTACAGCGTGCAGCATCATTTACACGTCTCTTGGCATCAACAGCTTGTACTTACCTCCACTGGCTGAGTTTCTTCGAGTTACGTACGGGATCCGAGGCACTTTCCTGTTGCTGGGTGGTCTGATCCTCCATTCATTGCCTCCCGCGCTCGCCGTCCGAAGCCCGGAGTGGGCGAAACCAAGGAGGCAGTCCTCTGGAAGTGCAGTGACACAGCCTGAAATGAACGCTGAAGTGGCTCCAAATAATCTACTTTTGCCTGAAAACGGTACGCAAGGTTGCCACAATCCTGATGACCACGAAGAAGAATTCACAGAATCACGACACGTACAAACCAGCATTTCGTGCATCAACGACCTTCCATCGCTCAACTCGACCAACACATCAGGAGACAAGACATATATGAGAAAAGCAACCTTGAATACAATAAAGAGAGAGTTTATTAGCACGCCGTTCGTGGTTAACGCCGTATCGTTCACGATAATTACCCTAGGGTTATCTGCGTTTCTTTTGTTGTCAGTGGATATTGCCAAGGACAAAGGAATTGCACCATCCAGTGGCGTTTTTTTACTTAACGCCTTTGCAGTGACGGACATTGTGATGAGACCACTTAGCGGCCTTGTAATCGACTCTGGTGTTTTGTCACTGGAAAGCGTCATGCTAGTGGGATACCTTCTTCAATCTCTCGTGCTAGAGCTATTCGTGTTGCTGGACTCTTTCCCGGTCATGCTGGCTTTGTCCGCGTTATTCGGAATCAGTAACGGATTGAGAATTACCCTGCTCATGCCTTCTCTCACGAAACACTTTGGAGTTGACCGAATGCCCTTAATGCTCGGTGGAGTCGGCTTCTGGATTGGTGTCACACTCATTGCGGGACCATTTTTGGTTGGTAAGTGATTATGCTTATCTGTCATGTATTCCAGATTATTACAGATTGTCTGATTGATTTATGCCAGATTAGCTGCATCTGTTGACTTTCAGAGGCAACAAAGAAGAAAGGTGCCGGAGATTGGTATTAATTATTATAACATTTTTGGTAATTACTGCGACGATGTATGGGTGAAGAGCATCTTGCTCTGCCGACATGCCTGATGATTCGAGGTTGTCATTTGTTATAGGTCTTGAAAGTTCATGTTAACAATTACATCACGATTCAACTGCATATCTAAAACGTGGTCTCTTAAATGGACAAGCAATAGGAATATTTACCTGTCTACAAACGCATAAACTGTGCCCTTCTAGCAACGCAAGTTTAGGTGATTGCTCGCACTACAACTTCACTAGTTTATCTATGCCAAAATGAGCGTAAAACTTGGAGTGGATTGTACAATTTATTGAGTTTTCATTTTATCTCACATAAGACTTTGCTGGTGTCCTTGATTTCTTTGAAAAGTGACAAAGCAGGCCCATAGCCAAGAAACGAAAGTAGTGCCCAAGACCCCCTTCCCCCTAATCGTTTGAATTCTTGTTGAAAGGGTGTTCTTTTACCAAAAAAAAAAGCATTTCTCTAGTAATGTAGAGACCTCCATCAAGACACCCAGAAAATATTTCTAACTACGGGCTTCAGACAAAGCGACATAAATCAAAAGATAAAGCCATAAGGCAACCAGTTTGAACCCTTTGGGCTGCTGTGCACTGCGTAAAAACGGGATCAGTGAACTTGTTTAACAATAAAACAGGCCACCGATTTATTAATTCAAGTTTGAAGTTCACGAAATCTTGTTTAAATGAATTCGCCAAACTGTTTGTACGCAGCTGTTAAACAATTCAAATAAATGGTTCTAATAGTTTATTGAAGTAGTTATTTTTATATCACTGTCAATTCTTATGGCATCTGATTTACCAAATATTTGGATCACAACAGTTCTGTTACACTTTTGGCAACGAAGTTATATCTTATTCTCCTTTTAGCAACGTTCTATGAAAGCTATCTTGCCAAAGCCTTCAGACTTTATCCCTATACCAATACAGTTCTGTTTCTGCGCTTCGGAGAAAATTTGATATAAGGGTGACACGTTCGTCGTATGCAATGCATGGCTTAGTACAACTTCTTTCCCTACAATGCTACGTGATAAACTGATAACTCAGCAGTGAACGTTGTTCTTTGTTTATGGATTATAACATTTATGCTATCTTCATTTTCCTGTTATAATGCCTCATTTTTTAGGAGAAAATAAACAAATTGATAATTTACCGGGGGGTCGTTTGCCTGTGAGACAATAAGTTTATTTCTTGTGAAGGAGACATGTGTTCAAATTATCAAGTAATATTCTTTGAAAAAAAAAACAACCTTATAACTTTACGCGGCTGAGAAAACATAACTGCAACTGCTTTCACGATATTTACAGGTACTAAGCCATGGCACACAACGTACATTGGTGAAGTCTTTTTTTTTTACATTTTCTGGCCACTCGAACAATTTGTCTTACCCGAATCATAATATACCCTGCCACACTTATGAGAATATGTTATAGTAGAACAATTTGATCTCCAGAGAGAAATTAAGCCACATGTGACCTTCAATAGGGGAGCAGCTCTGCTGAGGTCTTTACTGTAACGAAAATGCAAGTGCGTGTAATATATACCGCTAGCCTACCACCTCTAAAAGAAAGGCTAGACATGAAAGGCTGAACTGGTTTGTAAAATCTATTTATGCGTGCATTTAAAATGAACGCATTAAGGATCACGCATATTTAAGGGGGTATGGAATAGCATAACTATAGTTCAAAAAAGTAATTATTTGGTTTCATTACCAAAAAGTAACAGAAGTTCTGATGAACATAACGATGTATTCACAAGCTTGTACGAGCACGGGGAGCCATTTGAAAGTAGCACCAAAAATCATCTTGGTAATATACGTGGAGAGACTGGATAAATGTGTTTATTTCCTGTCCTTTTTACGCTTTGGTTGAAAACTTTCCCGCTAAGTATGTTTTGGTAGCATAGCTATTGGATTTACATTGTTTCTATAAGAAACTGTGTGTTTTTCTCACAGTTAATTTTCTGAAGAGAACACAAACTTGATGTACTTTTTCTGTAAAAGTCTGCCTCTGATTCTAATCACACGTTTTGAGATTCTACTTAAATATATCGAAAATAGAAAGAATTTGAAATGTTTAATAACTGTGCGACCTCTCATTAGGAGAAATACAAATTTATTTGTAAAGCCCTCTGGTAACACGGGGCAAATAAATGCAATTATAACTTAAATCGTAAATATAGGTAACTTATACTTTAGGCAGTAATTAAAGCGCTATTATGGGAAATAAGCAAGCAAAATTTCATGGTCATGTACACTGCTTTTGCTTTATGTGAAAGCATACATTATTTTTGGCACGCATGCTAAATCTTTGCTACTCAAGTGCTAAATATATATATAAAAAGCTACGAGAAATAATACTACGCCAAGTGAAGTCTGAATTCTTTTTTATGAGACATGTGAATTTTTTCCATACAATAAAAAGTTGTTGATGAGAGACCAAGCTGACACCGCAAGAACCCATTTACTCTGCCATACCCCCTGAAGTGTGGTCCGGTGACTCTAACTTGTAGAGCTTATGATGGCAGTTACGCAATAATACTGTCTTAGAAAAAAGTTTTCAGTGCATTTATTTGCTCTTTGCAGGTTATTGGCGAGATCGTTTGGGATCATACGATGGCCTTCTTCATTTCATGGCAGCACTGAATGCTGCACTAGCCATTATCTGGGCTGCAAAGCTTTGTTTACAAAGACGACAAAAGCCACTTTTACAGCATAAATAAATGTAATCTAGACAAAACTGCAATTTCTCGCTTTTTAGGGCGGAACCACACCCTTTCACTTCCATTGATGAGGCATAAAATGCAGAGTGGGACTTGAACATTCTTCCCGAGTAGTTTAGATAACTTGCAGGAATCTAAATCTATAGTCCTCTCCCGTATTGCATGGCGATTGAGTTAAGCTGAAGAGATCACGCACGTTCCATAGCTTAGCTAAGCGTTGCACTGCAATGGTAAGTGTATAAAATTCTCTGTGCTTACAACGCCAGACATTTGCGTACAATACTATGTCTGAAATGAAGTTAGCATCACCTTCCTAATAACAGCAAAAACTTTGTAACCCTTGGACAACACATAAAAAAGCCAAATATCGAAATAAATCCTATGGTTTATTAGAAGAATATTTTTCGGTACATGTATCAAGAGATACCGTCGATGACAGCGAAAAAAACAACAACAAATCGCTGGGCTATACTCAAAACTTTTATTCATATTCTTGAAACTAAGCGGTCAGGACAATCTACGAAAGTGGACATAAAAGGTGGTCGTTACTTGAATTGAGTTACGCAAAGGGTAAAGAAGTGAAGCTGTATGCTATTAAAGCCTAATTTGCTTGCTTCCCCGCTGTTGCTGAGCTTTAGCTAAGTGATGCTAAGTCGTTTCTTAGTTGCTTCGCAGCACAGGGAGAGTCCCGTTTTAACACTTGCAGTCACACACGCTGCAGGGATGTCGAAACTCCAGAAATAAAACTCGTGCTAAAACCGAGTGTTCTCACCTTCCAACAGATGTAGAGGCACGTCATTGTTCGCATGGTGCTGCTATCGCATCGGGGTCTCTTAGCAGACATCAATGTCTTTTCCATCTCCGAATCTTCACTCGTTGTACTCACCGCCAAAGCATTAAATACAGAAGCTTTAAAGATTTTTTTACACCAGCTCAAGGTCTTTTTTTTACAACCAGACTAACCATACGGCTTTGAAAAGACTTGTTATATCATTTTAACGCCTACTGAAAACAGTAATTGCATCTTTATTTACCATCAATGCTTTCCGCATGCATTTTCAAATGTATCCGAATGGTTGGTACCAGTATGGTGGTTTTTGTTTTCAATTCGTTAGCGTTATTCCAGGTCATAGCCAAACTCACTGCAGTATATAGAGTCAGATCACCTCTTGCCACACGTATGACCGCTTAGTCATGAAAAATGAGATGAAATGGAAAAAGCGCCTGACAGATTGCCGCAACGGAGAGCACTGTGCAGAAGGCTGTTGTCATGTTTTTTTTTTTCTTATCCCACTTTGAACCAATTGTTCCATTCCGTGTAAGAAGTGAGTGCCCTCCGAGTCTGTCGGTCATCGCTGAGTAACTTAGTCGCTAAATGCAGCACAATATTTCCAACCCATGCTTTGCGTCTACTGTATGGCTACTGCGAAACTCCAAGGACTTCAATGTTTGATCGTTGTAGATAGTGCAGCCGGAAACCTCTCAATGAAGTGTTAAACCACTGCTTGCAGCTTAGAACCAAAAGCATTGGATAACAATGTTCTTGTCTCCTCCTGCGGCGTCACCCTTTCTTCCGCCTCCACCATTTATGCACTAGTCAGCGGGAAGGCACAAATGAGGTTCGGCAGTTGTTTTTTATTTTGGCATTTTGTTGCTACAAAGAGGTAAGTTATGTTTCTCTTGTGTTGTCTTGCTATTTTTAGTCAGATTTCTTATTTCGCTTTTAAGGCTTTGACATGCACTGCTGGTCTATTCATTGTGCATGGTGTGTTTCGATTTACAAGTATTTCAAAGGCTGTTGTTGCCTACACCTTCCTGAAACTTTTGTATGTACAGTGCTCGGCATTATAAACACTGCGCTCCGGGAGCGTAGACACAGCCAGTGACGGGTTAGATGAAGGTGAGAGCATTCATGATACAAGGTGTCTATTTCTGACAGGCAGCCATTCATTTTTATTCTCAGAGGCACCAGCGAATGCATCATTCAATGGCTGATCCATCGATGGCTCAACCCTTCTTGCCGCCGCATATTATGCGCCACCTAGACGCTTCAAAAACTCGGATACAATGCCTCGTTGAAGGCGAAGAGGTCCTGAATGCCTAACATGGTGGTGGTGGTGGTGATGGTGGTCGTGGTGGTGGTGGTCGTGGTGGTGGTGGTGGTGGTGTTGCAGCAGGCGGGGTTAGCCTGGCCTGCAGCATGCATGGCCGGCTACTGCTCCGCCTGAGCATCTCCTGAATTTGGAAATTATTACCACGTGTCAGACAGTCCAGTGTCTCACAGGAAGACCAACGAAATTCGTTGCACGTTCCTCCTAGTTTCAGGAAAGATGACGTCGTCAATTGTCCGGGGCCTATGACTGCCTTTTTGAAAGCTGCGGATCATTGCTGCTTTGCACATCAAACTGTAGGCAAAGCCAAATGAAACGTTCAATACCCTCGATGTCACCGCAGAAGGCAGAGAACGGGGAAGCGTATCTCCCAGTCTTGAATGACCAGGCCGGAGTGTATGCAGAGCCGGTTCTTATGCGGTACAACAGCGTCGCTTGTTCACGAGAAAGTCCATGAATTACACATGCTTGGTGTGGAAACTTGTATATCGCCTTGAAATGATTGCGTGTCACATCTTTGTTGTTCTGGTAAGTTTTGGGAGTTCTTACTTTTGGAACACATGTCCGTGCTTCGCATGCAGGGGCATGCGAAGCACGGACAGGCCTTTTCATTGGCTTCAATGTCAACGTGGGATGGGATCCACTGACACTTTATATTAAAACTCTTGCAAATTAGTTGTTTAATTGGTGCCAGAAATTGTCTGGTGAACTTTTCTTGAGATAGGCCACGATGCAGTTATTGTAGCGCTGATTTGGAGTCCGTCAGCACTACAACATCTCGTGCAGAAAAGGATCGCAATTTGCGCAAAGCCGCCGTGATTGCAGTGCTTTCTACCGTTGTGGAAGGTACCACGGGATCCAAGCGGCTCGATTATGACACGCCAAGGCAGGGTATATAGCCGCTGCGCAGCTATCCGTTTGTGTGAACACTGATCCGTCGGTGTACCCTTGTAGGTGGCCGCGGTACATGGTGCTCAAGTGGTCTAGCGCAACAAATTTTGCTTCCGCGGCTGGAAAGGTGCGCTTCTCTGGTAACTTTGGTAGGCTGAAGTTACACGCAACATCCACACAGGACTATGGCGGGTCCATAAGGCACTGTTTAGGGAGTTTCAAGCCTAAATATTGAACTGTGTTCAGTGCCGCGTTGAAATGTGAGCCAGTTCTTGCTCTTAGCCGCTGGAGAAGCGCGGTGCCTGTGAAGGACTCGCCCAGTCTTGACAGCTGTGTCAATAAGGCCTGAGACGCCAAAAGGCGGAGCGGAAGAGACTCGGCTTCATTGGTGACCTTCGTGTTTTAAGCCGCCTGAGGAACTCCCATCGCCAAGCGAAGACCCTTTCTGTGCACTGCGTCTAGCTCGGAACTGGCTCGGTGATGGTCATATCAGGGGCAGCTGATAAAGAATGCAGCTTGTTATAAGCACAATATTCAATTTAGGCATGGACATAGGATTCTTGCCCCAACGTACCCCTTCCATGTGACGAAGAGCGTTGATCCTTTGCACTGATGCAGTGACTATACCATCATCGCACGTCGCCATAATAGTTTGTTGTCGATAGTAATGCCCAGGAAACGGACACTTGTTGCACAACGAATTGAGTGGCCTCGAATATTCAGCGACAGACGTATTAACTTCCATCTCGCTCCCGGGAAGAGCATGAAGGCCGATTTTGCGCTGATATAGATAGTCAAAATGTCAGCAAGTAGCGCTCAATGATTGAAATAGCGCTCTGTGCTATCCGGGCCAAACGTTTGTGCTGGTACCCTAAGATCAAAATGCAAATGTCAGCAACGTAGATGGATATTTTAACTGCTTTCAGAGCTTAGTGCAGAGTGTCAGGAAGGCTGGCCATGGCAGCATTAAAAAGCAAGGAAGACAGAACACTTCCTTGTGGGACGCCGAGGGAAAGGCGTCTTTCTTCGCTCGTTACAGTTCCAAGCTTCTCCCGAACACAGCGGTGGTCTCTGAGAAATTCATGTATGAGCCGAGGAGCATTTTTCGACACACCCATGGCTTGGAGCCCGTTCACGATGCCTGCCTGAAGCACACAATCATATGCCTTGGCAACGTCCATGAAGACGGCGAGTGTCGAGAGTCCGCTGACGTGGTGGTGCTCGATGTGGCTTAATAGGCCCAAAACACTGTCCTGGGCACTCAGTCGTGGGCGAAATTCCGTCATACACGATAGTCATCGTCTTCCTTGTTCAAGGTACCAAGTTAATCTTGTACGTATTATTCTTTGCATCAACTTAGATATGCATGATGTAAGAGATACCAGTCAATATGATGCGAGGCTCGCAGGATACTTTCCGGACTTTAGGACTGGCACTACCCATGCTGTCTTCCAATCAACTGGGATCTCTCCCGTGCTCCAGACATGATTAAGTATGTCCAAAAGGTCCCTTTTTGGCTCATATTGCAGATTTGTCAGAATTTGATTGCTGATCAGATCGGGAGCCACGGCACAGCGTCTTCCTAATTTGCTAAGTGGCATATCCAGCTCTCGAAAGATGAATGGCGTATCCATCGTGTGAAAAAACTTTGGTAAAAGAGGAATCACTGCTCCTGCTAGTCTGCCACATGTGTACACGTCTGCGAAATCCTCTGCAAGGGTTTGCAAATGTTTCCCTTGTTTCAAAGCGAGTGCTTCGAATGGCCTGCGTGAGCGGATGTTCCCAAAAAGACTATTTATTACTGTCCATATCCTTGTCAAGGGCATAAAGGTTGATAAACTGTCACAGAAAGTGGTCCACTAAATTCGTCCTAATTTTTGTGTATGGCGACGGATCGCAGCGTTTATCCTCCTATATTCGGTTTTAGCAGACGGATTTCCTTTTGTTCTCATCAGTTTCCGCTCCGCTCGTCTACGTGCTGCGCAGAGGTTCTTCAATTTCAAGTCAGGAGCAGGAAAATTATCGGGCAGTTTCAGCAACGAAGTTGCCGCTCGCTTGCTTTGCAACATATCTGAGAACAGCTCACCAGTGGATTTGTCCAACGCTTCTCTGTAGGTGTCCCAGCGTGTTACATTGCAGAATTGTCAACCAGCAGTTCGAAATCGCAGGATATTGGTGAAGATGGGGAAATGGTTACTGCCCATCTTGTCTTGAGCCATGGTCGATGATACCAGAAGGTCCGTGGAGTGAAGTATAAGGTCTATTGCACTCCGTGAATCTGGTGGCCTGAAAATTGTAGGTTTGTCATCGTTCGCCACACACAAGTCGGTAGCATCCGTAGCTGCAAGAAGTTCCTTGCCTCGAAAATCTACACTGTTATCTCCCCACAGTGGGAGATGCGCGTTAAAGTCACCACAGATTATTCGAGGAGCGGTACATAGAGTGCAAACGTCCTTTAGGAAAGCCTCCATGGAGACCTTCTTTCATGGGCTTATGTACACCGATACCACACTAAGTTTTCGGTTTCCCAGGAACACTTGCACAACAGCGACTTCCAGTAAATTGGAACAGAGGTCTTGCACTGGTAAGTTGACGTGAGGTATTTCCCACCTTATGTATATTGTTGCGCTTCCATTTGCAAATGACGATATGCTCGGGTTGCCATGTTGGGTGTACCCTGGGAGCGTCCTTGCATTCGATGCAAGTTGCCCTCCACTAAAGGCGTGCCTCGCGATAATTACGTGGCTTGTCACTGAAAACCCCAAGTAGTGTTATAACATTCGGTATTTCCTTTCATGCCCTCAGTTTTGAGCGGTTACTTGCCAATGTAAGATTTCGCTAAGTTATCACATCGCCAGTATTTTGGACGCATTTATGGAAAAAAGTCAAAGCTTTGCCACAAAGGCGAAGCAATGAACGCGAAAGTAACAAATCAGAAGGTCACTAGCCGCATGGCAAACAAAGGGAAACGTGCTCCATGTTTCTCAAGTGGAAATGACGCACAAAACGTACTCACATGTACAGATGAACGCGAATAAGCGCCTCAGTTGTTACTTCATTGTGTCTGAAAAGAGCACCCTTTTTGCAAACGGAGATTGTGCAGCTATCGCAAAGACCTTTGTGCGCCCAGTAACTACAACAAAAACCTTTTAAAAAAGACCCAACAGTAGCCAAGACGTACATGCACATGCTATGAGCACCGCTGCCCCACCGGTGCTCCGATACTCTTTGAAAATTCAAGCTGGTGGACGCCGGGCAGCGTGAAAGTCTACGGAACTTGCGAATATGTGGAGCTAGCGAACCGACCGTGAGTGCACCTTGAGCGTGGAGTGCAGTTGTGACTCATGACTTACATGACATGCATGCCATCACTTCTACGTTAGGGTCTGTCACTTATGTTCGCAATTATATATATATATATATATATATATATATATATATATATATATATATATATATATATATATATATATATATATATATATATATATATATATATATATATATATATATATATATATATATATATATATATAAGGGAAAAAAGTGTATACCTAAGGGCTCGTTTTTCCGTGTTTTAACACAATATTATTGAGATCTAACAAACAGTAATGCCAAAGAATGTACAGGGGAAGTTATTAGAACCAATGGAATGTAAATAAGAAGAAAGAAAAGTGGATGAAAAAATAACCAGCCGTGAGCAGGAATATATATATATACATATATATATATATATATATATATATATATATATATATATATATAAAGAGAGAGAGAGAGAGATACGCTCAAAGTCGCCGAAGTTCGTTAAGAAATGCTTCGTTCGCATTTAAAACTGGGACACTGCACTTCCCTTCGTCACGTTCGCATATAACGCTGCCTCACAATGTACGATGAATTGCTGCCCATATTTTCTTATGTATGGCCGCACACTGACTTTTGTCCCCGACACCAACCTATTGTCCACGTCTTCTGTTTTGTCGTCATCCCTCCCAGAAAAGTTCGTTGCTCGCGTCGCCCGTGGCCACGATATTGCCCGCGCCAACGCAGCTATTATTCCAGAAAGGGAAAGTCGATAGTGATGCGAAACGTAGAGTTCGCACAGCTCTATGGATCTTACATACTGCACTTAAGATGCACTGGTACATTCGACTGTACATTTAATTGACTATTATTGATTGATTGACATGCTGGGTTTAATGCCCCAAAACCAGCAAATGATTATAAGAGACGCTGTAGTGGAGGGCTGCGGAAATTTCTACCACCTGGGGCTCTTTAACGTGCACTTCAATCCAAGAACACAGTATTTAAGCGTTTCGCCTTTATCTAAAATGCCGCCACCGCCACCGGGATTCATTACCGCAACCTGCGAGTCAACAGTCGAGTGCCTTAGCCATATAGACCACTATTCACAACTCTAGCAATTCATGCGGCACCTTGGGGGAATACAGGAAAGCTGCGTACTGAGGTCCAAACAGTCTAAGCGCCAGTCGTATACGGTAGGAGCTTGGTAGGATGGTGCCACCCATGAAGAAAAAACGAACGGCCACACATATTTATTCTTTCCAGGTGAGAAACCAGTGTTACATGCTAACTGGAACCTATTAAATGACCATTGTATCCAGTGACTACATGTCGCTGCGGTGCCCGAAGTACGTAAACGAATTTCGCACAGAGGCAGTGCGCCATGTGCATTACACAAACAACCTGAACACTTCAAGAACGCCGCTCGTGCTTGTGGGCCCACTGGTGCCGACTCGAATTAGATGCTCCGCGTCAATAACCACGTCCCCTTCTACAAAGCAGCGAGAACTGCAATCACGCTGCAGAAAACTTAACATTTGTGTTAGCGACAGCGGACGTGGATATTTCCGTGAATCCGCCAGGCTGCGAATTTGCAGTGCCCTCTCATGTTCATTTCAGTTGCGAATAGCGTGCTAGGTGCGATAGGTGGCGGGCTAAGAAAATGCAGACGGGGGTTGACGTTTTTCACATTCTGCTCCGGTAACCTGGCGCTCATCTGACTTAACAGTCAAATGTACCACTAAGCTAAACTGCGAACGCTTTAAATATGCTAAGATATACTAAGTTAGACTACCACAGTGAACCCACCGAGAGGTCATTGCAGTATTAAATAACACAGTTCTCGATCACATGAGCTGACACCACGAAGGCTTTGCAGTTACTACTGCAACTGCTTGTGTGGTCAAAACATTTCCTCAAGTAAACATGAAACATGTATTATACAAGTTCCATCAGCCAGGTTCATGGTAAGGGAACAATTGTTCTTTAGTGGCTATGACTTGTCATCATATCAAATACATAGTGTTCTCCGAATTCCTCATTTAATCTTTGTTTTTGCAAAATGCACTGGCGTACTACATGAAAGGCGTGAGATATCTTGTTTTGTTTTCGACCGGAATATGACGAAAGGATGTGCATAGACAGAGTATAAATGTTTTTATTAGTCGCAATATTTATGCCTGACTAGTAAGGCAAGTTTTGCACAGCTTGGTAGGGTGGTGTACGGAACACTGCATTTTTTTGCCAGCTTTAATACAGGAGCTTTTTGTGCTTACTATTACTATGAGCGAACCTTTCCACTGAAACCTGTGCTGAACAAAATGACCGCCTTTTCAACAAAGAGTATACAAGCTCTTTCTTTATTTCTTCACACAGTTTTGTAGGGTGGCGTTAAAACATAGCAATCTGTTTAATGCATCTCATAAGGAAGCGCAGGAAAATACGCCGTGTTGAAACAAGTGCTCCTAATTCTGGCCATATGACAGCCGCTGAGGAGTCAGAAGAGAGCAACATTAGGCAACGAACTGAAGCATAACTGCTAGCCGGCCTAACTGGAACGGCTTCATCTTTTAGCCACTTTGCGCGAAAAAAGCAAGGACGAAGAAATGAACTGTAAACACGTTGCCGCTTGTACGCCAATCATTGGTTGGTTGTTCCTCAGAGTCCTGGCGCAACCCACCACGGGGGATCAGCCATGAAACGGACGGTGCCTCATTTGTGAGATGAAATTGTTTTACGAGCTGGATTGTTTAGATAAGAATGTTTAAACAAAGAGCTAATTGGCAAACGATAGATTAGAAATACAATTAATAGAGGTAATACAAAAAAACGAACAAGTGAATATGGTTTGAAATAAAGTAAATTTATGCCTCAGCTTAACATTCTATTCGCTTTGTTGCCTTTAGAAAATTGCATACGGCCTCGCAAACGTTCCTGTGGCTAAATCCCTTTTCAGTTGCTCCAAACCAAAGGACCACCGGAAGGGATAAATTTAGAGCCGACCTACGGAGAACCTTCCTCTAACAGTCTCTTCCTTTATTTTGTATATAAGCTGCATGTTAGGAGGAAATAGTGAAGAGATTCACTCTCGTTGCAGTGGAGGCAAAGGGGAGACTGTGCCAGACCAGACCTGTTTAGATAAAAGTTCAGGGGGAGGGGGGGAACTCGGCATCTTAGTCTCGTACTTGATATGTCCGCCTTTCTACAGGAGCACTATCGATTTTTTCTGGTGTACTTAAAATGAGAAATATCAGATGTTGTCAAGCGAGAACTGATCTGACATGACAAATTTTTCAAAGCGTGCCACGGCGATAAATGCTAGCGTCGGCAATATAGAAATTATGGGATTATTATGTGAGGCCACTGCGAGTGCATCTGCATATTCATTGAAGGTTAAAAATTTATGCCCTGGTATCCACACCAAGCGAATGAGTCGTAAATATCTTAGGGCAAGGGCTTAAAATACTTTTAAAGCATTGGACATGTTAGGCGCAGTGAATGAACTACACACAGGCAAGCAGTCTGAAAGAATAATAGCATATGTTAATGATTGCAGTTTTTTCGTAACGCTAAGAGAATTGCAAGTAATTCCGCTTGATAAATAGGTGTAAAATCGGGTAAACGAATTGAAAAAGACCAATCCAACACTGAAGATGCAATTACAATGTCTGCCTTCTCTTCACGAACTGAAGCATCAGTTGCTATTACAATCTTTATGTCTAATTTTGCCAAGTGGTGTTTCAAAAGTCATTTAGGTATCTACTGGGAAGAGTTTTGCAATTATTATTAATTGTGTTATATAATATAAAGAACATTGTGTTTGTTCACAATGTTCTTCCTCGTCCGTTTTTGTCCCACGCAATGTGGCTATACTCGGCAACGAAAAGCTACGGAAGCAAAGCTGCTGCACATGTAGCACTACGCCAAGTAGTCCGTTTTGGCGCGCGTCTCGTAACGTTGTGGAAAGTGAGGGGGGTGCACAATCAGCGTTTTATGTAGACGCAGAAGCCGCTCAGCGTTTGAGGTGAGCGTGAAAAGGCGGGACTTCATAACGTGTTCAAAAACGCGATGTAACAAGAAATAAACTAAATGGAAAACAAATATCTAACTGATGTGAGCTGCGTCCTGTCTCAAATAGGTCCACGTGGAAAATAAAGAGGGGATATTTATATTTCACGTTGAAAATAGGGGCGCTACTTTGGAACTACCTACACTGACGGCTAGATACATGCGATTTGGCTTTGTAGCTTTGCCTTTAGTGCCAAGAAAAGTTGCCGCTGCGTATAGAAGATGACTTTGAAAAAGTCAATACGTCACGCGCAGGCACTTGAATGTGTATATCAATTTCAGGAGTGGTCAAACCTGAACAATGAATGGGTGTGGCCCTACTCCCCATATACTGGCCACTGCGTCTTGGTGTGAAGATATCTGATTTTTTTTCTTTCATGTAGTGCAGGTTTCTTGGTATAGCTGATGGGGTAAGCTAGCAGTGCTTTATGGCATAACGCACCAAAAACGTCCAGCACTATACATCTTCTCCCAAATTATTTTTCGCTTCTCCACAATCTTCACTGCTTATACTTGTACTGCTAAAGCTACGTATTGGCAAAAATGTTACATTACCCAGTGAAAATATGTTGTGACAATATAAATTCAAAAGAACTTGCGAATAAAAAAAACTCAGTCCAGCGCTTCAAGAAACAGCGGAGTTCACATGCGCGGTAAAGGGGCGCCTTCGAACACATCAGTCAAAACATTCTTTTATCGCACGCCACCTTGCCACTTAGAGTTGCACAAAAATAGCACAATGGGTTGACGCTAGCAAAAACACGAGCCATCGTCTTGGTAGTGTCCGCCTCGATGCATCAGCGATACAGTGTACATGCGAAAAAGCAGCCGCCAAGAGGTGATTGTATGCCACAGACGACAACAAAGCACCTTTTTGAACTCAGCCACTTCACGTATATATGAGAGCTCGCCCGCCAGCAAGAGCGCACAAACGCTGCTTCTGCCTCCATCGAAAAGCCGATCACTGTCGTTGACAAAGATGCCGATGCTCAGGCTAAGCCTCTTTGTTTTATTGGGATGGGCAGGACCTTGTCTGGCCCATGGTTCAAGGTGTGGTACAATGTTTTTCTTCTTTCTATTATGGATATGCTGTACATGTGTATATTGCTTATATCAGTACAATGACTGCTTGGGTTGCAGGCGTTATGTGGTTATCAGCGTAAATACCGTAATCATCACCCAGAACTTGTAGCCGTATCATGTAAGGCGAGTAACCAAGCAAGAATCTGCAGCATTTTATGAATACATTTACACGTATATCTCTACCACGGTCTTTGAGTCTTGTTAAACTTTCATAAACATTATTCACGATTCTGTACGACTTGGACCGGCAAAATACACGGAAGGTTGCCCAGTATTCTGAAAGCTGTTTGACCCACCACTGGAAAAAAGTCATAGAGAGCTAAACACACAGTAATCAAGGGGTCTCATTTCATGAAAGTTGTTTGTAGGTCAGATGCTACTATACGGTGAATTAAAAATTCATACTAGCAGTTTAATACCTTTCGTTGTCGGCGACTACTTGTAAAACGGTCAGAAATGCGTCTGTTAAATTTGATATTGCATTGTTGAACCTGTTACTGGATCCGCTATGTGACTCCTACGCTTACCTAAAGTATTATTGGTCTCATGAACCTTGAACAGACGCTTATCTTCGTTTTATGAGTTGTTGTTACAAATATCTGACCCTATTTCTTCATTTACCTTTTGAAACTATCTTCTTTATAAGAAGATACAGTAACCTATATGTCTGTGTCCATTCTTTTTGTCGACATGTTTATGAGTGAGTTAAAAAAAACTGTTGAATACAAAAATTGTTCACGGGCAGCATACTTTTTTTTTCTTCCTAGCAATGGCCCTGCCCGTCAAGCACCCAGAACGGTGTCGGTACCATTGGTCAACTACAACAATGTAAGCGTACACTAACAACCCTTCTGATCAGCGATGACTCTCATAACGCTTTGTTAAGCAATGAGTCGAGGTGGTCCTTGGTTTCTCTTTTTTAAGGGCCTTAATATGACTGCGTTATTACCCTTCGTAGAGAAGAAGTCGTGAAAGCTGTGTTGCGATTTCTCTCAATCATTAAGCTATCTAACGTCCGAATGCAGCTGTAATTTTGCTGGCACTCACTACATACAATCGGCAATTCAAATGCAAGGCAAGGCGGGGAAGATGGAAGCTTGCAATGAGGAATTCTAAAGCAGGGGGTGGGTGTGCTGGAGCACAGGTTTTGACAAGGGCACACATGTCAAAACGCACCGACTTCCTGATTTCGGATTTATCATACAATCGGGAACTGAGTCCATCACTCTTTTGATTGTACAAGTTTTCAATTGGTGCATAGACACGGGAAACACGAGCCAAAAGCGTATGGTTCATTGCCAATCAAAGACGTTGTCAGCGGACCGAATTCGGCCCAACGGACCTTTCGCTACAGAAGCCTGTGGCTTCACACAAAACGTAGTTTCGGGGCTTTGCTAATTCGGGACTGCGGATTATTTTTTCCGAATTTTTCAATGATTACCGCTTTGCACGGGTAAGTTACCAAGATGAGACTGGTGCTGAGTATTTTTTTTTTGTGAGGAATCGCACGCGATCACTATCAGTTGAAACCTTACCTTGGAACCAAAACTCTCTGTTGAAGAATCGCCATCTAGATTTCAGTCATAGCGAAAATAAATATCGACAATTTCAGCGCCATCTGAAGTCAAGTCTCACTCAGAGAGGACTATTGTAAAAGACGTCCTTTGACATGGCAGCATTGGGTGACATTTTTGTGAAACGCCCGTCCGTCCATCCGTCCGTCTGTGATTTCGTGCGTGCGTCCGTCTGTTCGTGCATCCGTCAACTATATGAAATCGTCAAGTATATGAAAACCACTAACGCCCTCTAGTGATACGATTTTCGTGGACATATACACACAACGCCATCTATATTGAGGAATTTATAAACTACAGGTGGCTACATAATTCTACTACTAATAATAATACTTTTAGTAATAATTAAACTACTACTACTACAACAGAGGAGGGAATGACCCAGGGTCTAAGAAGCTTCGCCCCTCAAAAGGCGAAGCTGGGTGTTCTGAGGGGCTAAACGAAACCTTCTTGGCTTATGCTAGTTTTTTCCTTGTAGACAAAATACAGTGTAACCACACACCATCACAGACCATGCAAGAATGTCCAAATTCCAGTCCCAGAAAGTAACATGCAAACCTAGCTGTAGCGGTAGGTGAACTGGCCTTTCATCACTCGTACTCGAATAGGGCCACATCGGGCCAACTCGGCATGGCGGCTGTGACATCTGCCTCGTCGCTAGGCGGTGGCTGCTCCTGACGGCATGCGCGGCTACGTGGTGGGCATGGAGGTATTTTATTTTGGCAGGGGATAGACGTATTTCGTTTTGCTTTAACATCTTAGCCCTTAAAAGTGTTTAATGTCAAGTTCTCTTGAGCAGCATTATGTTGGAAAATGAGTCATGCCTATTGCCCACCTTTTTAGTGTCCCATAGTATATATTCGTTAAAAAACAAGTGACTTGACACTCTATATAATCTACAACCGTTTCCTCAATCCCGAAAATGCCGCTGTAAATAGAAACCTACTGTTCGCCTAACGGCAATGACGTAGTTAACCAGAAAGTTGTTGTGGCCCGTCCCACTAACGCTATTGTAGTTTGAATATTGTAGTGTAGGACATTTTATTTATAAAAAATGAAAACTAGCTTTAGATGCTTTTTTGGCCTACATTGCAGCTCACATACCTCACAAAGCTCAAGCTGGGTACGCCACCACAGGAATTCTTGGTCATGCTTGATCCGGCGGGTACAACGTGGGTTCCTGCCTACTTCTGCACGCAAGGGGAGCCCTGCTGTATGTATTTCAGAGCCGCATTGTACCGAAGCTTACTCAATCTTTCTCACAGCATATAAACAAGTAAATTTTCAGAACTACATTATTTTTCCAGAATGAGTTAGTGAATGTTTTCTGTACAACGCACAACGTTATTTGCGTAAAGAAATTCTACATTGCACAGACGTCCGCCGTGATGGAGCAGTGGTTAAATCTCTTGGCTGCTGACTCTAAACATTTCGGGTTCGATCCCAGGAACAGCAGTCGCATTTAGATGTAGGCGGAATTGTAGAGGCCCATACGTTGCGCGATGTTAATGCATGTTAACCTTAACGCCATATGGTTCAACATTCCGGAGCCTTGCACCACTATATTATATTATCATTAATATTATTATAATATTACTATTGCTAAATAAGCACACGATGCTGAATCAATTAAACTGCTTCTCATCTGTGTTAAAGAACACTATTAGGCCTGCATGTGGCCACTGGAATGCCACAAGAAGTGTGCTTATAGCAAGTGAAAACAGTGCTTTTCCTCAAAATACGTCTATCTAAGCAGATGATTAACTTGAGAGTTAAAAATCGTTATCACAGAAATACAAAGAGAAGCAGCAACTGACACGGAATTACATGACATGACTATCACATGACATGGCAACACCGTCTACGAGAAATTCGCGTTAATGCACGATAACACAACTTACGGGAAGTCCGCTGAGCGCGCGTTCATGTACACCGGAAAAAAAAAACGAAATAAGAAAGTACACTATACACCATAGCTTTGAAAAAGGTCGCTACGGTGAAGGTAAAGGAGAACCCCTCATCACCCCTCCACAATAATCTTTGCTGAAACCTATAGTTCCTTAAGGGGGTGGTGAACTGCTCCAGTATGGTTTTATCTGGTGTCTCCTCCCAGATTGCTACATGGTAATGCACTCAATGAAGCACGACATGGTGCACGTTTGACTGTATTATTTCTATATAGGATATATATTTTGTGTGTAAGAGAGCAATTCTCTATCGTAAAAGATACATATACAATAAACAAAACGAAACGTTATTATATAACATGTTTTTACCACAAACGTACTATTTGTAGGCATCCCCCCTAATGTTTTCTTCGATGTTTCACAGTTTTAGTGAGCGTATATGCCTAATTATTTGTGCAAAACATCCGTTTCTGGTTTGGTCCGTGTCGCTGTCTCTTCTGCTATTCTAAACCGGGAAGGCGGCTCAGACATGTGTGTATAGTAGTACATATTTCGAACAAAATACTCCTAGAAATCATACCTAAAATAAGGTCACAGAGCGTTGCATGAACAGCTGGGGTAGATGGATGGATGATGGATGAAAAACTTTTATCGGGGTCCTGAAGGATTCCACCCCCCTTTTGTAGGGGCAGGATCGCGGGCCGCTCCCACGTTGGGACGGGGAGGCCCAGCCTCACCGCCGCATCGTAAGCCTTCTGGACAGCCTTGAGTTGTTGTATGAGAACCGGACTCGTGAGCATTGAATGAAAGGAGTTCTCAGAAAAATCTTCATTTTTGCTTTGTAAAGAGGGGCACCTCCAGAGCATGTGTTTAAAATTACTGCGATTTTGGCACCCCGGACAAAGTTCTGAAATATCGAAGTAATGGCTATAGGTTACGAGGCTAGGGTATGTTCCCGTCTGAAGCATGCGAATAGAGATTGCGTGTGTAGAAATAAAAAAAAATATCACTGACAAAACTATTGCTCAATATTTTTATTGTGAAGCGTGCTCTAACAATAACATATCTAGAATATCATAAACAAAATGGACAAACTTGAGCAGCTATTTCGCGTCAGTATCGCATATGGGAATGAGGGAAGAAACGGTAAAGGGAAAAGCAGCAGCTGTAAAAAAAAACATACCGTATAATACTATACATTAGCGGCGAGATGGATCGAGGCTAAATGAGGGTGATAATATAGGAAGTATAAGCTCATCATCACAGATTGCAAGTGTTACGAGTGCCTGTAACAGTGGAATCATGCTGCTCCAAGGTGCGAAAACATACCTGATACATTAGGTACGTCTTGAAATAATCACAAGTCTTATCTAACTTCACCTATTGCACTGCTTCAGTTGGACACAAGATGTATGACTGGAGTGAGTCGACGACGCACAGTAGTGACTGGGAAGATGGTGCCACACCCTTTGGAAGGTGAGTGTACCCACGTATTCCTAAATGAGGCCTGACGTGATATTTTAGTGGCGAAGCTTCTTAAGGTGGCACCCGTTTGTCCCTCACCATAGTACGTAACATGTCTTACGCTTTGACCTGCAAGGTGGTGCCGGTGGGAGATTTCTCCTGTGCGTTGTTGAACAATGAAAAATTCACAGCGTGCGCGTTAACTAAAAGCCGAATTCTCCTGTCTCTCATTCTCCATTAGCAGCCATTGGCGTGTAGATTGAGCACTATCTGACAAGAAAGCGTTGCAACGTTATACTAGCTGGACGTAACCTCCTTGACATTAGAAAGGTTTAGCGAGCGTTGGGCCACAGTGCCATGAATACAGTGAACTAGTATATACCATGAACTCAAGGTGGTTAAAGGTGGGAAGTAGACCCGAAGCGCAAGCCGTAAGAAAGTGTGCGTGTGCCACCTCTCGTTTAGTCCTTGGAATGTCCGCTAGATGGCGGTGCTTTTATACGCGGAATATATGATGAAAAGATGCGAGATGGTGGTACTTGGAGTGTTGAATAGATGGATGAACAGACACACAGACAGATACATGGACGGACTCACGGATGGCTGCACCGACGGATGGACGCTTGGACGGACGCAGGGGTGGATGCATGAACGAACGCAGGGACGGACGTACAGATGGACGTGCGGACGCACGAACAGACGCACGCACGGACGGGCGAATGGACGCATGGATGGTCACACAGACGGATGCATGGACGGATGGAAGCAAGAACGAATGAACGAACGAATGCTTCGCCCCACTCTCCATCATTCACCCCGTGGATATGCTGCCATTTTTTTTTCAGCTAAAAGAGCTTTGCTCATGTTTGAGAAAGCTGCTATTACAATTACACAGGGATGGTGAAAACATTCTGAACACGTAGATATAGAAGCAGGACACAAGTTCATTCATAAAATGACGAACGAAGCACTTATATACAAGGCACAAAAATAAAGAGCAATGAGGGACATTCTGTTACTTTTTTTCATTTGGAGAATAAAACGAATGGCCAGGCTAACCTGCAAATAAAGGGGAATCAGGAAGTGTCACAACGAAAATAATCATGATATGAATATAGGCGGGTAATATCAAATCGGCGATGTCACTAAATGATAACTAAGAGATAACTAAGTATACATCAGTTGCAAGAAGATTCACGTTTTCGCAAACTTTCAAGCATTGATATTAAATTGAACGCGAATGCAGGACTGCTGACATGTGCTCTTCTTCACCACCGGCGAAAGTGCAGACAATAAAAGAAAAGGTGTCGCTTGCGAAATGTGTTCTGTTCTCTTCTTTTCTATCTGTTTTACTGTGCAGAGGTAAAGACCCATAGTGCCTCGGCTACTCCATATCAATGAGTTCTGCAGTGGATAAAAATGAAAGAAAAATTCCGAATGGTACTCAATAATGAACAAACAAAAAAACATAATATAGCACTGAAATCAGTTAAAATATCATGCGAATGTACACTTTTCTTGCAGCAGTTCACACAGTCATATTATGTTCACACGCACATCTTTTTTTTTCTACTGTCGGTATATGCACGAACACATAATTTCATATATTTAAACCCCTTGCTGTTTGTCACAGGCGCTTGTCTAGCCCGTGATCTCTACGAATAAGTCTGTTAGGAAGATGTTCGCCTTTTTCTGACGATGCTTGCAAGGCCATGGTCCGAGTAATTTTTTTAATGTAAGGGCCATCTGTCCAGACTTGCAAAATTAGTTTTTTTTTCCTTTCATTCGCGTACTTGACGCACTCCAAAAGAATATAATGAACATTTTCTTCTGCATGACCACAATGGCATTCCGGGAGTTATATTGATGTATTTTGTGCAGGAAGCTGTTTGTGTTTGCTACTTCAGGTCAAAGTCTGTGGACTAATGTCTCTAAGTGGTGTGGGAGATCTGTCGCTATTGAACATTATGTATCTTACTTCGAAAATTTCCACAATTTCCACAAAAAGACGCAAAAAATGGGCGTCCCGAAATAGGCTCATCACCTATGAATACTGTAAGAACACCTCTGCGAAATGCTACTCATTCCTTTGATTGTTTTGAATATTCGTAAATAACTGTCAAAGACAATTTCTATAGGATTTGTTTCCAGTAGGTCGTACGAAAGAATAATGTGTGATTTTACAAGCAGATGGGCTTCATGCACTTAAAGCATGCGTGCGTTCCTCAGCATCGTTTGCTCCTGCATGTGCAGTAGCCACTCAAGTTAACAACTGGTACTGAATAGAGGAATATGGGTCGAAGAAATTGGGACAAAGATGCAAGTTTACAGGGACAATGTGTAGTTTCCTGCTATGCCGTTTGCTCAAGAAGTTACGTACAGGATTATGAAGAACGTAGTGATGGCGTAAAAAAAACGTATAAATCGAGGGCTGTCATCCCCTATACCACGTAAAATATTTGGAACGCAGTGTAAGCTACGAATGAACAACAAAACATTTTCGTTTGCGTATAAGTACGCACTGTTGTGTTGAGAAAGCAAAAGTGCTCATTTGTCAATGACTAAACATACCATGTCCCGTCATATAATGCGGTAGCCGTTAACATTAACTGGTCTCATGCCACACTTCAAAAAAAAAAAAAGAGTGGCAGGCAGTGAACGGGCTTCATTTTTTCGGTAGACGGTCGCTTGCCACAACAGCCACGCTTTCGGTGAAACTGCTAAACTGCCTTTGTTTTTCGTTCAAAGAGTTCAAGTTTGCTCGAAATAAAGTATATATATTTTTTCTTTGTCATCTATGAGAACACATTCTCCCAGCCTCAACTCAGACACACTTTTGTTTTTCTGCAGGGGCAACGTAACCGGCTACGTATTTCGGGATGCTCATGAACTCGGCGGCGTGTCCCTCGGAAATCTTCAGTTTGTGAATGGAATAGGCTTCCACGGGGTGCCCAGCTTTGTGGACAAGCCATTCGACGGCGTCTTCGGGCTGCGTCTCAGCGCAAACTCTACGCTTTACGAAATGGCCAAGTCGGGTGTAATCAGCAGTCCAAAGGTGGGACTTTACTTTAGCACCGACGTGACCGCTCCAGGGGAAGCCCTCTTCGGAGGTGCAAATGAGCAGCACTACCAAGGATCAATGACCTTCATGGATGCTCTCGACAGTGCCTTTCAGATTCATCTAAATGGGTAAGTACTTCAAGAAAGGCTATCTATAGTTCTCCTGCAAGATATTGCCCGGATAGAACGAGCGTTACAAAAATTCCAGCTGCATTGACATCAGTTGTCACAATCATGCTGATCACTCTCAGTTGTTGTGTGTGTGTGCGTAAAACCATGCACTCATTTCGAAGTCAAATACACACATATTCCAAGTGCGGAACACTTTAGGTGGCTGACTTGTCATGCATCGCACACACATGAGGTGTTCAATACAAGCTACAACAGGACTACCTACGCTCAAACCCGAATTATAATGACCGAACAAGGCTTAAGATAACTACCAGAAATAGCTAGAAAAGTCGCAGTGACTGAACTAAAATTGCACTTTTCTTTCTAACCAAGTATCAATAAAAACGCAGATATAAAGTGGCTGGTCGGAGAGAAGGGCTACGAGCATCGTGGGCTCGGCTAGCTCCAACAGAGCCCTTCATTGGAGGACCCGCCAGCGAAATAAACAAAATCAACAGACTGCTCGGTGCCAGGAAGATCGAGGATGGAAAAGTAAGTAGCTGTGCATCAGCGTGATGTAAGTGAGCAAGAAGGCGAGAAAGCGAAGAGAATTTGTCCAGATATTGAAGAACGTAAAGTTTCGAAAAAATGTTACTTTTGAGCACCGCTGAGCTTCATTTTAGGCAAAGAACAACTTCGAAAAACCTAGACTTGCGATACTTGCAAAAATTGAGTGCCGTCAGTATGTAAAAGTCATATCATGGGAAGTGTGCTGTAAACGCAGGTGCATACATTATGCGCTGACACGTACGGTTTCCCATGCACTCTTTATCTAGCACGATAATATTTTACCTAGACCAAAACGTATTCGTTAATTCAACAAAAGCCTGGAATTAATTGAAGGCATTCACCAAGAAGTGTTTTAACTTTTATGGTGTATTTTAACTTGTATGACGTATCTGCTGAACATTTAGGAGTAAGTACTCTTAGATATATTGTCGTAACGTACCTGATGCTGAGATGTTGATTCCTATGACATGTTTCGTGGCCACGCAGCATTCTCACTACCTCTTCATTAGCCAAACTAGTAAAGTCAAGATTTAAAGTACCTTTCTCAAAAATAGTTCTGATGAAGCATTACAGAGAGTTCAATATTGATCTTTATCGATTGTCTTCAGATGCACACCAAGTTACAATAAAATATTGTTGCTTTTCGGTGTGGCGTCTGGTGCTAGCGGGATCGTTTTAAAACGTTCTCAAAACCATCCTTTAGGTAATCGATATAAAACAGGTGTAATTTCATTCGATAAACGAAAAGTGGTAAGAGTGTTTAATTTATGCTAGGTCACCTGTACATTCCGTTCACCATCGGGCCTTCCTGTGTATCTTTATTATCTCTACTTGTAATATTAACCTTACTATGCAACATAATATAATCCTAACAATTACACTGAAAACTTGCCTAATCGTACTATGTAATTTGCAACAGTGCAAAAACGTTAAACTCAAAATTGTTTTGTTCTCCACTGACAACGACCAACCGCAGTACGAGCTCCGCTGCAACGTGAGGCCCTCTGACGTCACCTTCATATTTGGCGGACTGGAGATCGTCCTGAGGCCTGAAGACTACGTTTTAAAGGTATGTTTCAACTTCTCTACCTAAAGAACCGCAGAAAGTACCTACTAGACTCAAATTTAGAGAGAGAGAGAGATAAAGATACAAGGAAAGGCAGGGAGGTTAACCAGACGCACATCCGGTTTGCTACCCTGCGCTGGGGAAGGGATAAAGGGGAGAAAAGAGGTTGCAGAAAGATGAGAAGGTACCCACAATCACGAGCACACTCAGGGAGCACACATAGTCTACAGGTGGTCGCTCAGGTTTGTTGACTTTAGGTAAAGTAGCAGTGCTTTAATTGCTTTCTGCGCAACTGAGGCAGATGCCCAAGGTCCTAGTATCTTTTGCACACAAAATGGTCCGGGGTCAAGTCGATTCAAAACCATCCGTAGCTGGCATCGCTGTGTGTCGTAGCAAGCGCAGCTGCACAGGACGTGTTCGATGGTCTCTTCATCTCCGCAGTAGTCGCATGTAGGAGTGTCTGCCATACCAATGCGAAAGGAGTACACTTTTGTGAATGCAACACCCAACCAAAGGTTGCATAACAGTGTCGCATCGGAGCGGGAAAGTTGTGATGGTAGCTTTAGCTTGAGCGAAGGGTCAAGTTCATAAAATTGACAACTTTTGGAAGCTGGTAGACGACCAGAACGTGCGTGGGAGATCTCGAGCCAGCAGGTAAAGTTGTCTTGCTGCATCATTCCTTGATAGAGGAATCGGGACTACACGGGTTTCTTCATGGGCTGAGCGGGCTGCATCATCGGCTAACTGATTTCCGGTAATACCGATATGTCCAGGCAGCCATTGATATATAATATCATGCTCTCTTGCTAGAGCTTCATGATGGCAATGTCTTATTTCTTGTACCAGTTGGTCATGGCTCCTCCTACGCATGGCAGACTGCAAACTCAAATTTAAGCAGACGATAAAGCAGGAGCGTAAATGCCGATTTGAATCTCATAATTTTCAAGTTCTCCGATGTTCACAAATGTTCAAGTCATCAGCATTCGACAGCAGGCTAAGCCGTACCTGTTACTATATGAGCGAATTAAACAGCTACATTAAACTCCAATGTATAAGCCATGCAATTTCAAATCACATTGAATGTTTAGAGCCAGAAAATTCAGACTGTTTTATTTAATGGCGTTTTAATGTTCATGTAGACTTACTATCAGTGTAACCAATTGGTCTGAGTTGCTAAACGCACAGCAGAATTACGCGCACGTTGCTACCAAGAGGATATGTTCGCAAGATACCGTTCCAACCGACCCTATATATAACTCTATGAAGAGCGTCAGCTTATACATTCTACTGAGAATAGAATCAATTAGTTGATTAAATACATTTGAAATGACAACGAAAAATGTTAAGGTCAAAGGTAAAGTTTCATTAAATTGCCTATACCACAAGAGTGGCTATACTTGGGCTAGTTGGTATTGCATTATTTAGGGCACTCTATCCTGTCTTCTTTCTGACACATTCCAGGCACCCTAGAAAAATATATTTCTTTCAGAAAGGGCAATACGAAACTTTTCCGGCTAAGAGCCTCAGTATTCTTATGCAGCGCAGGTTGCCACAACGATGATACGACGGTGTTTTCAGGGGTATACATCTATCAAACCATATACACTATTACAGCGCAAAAAAGTTCGAAGGAAGATGTTTATGACCGAGGATAGTCGCTATTTTTTGAAGAATATGAACATTATAATAGGGAAGAAACTTTGGGGTTTATATGGCGCCTAACCAGAAAAGTATATCGCTCGGAAAGTCATTGAAACGCAAGTGTTGGGCTAACAAGATTGACGGAGAGCGCTTTGCATTACATACCAAATCTGGGAGATGAGTTTTTTAGCAGATGATTGCAAAAGTCGCCAGGACTGCGTGGAATGCGCAGCACAGGAGGGAAAAAACTGGAAAACGGGTCTTTCTATTGCCGTTTTTCAACACTTTTTAGGCAACTACTTTAAGCACGCTTGCATAGTTTCAGTATGTTATAAACAATCATAAGTTTTGTGTTGTGGTGAATTGTTTATTACGGCATTGTTCTTCATTCTTCGGAAAAGCATGGTACCCGCTACACACTTGTAAGGCGTTATGCGCACTCTGTCCATGTTGTGGCTGAATACGAGGAAGAATTATGCCTGAGGATTCTGTAAGAAGTTGGAGCATTCAATGACACACTCGTTATGCAATTAACATTGCGTGGCACCTAGTTGTTGCATTACTGTTCGGAAACCTTTTATTACACATATTTACGCAATACGACATAAAGCCTGCATAGCGTAAGTTAGAGGCGAAGAGTTAAGCACCCGCGTAAATAAGTTTAGATAGTTGAATTCCCATGGCGTTAAAAAACCTCCCTCCATCAAAAGTGAGTTTGTAAGCAACCGGCAACAATTGACCACATTTCCTACATTGTTGGCAAGAGGTTCACTTTTAAGATGTTTTACAGAAGGCAATGAAAAAATAATTTCTGTTAGAGTGCATCGCACACTGCATAGTGCTCTGGAATGGCAGGATTTCAATGTCAACCTGACAGGAGGCAAGTAAGACAACATTTCAAAAAAAGTAAACGAAGGTTTCTCGAGGTAGCATAAACAAATCAATGTGTTACTGCATGCCCATATCCCTAATATCAGGGAATTTTCATGCGTGGTGTTCTTTAGGAGTGCTTGACGGCCATGGTAGCGTTTGTTCTGTCATGTTTGTTGTGTATTGTATTGTGATTATGTTGTTTCCTTGTGTGTGATGGCCAACCGGAAATGAAGGAAAAAATGGCATAGGTTAGTGGTACAGTACTGGGCAGCCACGCACGACGCAGTGTTTGCATCCCGTTTCAGCCTCGGTGTTCTTTATTTTATAGTGGAAGCAGCTTTTGTGCGGGGCTGTGTCCGCCCCTCGGCGACCATCCACTCCCCCAACTACGCATGCGCCAACTCTCTCCCCTCTCCTAGCGTGAGCGCGAGGAGGTAGGGTGGAGGGGATGGCCCAGCAGTGCCTCTACTTCTTTTTTCCTCTCCCGTTTATCTCTGCCATAGCTGAGCGCTCGTATATAATACTAGGCACGCTCGCTTCGTGCACTCTCCTAGCAGCGGCTGGTGCTGACTCCACGGCACGCACATGATTCTACACACAAACGAGAGAAGGGGGGGGGGGAATAACAAAAGCGGTACAGAACACATACACCCAAATGAAACACATATGCACAAATACTAATTGAAACAACAAATAGAAACACAAGTGAACACCAGCACTGCTTCTCACACCCACGTTGATTCCTTTAGTCGACGATGGCGTAACTTTTTTTTTTCTTTTCACGAGATAGTGATTACGGGCAACCGCGGTGGTCAGCAACTACGGCACCCGACTCGGCCCTTGTTGTAATTTTATTATGGTTTTTACTGTAAAAAGTGCAGCTGCGAACCCCGACGCGTGTTTGGGTGCTGCCAAGAGGCTACAACCAGAATCAAAGAGGTCAAAGAATGGGTTTCTGTACAGAAGTTATTACATTTTCACACCTTACATATAACAATATGGCTTAAAGGGCATGGCTACACATTTTACAAGTAGCCATGTAGTGACTTTATGATAGGACTTTACGGCCTCTTAAATCGCCAGCCGCCAAAACTTTTATAACCCGTCTAATACGGGCGCAGCTACAAATGTTTGCGACGCACTGTGATTCTTTCTCCTCTTGTCGAGATGAACGCGTATGACACAGGATGAGAAGGTACGCCATGTGCACGTGAGCGCGTTAAACAGTTCTTTTTTTATATTTTCTTCGAACGCGTGGCTTTTCAGTGCGACTGCCACTCGTGCATGGGCACTCTGCGGCCTCCCGCGGCGACCGCAGTAACTCCCGAGCGCGCCATGCTCAATTGAGCTTACGATGTAGCACTTGGGTCTTTGACGCACGAACTTCGCGTATGCAACATCATTTCTAGAGAGATCAGAATTTAATATTGTACTGCAAATTTCAGGATGCGTTTAGCGCAATAATACTGGGCTCATGCGTACGCCAAAGCGTCTACTCCGATCGGCAGCTTTTTCTGATCATGCTTAAAAAGTGTTGCAGGGCACCTTTATGAAAGACATAGATACACGTCTCAGAAAATCTTTCATCATTGGAATGACATGAGCAGACGTTTGGTCATTCTGAAACACTTGAATTTACAATTTCTTCCAGGTCCAATTACAATCTGTGAGAAGTGGACATAGTTTACAAATGGGCTAAAAGGGGCAGACAATAGAATGCTCAGAGTCCTAGCTTGTTTTTACGCGGCTTGTGCAACAATCTTAACATGCTCCACAAACCATCAAGCCACAACTAGCACTGCTTTGGAAATAAAAGCGAATAGTAAAACAAGTCAAATATAATCCTTTTCCTTGAATGTTTTCGTGGGAGAGGGGGAGGAAGGAAAGAATTAGGCTGTTTAAGCATCACCGCAGCTATACGAGGCCAGCGAACTTGTTTCCCTTGGTAATATAAATCTCATCTTTTTCCAGGTGGAGACAACATCTGGAACTACTTGTTACAGCGGCTTCGTTGAAGCAGAAGAGGTGGCGAATGCCAGTTGGCACTTAGGTCTTGTATTTCTCAGACGAGTCTACACCGTGCTCGAGGCACCGCTAGAGCCCTCTGGTAATGGACGAGTGGGTTTCGCCATCGCGAAATAAATTTCCCAGCTTGCCACTCGGAACATCTTAGCTAAATACCGAATATACAAAACTTCTCTTTTGTATGCATTTGCTCCTGTTGCCTGCAGTGCTCTGCTAACAATCTTTCCAACATAAAGACCGGCTTACATTTTCTTGTAAAAAAGTTTTTACAACAAAGAACTTTTTGTGAATAGCTGCCCAGAAGATGGCAGCAGCGTATTGTTATTTGCTGTTAAGTGACAATTAATTGTCAATTGACAATTGCTAAGTGACAAGGTGCCCGCGGCAACTTGTAAAGCCACTGTTCTCAAGTGTTCAAATTTCAACGGACCCCACGAAGCTTCCTCAAAAGATTGCGAGAAAATTAGAAAAAAAAGATAGCTGTATTGAGGCAAATGGTGAAAGACCATACACCGCATTTCGAAACCACCGCAACCTTCAGAAAGCGACGCCGTCGATGTCGAAGTTCGCCAAGAAAATGCAATGCCTCAGCATCCGCAGTGCCCATTTGAAACCCCGCTTCATCACCTCCTTCTCTACCCGGTTTGTACATGGCTGGTATGAAGTAGAACGCAGTGAAAAGCATAATTTCTGCGGATTCCACTTGGACTACAATACCAAAACCACAGTCACAAGAATCAGTGATGTTCGATGCCAACCAGACTACCATGAACACAACTGACGCAGTTTGGCTTCCTTTGCCGAAGTTGCAGAGACATGCTAATTCACAGCGCACCTCGGCATTGCCAAAAGACAAGCCTATCCTAATAGTTCTTTAGTCACTGTTTGACACACTTCAAGCGTTCTTCGGCAAGCTGAAATTACAACACACTGTGGCCGTACAACAGGTGCTGGACGTTCTACGTCCAGAGCTTGCAAGCCTTCAGTAGGCACCATGAACCGACGATTTACGGTGGAATGTGATACTCCTGAAGTCTTGCGTCCACTACTATTGAACGCAGCAGTATAGTTTGAGCTCACGTGTCCATTTTTTTATGTTCTCTTCTTTTTATCTCTGTCTTTTCATCTCTCGATTCTCTTCACCCGGTGTATGATAGCAAACGTGACGCTCCTCTAATTGAATTTTCTGCCTTTCTTTCCTCTACCTCCTCTTTCTTTTCTGAACCAACAAGTTCACGAATATTTTTCCGCAAATCGTCCAGAACGCGTGATAATTTGTCGTCAAGAAACAGGCGTCCCCTTTTATAGTGCTATGCACAATTACGCTAGAAGCGTGAGTTGAGGGCGGAAGTCCTTAATGGGGATGTCATGCTTGAAAAAACATGCTTTCAGAGCAAATCGTTATTACGAGCGTAATTATCAGTCTTGCGAAAAATGGCAAAGCTGGCGATGAGGCGTGCGAGGATTGGAACAGCAATGGTGGATGACTTTGAAGTCGCATCAAATGTACTATCAACTTCAAATGAAACCCACCCAGCGGCAAGCCATCGCGAGAGTGTAGTGCACGCCATCCAGTTATCGTCGTTGAGAGGCGCGCGCACACTGTTCGGCAGCTCTGCCCATATATATGCGTGCCTGTCCGCGGTGATACCTTGACGACACGCACTATACCATCGCGAAGGCTTGCGGCTGTTCGGGCTTCGCCTTACGCTGAAAGTGCGCTGTTTTATAGGTTGTTCTGGATTGCTTCTCAGCAGAGAAAGTTTTGATTCAAATCAGAAAAAGTCATAGAAACGAGTCCGAAGTTCAGACGCAAGAGGCAGAAGCTCCAGCTGGAACCGAGCGTTCGTGCATGCCATAAGCCTGCGAGCAGTACAATGTCCACCTAGGGCTAATATGTTTAACATCCTGCCCCACCCAATAACAAGCACCAGTCCACCATGGCCAGGATATGCCTGGGTTACTTGAGACAGAGGCCCAACACACAGGCTCTTCCTGCCATGTTGCACGATTACGACAACGTCTACCGTCATACTTTGACTTGAACTTCAAGTGTACCCATATACGGAGGTCACGATACTTCTTTTTTGCAGCCCTCTCAAAGCTTGGGGCCCTGATGGTAGCCTAGCTTCACGATAGAATCAGACCGAGCATTCTGAGGCCATGTTGATGAGCCTTATGAACTAGGTTCCGGATGAAAAGGCAGTGACTTCCCGACGGCTTTAGCGTGGACGCAGCCAGTGAGGGTTTCGATGAAGGCGAGGGCATTCATGATACAAGGTGTCAATTTCTGATAGGCAGCCATTCATTTTTGTTCTAAAAGGCACCAGCGAATGCATCATTCACTGGCTGATCAGTCAATGGCTCAACCCTTCATGCCGTCGCATATTATGCGCCACCTAGACGCTTCAAATACTCGGATACGATGCCTCGTTGAAGGCGAAGAGGTCCTGAATTCCTAGCACATCACTTGTAGCGTGCGATGTTCATGCACGTTGCCCTCCACTAGAGGCGTGCCTCACGATAAGCACGTGCTTTGTCACGAAAAACCCCAAATAGTGTTATAACATTCAGTATTTCCTTTCACGTCCTCAGTTTTCAGCGAATACTTACCGATGCAAGATTTCAATATGTTATCGCGATGTCAATATTTTTGACGCATTTATAAAGAAAGTCACAACTTTGCCGCGAAGAAAAAGCAATGAACGCGATAACCACAAATCAGAAGGTCATGAGCCGAATGGCAAGCTAGGCGAAACGTGCTCCGCGTTTCTCAAGCGCAAATGACGCAAGAAGCGTACTCAAAGGTACAGATCAACATGAAAAAGTGTCTCAGTTGTTACTTTGGTGTGTCTGAAAAGAGCACCCTTTTCGCAAACGTAAATTGTGCAGCGAATGCAGTGACCTTTGTGCGCCCGGTAACTACAATAAAAACCTTTTCGTTAAGACCCAATGCTAGCCATGATGTACATGCACATGCTATGAGCGCCGCTGCCCCAATACTCTTTGAAAAATTTCGCTGGCGGCTGCCTGGTGGCGTGACATTCTACGGAACTTGCAAATATGTGGAGCTAGCAAACCAACCGTGAGTGCACCTTAAACATGGGGTGTAGTTGTGGCTCATGACTTAAGTGACATGCATGTCATCATTTCTACGTTAGGGTCTATCACTTAAGTTCGCCATAGATAGATAGATAGATAGATAGATAGATAGATAGATAGATAGATAGATAGATAGATAGATAGATAGATAGATAGATAGATAGATAGATAGATAGATAGATAGATAGATAGATAGATAGATAGATAGATAGACAGATAGATAGATAGATAGATAGATAGATGAAGATAGATAGATAGATGGATAGATAGATAGATAGATAGATAGATAGATAGATACGCTCAAAGTCGCCGAAGTTTGTTAAGAAATGCTTAGTTCGCATTGAAAACTAGGACGCTATACTTCCCTTCGTCACGTTCGCATATAACGCTGGCTGACAACGTACGATGAAGTGCAGCCCGTATTTACTTGTGCATGGTCTTGCACTGGCTTTCATCTTCGACACCAACCCTTTATTGCCGTCTTCTGTTCTATCTTCATTCCTCCCTGAAGAGTTCGTTGCTCGCCTCGCCAGTTGCCACGTTATGGCCCGCGCCAACGCAGCTATTATAAAGGAAAGGGAAAGTCGGTATTGATGCGATACGTGGAGTTCGCACAGCTCGAAGGATCTTACAAACTGCACCTAAGATGGACTAGTACATTCGACTGTACTTGTCTGTGATTAATATTGATTGATTGATACGTCGGGTTTAATGTCCCTGAATCAGCAAATGATTATAAGAGACGCTGTAGGGAAGGGCTACAGAACTTTCGATTACCTGGGGCTCTTCAACGCACACTTAAATCCAAGCACACGGGTTTCAAGCATTTCGCCTTTATCGAAAATGCGGCCGCCGCCACCGCGATTTGTTCCCGCGTCCTGCGAGTCAGCAGTCGAGTGCTTTAGCCATATAGACTGCTATAGCGTGCTGGATGATCTAGGTGACGGGCTAAGAAAATGCAGACAGGGGCTGAGGTTTTCCACATTCTGCTACTGTAAGCTGGCGCTCATCTGACTTTACAATTGTACCAACAAACTCAACTGCGAACGCTTTACTAATGCTAAGATATCATAAGTCAGACTAACAGAGTGTACCCACTGACAGGTCATTACAGTCTTTAATAACACAACTCTTGGTCACATGAGCTGAAACCACAAAGGTTTTTCAGTCCCTGATACTGCAACTGCTTAAGTAGTCAAAAAATTTCCTCAAGTAAACCTGAAACATGTATTATACAACTTCCAACAGCCAGGTTCGTGGTAAGGGCAGAATTCTTCTTTAGTGCATATGACTTGTCATCATATCTAATGGGTAGTGTTCTCTGAATTCCTCATTTATACGTTGTTTTTGCAATATGCACTGGCGTACTACATGAAAGGCTTAAGTTACCTTGTTTTGTTTTCGACCGGAATATTGTTACGGGGGAATAAAGTATACACTGGTGAACAAATGTGAACTGGCGAATATATTGGCGAGCTAATGCGTACGACGCTGCTGCAGTCCGAGCACGTTCCCGTTCAGCACTTCGTCGTCGTCATCCTCAGGCATCTACTTAGCCCGTGACATTACCCGCCGGCGGCAGAAGCACCGTCCCGGTGCGATCAATTCTCGAGGCGTGAGAAGTATGGCTTAAGCCGTGAGACGTGCACTATATCGGTTGGGACTGAAGCTGGTACTGACGTAGTATGGAGTGAAACTATGTCATAGGTCACGCTGGTGACCTTGCGTATGACGCGGTAGGGGCCAACGTAACGGGACATCAGTTTTTCGCTGAGACCAACACGATGTGATGGTAACCACAGCAAGACGAGTGACCCCGGAGAGTACTGTACGTCGCGGTGCCTGCGATCGTAAGCACTCTTTTGGTTAAGCTGCGAGGCACATAAACAATCCCGGGCGACTTGGCGGGCGATGTCAGCTCAGGCCAGGGCATCACGAGCATAAGCAGTCGATGAGGCGGCGTCAGATTGGAGCATAGTGTCCATGGGCAAAGGCGGGTCATAACCGAACAGTAGGTAAGAAGGGAAAAATCCAGCTGTATCATGACGTGAACTGTTGTATGCGAAGGTAACGAAAGGTAAGTGGATGTCCCAATCTTCACAAATCCTTGGAGACGTACATCGCTAACATATTCGTCAAGGTACGGTTGAGGCGTTCCGTGAGGCCGTTGGTTTGCGGATGGTACGCAGTAGTGAACTTGTGGTGGGTAGAGCAGGATCGCAGGAGCTCGTCGACTACTTTAGATAGAAAACAGCTGCCGCGGTCGGTGATCAACTGACGAGGAGCACCATGACGCAGAATGATGTCATGAAGAAGGAAATCGGCTACATCAGTAGCGCAGCTGGTGGGGAGGGTGCGTGTAACGGCATACCGCGTTGCGTAGTCGGTAGCATTAGCAATCCACTTATTACCGGTGGCCGACACGGGAAAGGGTCCTAGAAGATCGAGGCCGACTCGGAAAAATGGCTCATCTGGTACTTCAATGGGCTGGAGGGTACCAGCAGGTCTCAGAGCAGGTGTCTTGCGGCGCTGGCAGAGGTCGCATGCCGCAACGTACTGTCGCACAGAACGGTAGAGGCCAGGCCAAAAGAATCGGCGGTGAATGCGGTCATACGTGCGTGACACCCCTAGGTGTCCAGCGGAGGGGGCATCATGCAGCTGGGCCAAAACGTCTGAGCGAAGATGCACAGGAACAACGAGTAAAAGCTCAGCACCATCAGGGCGGGTGTTGTAGCGGTGCAAGATGTCGTTGTGGAGAACGAACAGTTGTAAGGAGTGGTCAGGGTGGGGAGAGTGGAGACCATTGATAATAGCACGCAAAGAGGGGTCGCAGCGTTGTTCAGCAGCTATGTCGGTGAAGTCGGTAATTGAAAGAACGAGGGCCTCTTGCTCATCTTCCCTCGTGTCAGGGGGATCGACTGGGTAACGGGACAAGCAGTCGGCATCCTTGTGAAGTTGTCCGGATTTATAGAATACGGAAAAAGTGTACTCTTGTAAGCGCAGCGCCCAGCGACCAAGGCGTCCCGTAGGGTCCTTGAGTGAGGAGAGCCAGCAAAGCGCATGGTGGTCCGTAATAACTGAGAATGGTCGGCCATACAGGCATTGTCGGAATTTCGCAATGGCGCAGACGAGAGCTAAGCACTCGCGTTCTGAGATGGAATAATTTTGTTCCGATCGCGACAACAGACGGCTTGCATACGCGACGACGCGGTGCATTCCTTGTTGCCGCTGCGCGAGCACTGCGCCTATGCCGTGGCCACTGGCGTCAGTACGAAGCTCCGTGTCAGCAGATGGGTCGAAGTGTGCTAGGACTGGTGGATTGGTGAGAATGTCAACGAGCGACGAGAAGGCGTTTGCTTGCTGTCGGCCCCAGGTGAATGCGACATCCGTTTTGAGGAGGCAGGTTAGAGGACGGGCTTCTTCAGCGAATTTCTCGACAAAACGACGGAAATAGGAGCACAGTCCCAGAAAACTTCGGACGTCCTTGGCTGAGCGGGGTGTGGGGAAGTCGCGAACTGCTCGGACTTTCGCGGGGTCTGGTTGAACGCCCGCAGCGTTAACAAGATGGCCGAGTACGCAGATTTGGCGTTGCCCAAAGCGGCATTTGGACGAGTTAAGTTGCAAGTTGGCACGTCGAAAAACATCAAGCACTGCGGACAGACGGGTAAGATGGTCGTCGAAAGTAGTCGAAAAAACAATAACGTCGTCAAGATAGTAGCAGAGGTAGATGGTCCACTTCATGCCTCGAAGGAGAGAGTCCATCATGCGCTCAAATGTCGCGGGGGCATTGCATAATCCAAAAGGCATCACCTTGAACTGATAAAGTCCATAAGAGTCACGAAGACCGTCTTCTCTCTGTCTTTGTCGTCCACAGCGATCTGCCAGTAGCCTGAGCGAAGGTCTATTGAAGAGAAATATTTGGCACTGTGCAAGCAATCGAGTGCATCATCTATGCGCGGTAGGGGATAGACATCTTTCTTGGTAATATGGTTGAGATGGCGGTAATCAACACAGAATCTCCAGCTATTGTCCTTCTTTTTAACAAGTACAATGGTTGAGGACCAGGGACTAGATGAGGGTTCGATTATGCCCTTATCAAGCATTTTACCGACTTCTCGCTGTATAATAGCACGCTCCGGGGCTGACACACGGTAGGGTCGTCGGCGAATGGGTCGAGCGTCACCGGTGTTGATGCAATGGGTTACCACGGATGTCTGGCCCAAATTACGGTTGCCGAAGTCAAAGATGTCCTGATAAGAAGCAAGCACACGGCAGAAAGCAGAGACTTGTTCAGAGGTGAGCTTGTCAGATAGCATTGGCTTGAAAAGGTCGGAACAGGAACGTGACGAGAACGACGTTGATGAAAAATCGGGTGGCGAATCGGTGGTTAGAGCGGAAACTGTGTGGTCGACCAGTGGTGTAAGATGCGCAAGTGACATGCCGTGAGGAATAACTTGCGCTGAGAGGCCGAAATTGAGGACGGGAAACGAAGTTCGGTTGTCCTTAACGGTAACCACCGTGTTGGGGAGTGCAACATTGCGTGTCATGGCAACGTCAGAAATTGGGGCAGCAACATAATCACCATCGGGTACTGCAGGATATGGCGAGAGTTGGACTTGGACTGCGGCTTGCGGCGGAAGTCTAAGGAAATCGACAGTGCGTAGACGAGGTGGGCTGGTAGAGACGGTCTCCGAAAAGGATGGTAGTTCGAGCTGAAGAAGACCTTTGGACCAGTCAATGAGCGCAGCGTGTGAAGTCAGAAAGTCGAGTCCAAGGATTAGGTCATGAGGGCAATTTTCTAGTACAGTGAACAGAACTGAAGTTTAATGCTTAGAAATTGTTAATCGCGCAGTGCACATTCCAAGCACAGCAGGAGTACTCCCATCCGCAGTACGAACGGTAGGTGCAATCGCAGGCGTCAGAACTTTTTGGAGGCGGTGGCGGAGGTCTGAGCTCATCACAGATATTTGTGCACCGGTATCGATAAGAGCAGTTATAGGTAAACCATCAACGAGAATTGTAAGAAGGATGCACAGCTGGTCGGGAGTAATCAGAGGATTTGCAGTCCAAGTCGTGTATGCAGCGTCACCTCCGGGGGCTGCACCGGCTAGTTTTCCGAGCGACGGTCGTAGGGAGACCGAGAACGGCGGGGTTGGGGCGAGCGGGACTGACGACGCACGGGCGATGGCGAGCGGCTGGTCCGACGTTCTGGATTATGCTCTGCACCTGTCTCAGCACGGTAGGACGGGGCATAAGGTGCACGTTCAGAGCGAGGCCGCCAACCATCGAAGCTCGGTCGAGGTGATGAGGTCCAACGGCTGCGGCAATGGCGAGCGATGTGTCCTATCCGATGGCACGTGAAACATATCGGCCGATCATCATGAGTGCGCCATTCAGCTGGGTTTCGTCGTGGCGCGAACGTGCGGTTCGGAGTGGCAGCCGCAACGACTGGAGCCGAGCTGGAAGTAGCAGGGGCATTTTGATGAGGTGGCGAAATGCTCATATTCGCGATCTCTTGGCGAACCACGGCCTGAATCATTGAAACAGCACCGAGGTTGTGTCCTGGCGCGCTGACGCTAGACATAGCGGGAGCCATAGCCTCGAGTTCCCGACGGACTATTCTGGTGACGTTTTCTGGCGCTGGTGGTTGGTGTAGTGTGGGCAAATCTTCGCAAGAGGACGTAGCCGGCGTGTTGGGAAGGCGGTCAAATCGGTGAACTATGCGCCTACTTTTTGCCTGTTCGAAGCGACGACATGCTTCGATGACTGACTCCACCGTCGAGCAGTCCTTGCACAGGAGAAAATTGAAGGCGTCATCCGCAATTCCTTTCAGGATGTGTCCGACTTTGTCCTCGTCGAGCATGTCCTTGTCGACCTTGCGGCACAAAGCCAACACGTCCTGGATGTACGCGATGTACGGCTCTGTGGATGTCTGGGCACGAGTTGCAAGCTCTTTCTTTGCGGCCACTTGAAGTCCGATGGGTTTCCCAAATAGATAGCGCAATTTCTGCTTACAGACGTCCAAGCTAGTCACCTCTTCTTGATGTGCCTCGTACCAGAGCTTTGCCGTGCCATGCAAGTAGAAGATGATGTTCGCCAACATAAGCGTCGGACCCCGATGGTTGCTGCTGCTGACGCGCTCATATTGAACCAGCCAGTCATCGACGTCTATGCCACTTGTGCCGTTGAATAGACCTGGGTCACGAGGTTGCACCACAACGATCGGCTGCGGGGTTGACGGATCTTGTTGACATTGAGTAGCCTGGTCAGTCATCGTGGTAGCTGCAATGCGCCGTCCGCTGTGAAGATCCAGCTCGTTGGGCTGTATAGCGAGTGGTACCCCGCACCTTCCACCAATGATGTTACGGGGGAATAAAGTATACACTGGTGAACGAATGTGAACTGGCGAATATACTGGCGAGCTAATGCGCATGACGCTGCTGCAGTCCGAGCACGTTTCCGTTCAGCACTTCGTCGTCGTCATCCTCAGGCATCTACTTAGCCCGTGACAATATCAGGAAAGGCTATGCATAGACAGGGTAGAATATTTTACTAGTCACAATATTCACGCCTGACTAGTAAGGTAAGTGTTGGACAGCTTGGTAGGTTGGTGTGGGGAAAATGGGAGTTTTTTTTCGCGAGCTTTACTACAAGAGGTTTCTGTGCTTACTATTACTATAAGCGAACCTCTTTACGGAAACTTATGCTGAAAAAAAAAAAACGACGGGCTTTTCAACAAAGAGTATACAAGCTCTTTCTTTATTTCTTCCCACAGTTTCGTTTGGCAGCGTTAAAACATCGCAATCTGTATAAAGCATCTCGTAAGGAAGCGCAGAGAAATACGCTGTGTTGAAACAAGTGCCCCTCCTTTTGGCCATATTGATTGATTGATTGATTTGTGGGGTTGAACGTCCCAAAACCACCATATGATTATGAGAGACGCCGTAGTGGAGGGCTCCAGAAATGTTGACCACCTGGGGTTCTTTAACGTGCACCCAGATCTGAGCACACGGGCCTCGACATTTCCGCCTCCATCGGAAATGCAGCCGCCGCAGCCGGGATTTGAACCCGCGACCTTCGGGTCAGCAGCCGAGTACCTTAGCCACTAGACCACCGCGGCGGGGCCATTTTGGCCATATTCGAGCCGCTGAGGAGTCAGAAGAGAGCAACATTAGGCAACGAACTGAAGCATAATTGCTTGCCGGCATATTGGAACTGCTTCATCTTTTAGCCACTTTGCGCGAGACAAGCAAGGACGAGAAAAGAAGTGTAAACACGTTGCCGCTTGTACGCCAATCATAATGCACTAGTTTGTTCACACTGCTCTCCTTCATCTTTTTAGCGGCGAAGCTCCTTATAGCGGCACCCGTTCTTCCCTCGTAGTCGTAGCCGTAGTCGTAGTGTGTAACCAGTCTTACGTTTTGACCTGCAAGGTGGTGCCGCTGGGAGATATTTTCTGTGAGTTGTTGAACAATAATAAATTCGTAGCGTGCACTTCAAACTAAAAGCCGAATTCTCCTGTCTCTCATTTCTCATTAGCAGTCATTGCCATTTACATTGAGCACTATCTGATAAAAAAGGGTTGCTATGTTATACTCGCTGGACGTAACCTCCTTGTTTTTAGAAAGGTTTAGCGAGCTTTGGGCCGCAGTGCCATGAATACAGTGAACTAGTATACACCATGAATTCAAGGTGGTTAAAGGTGGCAAGTAGGTACGAAGCGCAAGCCGTAAGAAAGTAAAAGCCGAATTCTCCTGTCTCTGATTCCCCATTAGCAGCCGTTGACATGTACATCGAGAAGGATATGACAAGAAAGGGTTGATACGTTATACTCGCCGGGCGTAACCTCCTTCGTTTTAGAAAGGTTTAGCGGGCGTTGGGTCGCAGTGCCATAGAAACAGTGAACTAGTATATACCATGAAGTCGAGGTGGTCAAAGGTGGGAAATAGACGCGAAGCGCAAGCCGTAAGAAAGTGTGCGTGCGCCACCTCTCGTTTAGTCCTTGGAATGTCCGCTGGATGGGGGTGCTTCTATTTCGGGAATATATGATGAAAAGATGCGAGATGGTGGTACCTGGAGTGTTGAATAGATGGATGAACGGACACACGGACAGATGCAAGGATGGACTCACGGATGGCTGCACCGACGGATGGACACATGGACGGAAGCAGCGGAGCATGCATGGACGAACGCAGAGACGGACGCACAGATGGACGTGCAGACGCACGAACAGACGCACGCAAAACGGGCGAATGGACGCACGGACGGTCACACCGAGGGACGCATGAACGGACGAAAGCAAGAACGAATGGACGGACGGATGCTTCGCCTCACTCTTCATCATTCACTCCGTGGATATGCTGCCATTTTTTCGGTTCCACGCAAAGTGGCTATGCTCGGCGACGAAAAGCTATGGAGGCGGAGCTTCTGCACATGTAGCACAACACCTGGTAGACGGTTTCGGCGCGCGTCTCGTAACGTTGTGGAAAACGACGGGGGTGCATCATCAGCGTTTCTCGTAGACGCAGACGCCGCTTAGTGCTTGAAGTACACGTAAAAAGGCAGGACGTTCTCTCGTGTTCAAAAACGCGATGTCACAACACATAAACTAAAAAAGTACGTAGTAGTAGTAATAGACTTTTATTCAGCGACACTTTACAGGCCGAGCATTTCGACCGCCTGTGTGACCATCGACGCTGTTCTTCTTCCCCTTCGGCATCGATCCAGTTGAGCCAGGAGGTCATGGAAAGGAATGGGGGAGGGTAATAGCTGGATTGCAGAGCAGTTGGGGAGTAAAACAGGCATTGTGACAAGTCAGCATATGGGGAGGGGCAATTAGGACAGCAGAGGTCAGACCTGTATTTATAAAGGTCCCAGAGAAGGCAAGCGGGTTAGGGGGAGACAGAAGGTTAGATGGGCAGATGAAATTAAGAAGTTCAATGGTATAATTGGCAGCAGCTAGCACAGGACCGGGTTAACTGGCGGAACATGGGAGAGGCCTTTGTCCTGCAGTGGACTTAGTGAGGCTGATGATGGTGTCATAAAAAAGGCGTGAGGAGGTTATCAGGCAATAAATTTGGATGTGACGCAGAGTTCGAGCCTCGAGCACAGTGAGCAATGGATGAGGGGAGGGTAAAGACGCTTGTCGAGCCGAAGCTGGAGATATACCTCCTTGATACTTTGACTCAAGGAGATCTCCCATGGTTATTCGCAAAGCTCTCACTCTCTTCTGAAGGTGTGGGCCAGAGAATGAACGGTTCCCGGTGCAATATATCGCGGGCAAGCTGATGAGCTAGCTCATTGCCGTAATACCTGAATGCCCAGGATTCCAGCTGAGGAAGACAGTGGAGGGTTGAAGAGCAGAAGCCACTTGCCCGACCTCCTGATGAAGAGCAGGTGGCAACGTGTTGTTCTGTATGAGACGGATGGCGGCGTGAGAGTCTGAGTGTACTCGGGGAGATGGAAAGGATCTCGAGTGAAAGTACATTTGGCGGGTGCAAGTATCGCCCGCTGGTGTGCATGTCAGGTGCCGAAAGGTGTGGCTGGTAAATAAAGTAGCCACACGAGCCCCGAGGATCCGTGTATGAGGCATCCGTGTAGGCAACTCCCTGTGTAGTGAGAAGAGGAGAATGATGTTGTGCTACTGCATGACGCCGGCCGGCATGATGAACGGAGGTCATATTGGAGGGGAGGGGAAGGACGCGAAGGTTAGAAGCAGCGGTGCTAGCGGCAGAAGGCAAGGTGGGAACGGAAATGGGAATGTGAGGAATACCGGCTTAGGCCAATAGCCATTGGCCTTGACGAGTGCGAGAAAGATGGGCAATCTGATAGTCGTGGTGCAGAGAAATAACAGAACGTAATGGATGGAAGAGTCCTGGGACAAAGAGCTTAGTAATAAAGGTAGTGACTGGGACGTTGAGCTGCCTTGTAGAGGCTTAATAGAGCTCTTTCGAGTGTGTTGAGTTGCGTTTGGGTGAATCGAACGTAGGGTACAGAAAACAAGAACTTGTTAAGGGCTAGCGCATGTGCAACCCGGCACGCATGAGCCTCGTGGAGCCCCAACTTCCGAGTGACAACGCATCGTAGGAGGTGAGTCACCAAGTGGCAAGTCCTCACAGAGTGATGTAGGGCCTGCGCGTTCTTTGTCACGTGCAAAGGAAAGCCAAGAACTTTGCATTGCTGAACAGTGGGGATGAGAGAGCTAGAAACATGTAGGGAGATGAGGGTGTTGTGGGAGCGCTGGTACGCAGACTGGTTTAGCGAAAGTAGTTCCCATTTCTCAGCTGCTAGAGACAGGCCATCAGAAGCGAGAAAAGAGGTGATAATGTCCACACCACGTTGCAAAGTATCCCGCACGTGGCCGGGACATCCCGACGTACACCAGAGCGTGCTGTCGTCTGCATAAAAAATATGGTGGAGGTCAGGCATTTGGGACAGTTGAGATGCAAGGGAGGCCATAGCCATAATAAATAGAGTAGGAGATAGTACGGCACCTTGAGGAGTGCCGCGGGTGAGAGACTATGGGTTAGACAAATGAGTATCGGCTCTAAAGCGAGCAACTCGACTGGAAAGAAAGGATCGGATGTAAGCATGCATGCGGGAGCCACATGACAGAGAGGAGAGCTGAGTGAGTATGCGGTCATGGCTCACGCCATCGAATGCCTTCCGTACATCGACGCTTACAAGAGCACGGATCTGACTACGAGAAGGTGAAAGAAAAGTATGCCGAAGAACAAGGAACATGTCCTGTGCACATGCGTGGCGTCGGAAGCCAATAAGAGAAGGAGGGAAAAACTGTTTCGCCTCAATAAATTCAGGCAGTCGAGTCAAGGCCATTCGCTCAGGAGTCTTGCCGACGCATGACGTCAAAAAGATAGGGCGAAGGTAAAAGAGAGATGGAGTCTTGCCCGGCTTTCGAATCATGCAAATTAGAGAGGATGTTCAAGAGCTTGGAAGACAGTCGCTGTTCGATGCTTCGTTGAATGTGTGTCAGAGAAATTCCTTCGCGTTGCCGGGTAGATTACGTAGTGTAGTATACGCTATATTATCCTCACCGGGAGCCGAGCGGGTAGATTGAGTGGCTAAGGCGGCTTCCAGCTCTCTGAACGTGAATAGGTGGTCAAGGTCTGGGTTAGCTTCGCCACAGTAATCTGGGTAGGAAGGTGTGAGGGGAGGGAGGTGGGAGATACAGAGATTTTAAGTTGTCAAGAACATCAAATGGAGTCCCTTGAGTGAGAGTGTCAGCTAGTGTGGGAGCAACGGCAGGCTTGGCATCTAAAAGAGACCTAAACAGAGACCATGTACAGCGCGAGTGCAGTGCGGAGTCAAGGCCGTCACACAGCGTGTTCCAACGAGAGTGCTCGAGGTAAGTGCCGTAAGCGATAATTTCAGCCCACAGAGCATCAATGTGAGAGGAAAGTTGGACGTTGTGTGGCTAGGAGTGGAGGGAGCGTTTCAAACGTTGATGACGTCGCCATAAACGGAGGAAGTGAGGATCAGGGTCAGGAATGGGGAGTTGAAAACGAGCGCGACGACTACAAGATGTCATTGCTGCGGAGATCCGAGACGTCCAGTCGTCATAAGTTTTAAAGGAATTACAAAAAAGGTCATTACGAAATGCTTTTCATTCAGTGTGAGCGACTTGTTGTTCCCGCCTGTTGTGGGAAAGAGGGGTGGTGATGTGTATGAGAAAATAATCACGGAAAACGTTTTCGGCGGACACCTGGCAGTGAAAAGGAAGGAAACTCCTCCGAGAGAAAGTGAGATCAGGTGTAGTAGAGCACTGTAAAACAGTGCCCGCTCGAGTAGGGGTGTCAGGGGTATTAAGTAGGGTGAGATGACGTTCCTGGGCGAGGCAGTGTAGAAGGCGACCTGGTTTGAGTGTTTGTGGGTAACCCCAGAGCCTATGAGGCGCATTAAAGTCACCCCAAAAGAGGATATGAGTGGTCGATTGGTCGATGGAAGGGAGTGCAGGAATTTGCCATGAGCACTAAACAAAGAGGACGTGACAGGGGGGTAGTAAAAGGGCATCAGAGCGAGAGAAATACGGGTAGATGGTTGGTAATGGATCACACCAACTAAATATTTAAGGAGGAAGGAGGCTACGTCTAGTGGTTCAACGAGAACATAAACAAAATGGTTCATAAATAAAGTGGTTCATAAATAAAGTGGTTTATTGCGTACATAAATGGACTCAAGTGGCGTTCCCGTCGTAGCGTGATATGCATGGTAGCCCGGGACGGCAAGGGCCGTCCGAGTCTCCTGTATAAGGAGAAAATGGGGTATTGTGGGGCGGGTGAGAAGATATTAGTGGCGAGGGTTCCTATTATGACGAAAGTTGCGGCAGTTCCACTGCAAAATCTCGAGGTCCTTTTCGCACGCCATCTCTTTGAAGTCTTTAATGTGGAGGAAGCGCCTGCGCGTGCATGTTCCTTTTTTTTGCCGGGGGAAGTGACTTTTGCAAGGAGTTAGGCATATAGGTGAAAGATTCCAGTTGCTTGGATTTGGTTTCGAGGGTCGTAAGAATCCGGAAAATTGAATTTTCCAGCTAGACCAAACGAGTATGATGCGCAGTGGTGGTGTGTTTGACCATGTCGGCCAATTTGGTTAGGTTGGTATGTGGGGTTCAACGTCCCAAAACCACCATATGATTATGAGAGACGCCGTCGCCAATTTGTTTACATGGGAGCTGGAGGTCGGGGCGGTGAGTGTTGCGAGTTGCTTATTTGTCACCGTAAGCTGAGAGGTAAGAGAAACTGTGGTAGTTGCGAGTGTCTGCATCCGTGCGAGTATTTTCTGTTGTAGCTCATCTGAGACGCGCTGTTGCTCACGCTGGTTGCGCTCCAACATAGCCTGTCGCAGATCGAAGGCGCGGCTCTCGTTACTCAAGGATAGTGAAGGTGTGTTCGATGAAGTGCACATGGGAGGTGTACCCTTAACCTGAGCGGCGTATGAGCCCGGAGGGATGTTGCGGGAGGTGAAAGGAGCTCATGCGCTGAAGAGGAGGGCGGTGAAGGCTGGGTGGCTCGGCGCATGGCTGTGCAACAAAGAAAAGCTGCTTTGGCGCAATAACGTTGCTTAGCTAGAAGGTGGGGGCAGGTGGAGTCGAGAAATGAGGGGGTGTTGACTTGGCAATGGCTGCACTAGAACGGGCACAAACGTGAGCATAGGGATCTGCTGATAAAGGAGACGCACAGCGGTGACACTTGGCCGAAACGCTGTGTTGGGGTCATCGATGAGCACGGTGTCCTATAGCAAGGCACGACTGCAAGTAGGGGGCTTAGATTTATGTGGACGGCATCGGAAAGAGACGCGTTTAAAATACACAAAGCGAGGGATGACGGTTCCAGCAAATGTTATGAGGACGGATTCAGTGGAGCCCATCATACGCGCCGCGAGTATGTCTGAAGTAAAGGATTCGAGGTCATGCAAAAGTGGAGATGGTGTGAAGTGACCACCGACGTTGTGTATGACGCCGAGACATGATATTGGGAGACTGGGGGCGTAGGGCTTAATGGTGATCAGCTTACCATTAAGTTCCTGACTTGTAATAGACAGTAGGAGGTGGGCAATGAGGGGCGAGTGCGTTTTCAGAAACACAAGGCTCAGAGCAGGTTTGGCCTGAAGGGTGACCTCCGCACTGGTCTTGGGAGAGCGATTTGCGGTGGCTATGATGGTAGAAAATAGGTCATAGAGAGGCAGTTTCGGCGTGAGTGTTCCAGGTGGAAGTTGGATTTCGACGGGGATAAGCTCGGAGCGGGGGCGGGTGGTCGAGACAGGTTTTAGGTTGGCACTAACGGTGTTCCAGCTGCCTTCAGGGGATGGCCTGCGATGATGCCGATGGGCCACGTCGGCACTCTCTAGTAGACTTTTTCTGAAATAAATCTTTTTTATCACCACCACCCCCTGCGATGGTCTGCGACGCCGTGAAGTCCATTTCCCTCGATGAGTCGTCAGCTGAAGAGATGGAAGGCAAAACTTCGGCGAAGGAAAAAACGATGCTCGTCGAAACGCGCTTGGTGACAGACTCGGAATTTCCAGTGGGTATTCCAGACGCAGATAGGGTCGGGAGAGCAGCAGGCGTGGTAGATTGCAACGCCAACGCTGCATTACGGCTCTCAAGCTCCGGCGTTTGCGTGGCTATCAAGCTGGAAGTAGCAGAGACGCCACCAGCGTCGCACGTTGCTGGACCGTGCGCGCTCTTGATTGATTGATATGTGGGGTTTAACGGCCCAAAACCACCATATGATTATCAGAGACGCCTTAGTGGAGGGCTCCAGAAATTTCTACGACCTGGGGTTCTTTAACGTGCACCCAAATCTGAGCACACGGGCCTATACCATTTCCGCCTCCATCGAAAATGCAGCCGCCGCAGCGAGGATTCGAACCCACGACCTGCGGGTCAGCAGCCGAGTACCTTAGCCACTAGACCACCACGGCGGGGCGCTGTGCGCGCTCTTGAGTAATGCTGCCTGTTGCTGTATTTTGTCGGCGTGAGGCTGGTGACATTGCCAGATGTTGACAGTGGAGGCACGCCTGTATTAGCGGTACGACTGGAGGATGCTGGGCTTACCGAAAGGGTGTCAGTTGTCGTTGGTGTCGAGTGCTGGGCGGGACGCTGCATCGCGGAGGAGCAGGCGCGGCGCGTTAGGGTTAGCGCGGCGCAGCGCCGCTTCGGACATTTGAAGGAGCCTTGAGGGCCAGCCTCGGGTCGGATAGGGGCCCGGATGGTGTCGGCGTGTCCCGCAAGTCTCCTAGAAGGAATAGTGAGCTTGTCCAAACACGGGCGGAGCTCGGTAACGGGCCAAGAACACGAGAAAGTGGAGCACTGTATGCAGCCAGCCAAACAAGACCGTTATTTCTACAATCGTCGAAATACAAATATGTCACTGCCGTGAGCTGCGTCCTGTGTCGAATAGCTCTAAGTAGAAAAGAAAGGAAGCACATTTACATTTAACGTTGAAAATACGGGCGCTACTTTGGAACTACGTACACGGGCTGCAGGATACACGTAATTTATCTCTGTAGCTTTCATTTCAGCGCCAAGAAAAGTTATCGCCGAGTATAGAAGATGACTTCGGAGTAGTCCCCATACGTCACGCGAAGGCACCTAACAGTGCATATCAATTTTAGGAGTAGTCAAATCTGAACAATGAATGAGTGTAGCCTTACTCCCCATATACTGGCCACTGCGTCTTGGTATGAAGATATATCAATTTGCTTTTACTTTTCGTCAAGTTCAGGGTTCTTGGTATAGCTGATGTAGTAAGGTAGCATTGCTTGATGGCGTAACGAACCAACAAAAGTCCAGTACTATGCCCCGTCTTCTAAATGACCTTTTGCTTCTCCACACTTTTTCCTGCTTATACTTGCACTGCTAAAGCTACGTATTGGCAAAAATGTTACATTATTGAGTAAAAATATGTTGCAAAAATATAAAATAAAAAATCATGATATAAAAATTAGTCTAGTGCTTCAAAAACAGCGGAGTTCACATGCGCGGCAAAGGGGCACCTTCGAGCACATCAGTCAAAACATTATTTTATCGCACGCGACCTTGCCGCTTAGAGTTGCACAAAAATAGTACAATGGGCTTACGCTGGCAAAAACACGAGCTATCGTCTGGGTGGTGTCTGCCAGGATGCATCATCCATTCAGTGGGCATGCGAAAAAGCAGCCGCCGAGAGGTTAATGTATGCCATTGACGACAACCAAGCACCGTCTTTGAACTCGGCCTCTTCACGTATATATGAGGGCTCGTCCGCGAGCAAAAGCGAACAAACGCTGCTTCTGCTTCCATCGAAAAGCCTAATACCATCGTTGACCAGGATGCCAATGCTCAGGCTAAGCATCTTTGTTTTATTGGGATGGACAGGACCCTTTCTGGCCAGTGGCTCAAGGTGTGGTACAATGCTTTTTTTTCTCGATGATGGATATGCTGTACATGTGTATATTGCTTATATCAGTAGAATGACTGCTTGTGTTACAGGCGTTATGTGGTTATCAGTGTACATACCGTAAGCATCACCCACAACCTGTAGTAGTATCATGTAAGGCGAGGAACTCCACAGGAAAGCATCTCCAGCATTACATTAAAACATTTAAACGTAAATCTCAATCACTCTTTTGGAGTCTAGTCTAAATTTCATAAACATTAATCACGATTCTGTACGACTTGGAAAGGCGAAATAGAATGAAGATTGTCCAGTATTCTGAAAGCTTTTGACCCACTACCGGAAAAAAAGTCATAAAGGGGATAAACACTCAATAATGAAGGGGTCTCTTTTTATGAAAGTTGTTTGTAGGTCATGTGCTACTATAAGGTGCAATTAAAATTCATACTGGCAGTTTATTATCGTCAGTTGTCGGTGACAACTTGGAAAAATGGTCAATTACTGCGACTGTTAAATTTGATATAGCATTATTGAATCTGCTAATGGATGCGCTATGTGGCTGCTTAACTCACCTAAGGTATTATTGATCTCATAAACTTCGAACAAACGGTTATCTTCGTTTTTTGAGTTGCTGTTACAAATATATGGCTCTATTCCATCATTTCCCTTTGGAGAGTATAGTTATAAAAAAAATGCAGTAACTTATATGCTTGTGTACATTCCCTTTGTTGATATTTTTATGAGCCACTTCAAAGAACTGTTGAATACAAAAATTGTTCACGAGAAGCATACATTCTTTTTCTCCTCTTCTTCCTAGTAAGGGCCCGGCCGGTCAAGCACCCAAAATGGTGTCGGTACCATTGGACAACTACAACAATGTAAGCGTACCTTAACGTTCCTTCTGATCGGCGATAATTTTCAGAGCCCTTCGTTTTCTTAAGAAATGTGACGAGGTGGTCATCAGTTTCCCTTTTTTAAGGAGCGAAGCTCTTTAAAGCAGCACCCGTTTGTTCCTCGTAGTCGTAGTCGTAGTCGTAGTGTGTAACAAGTGTTACATTTTGACCTGCAAGATGGTGCCGGTGGGAGATTTCTCCTGCGCTTTATTGAACAATAAAAAGTTCGTGGTGTGTGCGTTAACTAAAAGCCGAATGCTCCTGTCTCTCATTCCCCATTAGCAGCCATTTGCACGTACATTGAGCACTATCTTACAACAAAACGTTGCTACGTTCTACTCGCTGGGTGCAACCTCCTTTGTTTTAGAAAGGTGTAGCGAGCGTTGAGCCGCAGTGCCATGAATACAATTAACTAGTATGTACCACGAACTCAAGCTGGTTAAAGGTTTGAAGTAGATACGTAGTACATTATAGATATAAAAAATAAATGCTAGTTTCAGACGCCGCTTTTTTGGCCTACATTGCAGCTCACATACATCACAAAGCTCATGCTAGGTACGCCACCGCAGAAATTCTTGGTCATGCTTGATCCGGCGGGTACAACGTGGGTTCCTGCCTACTACTGCAGGCAGTAGTAGGCATACGCAAGCGGAGCCTTGCTGTATGTATTCCGGAGCCGCATTGTACCGAATATTGCTCAATCTGGCTCACAACAATAAACAAGTAAATTTCGCAACTGCAATTTTTTTTTTCAGTATGAGTTAGCGAATGTTTCCTGTACAACGCACAACGTCATTTGTGTACAGGAATTTTACATTGAACAGACGTCCGCCGCGGTGGAGCAGTGGTTACATTTCTCGGCTGCTTACCCGAAGATGGCGCGTTCGATTCCGGGAATTGCAGTCGCACCTAGATAAAGGTGAAATAGTAGAGGCCCATTCACCGCCTAATGTCACTGCACGTTAAAAATAACATTATATGGTCCAACATTCCGAAGCTCTGCACTACGGCCTCTCTCATATAGTTACGGTGGTTTTGGTTTGTAAGCCACATATCATGTATTATCATAAATACTTTATCATTATTATTATTTTTTAATTTGGCAGATACGCTCAATCATATATTCTGCTCCCCATCAATGTTTATGAACATGATTCAGCCTGCATGTGGCCAAGACAATGCCACACAAAGTGTATAGCAAGTGAAAAAAATGCTTGTCCTCAAATAAGCCTATCTAAGCAGATTATAAACTGACCGCTTTAAAATTGTTATCACAGAAATACAACGAAAAGTAGCAAGTTGATCATATGACATGGAAAGACCATTCACAAGAAAATCGCGTTAATGCACGATAACACATTATACAGAAAGACCGCTGAGCGCACGGTCATGTACTGTGAAGAAATAAAACGAGATAAGAAAGCACAATAGACACTTCGGCTTTGAGAAAGGCCGCTGTGGTGAAGAGGAACGCGACCCCCCTCCCCCCCCCCAAGAATATTTGCTGAAACCTATAGATCCTTAAGAGGGTGGTGGACTGCTCAAGTGGGGTGTTACCTAGTGTTTCCTGCCAGATTACCACATTGTAATACACTCAGTGAAGCACGACACGGTTCATGTTTGACTGTGTTTTTTCTAAATATGATGTATCTCTGTGCGTAAGTGAGCAATTTTCTATTGTGAACGATACATATACAATAAACAAAATGAAATGTTATTATGTAACATGTTTTTAGCAAAAGGTAGCATTTGTAGACATCTCCACTTAAAATTTCCTTCGCTGTTTCACAGTTTAAAGAGCGTATATGACTAATTATTTGTGCAAAACATCACTTTTGCTAGATCGGCCTGTGCCATTGTCTCTTCTGCTATCTTAAATCAGTAAGACGGCTCAGAGAGGTGTGTATAGTAGTACATAATTCGAACAAAATACTCCTAAAAATTGTATCCAAAATAGTGTCACAAAGCCTTGCGCGAACAGCTGGGGTAGAAATAAAAAAATATCACTGACAAAATTCTTGGTTATTATATTTAGTGTGAAGCGTGCTCCAACAATGATAACATTTCTAGAATATGATAAACGAAATAGACAAACTTGAGTAGCTATTTCGCATCAGTATCGCATATGAGAATGAGAGAAGTGGTAGAGGGAAAGGTGGCAGCTGCAAAGAAAAAAAACCAAGATACCGTATATTTCCTTACACGCTAGTCAAGATGGATTGAGGCTAAATGAGGGTGAGAATATAGGAAGTTGAAGCTATCATCACAGATTGCAGGTGTTACGAGTGCCTGTAACCGTGACATCACGCTACTCGAAGGTGCGAAAGCTTACCCGATACATTATACAGGTCTTGAAATAATCGCAAGTCTTATCTAACTTAATCGATTGCACTCCTTTAGTTGAACACAAGATGTATGACTGGAGCAAGTCGACGACGCAGAGCAGTGACTGGGAAGACGGTGCCACACCCTTTGGAAGGTGAGTGTATCTGCGTGTTCCTAAATAACGCCTGACGTGATTTTTGTTTTCATTAGGAAGATCATTTATTATGTTTGAGAAAGGTGCTCTTATCATTACCCAGGGTGCTGAAAAATTTTCAGGACGTAATTGCAGAAGCAGGACACAAATTTTTCTATAAAATGGCGAGTGAAGCAGTGATACACAATGCACAAAAGTAAAGTGAATTGAGGGACATTGTGATACTTTTGTTTTATTTTGTGCATGAGGAATACAACAAACAGTCAGGCTAACCCGCAAATAAAGGGTAATTAGCAAGTGTCACAACGAAAATGATCGTGATATAAATATAGGCAGTTAATAATATATTGGTGATGCCAGGTAAGGTAAAAGTGATGACTAGGAATACTCACTCTCAAGAATATTCACGTTTCGCAAACTTTGAAGCATTGATAATAAATTGGACGCAAGTGCAGAACTACTGACATGTGCTCTTCTTCAGTAACGGTAAAAGTGCAGGCAATAAAGGAAGCGGTGCAGCTTGCGAAATGTGTTTGGTTCTGTTGTGCTCTGTTTTAATGTGCAGAGGTTATGGTTCATGGTGCCTCGGCTTCTCCATATTGATAAGTTCTGCAGCAGAAAAAAAATAGAAGAATAATACCGAATGGTACTCAATAATGAACAAACGAAAACATAATAGCACACTGAAACCAGTTGAAATAGCATGTGAATGTACACTTTGCTTGCACCAGTTAACACAGTCATAATATGTTCCCACGCACATCTTTCTTTTCTACTGTCAGTATACGCACGAACACATCATTTCATATGTCAACCCCTGGCTGTCTGTCACAGGCGTTTATCCAGCCCAGTCTCCACGAAGAATCTTGTTAAGAAGATGTTTGCCTTTTTCTGAGGATGTATGTCAGGTCATGGTCTGAGTAATTTCTTTAATGTAAAAGGCCGTATGTTCAGATTGTTAGTTTAATCCTTACTTTTTTTCTTTAATTCGCATATTTGACGCACCCCAAAAAAATATGGTGAATATTTTCGTCTGCATGACCCCAATGACATTGTGTGGAGTTAGATCGATGTATTTTGTGCAGGAAGCTGTTTCTGTTTGCTACTCCCAGTCGAAGTCTGTGAATTGATATCTCTACGTGTCATGGGAGATCTGTCGCTATTGAAAACTTTGTTTGTGACTTCAAAAATTTCCACAAGGGCTGAAAAAAAAGATACAAAAAATGGGCGTCCGGAAATAGGTCCATCAGTTGTGAATACCGTAAGAACAGCGACGCAAAATGCTACTTATTCCTTTGATTGTTTTGAATATTCATAAATGACTGCCAAAGACAATTTCTCTAAGATTGGTTCACAGTAGCTCGTACAAAAGAATAACGCGTTATTTTACAAGCAGATGGGCTTCATGCGGTTACTCCATGCATACGTTACTCAGCACCATTTGCTCCTGTATGTGCAATAGCGGCTCAAGTTGACAACTGGTACTGAATTAAGGAATATGGACAAAAGACAATGTGTGGCCCGAAAGTGCAAGTTTGCAGGGACACTGTGAAGGTTCCTATTATGCCGTTTGCTCAAGAAGCTGTGTAGACGATTATGGAGATTGTTGTGAAAGGTTAAAAAACGTATAAATTGAGGGCTGTCATCACCATTACTACGTAAAATATTCGGAACGCAGAGTATGATATACGACTGAGTGTGAAGTATTTCTAGAAAGTTTGCACACAGAACAGCAAAACGTATTCGTTTGCGTAGAAGTACGCACTGATGCGCTGAGAAAGCAAAAGACTAAACTTACCTTGACCCATCATATAATACGGTAGGTAGTAGTATTAACTGGTCTGATGCCACACTTGAAAAATTGAGTGGCGGGCAGTGAACGGGCTTCATTTTTTCGGTAGACGGTCGCTTGCCACAACAGGCACGCTTGCGGCGAAACCGCTAAACTGCCTTTGTTTTTCGTTCAAGGAGTTCAAGTTTGCTCGAAATAAATTATATTTTCTTTTTATCTTTGTCATCTGTGAGAACACACCTCCCCCGTCTCAACTTACCCGCACTTTTGTTTTCCTGCAGGGGCAACGTAACTGGCTACGTATTTCGGGATGCTCACTAACTCGGCGGCGTGTCCCTCGGAAATCTTCAGTTTGTGAATGGAATAGGCTTCCCCGGGGTGCGCAGCTTCGTGGACAAGCCGTTCGACGGCGTCTTCGGGCTGCGTCTCGGCGCAAACTCTACGCTTTACGAAATGGCTAAATCGGGTGTAATCGGCAGTCCCAAGGTGGGACTTTACTTTAGCAATGACATGACCACTCCAGGGGAAGCCCTCTTCGGAGGTGCAAATGAGCAGCACTACCAAGGATCAATGACCTTCATGGATGCTCTCGACAGTGCCTTTCAGATTCATCTAAATGGGTAAGTACTTCAAGAAAGGCTATCTATAGTTCTCCTGCAAGATATTGCCCGGATAGAACGAGCGTTACAAAAATTCCAGCTGCATTGACATCAGTTGTCACAATCATGCTGATCACTCTCAGTTGTTGTGTGTGTGTGCGTAAAACCATGCACTCATTTCGAAGTCAAATACACACATATTCCAAGGGCGGAACACTTTAGGTGGCTGACTTGTCATGCATCGCACACACATGAGGTGTTCAATACAGGCTACAACAGGACTACCTACGCTCAAACCCGAATTATAATGACCGAACAAGGCTTAAGATAACTACCAGAAATAGCTAGAAAAGTCGCAGTGACTGAACTAAAATTGCACTTTTTTTCTAACCAAGTATCAATAAAAATGCAGATATGAAGTGGCTGGTCAGAGAGAAAGGCTACCAGCATCGTGGGCTCGGCCGGCTCCAACAGAGCCCTTCATTGGAGGACCCGCCAGCGAAATAAACAAAATCAACAGACTGCTCGGTGCCAGGAAGATCGAGGATGGAAAAGTAAGTAGCTGTGCATCAGCGTGATGTAAGTGAGCAAGAAGGCGAGAAAGCGAAGATAATTTGTCCAGATATTGAAGAACGTAAAGTTACAAAAAATGTTACTTTTGAGCACCGCTGAGCTTCATTTTAGGCAAAGAACAACTTCGAAAAACCTAGACTTGCGATACTTGCAAAAATTGAGTAACGTCAGTATGTAAAAGTCATATCATGGGAAGTGTGCTGTAAACGCAGGTGCATACATTATGCGCTGACACGTACGGTTTCCCATGCACTCTCTATCTAGCACGATAATATTTTACCTAGACCAAAACGTACTGAATGGAAAGCAAAGCGAAACATGCTCCGCGTTTCTCAAGCACAAGTGACGCTCGAAACTTGCTCACAGGTACAGATCAACGCGAATAAGTGCCTTAGTTGTTACTTGGGTGTGTCCGAAAAGAGCACCCTTTTCACAAATGGAGATTGTGCAGCGAATACAGTGACCTTTGTGCGCCCGGTAACTACAACAAAAACCTTTTAGGGAAAGCCCAACGCTAGCCAAGACGTACATGCACATGTCATGAGCGCCGCTGCCCCGCCGCTACTCCGATACTCTTTGAAAATTTAAGCTGCCGGCCGCCAGGCAGCGTGAAAGTCTACGGAACTTGCAAATATGTGGAGCTAGCAAACCGACCGTGAGTGCAACTTGAGCGTGGGGTGTAGTTGTGACTCACGACTTACATGACATGCATGTCATCATTTTTACGTTATGGTCTGTCACTTAGGTTCGCCATAGATAGATAGATGCATAGATAGATAAATAGATAGATACGCTAAAAATTGTCGAAGTTCGTAAAGAAATGCTTCGTTCGCATTTACAACTAGCAAACTATACTTCCCTTTGTCACGTTCGCATATAACGCTGCCTGACAACGTACGATGAAGTGCAGCCTGTATTTACTTGCACTGGCTTTCATCCTCAACACCGACCTTTTATCCCCGTCTTCTGTTCTATCTTCATTCCTCCCTGAAGAGTTTGTTGCTCGCCTCGCCAGTTGCCACGATATAGCCCGCGCCAACGCAGCTATTATAAAGGAAAGGGAAAGTCGGTTTTGATGCGATACGTGGAGTTCGCACAGCTCGAAGGATCTTACAAACTACACCTAAGATGGACTGGTACATTCGACTGTACTTGTCTGTGATTAATATTGATTGATTGATACGTCGGGTTTAATGTCCCTAAATCAGCAAATGATTGTAAGAGACGCTGTAGGGAAGGGCTCCAGAACTTTCGATTACCTGGGGCTCTTCAACGCACACTTAAATCCAAGCACACGGGTTTCAAGCATTTTGCCTTTATTTAAAATGCGGCCGCCGCCACCGGGATTTGTTCCCACGTCCTGCGAGTCAGCAGCCGAGTGCCTTAGCCATATAGACTGCTATAGCGTGCTGGATGATCTAGGTGGTGGGCTAAGAAAACGCAGACAGTGGCTGAGGTTTTCGACATTCTGCTATGGTAAGCTGGCGCTCATCTGACTTTACAGTCAATTGTACCAACAAGCTCAACTGCGAACGTTTTACTAATGCTAAGATATACTAAGTCAGACTAACAGAGTGTACTCACTAACAGGTCATTACAGTCTTTAATAACACAACTCTTGGTCACATGAGCTGAAACCACAAAGGTTTTTCAGTTCCTGATACTGCAACAGCTTAAGTAGTCAAAAACGTTCCTCAAGTAAACCTGAAACATGTATTATACAACTTCCAACAGCCAGGTTCGTGGTAAGGGCAGAATTCTTCTTTAGTGCATATGACTTGTCATCATATCAAATGGGTAGTGTTCTCTGAATTCCTCATTTATACGTTGTTTTTGCAATATGCACTGGCGTACTACATGAAAGGCTTGAGTTACCTCGTATTGTTTTCGACCGGAATATCAGGAAAGGCTATGCATAGAAAGGGTAGAATATTTCACAAGTCACAATATTCACGCCTGACTAGTAAGGTAAGTGTGGGACAGCTTGGTAGGTTGGTGTGGGGAAAAGGGGAGTTTTTTCGCCAGCTTTACTACAAGAGGTTTCTGTGCTTACTATTACTATAAGCGAACCTTTTTACGGAAACCTATACTGAAAAAAAAAACGATGGGCTTTTCAACAAAGAGTATAAATGCCCTTTCTTTATTTCTTCACACAGTTTCGTTTGGCAGCGTTAAAACATAGCAATCTGTATAATGCATCTCGTAAAGAAGCGCAAGGAAATACGCCGTGTTGAAACAAGTGCCCCTCATTTTGGCCATATTCCAGCCGCTGAGGAGTCAGAAGAGAGCAATATTAGGCAACGAACTGAAGCATAACTGCTTCATATTTTAGCCACTTTGTGCGAGACAAGCAATGATGCAGAAAAGAAGTGTAAACACGTTGCCGCTTGTACGCCAATCATAATGCACTAGTTTGTTCACACTGCTCTCCTTCATCTTTTTAGGGGCGAAGCTCGTTATAACGGCACCCGTTCGTCCCTCGTAGTCGTAGCCGTAGTCGTAGTGTGTGACCAGTCTTACGTTTTGACCTGCAAGGTGGTGCCGCTGGGAGATATTTCCTGTACGTTGTTGAACAATAAAAAATTCGTAGCGTGCACTTCAAACTAGAAGCCGAATTCTCCTGTCTCTCATTTCCCATTAGCAGCCATTGGCATGTACATTGAGCACTATCTGATAAGAAAGGGTTGCTACGTTATACTCGCTGGGCGTAACCTTCTTGTTTTTAGAAAGGTTTAGCGAGCTTTGAGCCGCAGTGCCATAAATACAGTGAACTAGTATACACCATGAATTCAAGGTGGTTAAAGGTGGGAAGTAGGTACGAAGCGCAAGCCGTAAGAAAGTAAAAGCCGAATTCTCCTGTCTCTGATTCCCCATTAGCAGCCATTGACATGTACATCGAGAAAGATATGACAAGAAAGGGTTGCTACGTCATACTCGCCGGGCGTCACCTCCTTCGTTTTAGATAGGTTTAGCGGGCGTTGGGCCGCAAGGCCATATAAACAGTGAACTAGTATATACCATGAAGTCGTGGTGGTTAAAGGTGAAAAATATACACGAAGGGCAAGCCGTAAGAAAGTGTGCGTGTGCCATCTCTCGTTTAGTCCTTGGATTGTCCGCTGGATGGCGGTGCTTCTATTTCGGGAATATATGATGAAAAGATGCGAGATGGTGGTACTTGGAGTGTTGATTAGATGGACGAACGGACACACGGACAGATGCATGGACGGACTCACGGATGGCTGCACCGACGGATGGACACATGGACGGAAGCAGGGAAGCAAGCATGGACGAACGCAGGGACGGACGCACAGATGGACGTTTGGACGTACGAACAGACGCACGCAAAACGGGCGAATGGACGCACGACCGGTCTCACCGAGGGACGCATGAACGGACGAAAGCAAGAAAGAATGGACGGACGGATGCTTCGCCCCACTCTTCATCATTCACTCCGTGGATATGCTGTTATTTTTTTGGTCCCACGCAAAGTGGCTGTGCTCGGCGACGAAAAGCTACGGAGGCGGAGCTTCTGCACATGTAGCACAACGCCTGGTAGACGGTTTTGGCGCGCGTCTCGTAACGTTGTGGAAAACGACGGGGGTGCATCACCAGCGTTTCTTGTAGACGCAGACGCTGCTTAGTGTTTGAAGTACACGTAAAAAGGCAGGACGTTCTCTCGTACTCAAAAACGCCATGTCACAACACATAAACTAAACAACTCCCAAGCATTTCCCCGAGGGTGAACATGGTTAAGTGCGAATACACGGGGTGATGCTATGAGGGGTATTTATTAATTCGCACTATTATATTTATTAATCACACTATGGTGACTTTATGGTGTAAGGGTTCCTGGAAATCGCAATTTGATCACACGGGGGAGTTTACGTTAACTCACTGGCGAATGCCAACTTTACTCCCCCTCGCGACCCGCTCTCGACGGGAGACTGAGAGGGAAGGCGGGTGCGCGAGAGAGAGGGGTGCGCGCGCAGCTGCAGCGAGTGAGGAGAGCGGAGGAGCGAGCGAAGGGGGAGGGGGTATAAGGCGCGTTACTGACACCGATATCAGCGTCGCGTCCGTGGCTTATTCGGTAGAACGTCGCGCTGCGGCCCGCCAAGTCCTCTTTCCTTTAAAGATGGAGAAAAGACTGCGGACGCCGCCGACGGCAGTGGATGGTTTGGGGTCGCTTATAAAGTGTATTCACACTTAAAAAGTACGTAGTAGTAGTAATAGACTTTTATTCAGCCACAATTTACAAGCCGAGCATTTCGGCCGCCTGTGAGACCAGTCGACGCTGTTCTTCTTTCCCTTCGGCATCGATCCAGTCGAGTCAGAAGGTCATGGAAAGGAATGGGGGAGGGTAATAGCTGGATTGCAGAGCAGTTGGGCAGTAAAACAGGCATTGTGAAAGGTCAGCATATGGGGAGGGGCAATTAGGAGAGCAGGGGTCAGACCTGTATTTATAAAGGTCCCAGAGAAGGCAAGCGGGTTAGGGGGAGACAGAAGGTTAGATGGGCAGATGAGATTAAGAAGTTCAATGGTATAATTGGCAGCAGCTAGCACAGGACCGGGTTAACTGGCGGAACATGGGAGAGGCCTTTGTCCTGCAGCGGACTTAGTCAGGCTGATGATGGTGTCATAAAGAAAAAGGCGAGAGGGGGTTATCAGGCAATGAATTTGGATGTTACGTAGAGTTCGAGCCTCGAGCACAGTGAGTAATGAATGAGGGGGAGGGTAAATACGCTTGTCGAGCCGAAGCTGGAGATATACCTCCTTAATACTTTGACTCAAGGAGATCTGCCCATCATTATTCGCAAAGCTCTCACTCTCTTCTGAAGGTGTGGGCCAGAGAATGAACGGTTCCCGGTGCAATATATCGCGGGCAAGCTGATGAGCTAGCTCATTGCCGTAATACCTGAATGCCCAGGATTCCAGCTGAGGAAGACAGTGGAGGGTTGAAGAGCAGAAGCCACTTGCCCGACCTCCTGATGAAGAGCAGGTGGCAACGTGTTGTTCTGTATGAGACGGATGGCGGCGTGAGAGTCTGAGTGTACTCGGGGAGATGGAAAGGATCTCGAGTGAAAGTACATTTGGCGGGTGCAAGTATCGCCCGCTGGTGTGCATGTCAGGTGCCGAAAGGTGTGGCTGGTAAATAAAGTAGCCACACGAGCCCCGAGGATCCGTGTATGAGGCATCCGTGTAGGCAACTCCCTGTGTAGTGAGAAGAGGAGAATGATGTTGTGCTACTGCATGACGCCGGCCGGCATGATGAACGGAGGTCATATTGGAGGGGAGGGGAAGGACGCGAAGGTTAGAAGCAGCGGTGCTAGCGGCAGAAGGCAAGGTGGGAACGGAAATGGGAATGTGAGGAATACCGGCTTAGGCCAATAGCCATTGGCCTTGACGAGTGCGAGAAAGATGGGCAATCTGATAGTCGTGGTGCAGAGAAATAACAGAACGTAATGGATGGAAGAGTCCTGGGACAAAGAGCTTAGTAATAGAGGTAGTGACTGGGACGTTGAGCTGCCTTGTAGAGGCTTAATAGAGCTCTTTCGAGTGTGTTGAGTTGCGTTTGGGTGAATCGAACGTAGGGTACAGAAAACAAGAACTTGTTAAGGGCTAGCGCATGTGCAACCCGGCACGCATGAGCCTCGTGGAGCCCCAACTTCCGAGTGACAACGCATCGTAGGAGGTGAGTCACCAAGTGGCAAGTCCTCACAGAGTGATGTAGGGCCTGCGCGTTCTTTGTCACGTGCAAAGGAAAGCCAAGAACTTTGCATTGCTGAACAGTGGGGATGAGAGAGCTAGAAACATGTAGGGAGATGAGGTTGTTGTGGGAGGGCTGGTACGCAGACCGCTTTAGCGAAAGTAGTTCCCATTTCTCAGCTGCTGGAGACAGGCCAGCAATAGCGAGAAAAGAGGTGATAATGTCCACACCACGTTGCAAAGTATCCCGCACGTGGCCGGGACATTCAGACCTACACCAGAGCGTGCTGTCGTCTGCATAAAAATATGTTGGAGGTCAGGAATTTGGGACAGTTGGGATGCAAGGGGGGCTATAGCCATATTAAATAGAGTAGGAGATAGTACGGCACCTTGAGGAGTGCCGCGGGTGAGGGAGCATGGGTTAGACAAATGAGTATCGACTCTAAAGCGAGCAACTCGATTGGAAAGAAAGGATCGGATGTAAGCATACATGCGGGAGCCACATGACAGGGAGGAGAGCTGAGCGAGTATGTGGTCATGGCTAACGTCATCGAATGCCTTCCGTACATCGACGCTTACAATAGCATGGATCTGACTACGAGAAAGTGAAAGAAAAGTACGCTGAAGAACAAGGAACGTGTCCTGCGCACATACGTGGCATCAGAAGCCAATAAGAGAAGGAGGGAAAAACTGTTTCGCCTCAAGGAAATCAGGCAGTCGAGTCAAGGTCATTCGCTCAGGAGTCTTGCCAACGCATGACGTCAAAAAGTTAGGGTGAATGTTAAAGAGAGATGGAGGCTTGCCCGGCTTCCGAATCATGCAAATTAGAGAGGATGTCTAAGAGCTTGGAAGCCAGTCGCTGTTCGATACTTCGTTTAATGTGTGTAAGAGAAATTCCTTCGCGTTGCCGGGGAGATTACGTAGTGTAGTATACGTTATATTATCCTCACTGGGAGCTGAGCGGGTAGATTGAGTGGCTAAGGCAGCTTCCAGCTCCCTGAACGTGAATGGGTGGTCAAGGTCTGGGTTAGCTTCGCCACAGTAATCTGGGTAGGAAGGTGTGAGGGGGGGGGAGGTGAGAGATACAGAGATTTTAAGTTGTCAAAATATCAAATAAAGTCCCTTGAGTGAGATTTTTAGCTAGTGTGGGAGCAACGGAAGGCTTGGTATCTAAGAGAGACCCAAACGGAGACCATGTACAGCGCGAGTGCAGTGCGGAGTCAAAGCCGTCACACAGCGTGTTCCAACGAGAGTGCTCGAGGAAAGTGCCGTAAGTGATAGTTTCAGCCCACAGAGCATCAATGTGGGAGGAAAGTTGGACGTTGTGTGGCTAGGAGTGGAGGGAGCGTTTAAAACGTTGATGACGTCGCCATAAACGGAGGAAGTGAGGATCAGGGTCAGGAATGGGGAGTTGAAAACGAGCGCGGCGACTACAGGATGTCATTGCTGCGGAGATCCGCGACGTCCAGTCGTCATAAGTTTTAAAGGAGTCAGAAAAAAGGTCATTACGGAATGCTCCCCATTCAGTGTGAGTGACTCGTTGTTCCCGCCTGTTGTGGGAAAGAGGGGTGGTGATGTGTATGAGAAAGTAATCACTGAAAAGGTTTTCAGCTGACACCTGCCAGTGAAAAGGAAGGGAACTCCTCCGAGAGAAAGTGTAATCGGGTGTAGTGGAGCGCTGTAAAACAGTGGCCGCTCGAGTAGGGGTGTCAGGGGTATTAAGTAGGGTGAGATGACGTTCCTGGGCGAGGCAGTGTATAAGGCGACCTGGTTTGAGTGTTTGGGGGTAACCCCAGAGCCTATGAGGAGCAATAAAGTCACCGCGAAGGAGGATACGGGTGGTCGATTGGTCGATGGAAGGGAGTGCAGGAATTTGCCAAGAGCACTAAACAAAGAGGACGTGACAGGGGGGTTGTAAAAAGGACATCAGAGCGAGAGAAATACGGGTAGATGGTTGGTAATGGACCACACCAACTAAATATTTCGGGAGGAGGGAGGCTACGTCTAGTGGTTCAACGAGAACGTCATTGCGTACATAAATGGACTCATCTGGCGTTCCCGTCGTAGCGTGATATGTACGGTAGCCCGAGACGGCAAGGGCCGTCCGAGTCTCCTGTATAAGGAGAAAATGGGGTAATGTGGAGCGGATCAGAAGATATTAGTGGCGAGGGGTCTTATTATGACGAAAGTTGCGGCAGGTCCACTGCAAAATCTCGAGGTCCTTTTCACACGCCATCTCTTTGAAGCCTTTAAAGTAGAGGAAGCGCCTGCGCGTGCACTTTCCTTCTTTTTTTGCCGGGGGAAGTAACTCTTGCAAGGAGTTAAGCATACAGGTGAAAGATTCCAGTTGCTTGGATTGGGTTTTGAGGGTCGTAAGAATCCGGATAATTGAATTTTCCAGCTGGACCAAACGAGTATGTTGCGCACTGGTGGTGGTTTCGACCATGTCGGCCAATTTGGTTAGGTTGGTATGTGGGGTGTAATGTCCCAAAACCACCATATGATTATGAGAGACGCCGTGGCCAATTTGGTTACATGGGAGCTGGAGGTCGGGACAGTGAGTGTCGCGAGTTGTTTATTTAGAACCGTAAGTTGAGAGGTAAGAGAGGATGTGGTAGTTGCGAGTGTCTGCATCAGTGCGAGTATTTCTGTTGTAGCTCATCTGAGACGCGCTGTTGCTCACGCTGGTTGCGCTCCAACATAGCAAGTTGCAGATCGAAGGAGCGACTCTCGTTACTTAAGGATAGTAAAGGTGTGTTCGATAAAGTGCACACGGGAGGTGTGCCCTTAACCTGAGCGGCGTCGGGGGGGGGGGAGGTTGCGGGAGGTGAAAGGAGCTCATGCGCTGAAGAGGAGGGCGGTGAAGGCAGAGTGGCTCGGCGCAAGGCTGTGCAACGGAGAAAAGCTGCTTTGGCGCAATCACGTTGCTTAGCTAGAAGGTAGGCGCAGGTGGAGTCGAGAAATGAGGGGGTGTTGACTTGGCAATGGCTGCACTAGAACAGGCACAAACATGAGCATAGGGATCTGCTGATAAAGGAGACGCACAGCAGTGACACTTGGCCGAAACGCTGTGTTGGGGTCATCGATGAGCACGGTGCCCTATAGCAAGGCACGAGTGCAAGTAGGGGGCTTAAGTTTATGTGGACGGCATCGGAAAGGGACGCGTTTAAAATACACAAAGCGAGGGATGACGGTTCCAGCAAATGTTATGAGGACGGATTCAGTGGAGCCCATCATAAGTGCAGTGAGTATGTCTGAAGTAAAAGATTCGAGGTCACGCAAAAGTGGAGACGGTGTGACGTGACCACCGACGTTGTGTTTGACGCCGAGACATGATATTGGAAGACTGGGGGCATAGGGCTTAATGGTGATCAGCTTACCATTAAGTTCCCGACTTGTAATGGACAGTAGAAGGTGGGCAATGAGGGGCGAGTGCGTTTTCAGAAACACAAGGCTCTCAGCAGGTTTGGCCTGAAGAGTGACTTCCGCACTGGTCTTGGGAGAGAGATTTGAGGCGGCTATGATGGTAGAAAATAGGTCATAGAGAGGCAGTTTCGGCGTGAGTGTTCCAGGTGGAAGTTGGATTCCGACGGGGATGAGCTCAGAGCGGGGGCGGGTGGTCGAGGCAGGTTTTAGATTGGCACTAACGGTGTTCCAGCTGCCTTCAGGGAATGGCCTGCAATGACCTGCGACGCCGTGAAGTCCATTTCCGTCTATAGGTCGTCAGCTGAAGTAATGGAAGGAAAAACTTCGGCAATGGAAAAAAAAAATTGCCCGCAGCTTCCCTCGGGGGAACACTGAGGAGGATGCGGACCATATAATTGGTTAACGGGGTGTTAAAGTGCGAATTACTTGGGTCGATGGCTAAATTGGTTAACGTGGTTGTGAAATGGGGTGTTAAATTACGACTTACCTGGGTCGATGGCTAAATTGGTTAACGTGGTTGTAGGAGGGGGTGTTAAATTAGTGAACACGTACACACGTATGCGAAAGGGCGGCGCTGGTCGAACGGACGTCGATCATTGTGTTTATGGATTCGTTGGAATTCATTTCACCGCGACCTTGGACGTCGACGCGCCGTACAAACCAACCGACGAGCGGCAACTGAGCGAGCGAGCGCCGACCTTGAGTATATATACAGCACGACGGCGCATTCACTGTCAGCTGTTGATTGTTCTCGAAGCGCGACGCCACATGCGCGTCCACTGGAGAATCAGGAGAACTGTAGATGTCGAACGCGGTGTGTAGAGGAGGAAGGGATGCACAGATGGTGGAAGAGTGGGCGACGGCGCGACGGCGCATGCGCGCGCGTCAGCTGTCGAATGTTCGAGAAGCGGTGCGGACGGCGCACTACAAGGCGCGAGTATAAGATGCTCCGCATCTAAAACGGTGCTCATCGAAACGCGCTTGGCGACAGACTCGAAATTTCTAGTGGGTAGGCAAGATGCAGATAAGGTGGGGAGAGCAGCAGGCGTGGTTGATTGCAACGCCAACGCTGCATTACGGCTCTCGGGCTCCGGCGTTCGCGTGGCTATCAAGCTGGGAGTAGCAGAGACGCCACCAGCGTTGTATGTTGCTGGACCGTGCGCGCTGTTGAGGAACGCTGCCTGTTGCTGTATTGTTGTCGGCGCGGGGCTGGTGACATTGCCAGATGTTGACAGCGGAAGCACGCCTGTATTAGCGGTACGACCGGAGGAGGCTGGGCTTACCGAAAGGGGGTCAGTTGTCGTTGATGACGAGTGCTGGGTGGGACGCTGCATCGCGGAGGAGCAGGTGCGGCGCGTTAGGGCTAGCGCGGCGCTGCGCCGCTTCGTACTATTGAAGGAGCCTGGAGGGCCAGCCTCGGGTCGGATCGGGGCCCGGATGGTGTCGGCGTGTCCCGGAAGTCTCTTAGAAGGTATAGTGAGCTTGTACAAACACGGGCGGAGCCCGGTAACGGGCCAAGAACACGTGAAAGCCGAGCACTGTATGCAGCCAGCCAAACAAGACCGTTATTCCTTCAATCGTCAAAATACGAATATCTGATTGCCATGAGCTGCGTCCTGTGTCGAATAGCTCTATGTAGAAAAGAAAAAAAGAACATTTATATTTCACGTTGAAAATACGGGTGCTACTTGGAAACTACGTACACGGGCGGCAGGATACACGCAATTTATCTCTGTAGCTTTCAATTCCGTGCCAAGAAAAGTTGTAGCCGAGTATAGAAGACGACTTCGGAGAAGTCCCCATACGTCAGGCGAAGGCACTTAACAGTGCATATCAATTTTAGGAGGGGTTAAATCTGAAAAATGAATGAGTGTAGCCTTACTCCCCATATACTGGCCACTGCGTGTTGGTATGAAGATATATCTATTTTTTTTTTACTTTTCGTCAAGTCCAGGGTTCTTGGTACAGCTGAAGTAGTAAGGTAGCATTGCTTGATGGCGTAACGAACCAGTACTATGCTGGTATCCAGTACTATGCCCCGTCTTCTAAATTACCTTTTGCTTCTCCACACTTTCCCCTGCTTATACTTGCACTGCTAAAGCTACGTATTGGCAAAAATGTTACATTATCGAGTAAAAATATGTTGCAAAAATATAAACTAAAAAACCATGATATAAAACTTAGTCTAGTGCTTCAAAAAATAGCGGAGTTCACATGAGCGGCAAAGGGGCACCTTCGAGCACATCAGTCAAAACATTCTTTTATCGCACGCGACCTTGCCGCTTAGAATTGCTCAAAAATAGTACAATGGGCTTACGCTGGCAAAAACACGAGATATCGTCTGGGTGGTGTCTGCCAGGATGCATCAGCCATTCAGTGTGCATGCGAAAAAGCAGCCGCCGAGAGGTGATTGTATGCCATTGACGACAACCAAGCCCCGTCTTTGAACTTGGCCTCTTCACGTATATATGAGGGCTCATCCGCGAGCAAAAGCGCACAAACTCTGCTTCTGCTTCCATCGAAAAGCCGATTACCATCGTTGACAAGGATGCCGATGCTCAGGCTAAGCCTCTTTGTTTTATTGGGATGGGCAGGACCCTTTCTGGCCCGTGGCTCAAGGTGTGGTACAATGTTTTTCTTCTCTCGATGATGGATATGCTGTACATGTGTATATTGCTTATATCAGTAGAATGACTGCTTGGGTTACAGGCGTTATGTGGTTAACAGTGTACATACCATAATCATCACCCACAACCTGTAGTAGTATCATGTAAGGCAAGGAACCCTGCAGGAAAGCATCTCCAGCATTACAATAAAACATTTACTCGTAAATCTTTATCACTCTTTTGGAGTCTAGTCCAAATTTCATAAACATTATTCACGACTCTGTATGACTTGGAAAGGCGGAATACAACGAAGGTTGCCCAGTATTCCGAAAGCTTTCTGACCCACTACCGGAAAAAAGTCATAAAGGGGCTAAAAACTCAGTAATGAAGGGATCTCGTTTTATGAAGGTTGTTTGTAGGTCATATGCTACTATAGGGTGCAATAAAATTTCATACTGGCAGTTTATTACCTTTCGTTTTCTGCGACCACTTGAAAAAACGGTCAATAACAGTGACTGTTAAATTTGAAATTGCAGTATTGAACCTGCTGTTTAATGCGCTACGTGGCTGCTACACTCATCTAAGATACCATTGATCTCATGAACTTCGAACAAACAGTTATCTTCGTTTTTTGAGTTGCTGTTACAAATATATGACCCTATTCCTTCATTTCCCTTTGCAGGGTACCTCCTTTATAAAAAAATACAGTAACCTATAGGCTTGTGTACATTCCTTTTGTTGATATCGTTAAGAGCGACTTCAAAGAACTGTTGAATACAAAAATTGTTCACGAGCAGCATATATTTTTTTCTTCCTAGTAATGGCCCTGCCGGTCAAGCACTCAAAATGGTGTCGGTACCATTGGACAACTACAACAATGTAAGCGTACACTAACGATCCTTCTAATCGGCGATAATTTTCGAAGCGCTTCGTTTTTTTTTTAAGGCAATGGGACGAGGCGGTCATCGGTCTCTGTTTTTGTGTTTAGAAAAAGTGGTTAACGATTACGAGTACTAGGTACTCAACTATGGGAGAGCATGAAGCCATCCCAAGTGACGATAGTTCGTCAATAAAGGGGCGAAGCTCCTTAAAGCGGCACCCGTTTGTCTCTTGTAGTCGTAGTCTTAGTGTGTAACAAGTGTTACATTTGTACCTGCAAGGTGGTGCCGGTGGGAGATTTCTCCTGTGCTTTGTTGAACAATAAAAAGTTTGCGGCATGCGCGTTAACTAAAAGCCAAATGCTCCTGTCTCATTCCCCATTAGCAGCCATTGGAATGTACATTTAGCACTATCTGACAAGAAAGGGTTGCTACATTATACTCGCTGGGTGTAACCTCCTTAGTTTTAGAAAGGTTTAGCGAGCGTTGAGCCGGAGTGCCATGAATACAATGAACTAGTATATACCATAAACTCAAGGTGGTTAAAGGTAGGAAGTAGATACGAAGTGCAAGCCGTAAGAAAGTAAAAGCCCAATTCTCCTGTCTCTCATTTACCATTAGCAGCCATTGGCATGTACATTGAGCACTATCTGACAGGAAAAGGTTGCTACGTTATATACTCGCTGGGCGTGACCTTCTTAGTTTTAGAAAGGTTTAGCGAGCGTTTGGCTGCAGTGCCATGAATACAGTGAACTAGTATATACCATGAACTCGAGGTGGTTGAAGGTGGGAAGTAGACCCGAAGCGCAAGCCGTAAGAAAGTGTGCGTGTGCCACCTCTCGTTTAGTCCTTGGAACGTCCGCTGGATGGCGGTGCTTCTATATGGGGAATATATGATGAAAATATGCGAGATGGTGGTACTTAGAGTGTTCAATAGACACACAGACAGATGCATGGATGGACTCATGAACAGACGCAGGGACGGACGCACGAACAGACGCACGCACAGACGGGCGGATGGGCGCAAGGACGGTCACACAGACGGACGCATGGACGGGCGGAAGCAAGAACGAATGGACGGACGAATGCTTCGCCCCACTCTCCATGATTCACCCCATGAATATGCTGCCAATTTTTTTAATGACCCTAATAAGACTGCGTTGTTGTACTTCATAGAGAAAGAGTCCTGAAAGCTTTTTGTCAAGTTCTCTCACTCAGTCTGCTACCTAATGCTTGAACGTAGCTGTAATTTTGCTGGCACTCACTAATTACCAACAGTAATCCAAAGGCAAGGCAAGAAGGGGAAGATGGAGCCGAGGGTTTCTTCTTTCATGCTGGAGCCGAGGTTTAGACAAGCGCGCACATGTCAAAACGCACAGGCTTCCTGACTTCGGATTTATCATACAATCAGGGAACTGAGTGAATCACTTTTTTGATTGTACAAGTTCTTAATATGTGCATCGACTCAGGAAACACGAGCGAAAATTGTTTGGTATGGTTCATTCGCAGTACAGTAGATCAGGCACCTCAAATACGTTGTCCGGGGACCAAATTTGGCTCAACGGACCTTACGCTATACCAGCCTGTGGCTTCATAAAAATGAAGTTTTGGGACTTTGCTAATTTGGGACTGTGCATTATTTTTCTGCATATATGCAAAGATCACTGCTTTGCACAAGTAAGCTACCAAGATTGGACCGGCGCTGAGCATTTTTTTTGAGGAATCGCATGCGACCAATATCAGTTGAAACCTGATCGTGGAACCAAAACTGCATGTTTCAGAATCGGCATCTAGATTTTAGTCATAGCGAAAATCAATTTCAATTATTTCAGGGTGATCTGAAGTCAAGTCTCAGTCAAGAAGGACTCGTTTAAAAGGCGTCTTTTGACATCACAGCATTAGGTGACATTTTTGTCAAACGCCCGTCCGTCCATCCGTGCTTTCGTACGTTCATCCATCCAACTGTCTGTCTGTCCGTCTATTCGTCCATTCGTCAATTATACGAAATCGTCAAGTATACGAAAGCCACTAAAGCTCTCTAGTGATATTATTTTCCTGGACATATACACACAACGTCATCGATTGAGGAATTCATAAATTACAGCTGGCTACATGTTACTACTACTACTAATTTTACTACTAATAACAGATAAACTACTACTACAACAGAGGAAGGAATGATCCACGGCCTACGAAGCTTCGTCCGTCCAACAGGGAAGCTGGGTGATTTGAGGCGCTAAACGAAGCCTTCTTGGCTGATGCTAGTTTTTTCTTTATCGTAGACAGAGTATTGTGTAACTGCAGACCATCACAGACCATACAAGATTGTCCGAATTCCGTTCCTAGAAAGTAACATGCAAACCTAGCTGTAGCACACCCGGTAGGTGAACTGGCCTTTCATCACTCGTACTCGAATCGCGCCACATCGGGCCAACTCGGCATGGCGGCTGTGACATCTGCATCGCGGCTAGGCGCCGGCTGCTCCTGACGGCAAGCACGGCTACGTGATGGGCATGGAGGTATTTTATTTTGGCATGTAAAAGACGTATTTCATCTTGCTTTAACATCTTCGCTCTTAAAAATGTTTAATGACAAAGTCTCTTGAGCAGCATTATGTTAGAAAGTGAGTCATGCTTATTGCCCACCTTTTTAGTATCCCATACTATATATTCGTTAGAAAACAAGCGAAATAACACTTTATATAATCTACAACCATTTCCTCAATTCCGCAACTGCCGCTATAAATAGAAACCTACTGTTCGCCTAACGGCAATGACGTAGTTAACCAGAAAGTTGTTGTGGCCAGTCCCACTAACGCTATAGACGTTTGAATGTTGTAGTGTAGTGCATTGTAAATATAAAAAAATAAATGCTAGCTTCAGATGCCACTTTTTTGGCCTACATTGCAGCTCACATACATCACAAAGCTCATGCTAGGTACGCCACCACAGGAATTCTTGGTCATGCTTGATCCGGCGGGTACAACGTGGGTTCCTGCCTACTACTGCACGCAAGCGGAGCCCTGCTGTATGTATTCCGGAGCCGCATTGTACCGAATATTGCTCAATCTGGTTCACAACAATAAACAAGTAAATTTCGCAACTACAATTTTATTTTCAGAATGAGTTAGCGAATGTTTCCTGTACCACGCACAACGTCATTTGCGTAAAGGAAGTTGACACTGCACAGGCGTCCGCCGCGGTGAAGAAGTGGTTAGATTTCTCGGCTGCTGACCCAAAGATGGCAGGTTCGATCCCGGCAATTGCAGTCGCATTTAGATGTAGGTGAAATTGTAGAGGCCCATACACTGCACAATGTCACTGCATGGTAAAAGTAACACCATAAGTTCCATCATTCCGGAGCCCTGCAATATGGCCTCTTTCATTCAGTTACGGTGGTTTTGGTCCTTAAGCCACGTACCACTATTATTATTATTATTATTATTATTATTATTATTATTATTATTATTATTATTATTATTATTAAATTGGACAGACGACTCAGAATGATTTAAACTGTTCCCAATCTATGTTAAAGAACAATCATCAGCCTGCATGTGACCAATGCAATGCCACACAAAGTGTATAGCAAGTGAAAAAAAATGCTTCTCTTCAAATACGTCTATTTTAGCAGACGGTAAACTGAAAAGATTAAAATTGTTATCACAGAACTAAAAAGAGAGGCAGCAACTTGATCACAATACATGAAAACACCGTCTACGAGAAATTCGCGTTAACGCACGATATAACAACTTAAAGAAAGATCGCTGAGTGTGCGTTCATGTACACAAAAAAAAACGAGATAAGAAAACACAATATACACTTTTGCTTTGAGAAATTCCGCTGCAGCAAAGAAGACCTCGCTTCCCTCTCCCCTCCAAGAATCTTTGCTGAAACCTATAGTTCCTTAATAGGGCAGTGAACTGCTCCAGGATGGTTTTATCTAGTGTTTCCTACATGGTAATGCACTCAATGAAGCACGACGTGGTTCACGTTTGACTGTATTTTCTCTAAATAATATGTATTTTTGTGTGTAAGTTAGCAATTCTCTATCGTGAAAAATACATATACAATGAACAAAACGAAATGTTAATATATAACATGTTTCTACCAAAAGGAAGTATTTGTGAACATCTCCCTTTATTATTTCCTACTCTGATTCACAGTTTTAGAGAGCGTATATGACAACTTATTTGTGCAAGACATCACTGTTTTTGGTTTGGTCAGTGCCGTTGTCTCTTCTGCTATCTTGAATTACCTAAAATAGCGTCAGAAAGCGTTGCGTGAACAGCTGGGGTAGAAATAAAAAAAAGTATCGCTTAGAAAAATCTTCGTTATTATTTTGAGTGTGAAGCGTGCTCCAACAATGATAACATTTCTAGAATATGATAAATAAAATAGACGAACTTGAGTTGTTATTTCGCGTCAGTGTCGCATATGAGAATGAGAGAAGAGGTAAAGGAAAAGGCGGCAGGTGCAAAGAAAAAAAAACCAAGATACCGTATATTTCCCTACACGTTAGGCAAGATGGATCGAGGCTAAATGAGGCTGACAATATAGGAAGTATAAGCTTATCATCACAGATTGTAAGTGTTACGAGTGACTGTAACAGTGAAATCATGCTACTCGAAGGTGCGAAAGCTTACCCGTTGCATTCGATACGTCTTGATATAATCACAAGTCTTATCTAACTTAATCGATTGCACTCCCTTAGTTGAACACAAGATGTATGACTGGAGTAAGTCGACGACGCAGAGCAGTGACTGGGAAGACGGTGCCACACCCTTTGGAAGGTGAGTGTACCAACGTATTTCTAAATGAGGCCTCACGTGATTTTTTTTCATTAGAAAGAGCACTGTTCATGTTAGAGAAAGGTGCTCTCATTATTACCCAGGGATGGTGAGACATTTTAGGACGTAAATACAGAAGAAGGACACAAATTTTTCTATAAAATGACGAGTGGAACACTGATATATGATGCACAAAAGTAAATAGAAATGAGGAACATTGTGATACTTTTGTTTCATTTTGGGCATGAGGAATAACACAGTCAGGCTAACCTCCAAATAAAGGGTAATTAGCAAGTGTCACAAAGAAAACGATCGTGTTATAAATATAGGCAGTTAATAATATACTAGTGATGCCAGATAAGGTAAAAGTGCTGACTAGGTATACGTCACTTGCAAGAGTATTCACGTTTCGCAAACTATGAAGCATTGATATTAAATTGGACGCAAATGCAGAACTACTGACATGTGCTCTATTTCACTAACGGCAAAAGTGCAGACAGTAAAAGAAACGGCGGAGCTTGCAAAATGTGTTTGGTTCTGCTCTGCTCTGTTTTACTGTGCAGAGGTTATGGTTCATGGTGCCTCGGTTGCTCCATATCAATGAGTTCTGCAGCGGAAAAAACTAAAAGAATAATACCAAACGGTACTCAATAATGAACAAACGAAAACATAATAGCACACTGAAACCAGTTGCAATATCCTGCGAAAGTACACTTTGCTTGCACCAGTTAACACAGTCATAATATGTTCACACGCACATCTTTTTTTCTACTGTCAGTATATGCACGAACACATCATTTCATATATGTCAACCCCTGGCTGACTGTCACAGGCGCTTATACAGCCCGGTGTCCACGACGAATCTTGTTAGGAAGATGTTTGCCTTTTTATGAGGATGTATGTCAGGCTATGGTCTGAGTAAATTCTTTAAAGTAAGAGGCTATGTGTCCAGATTACTAGTTTAATACTTAGTTTTTCTTTTTTTATTTCGCGTATTTGACGCACTCCAAAAAAATACGGTGAACATTTTCTTCTTCATGACCACAATGGCATTGTGGGGAGTTAGATCGATGTATTTTGTGCAGGAAGCTGTTTCTGTGTGCTACTTTCTGTTGAAGTCTGTGAGTTAATATCTTTAAGTGTCATGGGAGATCTGTCGCTATTGAAAAATTTATTTGTGACTTCAAAAATTTCCACAAGGGCTGAAAAAAAGATACTAAAAATGGGCGTCTCGAAATAGGTCCATCAGTTGTGAATACCGTGAGAACAGCGACGAAAAATACTACTTATTCTTTTGATTGTTTTGAATATTCTTAAATGACTGCCAAAGACAATTTCTATAAGATTTGTTAACAGTACCTCGTACAAAAGATTATTGCGTGATTTTACCAGCAGATGGGCTTAATGCGGTTACTCCATGCATGCTTTCCCCAGCGCCATTTGCTCTTGTATGTGCAATAGTGGCTCAAGTTGACAACTGGTATTGAATTAAGGAATATGGGCAAAATACAATGTGTGGCCCGAAGCTGCAAGTTTGCAGGGAAACTGTGGAGTTTCCTGTTATGCCGTTTGCTCAAGAAGCTGTGGAGACGATTATGGAGATTGTTGTTAAAGGTTGAAAAACGTATAAATCAAGGGCTGTCGTCACTAATACTACGTAAAATATTCGGAACGCAGAGTAAGATATACGACTGAGTGTGAAGTATTTTTAGAAAGTTTGCACACAGAACAACAAAACGTTTTCGTTTGCGTAGAAGTACGCACTGAGGTGCTGAGAAAGCAAAAGACAAAACTTAACATGTCCCTTCATATAATACGGTAGGCGTTAGTATTAACTGGTCTGATGCGACACTTCAAAAATTGAGTGGCGGGCAGTCAACGGGCTTCATTTTTTCGGTCGACGGTTGCTTGCCACAACTGGCACGCTTGCGGCGAAACCGCTAAACTGCCTTGGTTTTTCGTTCAAGGAGTTCAAGTTTGCTCGAAATAAAGTATATATATTTTTTCTTTGTCATCTAGGAGAACACGTTCTCCCAGCCTCAACTCGGACACACTTTTGTTTTCCTGCAGGGGCAACGTAACCGGCTACGTATTTCGGGATGCTCATGAACTCAGCGGTGTGTCCCTCGGAAATCTTCAGTTTTTGAATGGAATAGGCTTCCCCGGGGTGCCCAGCTTCGTGGACAAGCCCTTCGACGGCGTCTTCGGGCTGCGTCTCAGCGCAAACTCTACGCTTTACGAAATGGCTAAATCAGGTGTAATCGGCAGTCCAAAGGTGGGACTTTACTTTAGCAACGACATGACCACTCCAGGGGAAGCTCTCTTCGGAGGTGCAAATGAGCAGCACTACCAAGGTTCAATGACCTTCATGGATGCTCTCGACAGTGCCTTTAAGGTTCATCTAAATGGGTAAGTACTTCCAGAAAGGCTGCCTATAGTTTTCCTGCGAGAAAATTGCCCGGATTTAACGAGCATTACTAAATGCAAGCTGCATTGACATCAGTTGTCACAGTCATTGTGATCACTCTCAGTTTGAGTGTGTGTGTGTGTGTATGTGTGTGTGTGTGTGTGTGTGTGTGTGTGTGTGTGTGTGTGTGTGTGTGTGTGTGTGTGTGTGTGTGTGTGTGTGTGTGTGTGTGTGTGTGTGTGTGTGTGTGTGTGTGTGTGTGTGTGAAACCATGCACTCATTTCGAAGTCGAATACACACATGGGCCAAGTGTGGAACACTTTAAGTGCCTGACTTGTCATGCATCGAGCACACCGTGTAAAGCATTCAATACAGGCTACAAAATGACTAGCTATGCTGAAACCCGGATTATAATGACCAAGCAAGGCTTAAGATAACTCCCATAAATAGCCAAAAAGGAGTCGCAATGACAGAAATTAAAATTGCACTTTTCTTTCTAACCAAGCATCAATAAAAATGCAGATATGAAGTGGCTGGTCAGAGAGAAGGGCTACGAGCATCGTGGGCTCGGCCGGCTCCAACGGAGCCCTTCATTGGAGGTCCCGCCAGCGAAATAAACAAAATCAACAGACTGCTCGGTGCCAAGAAGATCGAGGATGGAAAAGTAAGTAGCAGTGCATCAGAGTGACCTAAGCGAGCAAAAAGCTGAAAAAGCGAAGAGAATTTATCCAGGTAAGAATAGCGTAAAGTTACAAAAAAGTGTTATTTTTGAGCACCACTGAGCTTCATTTTAGGAAAATAAACTTCGAAAATTTAGACTTGCGATACTTGAGACAATTAATTATCGTCAGTATGTAAATGTGATATCATGACAAGTGTGCTGTTACCGTAGGCGCATAGAATACGAGCTGATACATGTGGTTCCCCATGTGCTCTCTATCTAGCACGATAATACTTTACGTTGAGAATACGTAATCGTTTATTCAAGAAAAAGGTGGGATTTATTGAAGGATTTTACCCAAAAATCTTTTAACTTTTATGGTGTACTTTAACTTGTATGACGTCAGCGCTGAATATTTAGGATTAAATACTCATATATCGTCGTAACAGAAGTAACTAGAAGAATAAGAACGGGGTAGAGCAAATTCGGCAAGCACTCTCAAATCATCACAGGTAGATTGCCAATATCCCTCAAGAGGAAGGTATATAACAGCTGCATCATGCTGCAACTTAGCTATGGAGCAGAAACTTGGAGGCTTACAAAGAGGGTTCAGCTTAAATTTAGGACGACGCAGTGAGCAATGCAAATAAATATGGTACGTGTAACCTTAAGAGACAAGAAGAGAGCCAAGTGGATTAGGGAACAAGGGGGGGGGGGGGTTAAGGATATCATAGTTGAAATCAAGAAAAAGAAATGGACATGGACCTGGCATGTAGCACGTAGACAGGATAATCGCTGGTCATTAAGGGTAACTAACTGGATTCTCAGACAAGGCAAGCAGGTTAGAGGGAGACAGAAGGTTAGGTGGGCAGATGAGATTAAGAATCTTGCGGGTATAAATTGTCAGCAGCAAGTATTGGAACGAGTTGACTGGCGGAACACGGCAGAGGCCTCTGTCCTGCAGTGGACGTAGTCAGGCTGATGAAGATGATGATGATGAGGATGGTGCTATCGTCGTAACATACTTGATGCTAAGATGTTGATTCCTATGACATGTTTGGTGTAGCGCGGCATTCCTGCTACGACTTCATTAACCAAACTGGCAAAGTCAAGATTTAAAGCTAATTTTTGAAATAGTTCTGAAGAAGCGTTTCAGAGAATTCAATATAGATATGTATGGGCTGCCTTCAGATGCACACGAAGATATAATAAAAAATGTTGCTATTAGGTGTGGCATCTGGTGCTAGCGGCATCGTTTTAAAATGTTTTCAAAGCAAGCATTTAGGTAATCCTTATAGAATAGGTGTAGTTTTATTTGATATGCGAAAATTGGTAAGGGTATTTAACTTACGCTAAGTCCCCTGTACAGTCCATTAACCCTCAGACCTCCCTGTGTGTCTCTATTACCTGTACTTGTAATTACATCCTTACTACGCAACATGATATAATCGTCACAATCACTTTGAAAACTTGTTTAATCATTCTTTGTAGTTTGCAACGGTACACACAAAGTAAACTCAAAATTTTCTCGTTATCCACTGACAAGTACCAGCTGCAGTACGAGCTCCACTGCAACGCCAGGACTTCCGACTTTACGTTCATATTTGGCGGACAAGAGATCGTCCTGAGGCCAGAAGACTACGTGGTGAAGGTATACTTATATTCCTCTACCCTGAAAAGCCGTTGAAAGGTCCTTCTAAACTCAAATTCAAGCAGGTGACCGAGCAGGAGTGTAAATATCGATTTGAAGCTCACAATATTTAAGTTCTCGGATGTTCACAAACGCTCAAGTAAGCAGCATTCGCCAGCAGGCGAAGCCGTACCTGTTACCATATTAGCAGATAAAACAGGTACATTAAACTCGAATGTATAAGCAATGTAATTTCAAATCGCATTGCATCTTAACAGCCAGTTGATTCAGGCTGTTTTGTTTAATGGCGTTTTTAATGGTCATGTAGACTTACTATCGGTGTTACCAATTGGCCTGATTTGCTAAACGCACAGCAGCATTACGCGCACGTGACTGCTAAGAGGATATGTTCGTACTGTTTTTACCGAATATACATATTACCATGTAAACAAAGTTAGCTTAGACATTCTACTGAGAATAGAATCAATTAGTTGAATAAATATGTTTGACATGGCCAAGAAAATTTATAGGCCTAAAGGTAAAGTTTTATTAAATTGCCTATACGACAAGAGTATCTACTTGGGCTGGTTGGTATTGCATTTTTGAGGGCGCTTTATCCTGTCTTCTCTCTGAAACATCCCATGCGCACAAAAAGTATAGTTCTTTCAGAAATCGCAATACGAACCTTTTCCGGCTAAGTGCCTCAATATTCTAACACAGCGCAGGTTGCCACAATGACGATAGAACGGTGTTTTCTCGCGTATACACCGAGTAAACCGCATTACACTAATACAGCACAAAAAATTTCGAAAGAAGGTGTTGATGACCGAGGATAGTGTTGCGCGTCGCGGCGACCGCTGTCTGCGGGTAGCGGGGCCGATCGCCGTCGCTCCGTCGAGCCAAGGACCAGCGGAGAGCTTTGAGCAAACTTAACGGATTTATTTACATCTTTACAGTGAGTTGTTGAGATGACAGAAGAGAAGAGAAGAACTAGTGGTTTCACAAACCACGAGCGTGGTGGTTGAACTTTACTTAGTTCAGAGCAAGGTTCAGAGCGACGTCCAGCACTCTGTCGCGTCGTTTTATGCCCTGTCGGGCTCCTCCTCTACGAGTCGACCACCAATCACGCACACACAGGTGAGGGGGGCGAGCATGCAAGGTCCACGTGAACACTGCACTTTGGTGGCGCCAGCAGGACTCTTCCTCGTCGTGTGTGAGCCTTTAGTCAAGAGTGCCCACGATCCTGGCCGCATACTTCAGAGGGTCCGCCAATTTTGTTCGCTCAATTAGCGGGGCGATCCGTGGCAGCCGCCGCGGTCTCCCCCAGGAAGACGCTGTCCCTGTTGTCCTCTTGGTGACGTCGCGGCATCTTGGCGACACTACGTCTAGTACTCCGGGACAATGCCTGGCGGGCATAGGCAGTCAGCCGATCGGCTCCTTGACAATGGATTAAAGAAGCGCCGCTCTTTCGAGGGTTGCCCGGTTCGTGGATTCCTCTGGGGAGAGCCCCTTGACCAGCGCCGTCGTCGTCTGCCGGTTAACGCGCTAACGATGCGTGACTGGCCCAGGCGGGAGAAAGAGTGGCGGCTCCAAAACCCTCTTTGGCGACATTCCACCCCGTTGGCGCCGCTGTCAATCAGTAGGCGACGTCTCGTGGGGCCGGCTTCCGTTGCTTCCTCAGTCCAGACGTGGCGAGACTGTCCTTTTTGCACTAATCCGGCGTGGCAAATGACTCGCTGGGTCAAGGCGTAGCCCGATCGCTACAATAGTCGCTAATTTTGGAGAATAAGAACGTCATAATGGAGAGGAAATGCCAGGGTTTATATGGTGTCTAAACAGCAAAATTTATCGCTTGGAACGGCATTAAAACTCAAGTGCTGGGCTAACAATGATGACGGAGAGCGCTTTGCATTACAAATCAAATCTGCGTGGTGGATTTTTTAGCAGATGATCGCAAAAAGTCGCCAGAACTGCGCAAAACGTGCAGCACAGCCAGGGAGTGGAGTGCAAATTGATATTTCTAGAGGTGTTTTTCAACACTTTTTAGGCAACTACTTCAAGGACGCTCGCATTGTTTCAGTACGCCATAAACAATCATAAATTTTGTGTTGTGGGGAAGCATTCATTATCACATTACGCTTCATTTTTCGGAAAAGCGTGGCAACCGCTACACACTTGTAAGGCGTTATGTGCACGCTGTTCATGCTGTGGCTGACGATGATGAAGAATTATGCCTCAGGATTTTGTAAGGAGTTCAAGCATCCAACGACGCACTCGTTACACAATTCGCATTGCGTGGCGCCTAGTTGTTGCGTTACTGTTCGAAACCCTTTATTTTTCGTATTCACACAATATGACATGAAGCCTGCATAGGGTAAGTTTGAGGCGGAAAGTTAAGCACCCACGTAGCTAAGTTTAGACAGTTAAATCCCTATGGCGTTAGAGAACCTCGCTCGATAAGAAATGAATATATAACTAACCGGCAACAATCGACCACGTTTTCAACACTGTTGGCAAGGGGTGTACTTTTGAGATGTTGTACCGAGGGCAATTAAAAAAGAGCTTCCGTGATACTGCATTGCACACTACAGAGTGCTCTGGAATGGCAAGATTTCAATGTAAACCTGACAGGAGGCAAGTAAGACAACAAATTAAAGAAAGTAAAAGAACCCTTGTCGAGGTAGTAAGAACAAATGATTGTTTCTCCATTGACATGCGCTTTAATATCAGGGAATTTCGAGGCGTGGTGTCCTTTAGCAGTGCTTGACGGCCATGGCAACGTTTGTTCTGTCATATTTGTTTTGTATTGCATCGTGATTATGTTGTCACCTTGTGCTTGATGTCCAACGAAAAACAAAAAAAAAGTGCCAGGGGCTAATGGTGCAGTGCTGGGCTGCCACGCAGTACGCTGTGTTTGCATTCCGTTCTGAACTCGGGTGCTCTTTATTTTATAGGTGAAGCAGCTTTTGCTCAGGGCTGTGTCTGTCTTTCGGCGACTATCCTCTCCCGCAAGTGCGCATGTGCCATCTCTCTTCCTTCTTCTAGCGTGAGCGTGAGGAGGTACGGTGGAGGAGGTGGCAGAGCACTGCCCCGCATCTTCTTCCCTCTCTCGTTTATCTCTGCTATTGCTGTGCGCTCGTATATAATGCTGGGCGCGCTGGCTTTGTTGCACTCTCCTACCAGGACCTGGTGCTGGCTGCGCGGCACACCACACATAATTCTACACACAAATGGGAGAAGTGGGGGGGGGAGAGGGGGGAGTAACACAAGCGGTACACAGCTTATACACCCAAATAAAACACACAAGCACACATACAAGTGGAAACACAAGTGAACACCAGCACCGCCCAGCAGCGGTGGTCTAGTGGCTAAGGTACTCGGCTGCTGGACCGCAGGTCACGTGATCGAATCCCGGCTGCGGCGGCTGCATTTCCGATGGAAGGGGAAATGTTTTAGGCCTGTGTGCTCAGATTTGGGTGCACGTGAAAGAACCCCAGGTGGTCGAAATTTCCGGAGCCCTCCTCTACGGCATCTCTCATAATCGTGTGGTGGTTTTGGGACTTTAAACGCCACATATCATCATCAGCGCTGCTTCTCACGCATACGTGGTTCCCTTTAGTCAGCGACGGCGTGACATTTTTTTTTCTTTTCATGTGATAGTGTTCATGAGAAACCGGGGTGTAGAACATTTACGGCAACCGACTCGGCCCTTGTTGTAATCTGATTTAGGTTTTCACAGTAAAAGAAAATGCAGCTGCGAAACTCAAAGCCCGATTGGATGCTGCCAAGAGAATACAACCAAAATCAAATATGGCACAGAATAGGTTTTCGTGCAGAAGTTATTAGAGTTTCACACCTTACATATTACAATATGGCTTAAAGGGCTCGGCTACACATTTTACAGATAGCCAAGGAGTGACATTATGAAAGAACTTTACTGCCTCATGAATTGACAGCTGCCAAAACTTTTAGAACCCGCCTAATGCGAACGGAGCTACAAATATTCTTGGCGCACTGCGATTCTTTCTCTCTCCTCTCGTCGAGAAGAATGCGCATGACACAGGATGAGAAGGTGTTTCAAACGTTAAACAGTTCTTCTTTTTTTATTTTCTTCGAACGCGTAGCTTCTCAGTGCGATTGCCACTCGCGCATGTGCACGTGGCGCCCTCCCGCGGCGAGCGCAGTAACTCGCGAGCGCGCCATGCTCAAATGAGCTTATGACGTCGTGCTTGGGCCTGTGACGCACGAACTTCGCGTATGCAACATCATTGGTTGAGAGATCAGAATTTGATATTGTACTGCAAATTTCAGGCTGCGTTTAGCGCTATTATATTTGGCTCGCGCGTTCTCCAAAGCGTCAACTCCCATGAGCAGCTTTTACTGACCATGCCTAAAAAGTTTTGCGGGGAATCTTTATGACAGACGGGGATACACGTCTCTCTGAAAATATTTCATCAATGAAATGACATGAGCAAACGTTTGATCATTCTGAAACACTCAAATGTACGATTTATTCCACGCCCCATTACGATTTGCGAGAAGTGGACGTGGTTCACAAATGAGCTAAAAGGGACAGTGAATAAAATCCTGAGAGTCCTAGCTTGTTGTTTTACACTGCTTGCGCAACAATCTTAACATGCGC